>NC_092349.1:40191425-40875979 GCF_963676685.1 Mytilus edulis | reverse complement strand
GGTACTGAAAGACCATTCTGCCATTGCAATAGCAACACAATCACAATGCTGGTTCCGTAAATGAAAAGAGTATACTAGTTTCCAGAATGTAGTATAGCTACAAAGTGACTATTATCATAACTGTAATTTACTTTTTAATTTATCTTATTACTTCACTTATATTCTTAATATATTCACCATATTTTTATTTTTCTCAAATTTTCGATGTGTACGAAACATATTTTTTTTTTATTTTTTAGTTAAGACGTTTAAGTGTTTATATAAGCAACAGTAACAAAAAAAAATTAAATAGAAAATTTTGATATTTAATTATTATTCTTAAATTTTAATTCCCTGTGAGGTATAATTTAATCAGAGCCGGTTAAATAGCAAATTTGCTATTTTGCTGGTACCGGTCAAATAGCCACTGCCAGTACATTTTACAACACTTCTCATAATCATGCCGAACATGAACAAACATTCGTGTGTCTGCTTCTTCATGATAACAAGGAAGGAAGTATCCTTATTGAAATCGCAAAGAATATTTTCACCATGATTATATACACATTTTTATAAGTCTCTTAAGAAGCAATTTTTTTAGCAAGAAACTGAACAATTTCGTTTCGTTGTCATCTTCACAGAGAAAACCACTTTATGTAAGGCAGTATGACATTATTAGCATAATCATCAAATATTTTTGCCCAATTTTGTGACCTGGAATTAACCATTGGTGGCCCACCAACGATAAATGCGTCCGAATTTGGATCAGCAAATCGCAGAATGTTTCAAGTAAATCCATTTGCAGCGATTTAATACCACTATTTCAAGAAACATCCTGAGATAACGACGAAGGAGCAGTTTGGTTTTTATGCATAAAGAAATATTCCAAGTAAAACTGCCTACTGTGACAAGAAGTCTAAGAAGTTTCCCAATCACTTTTAAGGTTCTCTAGCTTTGTTTTTGACAAAGAAGTTTCCATTTTATGTTTGCGTCCAAAATAGGAGTTGTTATTTTGTATTTGGATATAAAAAGCAGGTTCTCCTTCGTTTTGCATTTGCTTCAAAAGATCTTCGTATTGTTTGGACCAAAATCTTGGGAGTTTATTTACATATTTACCTGTTCAACAATTTCCTAAATGGAGTATCTTTTTTTTTACAAATCTGACGACTCTTCTAGAAATAAATTTCTAAACTCGTTCATCACTTTACAAAACCTTTAAAGCTGTTTAAAGACATCTTTTTGTGTTTTCGTAGAGTCTTCGTTAGGTCCTTCATCTGTTACAGAATGACCCAACCACAAGATCTTTCAAATTCATCTTCTAGTATACTGACTCCTGGTCAAGCTACTATCCATTTGTCTAAAAGGGATCTTCGGTTAATCCTAGAGCACCGACATCGCCCTTCACAATTGCATTATTCTGTTTTTTTGTCTGATCAATTGTGTTATAAGAAAGAAAATGATCTGTAGTTACAATTGATGTTTCTTCGGGATTCACCACATTTTCGTCTTATCCATCGAATACCTGAGAATTGCTTGGTAGTACATACAGGGAAAACGGTACTATTACATTTTCCCAGCATTAGGTTCAGGCGGAAACCGGTTGAAACAGAACAAAAGAATCGAAGCTCTTTGTTAGGCAGCAATCATTTGATTTTCGGGGGGGGGGGGGGGGGGCTATGTGTTGGGTTTTTTTTCTGGACAATTTTTTTTTCCCGCAAAAACAATCTATTTTTTTCACGACAAGTCGTAAACAATTTTTTTCTTTCAATTTGAGCATTATATATACAGTCAGGACTCTAATTCGTCAAAATTATCTCCCCATTACGCCAGTTCATTTTCACAATCGTAGAAATGGAAGCCATTGAAGGGATGACGCGCTGCCAATTTTGCTCTCGGCAACCGATAAATTTTTTACAATAGTAAACATGACACAACATAGAAAACTAAAGAATAAACAACACGAACCCAACCAAAAACTAGGGGTGATCTCAAATATTCAATCACAACCCAAATCAGAGCTGTTTAAAGCTTAAATGTATTGTCAAGACTTGCTCAACTTTTCAGGGTTCCACCTCTGCAGAAAAATCCGGTTTGCTGTCACTATGACAGCCCCTTGTTGTCGTTGAAACAACCCAAGACCAAAGGCTGGAGACATTACAGCCTTTAACAATATGCAAATCCCATAAGGTATAAAAGCTAACATTTTTATCTCAACTGACCAAAATTTGTAA
This sequence comes from Mytilus edulis, assembly GCF_963676685.1. Taxonomy (NCBI): domain Eukaryota; kingdom Metazoa; phylum Mollusca; class Bivalvia; order Mytilida; family Mytilidae; genus Mytilus; species Mytilus edulis. The sequence continues at coordinate 40,873,769 of NC_092349.1, read as the reverse complement.
CCAAACACTTTAACCTGAAGCTGGACAGACTGACAGACCGACGGATGGACAGACCATGGACTTTATACTGTTATTGGGAACTCTCCTACCTTATCGTATTGTTCAATAAACATTTGGAACAGTTAATGCAGGGAACCTGATTTACTTCCATCCATTTAGAATCAAATAAGACAGCATGATGAGTAAAATTGATCTGTTCTGTCGACAGAAGTCAAATTATAATAAAAGCAATGACACATTAAACAGAACATTGTTTGAATAGAACATAGGAGTACAATAAAAATGTTGGATAACACTCCGAAATTTAAGCATTTAGAGTATATCTGGTCAACATGGGTAAAAATGTTCATCAGGAATATATTTGTTCTTCAATTTCCAGATAAATCAGACAACACGTTAGTAATTAGTTATTTTAAGAAATTTTTGCAGTTTTTGGTTTTTATCTTAAATATTATTATAGATACAGATAAACTGTAAACAGCAAAAACTATGAGCCAAGTAAGATCCTCAAATAGGTCCACATGACTAAAATGGTCAATTGACCTGTTAAGGAGTTCTTTATAGTTATTTTTTAACATATTTTTTTTGTAATCTTTCACAAAATCTTCTCTGAAACTATTATACCAATTCTTATGTTGTACTGTTATCCCACTGTCCCAGGTTAGGGGGAGGGTTGGGATCCCACTAACATGTTTAACCCCGCCACATTATTTATGTATGTGCCTGTCCCAAGTCAGGAGCCTGTAATTCAGTGGTCGTTTGTTTATGTGTTACATATTTGTTTTCTCGTTTGAATTGTTTTAAATTGTCATATCGTAGGCTATTATAGCTGACTATGCGGTGTGGGCTTTGCTCATTGTAGAAGGCCTTACGGTGGAGACTTTATGTTTGCACTCTGTCTGTCTGTCCATCTGTCAATTTTCCATACTTTTTTGTCAAGCCTACGACTTTTGTCACAGAAAGCTCGACATAGGGATAGTGATCCGGCGGCGGCGTTAGCTCACTTCTTAAAAGCTTTATATTGTAGAAGGTGAAAGACCTGGATGCTTCATACTTTGTATATAGATGCCGCATGTTACGAAGTGTCCGTCAGTCAAATGTCCAATGTCCTTGACCTCAATTTCATGGTTCAGTGACTACTTGAAAGAAAAAAAATTTGTAATGATAAATTATTATATGTAATAGGATAACTATATTTGGTATGTGCGTACCTTGCAGGGTCGTCATGCCCGTCAGACAGTTTTCTCTTGAAATCGACCTCATTTCATGGATCAGTGAACAAGGCTAAGTTTTGGTGGTCAAGTCTGATATCTAAGATACTATAAGCAATAGGTCTAGAATATTTGGTGTATGGAAGGACTGCAAGGTGTACATGTCCAACTGGCAGGTGTCGTCTAACATTGACCTCATTTTCATGGTTCATTGGTTATAGTTAAGTTTTTATACGACCGAAAAAATTGAAAAAAATTTGGTCGTATATTGGTATCACGTTGGCGTCGTCGTCGTCGTCGTCGGTGTCCGAAGACTTTTGGTTTTCGCACTATAACTTTAGAATAAGTGAATAGAAATCTATGAAGTTTAAACACAAGGTTTATAACCATAAAAGGAAGGTTGGGATTGATTGGAGTTTTGGTCCCAACAGTTTGGGAATAAGGGCCCAAATAAGCATTTTCTTGGTTTTCGCACTATAACTTTAGTTTAAGTATATAGAAATCTATGAAATTTTGACACAAGATTTATGACCACTAAAGGAAGGTTGGGATTGATTTTGGGAGTTGAGGTCCCAACAGTTTAGGAATTAGGGGCCAAAAAGGGGCCAAAATAAGCATTTTTCTTGTTTTTTTGCACCATAACTTAAGTATAAGTAAATAGAAATCTATGAAATTTAAACACAAGGTTTATGATAATAAAAGGAAGGTTGGGATTGATTTCGGGAGTTTTGGTCCCAACAGTTTAGGAATAAGGGGCCCAAAGGGTCCAAAATTAAACTTTGTTTGAATTCATCAAAAATTGAATAATTGGGGTTCTTTGATATGCCGAATCTAACTGTGTATGTAGATTCTTAATTTTTGGTCCCATTTTCAAATTGGTATACATTAAGGTCCAAAGGGTCCAAAATTAAACTAAGTTTGATTTTAACAAAATTTGAATTCTTGGCGTTCTTTGATATGCTGAATCTAAACATGTACTTAGATTTTTTATTATAGGCCCAGTTTTCAAGTTGGTCCAAATTGCGGTCCAAAATTAAACTTTGTTTGATTTCAACAAACATTGTATATATGGGGTTCTTTCATATATGCTTAATCTAACCATGTATTTAGATTTTGATGTTTGGTCCCGGTTATCAGATTGGTCCACATGAGGTCTTAAGGGTCCAAAATTGAACTTTATTTGATTTCATCAAAAATTGAATTCTTGTGGTTCTTTGATATGCTGAATCTAACCATGTATTTAGATTTTGGATTTTGGACCATAATAGGTAATGTCCAATTTAAAATTTAAAATTTGCGCGCTAATAGGGTCATTTCATCTCTAAGAACACATTTTTACCACAAGAGACATGAACACAATTAAAAAACGATTTATTTTAAGGTGCAACGAATACCCTGTGCATTAAAAGCGAATAAGTAACCGGGTATTATCCGAGCGCTGGAACGGGTACATACGCGCTAATAGGGGTATTTCATCTATAAGAACACATTATTACCACCAGGGATATGAACACAATTGAAAATCCTTTTCTAAAAGGTGCAACGTACAACAAACGTATTAAAAGCGAATAAGTAACGAATAGGTAACAGGGTATTAACCGAGCACTGGAACGGGTACATGCGCGCTAATAGGGTAATTTAATCTCTAAGAACACATTGTTACCACCAGAAACATGGACACAATTGAAAATCCTTTTCTAAAAGGTGCAACGTACAACAAACGTATTATAAGTGAATAGGTAACGAATAGGTAGCGAATAGGTAACAGGGTATTAACCGAGCGCTGGAACGGGTACATGCGCTCTAATAGGGTCATTTCGTCTCTAAGAACACATTGTTACCACCAGAGACATGAACACAATTAAAAAACGATTTTTTTCAAGGTGCAACGTATACTTACCTCGCGCATTAAAAGCGAATAAGGAAGAATAAGTAACAGGGTATTATCCGAGCGCTGGAACGGGTACATACGCGCTAATAGGGGTATTTCATCTATAAGAACACATTATTACCACCAGGGATATGAACACAATTGAAAATCCTTTTCTAAAAGGTGCAACGTACAACAAACGTATTAAAAGCGAATAAGTAACGAATAGGTAACAGGGTATTAACCGAGCACTGGAACGGGTACATGCGCGCTAATAGGGTAATTTAATCTCTAAGAACACATTGTTACCACCAGAAACATGGACACAATTGAAAATCCTTTTCTAAAAGGTGCAACGTACAACAAACGTATTATAAGTGAATAGGTAACGAATAGGTAGCGAATAGGTAACAGGGTATTAACCGAGCGCTGGAACGGGTACATGCGCTCTAATAGGGTCATTTCGTCTCTAAGAACACATTGTTACCACCAGAGACATGAACACAATTAAAAAACGATTTTTTTCAAGGTGCAACGTATACTTACCTCGCGCATTAAAAGCGAATAAGGAAGAATAAGTAACAGGGTATTATCCGAGCGCTGGAACGGGTACATACGCGCTAATAGGGGTATTTCATCTATAAGAACACATTATTACCACCAGGGATATGAACACAATTGAAAATCCTTTTCTAAAAGGTGCAACGTACAACAAACGTATTAAAAGCGAATAAGTAACAAATAGGTAACGAATAGGTAACAGGGTATTAACCGAGCGCTAGAACGGGTACATGCGCGCTAATAGGGTCATTTAATCTCTAAGAATACATTGTTACCACCAGAGACATGGACACAATTGAAAATCCTGTTCTAAAAGGCGCAACGTACAACAAACGTATTATAAGTGAATAGGTAACGAATAGGTAACAGGGTATTAACCGAGCGCTGGAACGGGTACATGCGCTCTAATAGGGTCATTTCGTCTCTAAGAACACATTGTTACCACCAGAGACATTAACACAATTAAAAAAAGATTTATTTCAAGGTGCAACGTATACTTACCCCGCGCATTAGAAGCGAATAAGGAACGAATAAGTAACAGGGTATTATCCGAGCGTTGTAACAGGTACATGCACGCTAATAGAGTCATCTTATCTCTAAGAAGACATTGTTACCACCAGAGACATGGACACAATTGAAAATCCTTTTCTAAAAGGTGCAACGTACAACAAACGTATTATAAGTGAATAGGTAACGAATAGGTAACAGGGTATTAACCAAGCGCTGGAACGGGTACATGCGCGGTAATAGGGTCATTTCATCTCTAAGAACACATTGTTACCACCAGAGACATGGACACAATAGAAAATCCTTTTCTAAAAGGTGCAACGTACAACAAACCTATTATAAGTGAATAGGTAACGAATAGGTAACAGGGTATTAACCGAGCGCTGGAACGGGTACATGCGCGCTAATAGAGTCATTTCATCTCTAAGAACACATTGTTACCACCAGAGACATGAACACAATTAAAAAACGATTTATTTCAAGGTGCAACGAATACCCTGTGCATTAAAAGCGAATAAGAAACGAATAAGTAACCGGGTATTATCCGAGCGCTGGAACGGGTACATACGCGCTAATAGGGATGTTTCATCTATAAGAACACATTATTACCACCAGGGATATGAACACAATTGAAAATCCTTTTCTAAAAGGTGTAACGTACAACAAACGTATTAAAATCGAATAAGTAACGAATAGGTAACGAATAGGTAACAGGGTATTAACCGAGCGCTGGAACGGGTACATGCGCGCTAATAGGGTCATTTAATCTCTAAGAACACATTGTTACCACCAGAGACATGGACACAATAGAAAATCCTTTTCTAAAAGGTGCAACGTACAACAAACGTATTATAAGTGAATATGTAACAGGGTATTAACCGAGCGCTGGAACGGGTACATGCGCTCTTATAGGGTCATTTCGTCTCTAAGAACACATTGTTACCACCAGAGACATGAACACAATTAAAAACGATTTTTTTCAAGGTGCAACGTATACTTACCTCGCGCATTAAAAGCGAATAAGGAACGAATAAGTAAACGGGTACATACGCGCTAATAGGGGTATTTCATCTATAAGAACACATTATTACCACCAGAGATATGAACACAATTGAAAATCCTTTTCTAAAAGGTGCAACATACAACAAACGTATTAAAAGCGAATAAGTAACGAATATTTAACAGGGTATTCTATCCGAGCGCTGGAACGGGTACATATGCGCTTATAGAGTTATATCACCTATAAGAACCAAATCTACCACCAGAGACAACAAAACAATTGAAAATCATGTTTTTAAAGGTGCAACGTATGATACATGTACACGTATTATAAGCGAATTATAAGCGAGTGATGGAACGAATTAAACAAGGTAATAGCATGCTCCGAAACGACATACACCCTGCTAACATGTTTAACCCCACCACATTATGTTAGTATGTGCCTGTCCCTAGACAAGAGCCTGAAATTAAGTAGTTATCGTTTGTTTTTGTGTTACATATTTGTTTTCCGTTTATTTTTTTGTATATGAAATACGGCCGTTAGTTTTGTTGTTTGAATTGTTTGAAATTGTCATGTCTGGGCCTTTTATAGGGGACTACACAGTTTGGGCTATGCTCATTGTTGAAGGCCGTATATTGACCTATAGTTGATAGTTTCTGTGTCATTTTGGTCTATTGTCGGATGTTGTCTCATTGGCAATCATACCACATCTTTTTTTTTTATATGCAAGCGCTAACACGGTGATTTCATCCCTTCGAACCAAGATCCATCTTCAAACATACGGACATAAAGCAGTTAAAAGGTAGAACGTATAAAAATCAAATAAGGAACAAATGGGTATCGAACATAAGGTAAAAGGATCGGTTGAGCACAAACACATATAAATAGGTCATAAAAAGATCATTTTACCTCAACAAATTTAGAATTATTACCAGATATAAAAGTATAAACAATTAAAAAGGGGGAAGGATATTAAAAATCGAATAAGTAACGAATAAGGAATAGGGAATAAGTAACGAATAGGTTACGATAGGGAATAGGGAATAAGTAACGAATAGGTAACGAATAGGGAATAGGTAACGAATAGGGAATAGGGAAAAGGTAACGAATTGGGAATAGGGAATAGGTAACGAATAGGTAATAGGGAATAGGTAACGAAAAGGTAACGAATAAGTAACGAATAGGGAATAGGGAATAGGTAACGAATAGATAATAGGGAATAGGTAACGAATAGGGAATAGGGAATAAGTAACCAACTTGACGTCCATAGACTGACGGACACTTCGTAACATGTGGCATCTATATACAAAGTATGAAGCATCCAGGTCTTTCACCTTCTACAATATAACGCTTTTAAGAAGTGAGCTTACGCCGCCGCCGGATCACTATCCCTATGTCGAGCTTTCTGTGACAAAAGTCGTAGGCTTGAAAAATTGGCAGATGGACAGACAGACAGAGTGCAAACCTAAAGTCTCCACCGTAAGGCATTCTACAATGCGCAAAGCCCACACCCCATAGTCAGCTATAATAGGCTACGATATGACAATTTAAAACAATTCAAACGAGAAAACAAATATGTAACACATAAACAAACGACCACTGAATTACAGGCTCCTGACTTGGGACAGGCACATACATAAATAATGTGGCGGGGTTAAACATGTTAGTGGGATCCCAACCCTCCCCCTAACCTGGGACAGTGGGATATCAGTACAACATAAGAATTGGTCCAGTAGTTTCAGAGAAGATTTTGTGAAAGATTACAAAAAAAATATGTTAAAAAATAACTATAAAGAACTCCTTAACAGGTCAATTGACCATTTTAGTCATGTGGACCTATTTGAGGATCTTACTTGGCTCAAATTTGTTGCTGTTTACAGTTTATCTGTATCTATAATAATATTTAAGATAAAAACCAAAAACTGCAAAAAAAATTTAAAATAACTAATTACTAACGTGTTGTCTGATTTATCTGGAAATTGAAGAACAAATATATTCCTGATGAACATTTTTACCCATGTCAGATATACTCTAAATGCTTAAATTTCGGAGTGTTAGCCAACATTTTTATTGTACTCCTATGTTCTATTCAAACAATGTTCTGTTTAATGTGTCGTTGCTTTTATTATAATTTGACTTCTGTCGACAGAACAGATCAATTTTACTCATCATGCTGTCTTATTTGATTCTAAATTGATGGAAGTAAATCAGGTTCCCTGCATTAAATGTTCCAAATGTTTATTGAACAACACGATAAGGTAGGAGAGTTCCCAATAACAGTATAAAGTCCATGGTCTGTGCATCTGGTTGTTAGTCTGTTTGTCCATCCGTCGGTCTGTCAGTCTGTCAAGCTTCAGGTTAAAGTGTTTGGTTACAAATTTTGGTCAAGGTTGGCCAGTTGAGATAAAAATGTTAGCTTTTATACCTTATGGGATTTGCATATTGTTATGACTGTAAGGGAGCTACTATTTGATTTTTATTGGGGGGCTAGGATGAAACATTTTGTCCTGCATTTTTTTTAAGTTGTAATCTCTGTCCTGCCTTTTTATTTTTCACTCTGTTCGGTCCTGCCTTTTTTTTTTTTTAGTTTATCCATGACTTTTTATTTACCTAAATTGTTGTCCAGACTTTTTTTTTTTTTTGCAAGTGTCTCATCCTGCCTTTTTTTTTTACTCAAAACTCCTTTCCTGCCTATTTTTTTCAAATTTCATCCTAGCCCCCCCCCCCCTAAAAATCAAATGGTAGCTCCCTAATGTCTCCAGCCTTTAGTCTTGGGTTGTTTCAACAACAACAAGGGGCTGTCGACTCATAGTGACAGCAAACCGGATTTTTCTGCAGAGTTGGAACCCTGAAAAGTTGAACAAGTCTTGACAATACATTTAAGCTTTAAACAGCTCTGATTTGGGTTGTGATTGAATATTTGACTCAGCATAGGTTTGTGATACAAAATGAATGTGGTCAAAGAACTGAAATTGGACATTTACCTATTCAGTCAGGACTCTACTCCGTCAAAATTATCTCCCCATTACGCCAGTTCATTTTCACAATCGTAGAAATGGAAGCCATTGAAGGGATGACGCGCTGCCAATTTTGCTCTCGGCAACCGATAAATTTATCCACATTGCACCATTACGATCCTTATATGTCAGCTGTATTTTAAAAGCAATGTATCAACTAGCTAATGAGCATTAGTTAATGATCTTGTCTGCATTGATTTAACTTAAAACTATTGTCTGATCGGTTGTCAGGTGGAATTTTCGAAAATTCATAAACATTTAAAAAAATTCTAATTAAATATTTCCTGGAAGGGCAGACTAGATTTTTTTAGTGGTTGAAGACTATAAACCCTAGTTTTCACACACACAAAATTATAATTTTTCGAAGATATGCATTTTCATCATCCAACTTGATGGACTGTCGTCAAGTACTTTCAGTAAAAAAAATAGCTATTCGAACACACCTACTCTGTTTTTGTGATTCATTAGATAGGTATTTCACTTGACCCATATATTTCATCTTTTAGTACTGTGATTTTTTTATGTTATAAAGTCAACCTGTAGCTTTGATATATAAAAATGATAGAATCCGAAGCGAGACGATGTATGAAATATTCTTGCTTTGTACGATATCAAGACAAAATATTTAACTCAAACACGCCCGAACATAAAAAGGTGCACTCGATTTTCTCTTTTCGATACAATTGTTACCCATTTTTTGGAATTTTTTCTTGAGTCACATAATGGAAGGGCAGATACGAAAATTACTGAACTAATAGATTGATATGTTTTACGTCCGTGGTAATTTTTTCATAAAAATCGGAGGTTATGCATTTTCTTCATCCAACTTGAAAGATACCCATGTCGTCGATTGTGAAAATGAACTGGCGTAATGGGGAGATAATTTTGACGAAGTAGACTCGTGGCTGTAAATAAATTGAAAACTTATGCAAATGGTGTTTTCAAAATAAAACACTTCATAATTGAGAAGAAAATTGTAATTTTGTTTGTTTCTATTAACTTTTAAAATTTTTGTCACTATAGTAAACATTACAGTATTAAAGCATTTATCGCCTTCTCTAACAAAGAGCTTCGATTCTTTTGTTCTATTTCAACCTGGTTTCCGACTGCGCAGGAAGGCGTCAAAGCAAAAATTTAAAATAGCCTTCCAAGACGTCGTAATTATTTGGACTAGGTCACCTCCTTTACCTTAGATGCTTAGATCCCAAATTACTGTAATAGTTACTGCTGGTTTTGATAATTGAGGAGGAAAGGCCTCATGATTTTACGAGCAAGAGTCATTATACACTCAAGAAGAGTCCGACTCTGTATTGAAAGAGAAAAAGAAGAAGAATCATTGCCTGAAATTGATGCTTGATGAAGGTTATCTATATTCACGATTTCTTTTCTTTTTTTTCAAGGATAAATATCTATAGAACGGAAATGCTGAAACTAACCAATCAGAACTTTCGATACAAATCCAAGTTTTGACATAAATTAGAATGATGTATTGTCCCATTATTGATTTCTTCCAACAACAATATCCTGATTTTTTTCCTTAAAAAGTTATGAATAGAAAATGCATTCGTATATTTAAAGATTATAGAGTTGTGGGGTGAGTTTCAATAAACACAACAGTAGAACGCTGAAATTTTGGTATTTATGGATGTTGATATCATAACAACGTTATACCTTACGAAGTTATCGCCAGTTGTTGTAATTTTCACAATTTATAATAATTGGATCTTATAGTATTTGAAAATTGCGATTTGGAGACAGTGATGTACAGTTGTGTCTGTAACATACTTTAGACCTGAGACATATATATATATATACAAATGTATCATTTGTATGTCTCTACCAGTACCAGCTCTACTAAGAGGCGGTCTCATTGCAGGGTTTTGATATGTACGAAAGCAGTTCCTATTTTTTTTGGTTAATTTCCTGTGTCCCGCTAGACTTCAATTCCTGTGTTCATGGCACAATAACTTGACTTTCACGTGTCATGCTTAAAAAAAATCAGCAATCCTTCATCACGCTTAAACCTCCAGGCGCGTAGCTGCATATACGCTAACATGCAGTTGCGTGCACATCGATTCGGCATGCAAAAAAAAATATGGCAAAATAAAAATATAAATTAAATGTTTAAAGGAAACACATGTTGTCACTGTTTTTTTAATTAATGAAATGTCATTAAATAACGGTATTTGGTTTCAAAATAAAAGTTTTATTGGAGATCATGACAAAATCGGACAGTAACTTGTATCTTTTACAAGATTTGAATTTGTTATACTCAGTCTAAGACATGTAGTTTCGGAGCACATTTTACTGAGTACGGTTTATCTGTTTGGAATGAGATGTACCAATCGGCATTAGATTTATCAGATCCCGAGGCGATGTGTTCGACAGACAACAAGACACAATCACCCTGCAAACACGCCAAAACAGTATTGGAAAGTATCATTATATTTTGCGTTCATAGACCATATGATAATGAAACTGGAGAGTGGAGTCGCGTCTGGTATTATTAGTATTATTAGAAAATCGCTTCTTTGCGCCGTATCTGCTTCTTTGTGTTGTTTGAAATATAACAAACGAAGAAATCTCAACTTTGTCTGAGACATACGAAACTGACCTGGCATGTAATTTTGACGAATTAAATTGGGAGGTCGCTCGATGGCGAACACGTACGCTGATTTATAACACCTCGCGTGTGCTACCGTGGAGATATATCAAGGTACTACGTCTGTTGAAAACAAATGTACGATCAACAATGAACAACGACAGGTTATCATCGCTAGCATTACTGCATATACTCGGGAATTCAGTGTTAATATTGACAAAGTAATAGAGAAGTTCGTTTCTGCCTAGACGCGAAGAGCAGATTTTGGACAATTTTGAGTAATTTCGGTATCACAAAAATGTGTTGTTTATGTATTCAATTTACCATGATTTACTTTCTTCAGAAGATTAATTAATAGTTTTCATTCATAAATTGTTTACAAGTCCTTTCTACATGTAGCTCCTCTTGTAGTATAACCATCCTATGACCGAAAACCGAAAAAAAAAAAAAAAAATCTGCATACACTACCAACAATGTGATTAGCTTAAAAGGGTTCCAAAATTTTTTCGCCTCGCTCCACTCGGCAGTAATTGCTTGCACATCGTTTCATTCTAGCTACGCCACTGACCTCAATGAGACCCACCTGAGACTGAGAAATATTTTGTGTTTACAAAATGTATTGATTGAACCACAAGACTCACTCATATTGTATTCAGAGTTGAATAATTATAAGGGTTAACATGTTAACTTATATATATAATGGTTACTTATTTCATAATTATATATATGATCCCAATTAGAAGCTTTGTCTTTTTGCCTCAGCTCTTTTAAGTTTTACTTAATTCAGGTCTCACTAATTAGCTACAAGAGGAGTCAGCATGGTCAAGAAGACAATATATATATCAGGGGACTTACTTTTAAAAATGAGTGATTTTCTAAATCACTGATTCAAGTAACATTATTTCCATAAAGGTTGAAAGTAAGAGTTGTCTTTCTTTAATAATCACCTATTTAAGTAGTATAAAATAATCGCTAGAAGAAGTGATTTAATTTTACTGTAGCTTTTAATATAGAATACTAATGATCCAGGGACTAATTATGTTTCTATACTTATACCAACCAACATCTGTGTTGTCTAGGATGACCAGGTCATATCAGGTGATGACCTTGTACTGAATCTAGGATAATGACATAAAAATTACTTCTTTAAGTATCATACCTCAATTTCGGGCTTCCCAAAAATCACTTCTTTAAGTATCATTATTTTAATAACCCCCACTAATTTCAACACCCCCCCATCAGTGAAATTTTTATGCAAACAGTAGAATTTTATTACATAATCTGAAAGATGAAACCTTGAACTTTACAGGAAAAATACTCCCACTGCTTAGAAAAATCTGTTAAGCAAGTATCAGTTCATTATGTAGAGCCATTATTATAGCATTTTTTTCAACTAAAATAGAATTTGCAGCTAAATGATAGCATCAAAGGCATAAACCTTGATACTTAAAAGAAGCAAAAAATTCATTTTTTTTTCAATTTTACTAATGAAAAGATGTTTTTTAAACCTATGTGTTTAAAATTTTGGTAAAACTACAAAATCACAATTTGTGACAAAACTTCGAATTTGCTACTCAAATAAGTGATTTAAAAATCACTTATTTCAGTAAGTCCCCTGACTGCAGTATATAGCGAAAAGTAATTAAAAAAAAACTTTTGAAAACTACTTATAGTTATTCCAAATAAATATATTAAATAAAATATGCATCAATTTTTTTTACATTTAAAGGTGCTTGATAAGAAGTTACTGTTAACGTAATAAAGTGATTTTTTAAAAATTATATTGATAGATGAAGAAATTCAACGTTTGTTAAGAAGAAATGGATTGTCCAGTTTTTATTGAATATAAAGAGCAAGATAAAGGTAGTGTATGTACATTTGTAATGTTTTCAACAAAGTCAGAGTATGAAAAATTTTTGATTGATTAATAAAAGGTAAACCTAGATGTGTTTCGGATTCTAACAATTGCACAGAGCACATATTTTTGCAAGAATAAGTCTGAATTGCCATGATTGCTGACAACTAAAACAGTAAACTTTAAAAAAAAACATAAAAGTTGACTTTGTACACACGTCAGACTATACAATTACAAGCGTCAGAATATATATACAATCATTGTAAATAGTGAAAACTCAACATTATCTTTAATTATCATTAATCTTCAATCAAACATTGAACTAGAGCCGTGGTGTAGTGCATCAGACTACTAACACAAAGGTTTCTGGTTCGATTCCCGTTACGGGATGAAAATTTCAGTGACTGAATTTTCAGCTCTCCCTTGACGTATTGTCTCGAAGCGATGAACAATGATAGTCCGTCGGAAGGGAACGATAAATGGCTGACCTGTGTTAAGAGAGAGCCATATCTCTTGCACGTAAAAGACACCCTTGCAGATTTCGAAAAAGAGTAGGCTAATGCTGCTACAAGACAGCACTTGCATCTGCAAAGTGGAAAGGGATTAATATAAGTTGCAAAACTTTTTTCGCAATCCACTATAAATAAATATGTTAAAACTAACATTAAACTATGCATAAACATGATAAATATCGTTTAACATGTTTCATGGCAGCAATGACACAATAAAATGATGTAAAATATTTACGTTTTCATTATGTTTTCTTCTTGTTTGTTTCCAATGATTTCAGTTCATTGTATTTCATAAATTATGTCTGTATTTTTTTGGACAATGATGCACGAATAATGCATAATGCATGCAGTGAGTTTATCAAATATACTAGACAAAGAGTGCGAAAAAACTATAACACGAATACATGTGGGCTATTTAAAAAAAAATTATGCCAAAGTGTGACAAACATGATAAAAATAAAGTCATTGTAAATATATTTTCTATCATTCTACTTTAATCCAGAGACATTCAAGTTTACAAAACTACCATTGGTTAATGCAAAAAAATAAAAGAAAAAAATTTAACAACATTTTCTCCCAAGAATTTATCAATTTTTCAAAGGAAACTACAACATACTATCATCAACTTACAAACATTAATAAGTATAAATATACTAGTGTATTTTTTTTGTTTGATGCATCAAAGGTAATAGATGAATTTCCTGACATTTTTTCCCCTAATATACAGGGATTTTTTTTTTAAATTCTTAAATTTCACCAATTTTTAGTGTATTCTTTGATATTTACTAAAAATAGTTTTCAAATCTCTTTGCAAAAGCTTAAACTTTATATAAAAATTACAAGAAATCAAACCTATATGATCTCATTACATCCTCTGAAAATTTCACACCAATTGCTTCTGTCAATTTTAAGCTTTCTTCATTTAAAAAAATATAAACATATTTTTTATCCTTTTGTTACACTCCTGACTTATTTTTTTCAGTATCTATAAGACTGTTTTAACTGGAATGTATAGAAAATCAGTATTGATATCAATTTTAAATTTACAATCTCACAAAAAAATAAACCTTTTAGTCACTTGATTGCACATTTTTAAAATTTTTAAGCAAAAAGCAAACTTTTAACATGCTTAACCAGTATAACACTTTAATTTTTGAAGAATCTTCAGATAAAAAGTGTCAAGAAAAAATACTTTGCAAGACAGATTGACTATTCTCTGACTTCAACATTACATTGTAAAGATGTTACAATTATTGTTATAAGGAATTATGTTGAATTTTGTTTTAGATGGGCTACATCAGAAACTCGATGTCAGGAGTGTAACATTTGTTACACTCCTGACAAGAATTTATTGCTACCATATTTAACCTAAAACTGACCTGAAATCATGTAGAGTTTTTATATTAAACATATAATGCTAGAGCACATATTGTGAACAGTTTTGAAATTTTATATATTTCTTACATATTTACCAATTTTGCTGATGGTCTATTTAAAAAAAAAGACGACTATCCTTTAAACCTTGGTCAGTCTCTTGTTTGATACTATAATATATGCTGTTTTTTTATGTCAGATAATGTATTATAAGTTGGTTCTTACTACCAAAGATGGTAATACATTTTTGTAGTATGCAGGGCTCACACTACTTCAGAATTATAGGGAGAAGTGACTTCTCTTATTGAAAGTGATAGGGAGAAGTGGTGAGATTTGAAAGAGAAGTGCTCATTCGTGAGGTGCGCTACAATGTTTTGATTTTACTATAGTATAAAGGGTCATATGTAAATAATGTTCTTTTTATATTATTCAATTCATATCTGAGTATACAATTAAAGTAACATTTCAAATTAAAAGTTATTTAAGTTTAACTAAGGTTTTGAGAAACTACAATCTAAATATTCATATCTAGCACTAAAAAAAAATATTTTATTTTAAAAAATGTAAAGAAATTATAATATATCAATTACAATTTAATTCAAATCTATCTTGTGTGTGAAATTCAGTTTCTCATAAAAAAAAAGTCGAGTTGCGAGTTAAGAAAGTCGAGGTGCAAGTTACAAAAGTCGAGTTGCGAGTTACAAAAGTCGAATTGCGTAAAAATGTGGAAACTAAAATATTTTAATTTTTTGGTGTAACTGTATAACATTTTGGAATGATGATTGCTTATAGAATTGTACATCGTGTTGTTGATTATTTTTGTGGTTTGGACTTTATCTGGGTCTCTTGTAAAAATAAAATGGACTAGATAATAACTACGTATAGTATTTTCTGAAGAAGCAGATAGCCTTTTGAAATACAGCAGATGGCTTACAGTTTAATTATTTTTAAATTTCATACATAGCACCGTTAAACGTAAAGGGAGATAGCAACTAAACTATAGTACATATATGTAAAACACCCCTTCTGCAGATTTCGTTTAAAGTGGGCTTTCTGGGGCAGCTGCAGAGCCGGGCAATATTCGTTAGGGACCGCAAAATTTATTGTTTGTCAGTGACACTCATAATTGAGGATGTCAAAATTATATATGTCTTATACATTGACTAGAGATGAAGGGGAAATGATGGGCGTGAAAAAAACCAGTTTAAACCCGCCGCATTTTTGTGTCTGTCCTATGTCAGGAACCTTTAGCCTTTGTTGCTCTTGTATATGTTTTAATTTTGGTTCATCTTTATGTTTAGCAGCATATAATGGCGTCTATATTCTTGATCTATCTAATATTGTGTTTCAGGGCCTGCTCAGGTCTCCCTCTAGGTGTGTGATTTTTCGCTGTGTTGTAGACCCAATGACCTTTGGTTGAATTGTATATTTTGATTTGGTTGCTGTCTCTTTGACTCATTCCCCGTTTTTATTCTTTATTTTATAAATGTAGCTGTCATGGATACTATTGTAAAAACTACATTTGCGTCATTTTACAGGTAAGATTTAATTGGAAAGTATAAAATGATTATTGCTACATCTACATCGTGATTTCATAAGTATTTTTTTAAAGTATTGGGTAACTTATTAAACTGAGTCACTTAGGTTTAAACTTGAGTTATATAGTGTTCACATGTTTGATATTGTCAATTATAAGTTATTTTTAACTTCATTAAAACCGGCAAAATAGCAAAACTCTATATAAATCGCTTTTCTGCTGGAGCTGGTGAAATAGCCCCGAAGGGAGTCGACAAAACAGCCACTGCCATATTTTATACGTTGAAACGAAATATTATTCTAAATAAGTCACATACATTTAATTCAAGACAGGACCTGAACTATAAAATCATTACAATTATAATTGTTAAGTAACACATATTCATTTACATTTCGTTTAACATCTAGACTTGTAATAATATACAAATGTAGTTCCCTAAATATTTATGTACAGACACATTCTCAAATATACATATAATAACAAAACAAATTTTGTCTCATTTGAGAGATATGAAAAATTAGCAAAAATACTGAATAATATCTCCTTGAAAAACATCTTTCTACAGATCATCTTTGTACATGCTGGACAACTTGTAATGAAATGTTGTTCATCTTCAACTACATCTCTTACAAATCCTTTAAAATGGTCTCTTGCTATATATACAAAGTTTTATATCTTGTCTCTTTCTATTTTGAGATCGTGGGCACTGATTCTGATTTTACATATGACAACACTTCATCAAAGAATTGTTTAAAGATTCATGTAGATACATTTCTTTAGAAAAACAAGTTTTTAATTTGAAATAAAAATCTAATTTACTACTCTTTGTATCTATTCTTTTTGTGTTCCAAAATTTTACCAAACTATAACAAAGTTTTTACTTAACTGACTTGATAACAAAGTCAAGCTTTACTTCCAAATTATAAATATTTCAGCTTTTTGGAAAAGATAATGTATGTGTATGGATGAATTAAAGCATTCAATATTATTAGTGAACATGTTTTTGTTACACATAAAGGTATCATATAGTAAACCATCTTTCATATCATTTATTTTTTTTAAATTCTAAACCGATATTTCATAATTGATAATACAACTGAAAAATATAAAGGGAATATATCAAGCTCTCCTAGCACAGCTATAAAGTTAGAAGACTATTTGTTTAACCTAAAATACATTTAATATATTTAAATTGGATTTAAAATCGTTCATATGTAAAGGTGCTGTAATAAATATTCACTTTTATTTCTGGCATGCTGCAGAGATAGTTTTGAACATTGCTTATTCCTATAATTTCACTGCCATTCATTAAAATAGGTTTTATTGTATGGTCATATATATATATATGCTATAGAGTAAAATTACTTGGATTGTAAGATAATGAAGTTCGCAATTTGAATATTGCTTATAGTGATTTTTTGTATAACTCTCCCTTTCCATGCTTAAAACGTCAATATTCATTTTAAACCCAGATACTTATAATTGTAATCACATTCTATTATACCTTTTTCGCAAAACAAATATTCTTTTAAAAGTTTTCCAGGTTTGTTAAACATAATAACTTTGGTTTTAGATAGATTGACCTCTAAACACCATTTTACAGTACAGTATAAACTATCAAGTCGTTTTTGAAAGACTTGCCTTGGAACTAGACAAAAAATAACAAGATCCTCTGCATACATGAGGCAGTAAATTCTGCAGTCATTTATATCAACAGCACCTGGGGTTTCATTAGATGCATCCGGTAAATTCATTTATAAAAATCTTGAAAAGGTTGGGATTCAAAATATCCCCTTAGTTTACTGCAATTTGAGAATAAAAATTAGAAGTAAGCGCATTATCTATTTTAGCACATAATTCACTTTTATTGTACATATCTCTCACGATTGCATGGAAATTACTACCTATGTTTGGCGGCAAAAACACACGTTTTTCAAAACGATGGATGGAATAATGAAAACGGAAAAGATTGATCTTCAATCGGTCTTAAAAAGTCTTCTTCCAGATATCGATGTAGTTTTTTTTATCTTATTTGAATCGGTCTTTTTTCCAGTGTAAATGCTTAGATCGATCGCTTTTTTCAGGGAATGTTATATTCAGATAGGAAAATAAATCTGCGCATGTTCGGCGTGTTTAAAAATGATGGATGGAATACGAAAAATAAACATAGATTCGGCTATTTTTTTTATTATCTTCTAAATCAATAAGTTCAATTTGTTTGCTGCAAATCCTCATGTTCCAACGCATTGACCGTTCGTTATTTAGCTATAGTCTACACACATATCTTTGTTCAATGACTTGTGATGTATGATCCAAAATAATGATTAATAAGTCCATACGAAATTCCAATGAGCAAACTATTTCTCGATGATTTTGCAATGTGTTATAATAGTTCGCGCGAGATGCAGAATTTCCTTTACTATTCTATTTTTAGGATTATTTGTTTACGAAAGGTAATTTATGGTCAGATCGGTTCTTTTTATGTTGTAGTGTAAACGCATTGGATTAAATAAGATCGATCTCGTCCATTAAGGATACAAATTTTTTTTAAATGCTTCCAGAACTTAACTTATATTAGACTCTTATAAATAAGTATCACATATAACTGTTTTAAATCCCACGATCACGGGAATAACTAAGTTCGGGTACATGCATGTTTTGTTTATCAAATGTGAATCAAACCGACTTTCTTAACTCGCAACTCGACTTTTGTTACTTGCAACTCGACTTTCCTAACTCGCAACTCGACTTTTGTAACTCGCAACTCGACTTTTGTAACTCGCAACTCGACTTTTGTAACTCGCAACTCGACTTTCCTAACTCGCAACTCGACTTTCGTAACTCGCAACTCCACTTTTGTAACTCACAACTCGACTTTCCTAACTCGCAACTCGACATTTGTAACTCCCAACTCAGCTTTTTATACGACCGCAAAAATTTTAATTTTTCGTCGTATATTGCTATCACGTTGGCGTCGTCGTCGTCGTCCGAATACTTTTAGTTTTCGCACTCTAACTTTAGTAAAAGTAAATAGAAATCTATGAAATTTTAACACAAGGTTTATGACCACAAAAGGAAGGTTGGGATTGGTTTTGGGAGTTTTGATCCCAACATTTTAGGAATTAGGAGCCAAAAAGGGCCCAAATAAGCATTTTCTTGGTTTTCGCAATATAACTTTAGTTTAAGTAAATGGAAATTTATGAAATTTTGACACAAGGTTTATGACCACAAAAGGAAGGTTGGGATTGATTTTGGAAGTTTTGGTTCTAACAGTTCAGGAATTAGGGGCCAAAAAAGGGCCCAAATAAGCATTATTCTTGGTTTTCGCACAATAACTTTAGTATTAGTAAATAGAAATCAATGAAATTTAAACACAAGGTTTATGACCACAAAAGGAAGGTTGGGATTGATTTTGGGAGTTGAGGTCAGAACAGTTTAGGAATTAGGGGCCAAAAAGGGGCCCAAATAAGCCTTTTTTGTTTTTGTTTTTGCACCATAACTTTAGTATAAGTAAATAGAAATTTATGAAATTTAAACACAAGGTTTATGACCATAAAAGGAAGGTTGGGATTGATTTTGGGAGTTTTGGTCCCAACAGTATAGGAATAAGGGGCCCAAAGGGTCCAAAATTAAACTTTGTTTGATTTCATCAAAAATTGAATAATTGAGGTTCTTTGATATGCCAGGGCCGTAACTAGCCTCTTCAAATAGTGAGGCAAAAAAATTTTGGCGAGAGGACTTGGGCCGCTCAAGCCCCCCAGAAGCTCTGAGAAAAATAACGTAAAATCGTGCATTCTGAGCGTTTCCCGGACTCTTTCTGACATTAAAACGCAACTAACTTTTAGCTTTTTTTTGACAATATTCTGGTCTGAAAGCAAAAACATAGATTCCTTGTAATTTAAGACTTCAAGTTAAGGTTTTATGGACAACATTAAAAGACCGATATGTAGGACAAAGCAAAATTCGTAATTCTCATAATCATTAATACCGGATCTGTCTGTCTGTTTTAGTCTTGTATTGTGCTTAGACTTTGGTGATATTTTTACGATTAGATTGAAATATAGTGACAGTGCAGTATTATGCTTTAAATACTAGTACTGCTTAAGTCGACACTATAGGAACCATCTTGACCTTGATTTACGGTATTAATGAGTCTTTTATTGTTGAAGACCCAGCAACTTTGACCAAATGAATGATCATTTGTATTTTTTTATGCATTGACTTGGTGTGCGATTAGGTTTCGTGCACATTTACTCCATATTCCTTTATTTTCTGTAAAAGGGTCTGAACATGACTTAATTCAAGTTTAACCCATCAATGGAAATGGTCATATGGCAATACATTATTGCTTTTTTTTCAAATTATTTGATACCAGAAAATTGGTGACCTTACTTTAATTTAAACCATGTCAGCTATCTAGTTTTATCAACCAAGAGAAGCCAGTTGTGAATTCTTTGATATCAAATTCAATTCTCCATGCAGAAACGACCCTTTTTTCTGTGTCTTGTATATTCTTAAAATATTTTCTCGCACAATATCTGGACATCGGTGGGCATGCAACATTGCATAACCACACGTTTACAAATGAAAATCAACACTCAGACTATTGTCATAAAGTAGGACAATAAATGAGCAAAAGACCAACCCGGGACACAGAAGTTCAAACAGCAGACCATCAACTTTGAAAACTAAAAGTAAAACAGAAACGTAGATCACGAAAAACATGCAGGGGCGACACCAGCGAGTGAAGAGAAATTGCTTCTGCTTAGACATTTTCCGTGAAAACAATTTGATATTAAGACTATCTTTTGTTTCATTTTTTTGAAATTTCTCACATGAGGCATTTGCCTCAATGTAGTTACGGCCCTGTATGCCGAATCTAACTGTGTATGTAGATTCTTAATTTTTGGTCCCGTTTACAAATTGGTCTACATTAAGGTCCAAAGGGTCCAAAATTAAACTTTGTTTGATTTTGACAAAAATTGAATCCTTGGGGTTCTTTGATATGCTGAATCTAAATATGTACTTAGATTTTTGATTATTGGCCCAGTTTTCAAGTTGGTCCAAATCGGGGTCCAAAATAAAACTTTGTTTGATTTCATCAAAAATTGAATAATTGGGTTTCTTTGATATGCCGATTCTAACTGTGTATGTAGATTCTTAATTTTTGGTCTCGTTTTCAAATTGATCAACATAAAGGTCCAAAGGGTCCAAAATTAAACTTAGCTTGATTTTAACAAAAATTGAATTCTTGGGCTTCTTTGATATGCTGAATCTAAACATGTACTTAGATTTTTTATTATGGGCCCAGTTTTCAAGTTGGTCCAAATTAGGATCCAAAATTATTATATTAAGTATTGTGCATCAATAGCAAGAAATTTTCAATTGCAGAGTATTCAGCAATAGCAAGAAATCTTCAATTGCACAGTGTTGTGCAATAGCAAGAAATTTTCAATTACACAGTATTGAGCAATAGCAAGAAATCTTCAATTGCACAGTATTGTGCAATAGCAAATATTTTCAATTGCACAGTATTGCGCAATAGCAAGAAATATCTCAAGAAATTTTCAATTGATTGGAGTTCTCATTCTTTGTCCAGAATAGTAGTTGAATCAACTTAAATCATTGTTTTATACAATATACAATGTATAATTTTAATTTTACTACCAACTGATAAATTAAAACAATCTTTACCATTCAGTGATAACAAGCACTTTTTTTACATTTTAATATTTTATGATGTATTTAAATAAGTAGTTATTGCTATTTCATCAATTTTTTTGAGAGGATTAATATTCAACAGCATAGTGAATTGCTCAAAGGCAAAAAAAAACCATTTTAAGTTCATTAGACCACATTCATTCTGTGTCAGAAACCTATGCTGTGTCAACTATTTAATCACAGTCCAAATTTAGAGCTGAAACCAGCTTGAAAGTTGTATCCATACTTGCCCCAACCGTTCAGGGTTCAACCTCTGCGGTCGTATAAAGCTGTGCCCTGCGGAGCATCTGGTTTAACTCGCAACTCGACTTTTGTAACTCGCAACTCGACTTTCTTAACTCGAAACTCGACTTTCTTAACTCGCAACTCGACTTTTATAACTCGCAACTCGACTTTCTTAACTCGCAACTTGCAACTCGACGATAAGAAACCCTCAATTAATAGTCTCAGAGTTAAGCAACTTTGAAACAATCCATAAAAAATATAGGGAATTATATACACCAATCAATGAGATGTAACCAAAAGTCTCTTAATGCGTGTGGAATACGTAATTTTCCCCTTTGGGATCAATATTCTTCTGTCAGCTGTTCCATCCGTGCGTCCGTAGTAATTATTGTAAAAGTACGGATTTCGGTCACAGCTGGTCCGGTTCCGATTCGTAGTTTAGAAATCGGTCAATGGCGGACGACTGCAAAAAAAATTACAAAAATAAACGATGTTTGACAAGTTATTTGGAAAGGAACATGACGTTTTTAATGCAATAAATGGATTGAACATTTTCTGGAGGCAACTTTTATCACGTTTAAATGAAGTAACAAACTTATTTTGCCGCCGAAATTTAGGTTGATGTACGTTTTCGAGGAACAACCACCGGAACTTGCGGAAATGCACGAAGTGATAAAAAGTTGTATTTTTATCAAATAACCTGCTACACACTGCACAGACAATGCTTCAACCTCTTTTCTTAAGATAAGCAATCGTTTAGGTCTAAATTTCTTTAATTATCAATAAAAAAATTGATGTTTCATCAACTTGGTAAAAATTGAAAATGTCCGATGACGGAAGCGAGTATCGTCAAGAACAGGGCGACTTGTTTTCGCTTTAGGGGGTCGGGGAAAGCGAAGTGACGGTCGGGAAAGCGACTTCTTTGCCCAAATCGCCTGGTAGCGTGAGCCCTGAGTATGTGCTCTGTATAAAAAATACTGTCAAAAAATGTACCCAAAAATGTCAGGAGTGTAACGCTTTTAGTGTGACATTCATGTACTTTTTAGCTCAACTGGCCCGAAGGGCCAAGTGAGCTTTTCTCACTACTTGGCGTCCGTCGTCCGTCGTCGTCGTCCGGCGTCGTCCGTCGTCGTCGTCGTTAACAATTTAAATTTTGAACTTCTTCTAGAGAACCACTGAATGGAATGGAACCAAACATGGCATGAATGTTCCTTATGAGGTGCTGACCAAGTGTTGTTACTTTGTAGATGATCCATCATCCAAGATGGCCGCCAGCGGGGGGCTTAGTTTAACAGGACGCTATGGGAAATGCATACAAATGACTTCTTTTAGAGAACCACTGAATGGAATGAAACCAAACATGGCATGAATGTTCCTTATGAGGTGCTGACCAAGTGTTGTTACTTTGTTGCCGATCCATCATCCAAGATGGCCGCCAGCCGGGGACTTAGTTTAACATAGGACCCTATGGGAAATGCATACAAATGACTTCTTTTAGAGAACCACTGAATGGAATAAAACCAAACACAGCATGAATTATCCTTATGGGGTGCTGACCAAGTGTTGTTACTTTGTAGCCGATCCATCATCCAAGATGGCCGCCAGCGGGGGACTTAGTTTAACATAGGACCCTATGGGAAATGCATACAAATGACTTCTTCTAGAGAACCACTAAATGGAATGAAACCAAACATTGCATGAATGTTCCTTATGGAGTGCTGACCAATTGTTGTTACTTTGTAGCCGATCCATTATCCAAGATGGCCGCCAGCGGGTACTTAGTTTAACATAGGACCCTATTGGAAATGCATACAAATGACTTCTTCTAGTGAACCACTGAATGGAATGAAACCAAACATGGCATGAATGTTCCTTATGTGGTGCTGACCAAGTGTTGTTACTTTGTAGCCGATCCATCATTAAAGATGGCCCCCAGCAGGGGACTTAGTTTAACATAGGACCCTATGGGAAATGCATACAAATGACTTCTTTTAGAGAACCACTGAATGTAATAAAACCAAACATGGCATGAACGTTCCTTATGAGGTGCTGACCAAGTGTTGTTACTTTGTAGCCGATCCGTCATCCAAGATGACCGCCAGTGGGGGACTTTTGAATGAAATTAAACATGTTCCTTTCCTTATAAATGAGGTTGTGTTGTCACTTTTAGCCAAATTTTATATTTTTTTTATATGATTTCAAAAACCCAAGTAGAATCAGGTGAGCGATACAGGCTCTTGAGAGCCTCTAGTTTTATAGAAACAATGTTGTTATTGCTGTTTTTCTTTTCTTGAATTTGAGTGTGAACATGGTGAATACAACCTGTTGCAGATCATCAGTAGCAAACATGCCATTACTATTGTCTTCATTGCTTTTGTATGCTCATTACTTGTACGTAAGGACTGTAACACATTTAAACTAGCTAGTTCAATAATTTCAAAAGTAATAATGTAGACTTGTCTTCTGTGAAAGCTGGTGTGTAGTTATGTCAGTTTTTAATAGTTATCAGCTTGTTTTTCTTCCAATAAAAGAGGGACGAAAGATACCAAAGGGACAGTCAAACTCATAAATCCAAAACAAACTGACAACGCCATGGCTAAAAATAAAAAAGACAAACAGAAAAACAATAGTACACATGACACAACATAGAAAACTAAAGAATAAACAACACGAACCCCACCAAAAACTAGGGGTGATCTCAGGTGCTCCGGAAGGGTAACCAGATCCCTTGCTCCACATGTGGCACCCGTCGTGTTGCTTATGTGATTACAAATCCGGTAAATAGTCTAATTCGGTAGGTCACATTCATGAAAGGGAAGGGGATTGTAGTTACGACGTAAAGAACATATCCGATATCATTTGTGAAACGGTTATTCCATAACGGTCAACCAACTCATGATGGCGTCCGTAAAATTTACGAAGGGATGATTTCAACTTCACCATTTGGAACTCTTAGTTTAATAGCTTCCTTGTGAGCAGTAATCCTCTATCAAGAAAATCATGATAGGAAATGCAGGCACGGGAATATCGTATCAATTGGGAGATATAAACCCCGTATGCAGGTGCTGCTGGAATGTTGCTACTTAGAAATGGAAAGTTCACAATTGGAAAGCTGAAATCATCTCTTTTGTCGCGTAAAGTTTTGTTTTCAACCGACCCTCATTGTCAATTTCTAGATGTAAGTCAAGATATGAAGCCGACTTAACTGTATCTGTAGTATCCTTTATCTCCAATTCGATGGGATAGATGCGTTCCACATAGTCACCAAATTTCGAATTGTTTAATAACTTCCCTTTGCAATTAACATTAAAATAAAACAATTTTGGGTGTTACACTCCTGACATAGAAGTATTGAGCATATAAAAGCAACGAAGACCATATTAATGGTATGCCTGTTTTTCATGAACTGCAACAGGTAATGTTCACTGAAATTCAAGAAAAAAACAACAACTATGACAACATTATATCTAAAAAAATAACATCTTAACTCAATTGTTACACTCCTGACAAACTTGGGTAGTCTTCTTAATGTAACCATAGTATTCCAGCAGTGGAACTTCGGGTTCATATGAATGCACCTGTGCCAAGCTATGATGCTAAACAAAATATATAAACCATGCAAGATGTGCAGAAACATGTTATTTCACCTACAAAGCCATTTTCTGGCAACATATTGACTTTTTGTAACATTTTATTTTTTTTCACAAATCAGAAATCTCCAATTGCACGGAAATTATATTTTAAGTTACTTAAAATATTAGTCTCACTAATGTTATATGTTTTTATTCTTGCAACATTGAATGTACATGTACATGTATTTAAGGTACACATTTTTTTTTATCTTCCAGAAACATCAATATTTGGTTATTGTTGTGAATGATTGAGTTCTGAAGCACTATAATGGAAAAGCAAACAGAAAATCTGCTGATTGAAATAAAAACTGAGCCGTCAGATAACTATAATGAGAACAAAAATGAAAACTGTAATATTGGTCACAACAGCAGTCATGGCAATAATGATAATTGTCAACCTGAAGGAACACTACTGACTGTACGTGTCCCCAACATAAAAACAGGAACAAAACTAGAGGATGCAGTAGAAGGCAGTTCATTCAGAATAAGTGGTAGAGCTTCATTTTTGTATCAGAAATCAACAGGAGATCTAAATTTAGATATATGTGGGAAAGTAAAAGATACAAAAAAGTCATCAAATGAAATAGAAAGTCCAAAGTATATAGAGAATACTGGAAAAGTTAAAATGATATCGTCAGAACAGAAGGAAATTTTTATAGATCATGTTGAAAAAGGTATTTAAAAATAAGGTTTACATTAATACATGGTCATTGTACTCTGTTTTTGTATCAGTATGTTTATCTATTTATCAAACTGTTTTCAACTGGTTTTTATACGACCGCAAAAACATTTGTGGTCCTATATTGTTATCATGTGTCATTCTTGTTATCTGCATCGATTGAAGACATTTGGTCACAGAACAATAACTTTAATTTAGTATAAGTAAAAAGAAATCTATGAAATTTAAACGGAACGTTTATAACCACAGCAGGAAGGTTCAGAATAATTTTGGGGGTTTATTATGGTCCAGGGCTTCAAAAAAAATTTTGACTGAGCCAGCCGCACATTTTATGCCTAACCCAGATTTTGATCCTTAAAGACTTAAAAACAAAAGGCAATTATGGTAATCCCTTGGCAATCCCAATGATTGATAATAAAATAATATGCATGGTCCTAACAATTTAGGAATTAGGGACCAAAAATGGGCCCAAATAAGCATTTTTCTAGTTTCTAGACAATAACTTGTGGAATGGTGTATGAATCTCGCTGATATTATACCACAAGTTTCCATACCACAAAGGAATGGTAACAATTGACTTTGGGGGTTATGGCTCAAACTGTTTAGGAAATAGGGACAAAAAGGGGGAAAACAAGGGTTTCCTTGTTATTGGACAATTTAAAAGCAGTGTAGATTACCTCCATTACACTGCTTTTAAATTATTTTTTGATTACCTCCATTACACTGCTTTTAAATTATGTATCAAGAAATGTTGAAGTGTCTTCACTCTAGAAGTGATTAGCTGTTGATTTATTAACTATTAAAGGAATATTAATTTAGCCATGACTATGTAATGTCATTTTCTATTTTATGACTTTTGATATACAAAATGTATTTAAATTGGTAATAATGGTTGCAAATTCCATTGCAAATTTGAATTGAAAATATGACTGTATTTTGAGGGAAAGAATTTGGTTTTTTTAAAAGGGGGGATTAAATTTTTTTTTTTCAATTTACTTAGGGATTGGGGTGGGGTGGGGAGGGGGGTGTCAATACACAACAGCATAGTATGTATTGTAGAAAAGCAAAAAATTGAATACAAATTAAAATCATATAACCAATTCTAAGTTCTTTGAAACCTATTATGTGTCAAATATTTAACTACAATCCAAATTAAGACCTGTATCAGGCGTGAATATTTTTTGGCCCATCTGTTTAGGGTTGGACCTCTGTGGTCAGCATAGCATTTCATTACGTTTTGTTCCTTTAAAGTATGATGTGCTGTTAAACCACTGTCCATGGTTTGGCCGGTAGGGGAGGGTCGGGCATTCACAAAAATGTGTAACCCTGTCACTTACTCTCAGACAGGTGTATTACTTATATACATGTAAGTTATTTTTATAGGACTGCAAATTTGTTTTTGGGTTCATAGAATGGTATGATGTCACTCAGGGATGGGGTCGATTACTGTAATCTCATTCGATTAAATTACAATGGTTTAGTTATGTCACTTAGACTTTCAGATTTTTTACTTATATATACATGTATATAGATGCACGTAAAAAAGTTATATCTTCTTTTCTTGAATTTCTCAAGACTTCTTTGCTCTAATAGAATGTTTATTGTGTGTCACTTGCAGATGTCTTTACTTATCATTTAAGTGTATTTTCATGGACAATGAGAATCTCATGTGTCTGTTATCTTCAGAACACTGCTCATTTACAAGCCTTAATGAGCAATTTTGAAGGGCTTGTGGAATTACTTAAGATTTTTGCACAATTAGTTTCTTTGTTGAATTAATGAGATGAAACCTCTAATGAAAAATTATGAGCTAAACAAAGAAATAGTGTTTAAGGCATGTAAATCCCAAAACTTTCAACAAATTTTGAATCTTCTGTGAAAAGAAATTGGAATTTAGGTTATTAATACTGAAAGATCTTTAAATTAGATTTTCTACATGTGTGAATTTCTTCCCTGAATTTACCCTGATCTCTTTGTTAATGACAAAACAAAAGGAAATGAATGATATGAAAACATAATCTGTCACAGTCACCAGTATTTTATTTGTTTGTATCACTTTAATGTTAACTGTTGTGATTTCTAGCATATGAATGATTTTTATCTCTTTTTCTTCTTCATAGAAATAAAGGCTGACATGCCTCAAAGTGATACAGATTTTCAAAGATCAAGTGAGGCTTCAGGGATAGACAATCCAAATGTTAACTCAAGGGCTTTGCTGCAATATGGATCTGATTTAACAGAAACAAAAATCAAAAGACTAGATGAAATAATTTCAGAAGTACGTCAAAATCTTGAACTTGATCCAAAATTTCCAAAAGACCAAGTGCCAAAAGCTTCAAAACTAAGTATTGAGATTAAGTCTAGTTCTAATCAAAGTTTAGATGAAAGTGGTTCCTCTGATGACGAAAAGAGTGAAAAGTATTCAAATTTGAAAAATATCATGGAGAAAATGACAAAAGAAAGCCTTCCCAGAAAACCTGGAAAGAAAGGTTCTATTTGGAGTGATGATGTGTTTGGACAACCAGGAGAAAATCGCTATATTTGTCCTTCTTGTGGAAAAGGATTTTTTTACATGAGCCACTTGAGAAAACATAGCATGATCCATTCAGAGGTGAAACTGTTTACATGCCCAACATGTGGCAAAGGCTTTAACCAGAAATCTAATTTAAGGACACATTTGAGAACACATGCAGATGAAAAAATGTTTACATGTAATCAATGTGATAAAGGCTTCAATCACAATGCATCTCTACAGATTCATATGAGAACACATACTGGCGAAAAACCTTTTGTTTGTAGTGTATGCAATAAAGGATTTAGTCGAAAAAACACTCTTAAAATACATGAGACCACACATACACCTGACAAACCTTATGTATGTACTACATGTGGTAAAACATTTGGGAGACGTTATGTCTTGCAGAGGCATGTACTAATACATGAGGGAGAAAAACCTCACATATGTGAAAGATGTGGACGTGGATTCAGTCAGAGTGGAGATTTACAGAAACATATTAGAACACACACGGGAGAGAAACCATATGTATGTACCATATGTGAAAGAGGATTTGCACAAAATGGGGATTTGACAAAGCACATGAAAACACATGTAGGAGATAACCCTCATGTTTGTTCTGTTTGCAAAAGAGGATTTGATAAGCTTAATGAAATGCTAGAACATAAAGAAAGTCATTCTGACCAATTATTTTTTGCTTGTACTAGGTGTGGCAAGGAATTTAGTCAAATCAAAGAACTAAAAAGTCATAGATTATCACAGGCATGCAAGACATTTGAAGATACAGTTATAGTTGATGATGATGAAGTTGATCATGATAGTGATAAAGATACAGACGAAACATTAAAAGGACAAATTGGTGATAATTATACCAGTATCACACAAACCTCAAATGAAAAATTGTTGTTTGCTTGTGTTAAGTGTGGCAAAGAGTTCAGTCAAATGGAAGACATTCAGGCACACAAAATGTCACAAGAATGCAATCCTGATATGTCACCCATACATGTAACTCATAAGAGCAGCTGTGAAGAACTTGATGATGGAATAAATCAAGAACCTGTTGATATAATAGATACGTCAAGTAGTACATCAGATAATTCAATTGACATGATTGGCAATTATGAAAAAAATGATGATAATAATGATCCTCAGAATTCTGTGAAAAAAGAAAATAACTCTTCATTATGTGAAGAAAAGGAAAATGTTTGTGCTACTTGTGGAATGAAATTTACTGAGCTATCAATGTTACAAGATCATTTGAAGCTACATTCTGAGCTGGAAAAGTTAACAAGTTCATATGTAACTGAATCAGAAGAACAGTCTAATACAGATGAAGCTGAAAAGCCATTTAAATGCCATTTATGTGAGAAGTCTTATCAGGGGAAAAGTTCTCTTCAGGCACATATCAGATCCCATACAGGAGAAAGACCCTTCTCTTGTGAGACATGTGGCAAAAGTTTTCGACTAAAGAGAGATTTACATCGACATGACCAGTCACACAGTGGTGATCGCCCATTTGCATGTACAGAATGCAGCAAAAGATTCCGCTGGAACTGGGACCTACAAAAACATATGCGAATACATAGTGGTGAAAAACCGTTCTCATGTACAATTTGTGGCAAATATTTTAGACAAAATAGTACACTCCAGGCACATATAAGGACTCATACTGGAGAAAAACCCTACACATGTACTACATGCAGCAGAGGTTTCAGTCAAAGTTCAGACTTAACCAAGCACATGAGAACTCATACTGGTGAAAAAGCCTTTTTTTGTGAAATGTGTGACAAATCATTCAGCTTAAGACACAATTTGCAGAAACATATGCAAAAACACAACAAGTATAGACACCTATATAGATCAGATGCACAGGAGCTTGAGAAGACAATTGAAAAAGAAGAACAAGTTGATTAACTTGGTACTGCATTTAGTATGAAAATATTAAAATGATTCTTCAAAGATCATGTTGAATTAGAATATTTTCCTGGAGATTGTGAAATAACTTTTGTGTTTTTATAAATGTATACACATTTATGTTTGAATACATGTTTATATGTAAGAGTCAACTCTATGTCCAGCCTCAAAGGAGTAGGGGCATGAAGGCAAAGTTTTGGCCCACAAAAATGAAATATTCATCAACTATTTCAAATTTGCACATATTGTATGAAAATGCATAGAGAAAGGAAATATATAAGAAAACCTAAGATGTTTTATCTATTGATGTCACAATTACATCATAATATGAACTGTTTTCATGAAAACCGTGAAAAATACAGAGTAAATTCAGTTTTATACGACAGCAAAAAAATTTTGCAGTCCTATATTGGTATCACGTCATCGTTGTCAAAAACATTTGGTTACCGGACCATTACTTTAGTATAAATAAATAGAAATCTATGTCATTTGAATAATTTAAATTAGGGGGCGTAAAAAAATTGCATCAGCATAGGGCCATAAAGAAGAATTGGTTTGTTTGCCCAAACCCTATCTACCCAGAAAAAAGCTGCCTACTCAAATTCTTTTATTGTCCTGATTTGAAGAAGTTTTTTTTTAATCAGATAAGCATGAAGACTTATAAACACCCGATACTTCAATTTCATTTTTTGAAATAAAAAGGGAAAAAATGCCTACCTACCTACCCACTATCTCAACCTTTGGGTAGGGTTTGGGTAAATCAAAATATTTTTAATTGTGGCCTCGTGTATTGCACAAATGCCAAAATATTGATTATAAATTCAAATCATATAACCAATTCTAAGTTCTTTCTAAGAGTTTTTTTTTGTGTCAGAAACCTATTATGTGTCAAATATTTAATTACAATCCAAATTCAGACCTGTATCAAGTGCCACTATTGTGTCCATTTTTACCCCAACTGTTCAGGTTTGGACCTCTGCGGTCGTATCTAGCTGCCCTCGGCGAAGCAAATTTTTCAATTTTATTTCCATTGCTGAAACATTGTGCACCTTCAAGAAACAACAAATAGTTAAGCGTAATTGTAACTATTGATAAAATCTCACTAAATATAAGTTTCTTGCATAAGCAGATACTTTGCCAATTTAAACTATACTTAAAATTTAATGAAAAGCAAGGAAAAGAAAGAGATTTTACAAAATATACTAATTTCATCATGGTTTGTTACCATGATAACTCGTTATATGTGAATTTTGTTTTTTTTAATTTTCTGTCTACCTGATAACTAAGTCTAGTTTTAAAAAAAATATAGGAATACGGATGAAAACTTTTAGGAATAGGGCATTCAGGCCGAGCTTTGGCACAAGAAAATTACAATTATTTTAGATTGGCACATTATGTTTGAATATGGGGTCAAGAAATATAAATTAAACATTAAGATTTTTATCTGACAACAAATGTCTGATGATGTCACAGTTATGACATAATATGTACTGTTTTCACAAAAGTGATGATAAATACAGAATTTATGCAGTTTTCCATCATTATGAAACCTAATCTAAAATCTAAACCGTATTGCCCAGGCCCTAATCCTGTGTGTCCTTTCCTCAAATCTATGTCCTTTGAATTTGTGATACTCAAATATGTGGCCCTTTGTAAATTCAAATCTATGTCCAATTTATCAGGTAGGCTTCAAGTAATGTGACTTGACTTGGGACTGTGAGGCACACATATAATGCAGCAGGATTTAAGAGCTACCCTAACCTTATCTGGGATACTGGTCATATGCTGGTACCGTAATGTAAAAACACTACATAATAAACAACAGTAAAATCAGTTGGAAAGGGCTGGACTTATCAGATCACACAAATCAACTCACCAAAAAAAACCACATTAATCTATTTTACTGTTTGCTTCAACTTGACACTGTACATAAAATACAATAAACGAATTACATGATTTATGACTATTGTTTCTTTTTTGAGAGAAAATGGTTTTCTGATTTATCACATTTTTTTTTTTATAAAATTTGATAAGAAGGCTAATTAATATATATATATATATATATATCTAGCTAATATAAAAGATAACAAAATGTAAGTATATTTTACGAGAAACAAGAAAATGTAACTGCATTTTTAAAGGAGGTGAACAAGGTGTCCAAGATTCCCATATCCCTCCTCCTAATACTCCATGATAAAGAAGTGGTCAAAAAGAATTTACCAGTCTCTATTAGATTTGATTACTCCTGATGAATTTTAATCCATAAAAGTGCTTCAGATGTACACACTTTTATTGTGTTAATACCTTTTTCCCCATGTAAAGTTTTTTCAGATCTGCCAGGCAGTCTTTTTCGTATTTGATAAAAAAAATTATTCCTGCTGAGCATGACTTTTTATTATACCTGCTGAGCATGGAATTTTATGAAATTATCTAATAATGAATGAGGATTTACTTTAAACAACATCGTGTGCAACCGCAATATCTTTTGAAATCTAAAAATATTACATTTAAGTGAACCAAAAATGATTCTAAATACAAATATAATAGGTAAAACATCAGAAATATAAATAAAAAAGCGTGCAGACATTTGAAAGAAACAAAGAAAAAACTTGGTTGTTTTATATATTTTTTTTAATTCCCTTGTTTTTGTCAACTTTTGAGTACTGGTATATTAAATTAAATTTGAGAAGCACGTAACAGTCAACAGTTACTGGAAAAACAACTTTATATATTTGGTGAGATTATTTAAATAGATATACAAAAGCTTTTCTGAAATTATATTATCGTCCTTGCAAACTATTTCTGCAAAGAAAATGCAGTTGGTAAGCATCATAAATCATCATTTCCAGAAAAAATATTCTTTGAAGATGATATTCTTGCCTTCATCAATTAATGTTGTCTTGTATGGAGTGGTTGCGCTTAAAATGAGCAAGCAAGGGTACTATTAATTAAATTGCAGAAAGGGACAGCAATGCATAATTAAATGCTGACTATTCACACATATAAGCCTCATCAACAACAGTTTGTTGGATGGATGACAGTAGAGAACAGAATCTTAAACCATCAAATTGCTGCATAAATGCCATTCATGTGAGGCAAGCTCCTTTAAATTTATTTTCCTTTAATTTAAAATCCCAGATGACAACCAATATTGCTTAAGGGATACATCTTACACACAACTACAAGTTCCAAAAGTCTAATGGAAACACAGTTATAAATATCTTTTATAAACATATTTTCAAAATCTTCGTTATGGAATAACGAAGATGCATACTAGTATATGTATATGTCACACTTGATTTAGATGTTTAAAGTCTGTAAATTGTTATGTTTATTAGAATGATGTCAATACTATAAGTATTTTAATAGTTTTGACTTTGTAAATGGTAGAATTTTTGACAATGTCTTAACTGAGTTTAGTATATATTCATTTTACTTATTATTTTATTTGATGTCCCACCTATACATTAGTGTTTATGCTTCTGATCTGTTCATCATTTTGTCCTCTGTCTGTCCTGTATCAGTTAACGTGTTGGTTTAAGGAAAGTTAAAGTTGTGGTCAAATCAACTTGAAACTTAGAAAAATTGTTAATTATGATTTGAACTTTATGGAATGTATGTCAGATTTTTAGATAAGCATAAGGAAAATTATTAAAACCTATGAAAGAAAATCAAAACCAACAAAATTACTTAAACAAGTAAACATTATTACTTACATCTTTACTTATATACTTAGTCGTCCGAGATTACTCTGACGTCCAACGGCTGTTTTGTCAGACAAGCTATTACTCTGACGCCCAACGGCTGTTTTGCCAGACAAGCTGGGGCCGTGGGACGTCAGAGCTCGTCCCATATCAAAACGTGGATATTTGCCCACCCAAAATAGATGCGCTGCTTCGTCGCTTCAGGTGTCGATTAAGGGTCTTGGAATTATATAAATCGGACATCAATCTGTTCATTTTTCATTTATCTCTTCATTTATGTAAGTTTCACCTACCTGCCAACCTTTATTTTTCCATATTTTAACAGAGACCCATCGATTTCTGCATTTTGACTCACTTTCAAATGGACGTCAAGTTACGAGAGAGTTCGTGGCCTGGAGACTCAAATATGCAAATATTTATATTTTTTTCACCTCCTTTATAAGAGATCGATGTTTAACATGTAGGAGCCAACCACGATTGTTCACCTCCTTTACAGGAGATCGGTATTAAGCATTTAGTTCCGACCACGATAACTCTCGGAAGCTCTCGAACATTTAGATTACTTGCATCGTAAATGAACGAGATGTTACATTATGGTCATTTGCACTGTTTTCTCGTGGTCACGTGATAATCTTTGAAAATGAAAGTCAAAATGCAGAAATCGATGGGTCTCTGTAAAAACTATTAAAATATGGAAAAATAAAGGTTGGCAGGTAGGTGAAACTTACACAAATGAAGAGACAAATGAAAAGTGAACAAATTGATGCCCAATTTATATAATTCCAAGGCCCTCAATCGGCACCTGAAGCGACGAAGCAGCGCATCTATTTTGGGTGGGCAAATATCCACTTTTTGATATGGGACGAGCTCTGACGTCACATTGCCCCAGCTGTCTGGCAAAACAGCCGTTGGGCGTCAGAGTAATCTCGGACTATTATATACTGTTCTAGATTTCATGGAAATGAAACAAAGTGATGGATCAAAGTGTCCTATTGACACATAATTTTGTTTATTTTTCATATTCATGGTATTTTATGATAACCTCAGGGAAGATCAGTAGTACACTTAAAAAATTTGACTCTCTATACATGTAGATGAATTATTATTATTATTATTAT
Source organism: Mytilus edulis (assembly GCF_963676685.1). Taxonomy (NCBI): domain Eukaryota; kingdom Metazoa; phylum Mollusca; class Bivalvia; order Mytilida; family Mytilidae; genus Mytilus; species Mytilus edulis. The sequence continues at coordinate 40,838,215 of NC_092349.1, read as the reverse complement.
TATTTACCTTTTTTTTTTAACGAAATTTCAACATCTAATTCATTCACATATATATTTTTAATTTCTGCATGTTCTTTAATATGTACAATTTTGATTTTAAATTAAAATATACTCAGATCGCACTAAATTGCTTAACGATTCTCTTCAAACACAGGACTGTTTTATTTAAAATCCTTCCGTTATTTTAAATTCCTTCAATTGTTGGATATTTTGAATGTTAAGTTGCTTTACCATTAAATAAATAAATACACTTCAGATGGTCAGTGTAGTTAAAAATCTGTTTCATTTACCTCTGCAAAAATGGTAATGTTTAAGAATATTGTATTTCAAACACAAATATAGAGTCAAATTTGTACATACGTAAAACAGGTACAGAAATGTTTTTTCTGTTAATAGCTAGTAACAAAATAAAATATCTACTGAATTTTTATACGCCCATTTATGATTTTATAAATTTGATTTTTTACGTTTCAGAGTCATGTGAATGTATTCATAAAAAGGAGGGATTATCCAGTGTTCATACAATGCGTTGAGTAGTTATCATGAATTTTTGTGACTGATTTATATCTATTCAGATAATATCCCTTTAGTTTTTCATGTATTCTGATATGACTGATTTTTTTTGGTTTAAATTCATTCTTTGAAAAAAGTGACGTGTGATAGGTTTGATATAAACATCAGATCTACAGTTTAAAAAATTGTTTAAAATTTACAAGTGGATAAGTTGTTATAACTTATAAAATGTCTACCTACAAAAAAAAGTTTCATTTCAAAGGTCAACTTGGTATTTTTTATTTTTTGAATTGTTAACAATTATTATTATACTTTGCGTTAAAATGCCAGATTTTTATTGGCTTATATGAGGGATATAATTTACGTGTTCCATGGCTCATCTCATATGGTATACCTATGTTTGTCCTGTCAAAACACTACTTAAGGATTCTCATTAAATTTTTCTGTCAATGCTATTATAAACTTTGATTTATATGTCAAAACTCAAGACAGTAATACCTTAAATTAAGCTTACAAATAAACATCATATAGTTTTGCCAGCCGATACTTGGGAGTTCATGTATTTTTACCGATTTCTCATGGATTAATGCATTTGGAACACAATTGGAATTTGTAAGCGATAATTTTGGTTATTTATAAACATTTGGAAGATAATGCATTTTAAGGAGATAAATAGGTGTTAGAATAGATTTTAGGCTTGAAGAGAGTGTTACAGTTACTGAAATATATAACAATTAGATAAAACTAGTAGTGTACATACAAACACATCTCTAAATTCTCTTACTTTCAATTAAAGAAAAGACAAGAGATAAAATTTCGTATTTATTATGAATATTAAAATGGTCATGCAGTGTATTTAATCGCAGGATATGGAAAGGTATTTTATTAATAATAAACAGTTTTTCTTATATTAAGAAATAAAAATTGTTTATAGAATTCAATTGACATCTATAGTCTTAGAATTTGTATTTAATTTATCAAATTCTTACTTTGTACATTTAATACATATGTTTTGTGAACATGCTGAAGATATAATAATGTAAAATGAATCTTGTGAGTAAGTTTTTTCTTCAATTTTTTTTTTTACATTTCAAAAGATTTTATTAGAATTGTACTACATGCCCCATTCTAAGCATGTATATATATCTTATATAAACAACTACACATGTATATGTGTAGAGAATTTATGCTTTTTGATTTGATTATATATCTTAATAGCTAGCCTACTTACCTTGTTTTTATACGACCGCAAAAATAGAAAAAAAATTGGTCGTATATTGGTATAAAATATTTGTTTGTTAAAAAATATTTGTTGTTGGTATCATGTTGGCGTCGTCGTCGTTGTCGTCCGAAGACATTTGGTTTTCGCACTATAAATTTAGTATAAGAAAATAGAAATCTAAAAAAAAGAAATTTAACACAAGGTTTATGACCACAAAAGGAAGGTTGGGATTGATTTTTGGAGTTTTGGTCTCAACAGTTTAGGAATTAGGGGCCAAAAAGTGCCCAAATAAGCATTTTTTGGTTTTCGCACTATAACTTTAGTTTAAGTAAATAGAAATCTATGAAATTTTGACACATGTTTATGACCAAAAAAAAAGGAAGGTTGGGATTGATTTTGGGGGTTTTGGTTCCAACAGTTTAGGAATAAGGGGCCAGAAGAGGGCCCAAATAAGCATTATTCTTGGTTTTCGCACCATAACTTTAGATAAATTTACTGTTACAAAATGATAGAAATTATTATAAATTAAGGAATGTATCTCCCTCATGCAAAGCTCTGATTCCTTTCACGGATTTGGCTATACTTTTTGGACCTTTTGGATTATAGCTCTTCATCTTTTATATAAGCTTTGGATTTCAAATATTTTGGCCACGAGCATCACTGAAGAGACATGTATTGTCGAAATGCGCATCTGGTGCAAGAAAATTGGTACCGTTAATTTTATTTTTAGTATATGTAAATACAAATCTATGAAATTTAAACACAAGGTTTATTACCTTTAAAAGAAGGTTTGGATTGATCTTGCGAATATTGGTCCCAACAGTTTAGGAAAAGGGGGCCCAAAGGGTCCATAATTAAACTTTGTTTGATTTCATCAAAAATTGAATAATTGGGGTTCTTTGATATGCCAATTCTAACTGTGTATGTAGATTCTTAAATTTTGGTCCCGTTTTCAAATTGGTTAGATCTACATTCAGGTTCAAAGGGTCCAACATTAAACTTAGTTTGCTTTTAACAAAAATTGAATTCTTGGGGTTCTTTGATATGCTGAATCTAAAAATGTACTCAGATTTTTTATTATTGGCCCAGTTTTCAAGTTGGTCCAAATCAGGATCCAACATTATCATATTAAGTATTGTGCAAAAGCAAGAAATTTTTAATTGCACAGTATTCAGCATTAGCAAGAAATCTTCAATTGCACAGTATCGTGCAATAGCAAGAAATTTTCAATTGCACAGTATTGCGCAATAGAAAGAAATCTTCAATTGCACAGTATTGTGTGCAATAGCAAGTATTTTCAATTGCACAGTATTGCGCAATAGCAAGAAATATCTAACTGCACAATATTTCGCAATAGTATGAAATTTTCAAATGGAGTATCTTTCTTTGTCCAGAATAGTAGTTGAATCAAGTTAAATCATTGTTTAATACAATATACAATGTATATTAGCTTTTACTACCAACTGATAAATTAAAACAATCTTCACCATTTAGTGAAAACAAGCACTTTTTTTACATTTTAATATTTTATGATGTATTTAAACGAGTAATTATATTTGCAAACTCCATTATAAATTTGAATTGAGATCAGTTTTGGAATTTGGGGGGGGGGGGGGGTCATTCATTCTGTGTCAGAAACCTATACTGTGTCAACTATTTAATCACAATCAAAATTTAGAGCTGAATCCAGCTTGAATGTTGTGTCCATACATGCACCAACCGTTCAGGGTTCAAGTTCTGCGGTCGTATAAAGCTGCGCCCTGCAGAGCATCTGGTTTCTACCTGTGGATTTCAGGTTATTTTAATCTTGATTGCCTTCTTTCACATTGGTTGCTCATTTCAGTGTATACAGCATGTGTATAAGAGATGAAAGTACTGGTTTTATATTCCTTGTGCATATCTTCTCGTTGTGTTTAACATATGTGTAAAGTTACATAAATATTGCACTTACAATGCATAAAAAAGAAGATGTGGTTTGATTGCCAATGAGACAACTCTCCACAAGAGCCAAATGACACAATAATTAACAGCTATATGTCACTGCATGGCCGTCAACAATGAGCAAAGCCTATACCGCATAGTCAGCAACAAAAGGACCCGAAATCACAAATGAATAACAAATCAAACGAGAAAACAAACTATGTTCATGGTCAGATGGAAGGAAGGTCTGAAGTATAAGGTGATTCCTAGAAACCACCCATTTTTTTTAAAAGGGATATAAAAAAACAAAAAAATCATTATACTATAATAAAAGGGGGATGACACGATCTTGGAATTGGAGGTAAAAAAATTAGGATGTGGGAAAATGGATTAAAATGTTGAAAGTGGGGAAAAACAAATTTTTTGGGATCGTATAATTGTATGATGTCCTAGTCGTCTGTTTCGTCGTCAGAAGACACATTTGGTGTCCGGACAATAACTTTAGTTTAAGTGAATTGATCTCTATGAAATGTTTTAGAAGGCTCAATACCAAACAATGAAGGTTAGAGTTGACTTTGGGGATTATGGTCCCAATTATTGAGGAATTGGGGGCCAAAAGTGGTCCGAAAAAAGCATTTTTCTATTTTCAGAATAATAACCTGTGTATAAGTATTTCGATTGCTCTGAAATTGTACTGTAATGTTCTATAGCTCAAAAGAAAGGTTGTGATCTATTTGGGAAGGGGGGGGGGGGGGGTTATGGTGACATAATTTTAGGAATTAAGGCCTAAAAGAAGAATGTGTGTAGTGTCTAGACAATAACTTGTTTGTGAGTGTATGGATGTCTCTGACATTGTACCGCAGGTTTCCATATCACAAAAGGATGGCTGAGGTTGCGTTTGGGGGTAATTGCCCCAAACATGCAGAAATTAAGGGCCAAAAAAAAGCATTTTGTGTTTCCGGACAATAACTTGTGTGTCAGTGTATGGATCTCTCTGACATTATACCACAAGGTTCCATATCACAAAGGGAAGGCTGGGGTTGAGTTTGGGGGTATTTGCCCGAAACATGCAGGCATTAGGGGCAAAAAACAAGCATTTTTCTAGTTTCCAGACAATAACTTGTGTTTAAGTGTAAAAGAGGGACGAAAGATACCAAAGGGATAGTCAAACTCATAAATCTAAAACAAACTGACAACGCCATGGCTAAAAATGAAAAAGGCAAAAAAAACATACTTTGAAATGGAAAGTTCACAATTGGAAAGCTGAAATCATCTCTTTTGTCATAAAGTTTTGTTTTCAACCGACCCTCATTGTCAATTTCTAGATGTAAGTCAAGATATGAAGCCGACTTAACTGTATCTGTAGTATCCTTTATCTCCAATTCAATGGGATAGATGCGTTCCACATAGTCACCAAATTTTGAATTGTTTAGTGAAAGAACGTCATCTTTATAGCGGAAAGTAGAGTTAAAGGATATTGCTAACTTCTTCCTAAGAAGTTCCTGCATGAAATCAGCCTCATAATAATAAAGAAACAAGTCGGCAAGTAGAGGGGCACAATTTGTTTCCATTGGGATGCCGACAGTCTGTTGAAAAACACGTCCTCCGAACGTTACAAATATGTTATCAATCAAGAAATCAAGCATCTTGATAATATCGGTTTCAGAGAATTTTTTGTTTGAATCAGAGTGATTCTTTACAAAGTATGATTTATCCCTCCCTAAGACAAGATACTTGTATCTACGTTGGCCATTCTTTTTTATGAAGCAAAGTAATACCAACTCTTTCAATTTGTCTTTTAGTTTGGAATGTGGAATACTTGTGTAAAGAGTAGAAAAGTCAAATGTTTTAATACTGTTACAAGATGAAAGAGTGTTAGATTGTATGTACTCTAAAAGATCTTTGGAATTTCTAAGTATCCACATCTGATTCACGCCACCTCTAGAATAGGCAGTTTTACAATAATTTTGAAGCCCGTCTTTGATTGCTGATAAAATAGATGTTAATAATTTAGAAAGACGTTTCGTGGAGCACTTGGAAGACCCAGCAATATACCGTTGTTTGTAAGGACACTTATGTAGTTTAGGTATCCAATACAGTGATGGCAGATCCAGTTCTTCATCTTTGGTTGAAATACCAAAGGAACAAAGAACAGACCTATGATTATCCAGGATTTCCTCTTTGGTAAGTGTCGTGAGGGTATATGTTGAGTTTCCAAGTGAATTGTCTATACCTAATTCGTTTATCAAGCAATTAATGTAGTGACTTTTACAGACAAAAGCGATGTTATTTGGGACTTTGTCTGCGGGGACAACAACATATTTATCGTGGAGGTCGGATAAGTGTTTAGCAACATTTGGGTCTTTAAAGATTGACGTAGCATGGGCATTGATGGACCCATTCAGTTTCTTAATTCTGATTTGTATTAACGACCTCACTGCCTTAATCCATTCGGATAGAGTGTCTACGTCTTCCTTTTCACGTTTGGTCCATTGCCTGGCATAATCCTCGACTGAATCCATCAAAATTTTAAAGTTGTATTTCCAATTGATGGATTTAGGCTCACGATATTTCGGACCTTTCGATAACACATTTCGCAGAGAAGTGTTATTAACCATGTTAAGGTCACCAGTAATAACGTGGCCAGCAGGATTATATGTGAATTGGGAACTAGCACAAGTGCAATCAGGAGGTTTAGACTTGAAGTCGTCAATATCGAGATCCTGCAAAACGCGTTTGTAATTGAAAATTTTAGTTGCAATAGGTTTGGTATAGGTATAAGAAATTATTGGTACAGACTGGTCTTTGAAATAAGGAGGTATTTTCGAATGAACTAATTTATGATGAAGGATATTGCCTTGGTTGACGCCATCGAGACCTTTGTTGGCTAAGGAAAGATTTAGAAAAGATCTTTTCTCTTTTTCATCTTTTCCAATGCGAACTGGCTTGAAAAGTCTGTGACTTGCAATATCCGAAATTATAGCTTGAAGTTTGTATTGGTTTGAATGAGGGTTTGTAACAGTGGATTCCAAACATAAATTGAACAGAGAATGAAGTTTTGAAAGGGGTAATGAATAAAGTTTCGTGCGAATGTGATGAATACCTAACGGCTTTTGTAAATATGGCAGCAAGTCATTAATAGAGACATCATGCAGAGAAGGTGATGTATAATGACGATGACCATGACTGCGTCTACGTCGAGGAGTCGAGTTGAAAATATTCATCACATTCACCGAGTTACACGAAGGACTAGATAGAATACCTATACCATCAATTTCGTCATTGCAGCCATACGGTGTTCCCAATTGTCTAATCCAGTAGTCTTCTTTTTGTCTACGGAGAGTCGTTGAAAGATTAGGATTGTTAGAGATATGGTATATCTGTTCGATAATGCGAACTGTCATAGAAACGATGGAATGATCGGGCTGATTGAAATGCTGGTATAGAATGTCGTTAGCATTGAGGTTAATGTCTGATCTATGACCGCACATACGTTTGTTTAGCCTTCCTTTCGTTTCACCGACGTATACCAATCCGCAAAGGTTGCACTCTAATCCGTAGACGACATTTATCGATTTACAATTCAGATCATCGTAACTTCTGGTAAAATATGACTTCTTGGTCAAATTGCTAGTGAATTCAGCATCTGTAATTAAAATAGCGCAAGTTTTGCAGCCTTTGGTCTCACATTTTGAAATGCGACAGTGTTGCACTGTGTCATCAAAAACCAAAATGTCTTTAAGGAGAACTGAACATGGCTGTATATGTGTAATATTGCTATTGTCACTAGGACGATGATCTGAATGAGTCGTGTTTGAGATATTTATCATGTCTGGTGATGAGGGGACACCTGCCATATCAGACGACACCGTGTCCATGGTGACGTCTGTTTCGGACCTTTTAATACTGGGCGACGTCCGAGCCAGTTTCCTGTTTGATCTTCGTAAGTTCATGCAATTGTAGTTTTGCTACTGGGCGGATGATGTCCTCGGGGACAAAATGTCCACCAGCAGAGACATCGACCCAGTGGTAATAAAAGAGGGACGAAAGATACCAAAGGGATAGTCAAATTCATAAATCTAAAACAAACTGACAACGCCATGGCTAAAAATGAAAAAGACAAACAGAAAAACAATAGTACACATGACACAACATAGAAAACTAAAGAATAAACAACACGAACCCCACCAAAAACTAGGGGTGGTCTCAGGTGCTCCGGAAGGGTAAGCAGATCCGGCTCCACATGTGGCACCCGTCGTGTTGCTTATGTGATTACAAATCCGGTAAATAGTCTAATTCGGTAGGTCACATTCATAAAAGGGAAGGGGATTGTAGTTACGACGTAAGGAACATATCCGATATCATTTGTGAAACGGTTATTCCATAACGGTGTAAGGATCTTTCTAAAATTGCACTACAATGTTCCATACTACAAATGAAAGGCTGGGATTGAGTTTTGGGGTTATTGCTTCAAGGGGGATTTCTTTCCCAATGGTTTTGAGGAGTTCATATTTTTTTTCACAGTTTTTCAAATTTCAAATTTTTATAAAATTTCAAGAAGAAATATTCAATTGCACAGTATTGTTCAATAGATTTGTCAGACCTTTGACCACATTTATTTTTTGTCAGAAACCTATATTATGTCAAAACTTTGATCATAATCCAAATTCAGACAGTATCAAGCTTGAAAACTGTGTCGAAACCTGCCCCAACTACTCTGCGTCGTATCTCGCTGCGCTCAGCGAAGGATTTTATTATTTTTATTGTATACTTTAGCAACCGATGAACTTTCAACAATGTTTTGAAACAGGTTGTATAAGACATCTCTTTGAATGTTTCAGTAAAACTTATCCAACAAAAGTGATTGTGAGTGTTCCTTGTGTGTACCTAGTTCATAACGAAAGATTTATTATAACAATTTTATGTTCATTTTTTTTTATTTCCTGTTTACAAAACTTTAAATTTTCTTACCCCAGGAGTAGTTTACCTTAGCCGTATTTGGCACAACTTTTTTTTAATTTTGGGTCCTCAAATGCTCTTCAACTTTGTACTCAATGAGTCTTATGTAGACGAAACGCGCGTCTGGCCTATTAAAAGAGGGACGAAAGATACCAAAGGGACAGTCAAACTCATAAATCTAAAACAAACTGACAACGCCATGGCTAAAAATAAAAAAGACAAACAGAAAAACAATAGTACACACGACACAACATAGAAAACTAAAGAATAAACAACACGAACCCCACCAAAAACTAGGGGTGATCTCAGGTGCTCCGGAAGGGTAAGCAGATCCTGCTCCACATGTGGCACCCGTCGTGTTGCTTAAGTGATTACAAATCCGGTAAATAGTCTAATTCGGTATAATATTAAAATATAATCCTGGTATCTTTGATAACTATTATCCTAAATTCATCAATTGGAAACACAACTTTAAAATTTTGATGGATTCAGTCGAGGATTATGCCAGGCAATGGGCTAAGCGCGAGAAGGAAGACGTAGACACTCTTTCCGAATGGATTAAGGCAGTAAGGTCGTTGATACAAATCAAATTAGGAAACTGAATGGGTCTATCAATGCCCATGATACGTCAATCATTAAAGACCCAAATATTGCAAAACACTTATCCTACCTCCATGACAAATATGTTGTTGTCCCCGCAGATAAAGCCCCAAACAACATCGTTTTTGTGTGTAAAACTCATTACATTAACTGCTTGATAAACGAATTAGGTATTGACAATTCACTTGGAAACTCAATATATACCCTCACAACACTTACCAAAGAGGAAATCCTGGATAATCATTGGTCTGTTCTATGTTCCTTTGGAATTTCAACCAAAGATGAAGAACTGGAACTTCTATTACTGTATTGGATACCTAAACTACATAAGTGTCCTTACAAAAAACGGTATATTGCTGGGTCTTCCAAGTGCTCCATGAAACCTCTTTCTAAATTATTAACATCTATTTTATCAGCAATCAAAGACGGGCTTCAAAGTTATTGTGAAACTGCCTATTCTAGAGGTGGCGTGATTCAGATGTGGATACTTAAAAATTCCAAAGATCTTTTAGAGTACATACAACCTTACTCTCTTTCATCTTGTAATAGTATTAAAACATTTGACTTTTCTACTCTTTACACATGTATTCCACATTCCGAACTAAAAGACTAATTGAAAGAGTTGGTATTGCTTTGCTTCATAAAAAAGAAAGGCCAACGTAGATACAAATATCTTGTCTTAGGAAGGGATAAATCCTACTTTGTAAAGGATCACTCTGATTTAAACAAAAAATTCTCTGAAACTGAATTTATCAAGATGCTTGATTTTTTGATTGACAACATCGTTATTATTAACTCTCTAGGTTTTAGTGTGGTTCCTTTTTATATATTTTACTGTGTAACGATTTTTTATACTGTTGTCTGCCTTTTCGTATTTTTTCTTTTTTATTATTCAATACATAAACTTTGAATAAACATGGACTGATGGGAAAAGAGAGAAGCCCGCTGCCCGGGAATATGTTCTAAATCATTAATTGGAAAGATAAGACCAATTGTAAAAGCAAGGTTGAAGTCATGATACACGAAATTTAAGGATATTTAGAAACTAACCAACTGTGATATTTATGTACACAATACCAGGCAGCCATTTCGACAATATATATATATATATATTGAATGAGTAAATATTTAAAAAAAAAATTAAAAAACGGACTAATAGAACAAGCGGAAAACACAATAATACCATCAACAACTCATTAAAAAAAACACGTAATAGTTATGATATTTAACAAATGCCAAGCGCGGTTTAATAATATTTTTTTTGTAAAATAGCAATTTAGAAATTAATATCGTTTGGATAATATTGCATTAAGGTTAAAATCGCTAATTTGTATTTGTTTCAAAAATGTCAACACATTTTTAAATGTGCTAGACGTATATTCTAATGTTAAAAAAAACACTGTGTAAATTCTAGAAAAATGGGCTGCAAACAAAGTCATTATGAGATGAGGTAAATACAATTTTAATGTATACTCCATCTAATGTTGTCTAATTGTCTTTCGTGTCATTTTTAAATCTAGTGAAAAAATACTCTTCTACATTGTAAGAAAATATTAATCAACAAAAATGTATAGAATCCCATTGTATTTCGAATTATGCAAGTCATTAAAATCTGAATGTGTCATTTTGAATACGGGTATCCTTGTCGGTTGATAGAACATCTTGACTAAAACTTGTCATATCAGTAGTAGGTTAGATAGTTAAATAACTTGCTGAACTTTATAATTGTTAAAAAGGGAAGTTTTAACTTTTAGAACCTGATTCACTTTGTCTAATTATATTGACTACAAGCCTGATTTATTTGCAGTACATTGCCAATTAAAGTAAGTAAAAAGCAAGCAAGGAGTGCCTATTTCGAAAATGAAGATAGGAAAATGAAAAAAACACCATTATCATGCGGGTCAGATATCATACGTAGGAAAGAGAGAACAGAAGACAAATCGGATATCGATACTTCACAAAATGAAAGTCAAAGCATCCGAAGGAGTGGTTCCTGTACACCAGATGATACAACCACGTATAAGCGATCAGTTGTATCACAGACCCGACACAGCTGGCCAATTTTATCACAGGGATTCGCACAGGTATTTGATATAATTTAATTTCCTTTTATAATAAAACACCTAAATGATTTCGTATTGAAAATATTATTATTATTAGTTTTTCTTCACCTATTATAGGATTTTATAGGGAAGAAAATAGAATTGGTTTTCATTGTTTTAAATCCCCAATATAGATCATTTATCTTATTTTGACCCAAATGTATGAAAATTAAAACTTCTTTTACATAAGAAATTAATCTTTAATTTTGTAACCATTACACAATAGAATTGTCAGTGAAACAAGAAATAGCTATTCAGGTGTTTTCCAATTACAGTTTACAGATATATATGTTATGAATTTCTTCATATAGGCATTCCAAATTTTCATTTGGAATATTATCTAAAGCGTTTCAAATCTGTTTGAATCAATGACATAACAAATTGAGATATATTTTATTTGAATTTACTTCTCAGAAGTTTCCTGATAAAAAACGCGTTAAAACAATTTGCAATCGTTCAATAAAAAATATTTATCTTATCACCCAAAGACTTTATACAATGGGGGGGGGGGGAGGGGGGGGAAGTTGCTTTAAAATAAAAATAAAAAAGAAATACAAAATAAAATTTAACAACGTTATTGTTCAATCCTTGTGAAATATTCATCAGAAAGGAATTTAAAGGACCATTTAACTTGAAAATGATTTTTTTCTCAACAGAATAGAGAACACTTAGGGAAGGGTTGCGATCCCGCCAACATGTTTTACCCTTCCACATTCTGTTTGTATGTGCCTGTCCCAAGTCATGAGCCTTTAATCCAATGGTTGTCCTATGTAACTGTGTTAGATTTTTGGTTTTCGTCATTTTTTCCCTCATAAATTAGGCCTTTGTTTTCTCGTTCGAATTGAATAACATTTGTGTATTTCGGGGCTATTTATAGCTGACTATGCGGTATGGACATTGGTCATTTGTGTGAAGGCCGTAGAGTGACCTATAGTTTTTAATATTTGTATCATGTAGTCTCTTGTGAAGAGTTTTCTTGTTGATTATCACACCACATCTAATTATGTATATAAACAGAAATGATCAGATAACTCAAGCAAAAGATTGTTGTAAAGGTATTATAATTTGAAAAAAAAAATCTATCTCAAAGAGCACGAAAAAGCACTTTCTTCAACCCTTCAGTACAGAATAAAATTTGATGAATGGTTTTGTCTTATCACATTGGAACGTAAAGATTTAACACAGTAAAATTGATTAGTGTACAAATTATTTTGTGATCACCCCTATAGCTTACCTGTACGATTCGTAGTCGTACTCGTACTCAGTCTCGGAGTCGGGTAGTTATTGTAAATCTCTACTTATCATGTCATACCTTTAGAAAAGCTAAAAAAAGTATCATTCCGGAGAACATATGATAAGTTTGATTGCTTCAGTTGTCTGAAAGACAACAAGAATTCCAATACACAAACAATAAATATAATAAACGTTTGTAAACTATGAAGTGCCTCAAAGTTCGTGTTGGTGACCTGTTTTTTTTTTAATTGATAGCAATGATTTACTACTTCACATTAAGCAATCCGGATTGTTTTTCATACTGATTATTAAACATTACATTTTCATGATAAGAAAATTGAATGAAAAAATAACAGAACAAAGTGATTTAAATGCTATACAATATTGGTATAACAAACAACAGTGTGAAAATTAATGCACAAAAAAACAAAGTATATGAGCTATCAAAGATACCAGGCTTATAATTTGATACGCAAGACGCGAGTTTTGTCTACATAAGAATCATCAGTAACGCCAAGATCAAAATAGTTATAAAAAACTAAACAAGTATGAAATTAAGTTCTGAACAAACAATCACACAACTATAAGAATTGAGAATTACCATCAACGTAACCTGTATTCAGATTGTCCATGAAAATTTAGGCTTGAAATTACATAATGATTGTATACGTGAGATAATCTCATCTAAATATCACTACCATAATGATGACGATGATGATTGTAAATTTTACTATTAGCTCTGAATCAATGTTCATGGTCTTTTAGGAGCCTTTTGATATCGGTTCAGATGTACTTGCGTACTATAGAGAGGACAAAGCATGGTATCCAGCTAAAATTTTGGCAAAGAAACCTATAGGTATTGTTACGAATCTTTCTGCTCCTTTAATCAATATTTTGGTAGTTATAAATATGACAAATAAGTTAATTTTAGTAATTTTATGTTTTATAATTTTTCATTATTTATATACTATATGCCATCTATTTCATCTCATGTTATGCATAGATTTTTGTTAATCTAGGTTTCAATTTCATTGTGCTAATCCCATTTTTTTGTTAACAAAAAAAGACAAATTATTATTAAAGCCAAAAAGATTGATTCGTAATAGGAAATAACTCTGCATGAGCATTTTGTTTTCTAAATCGAATGGTATTGCATTTTATTTCCTTTATTATGTATCAAATTAACAAGTAAGGTGATCCCATTTTCTTTATCTTTTTGATATTTTATAAGAATGTAAGAGCAGTCGTTCCTTGTTCATTTCGAATTTTTATTATATGGTTTTGATTCAGCTGATCCTTATCCACGTAATCTGTGTAGGTAGTCAGAATCGACAAGTTTTTACCTAAGGCTTCCTGTGCGATGATATTTTCTGTGAACCTATATTCTCTGAGACAAGTGTAAATCTGAAGTGGATTCTAATAAAACCTGCACAAGTTTACTAGTATTAGAGCCCATATCTTCGTGCAGTACTTCAATATTTGAAATATTTACTCTTTACCCCATGATTCCTTTTTGCAAACTTTAATCTGCATGATTTTTAGTATTACATGTACTATAAAAAGTCATATAACACACTTGAAATTGGCCAAACATACTCTTATTAAAAGATAATAATACTAAGTAAATTCTTTATTTATAGAGGGTAACTCCATGCAACGACAGTGTTTAATTCTCAAATTATCTTAACTAGACATGCATTCTGTCCTCAATTAACATAGAATGACTGCCTATTGTTATCTATAGTCCGTTTCTATGTATTTTGGCGTTTGTCTTTGTTTCAGTTCAATGTTTCTGTTGTTCCATTGTTTTCCTCTTTAACTGGTAGTTGACGTGTTTCTCTCGGTTTTAGTTTGTTACAAGTATTTGTTTTTGCTTCATCGACATATGAATATTGAACAGTAATATACTATTGCTGCCTTTATTTACACAATGATTACACATGAATTATTATGGCATGACAAAATGGGGTGACACAAACCGTTAAACTTGACACATGTTCATGTCTTTCGTACACAATCTGGTGTGCATGTACACTTCACACATTTTATGGTCATCTCTTACTGAGTTTAGATACGCTTCTTCTCTAACACTTTTACTCGACAATGGTATGTGTATCTTGCACAGCCAACGATTGATGAGAACGTGAATAAATTCATAGACACAGATCCATTTATAATTCCATCTTTTGAGCAGATCTTACATTGGTCATTTGTCTGTTCATATTCCAAAACTACACAAACAAGATTTCCTTGATCCCCACTTCCTCTATCAGTACTAGGCATGGTAAAAGTTACGCTATTCATGACATAAACAGGTCGCAAAATTTGCATTACATTACCGTTGAAGCCTTCTGAAAGGATACACATGTCGCAACACAACTGTTTTGCTGAATCTGTCTGATTTTATACAGAACATTTGATGAAAAAGGAAACATTAAATGCAATTATCTATAAATATTTCGGATGAATGATATCCTTCATCTATATGATTATGATGTTAAATCCTAAATAGATAGCAGTTTGATAATAAAAACAAATTATTTTGACTAATGGAACATGGCTGCGTACTTTAATATCCCAAATGAATAGAACCCAGAGATTTAAACTGGTATGATTTAAGAATTTTTAAGTTGGCAAAGGTAAAGTAACAGAGACTGTAGTTATGTACTATAAAAATGTTAAGCGCGGTACGAATTAAAACTACACCTATTTATTGATCCTAGCTGGTGCCAAAGTTTTTTGAATTTTTTACCCAAAAAGTTTCCCAAGTGAGTCTATCCTTCCTAGACCAAGCAGTATGGGGGTTTATTATTGTATTGATCAGTCGATTGAGATATGCCTTGGTATGACCAGTGAATATCAAATGTCGACTGAGAGGAAGCTCTGGGTTGCATTTATATTCGTTTATTTCTTTGTGAAATGGCTGTTTTGATTCGCCAACATACTGTTTACCACATTTCGGTTTTGGTTTGTGACCCGAATTTGTTTTTTTCTATCGATTTATGAAGTTTGAACATCGGTATACTACTGTTGCCTTTATTTACACTGTAGAAGATACAGATCATTTGAAGTCTTGCAATTGACATTGCAAAATCTATCATATTCCGTACCAGTGAATTAAAAAAATCTAGGTATTCACTATTTGTTAGCATGTCAAACATCGTTTGCTTCCGCATCTCTTGCAAGAGCCCCCAGACGAAATATATATGAATTATAGCCTGAAATGGCAACAATTAAGGATGTCTGCTGCTCTAATTTAAAATAACAAGGATTTCATGTGATTGCTTAAAATGAAAACAACTTTGATATTTAAAAAAAATGAAGTAATAAAATCGATAGTCTCGTGTGTAGTTTTCAAAATACGAGACATTTAGAAAATGGCGGGAAAAGGGTTTTCTTCAGACTTTACTATTTGTTAACATTGGAATTGTTTTTTACCCTTTAAACCAAGAAAAAATAACAAGGATTTCATGACAAAAATTCAAATGGTCATCAATGATCTATTGAACAGATTTATGAAGACAAAAGTGGGGTCTCGTGTAAAAAATATTTTAATACATTTGTATGGATAAAACCTGAGAAAATCGAAAATATGACAAGAATTCAAAAACATGACCAGCAGACATCCTTAATAAAGTTTTTTCATATTCTATTCATAAAACATAAATTTTTTTATTTATATAAGGAAGACGCAAATATGGTCTACTTACTATCGAATTCCAATTATGTAATGTAAAGTATACAGTATATTATTAAGTTAATGACAGGCTGACATATTTGTCACTTCAGGATATGTAGTACAGTATAAAGATGATCAATTTATACAGACCGTACCAAAAAAGTACATGAAAACAAAGTAAGTTAAATTAAGCTTTTATAAATAACACTGCAAGAAAGTCAAGATTATACATAGCCTCCTTTAAAGTTTTGTATGGAACCATGATTCCTTTGGAAATCAGGCTAAACATCTACTTATTTAGAAATATTGATTTAATTAATATACCAGCAATTTTTAAGCTGGAGAATTTGCCTTGCTTTTTTATGTTTTTTTGTGTTTTGTGTGGGGTTTTTAACTACATATATATATTCTTTAACATACCAGTATACAAAATTTCCTATAACAGTTATCTCCCTTTATATGGCTAAGTTGAAATATTGAGTAGAACAAACAATAGCATTTAGTATTCGTTAAAACAGTATAAAAATGCAATTAATCACTTGTCAATCTTTATTTAAACGAACAGTCTTGCACATTAATTGTTAGTCGATCTGTCTAAAAAGTTGCAGATTTGTATACTGTTATTTTACAATCCGAGATGGCGGTATACATATATAAATGAAAGTTTACTAATAACAACAATAAAACGACGAAAATGATATAGAGATAAGAATATGTAAACTTCGGACGGAGTGGGTGTTAATTGTTCCGAATCGGTAAACTTCGGGCTCAGCGTGTGTTAATTTTAGGCATACATGTTGCTAATATTATCACAGGTTGCTATGAGTGGGCAGGGCTTATGAAATGTAACGTTAACAACTGCCGAGTGTCCAATGAAATGAATATGTTACAGGCATTTTCTAAATTTAGGCATTTTGTAAAATGCCTGAACATTTTAGGCATTTTCTAAAATGACTGCAAGATTCAGTCATTTTACATAATGCCTAATTTTTCTAGGCATTTTACAAAATGCCTAGAAAAATTGAAAGGCATTTAACAAAATGCCTGAAATTTGTTTAATAAAATAAAATGTTAAAAAAAAACGATTGAAAAATTTGGTCAACAAAGCAGTTTTATGGTTGATAATTACTGAATGTTAAGAGTTTACATAAAAATTTTTTTTACTGAATTATTCCAAATTCACACAAGCACAGAGCTGGACAATTATTTGTTATTTCAAAAATGTTTGGATGACAGAACTGAACTGTTACACAATATTTGTCCTGATTTTTTGCAAATACATTGTTTTCCGTAAAATCTGGGTTTTTTTTGCGAATTTTAAGATTTTTACCACAGTTAACTACTGTTTTGTTAATTTATCAGATTGCAAAGACCCACGAATTTCCTTGCGGCAGTAAGCCTGACAAATAATATGTTCTTTTTATTGAAACTCAGATACTTATATTTGAAATACAACCAAAAAAAAGGACCTTGAATGGCAAAACCCATGCTAAAGAGATGAAAATGTTTGGTTGTGGATGTATAAATTCTCATTCTTTCTAAATGGGAACATTAAATATATTGCCGCATGTCAGTAAATTGCAGCACGCTCTGCACATTGAGAACCCTATGACCAATTGGATTTTTTTTTGTCCTTATCCAAAACACCGTTATTTCAAAAGCAAGTGGCAGTTAGATTTCATGTTCTTTACCCGTGTCAATCCACTGCAGAAATAACCAAGATGAATTATAAACAAACGGTTCTGGTCTTTAAAAATGCATGAAATATTTGCCACTGAAACAAACAAACACCAATCAGTCAAATATAAACAAACTTGTTCTCTGCTTCATATGTTTCAATTCACTATTTTAAATCTAGATGTTCTAAAAATTCATTGTAAATGTTATTCTATTGAAAGAACAATTTGTCCTTATGTCGTTTTGACAACATAATGATAACTTTACTACTAGTAAATAGTTATCAAAAGTACCAGAATTATAATTTAGTACGCCAGACGCGCGTTTCGTCTACAGAAGACTCATCAGTGACGCTCAGTTACTTAATACAGAGTGAGGACATACTTAACTTAGTTTCACTAAAAGGACATATCATATGATATACAAACCTTCCAATCTGTTTTTTTGCAAAATGAGTTAATTCTCGAATCATTAGTTATCATGGTTTAACTATTTCCGAGATGTTGTGTTTTTGTCCTTTTTTTTTCTCGCATCCCAATGATATCTTTTTTCTACAAATTGCCTAAAACTGGACAGGCAATTTGTTGAATTTTGTTTTAAAATTTCAATCATTTTACAAAATGACTAGGTAAATTTAGTCATTTTGTATAATGCCTGTCAAGATTAGGCATTTTGTAAACTGCCTGAAAACTCAGTAATTTTACAAAATGCCTAAATTTAGAAAATGCCTGTAACAGATACATAATATAAGAAAATTGCATAAAAAAAAAAATGTTTTATGTTTTTTATAAAAAAAAATTATATCTTTTTTTGGATAAAAGGACTGTTGGACTTAGTTTTAAATAGTAAGCACCGTTCCCACGGACTTGTAGTCAAAGTAGTCTATATCAGTTAACTGGGTTGTTCATACTAGTTTTTGTGCTATCCTGTTAACAATTTGAATAACGTATCCTTATTCCAATGCTGCTTATTCATAAAAAAATATTTAGTCCTATTTAAGAAAGGATTTAGGAAGTATCCTGTTTATGCAATTTCAAAATATTCTCCCAACTTTGTCGAAACTTTGGAAATATGAAGGACCAGGGAATCAACTATTTTTAGTATTTTGGAAAGAGAGATTTCTATTCAATTGATTTGTAAGCGAAAATGGGTGATTTTTATTATCGATCTATCACGACCATCGCAGGTAAATGAATCGAAGTCCGCCACTAAAACATCATTAGAACTGAGACAAGGACACTCTGGACTTCTAAATATAATTTAAAATGATAATCATATTATAGATTTTTTTGTCTTTTGAAAAATGATGTTTGCGCTGTATTTAGACCCCTCTACCACGAAATTTATGTTACATGCACACGTATATATGAATTGCGGTTTTTATCCAACGCAATCATAGGTTTGAACGTTGTTTTTAAGACTTGTTTATATTTTTCCTTTTGGGCTTGTATTATATTTTCCTTCGGGTTTTTTATGATCCGTTTATTCTATTTCGACTCTGGAATTTTCTTCAATTTAGGTAAATTATTTGGCCATCCGAATACCGTTTCGATCCCTAACATCACTGAAGATACATTAATTGTCGAAATCCGGATATGGTGTACAAATTTCTGCGTCTCATGTTTGCGGTATACCATCTTCTACGCAAGTTCATTGTTTTCAGTTTTGTATTAAACTAATAATTAAGATCCAGGTAACATCCCGATAACAGTTTATTAGGCAATCGTCAATGGCAGTAGGCAGGGTTTAAGAATATCAGTTCCACCGATAAGTCAAATGCGTTCTGTTACATTATATGATTTTCCCTTTTTTTGTCTTTTGGAAAAGTGCTGTAACTCCTCTACCAAAAAGTTTGTTCTACATGTACACGTATAAAAATTGCGGTTTTTATCCAATGCAATCATAACTTTGGACGTTGTTTTCAATTAAAACTTGTTTATAAATACATGTATATATAAACAAGTTCAACTACTCTAAATATCAGCACAACGATGTCAAATCTACAAATTTGCGGATAAATAAATATATCATCGAGTACTTTTAGTTGCTTTTATTGAGCGATACTCGAGTAATTGCTATGGAATACATCTTAACCTGTTGGTGACCTTCTGCTGTTGTTTTTTATATGGTCGGGTTGTTGTCTCTTTGGCACATTTCCCATTTCCATTCTCAATTTTAAAACACTGAAACAACAAAAATACGAAAATTACATTCTGTTTTTTTTATGTTTAACTCACGAAAAGACATCTAGATGAGTTTCTGGGACAAGGAATTATATACCAAAATAAATACATGTAACTCATTACCACCAAGTAATAAAAAAATCTAATCATTACACATTAACGAACACATATTTAAACTAGAGGCTTCACCTGATATGTGTGTTTCCAATTGATGCATGAAATAATGCAATTATTATACATTTGCTTTAGTTTCAGAGATATAAGCCAAAAACTGAATTTTACCCCTATGTTCTTTTTTTGGCAATGTCGGCCATGTTTGTTGGCAAACCGGTCATCGGACACATAATTGGGGCAAAGTTTGGATAAATTTGTCTCAGTACTTTCAGAGGAGAAGATTTTTGTAAAAGTTTACAAAAATTACGAAAATTTGTCAAAAAATGACTTTGAAGGCCAATAAATAACTTCTTTTTCAGGGGGTCAATTGACAATTTTGGTTGTGTTGACTTATTTGTAGATGTATACTTTGCTGAAATTTATAACTGTTTACAGTTTATCTCTATCTATAATAATATACAGGATAATAAAAAAAAATCTAAAAAAATGTCTTAAAATTTCCAAGGCAGGGGTAGCAACCCAACAACGGTTTGTCTAATCCGTCTGAAGTTTATGGGCAGACAGATCTCAAAATTGAACCAGGTGAGCTAAAAATGAAACAATAGTATTTGGTCATGAATCAGGAAAAATCATTTAATGCTTACAAAGCCTTCAGAATTAGACGTTTTCACTATTCTCCGTGGGGACCATAGGTTGCTTCGAAATTATTTTATTTGGAAACATTTTCTTCTCAACTATCATTGGGGACTGTCGGTTTTGCAATTTTGTAAGTGACTGTCTTACATACTAAGTATTTGCTCTGACAGTGACGATGTGACATTTGTTAGTATAGGTATAGCCCAAGTATTTTTGGAGGCAATTTTTAAAAATGACCATTTAGCACAAACGTCAGACACATGTGTATTTAAATTTCCGAAAGAAGTTATCAAGATGATCAGTTTTACATAAAGCAGGCATCAATATTCTAACAGGAAACCGATGAATCGAGTATTGTTTTGGTATTGGATAATCGATACTACAGGGCGATACTCGAATATTAGAGTACTCGTCGACTTCCCTAATATATACAATTAGCCTCCGAAAGCTGATTTTTTTCGAGCCTAGGTGGTCGAGAAGTTTAGCGCGACGGGCGTAGTGCAAGGCGATTTGGTGCCACGACATCTCAGTAGCATGAGTTCGAATCCCGGCATTTGAGATCACTGGCCACACTAAAGCTAATACCAAACGACTGACCATTACAATCATAGACCACAACACTGTTTGGTCTAGGGAAGAGGATAGACTCTCTCGAGAAAGACCCTGGTTAAGAAAATTAAAAATGTTGTCAGCAAATGGGATCAATGAAAAGGTTAAGTTCGATTTACGGCGCCGTGCTTTTCTTTTGGGTTATATTTCATTTTACTACAAAGTCTCTGTTGCTACGGACATCTTGCTGTACATTTTTCAACTCTAAAATTCAAGAATTATACCAGTTTAAATCGCAAAGTTGCCGAGGAGTTAAGCTTAACGCCTAATTTCACTTATTGCCGCTAACATATTCAGTCACGTCCATTGAGTATTGATTTTTGTTTTATATTATGATATTCAAGATTTTGGAAAAAATCAATAGACCAAAACTTTCCTTAACTTTTGAGCTAATTCCACATGCAAATCGAATTTTTATAATTATTGAAACTGATGAAGGCTAATAATTCAGTTTTCTATGGCCTATTGTTACCTTTCCTCGTCAGTAGAATCTAGAATTGTAACACAGTTAATGTTATATTTGGCATGAAGATGGAATTGATTGCAGATCTGTCTAAACGGATCGTAAGATACAGTCACAAAAATAATCATTTGATCACTAGTGAAGGTGATGCACGCCTGAAATCACATATTATATTGATAATTACTTTAACTTTGTTGGGCTGTTTCAAGTTTACAGTTGAATTTGAACAATAAATCTCGTGCTTGTACATAATATTTCACCTGTCAATTTAATTCGACAGTTATAGATAAACAGCACGTTACGTTTGCGCGAATTTTCATAATTTTGCATAAGAAAACAATCCACGTTTGCGTGTCCAGTAAAGTATTATTGTGGCCCTCAATTTGAAAGAGTTTTGACATTTTTAAAACTCGTGTTTTATTAAAGGTTTGAACTTATTTGGTCATTGAAGACGCTCAAATTCAAGCTTGAATATGAAATATCTATGAAATATGCCATAAAACGTCGCTTTCAGATGTTTTTGTCTAAAATGTAACCGTTCTGTGCTCAGTCTCGACCTTTATATACATGTATGTTATGTATAATGTCACCATTAAAGTCATATGAAACTTTAAATTAAAAAACATTTGCATGTCTTTTTTATAACAAAATGGTTTTCAATATTAAACTAATGTTCATATACTTTTTTCTGAAGAAAATTCTTTGATTTGTCCACATTTAGAAGAAGTTTACTTTTTATTAATTGCTTGTTTTCAGGAAGCAGCTCGCCGACATATTTTACGCATGCAAGGGACCTTACCGTAACCCTTCTCGTAAAATTCCGGTGATCGTAATACGCATGGATCTGTCACTGAAATAATCTTTTATCTAATTGTATATGTTATACACGTGCCCAATAACCATGCTTCTATGTTGATTGTTTACTATAAGATGGCAATCGGTAAACTACGTCTTCAAAACACGGTAATATATGAGCTGCCATATTTTCACAATCATAACAGACAGAGAGAAAAAAAAAACATGACGGTTATACGATATGTTTCCATTTTATTGACATTGATGTGTGAAAAAAACAACCAGACATAACAGGTTGAAATGTAAAAAATACGGACACAGCAGTCAACAATGTGCTATAATTTGAATCACTGTAAAACAAACAAACACGTCAGCAAAAATACCCACAAAAATACTTATAGACCAAGCACATTAGCAATAATGAAAGACAAGAATACAAAAATTTACCATAGCACAATAACACAATGTCGGGATGTATAAAATGGATTTTACCAAGACTAGACTTAATTATATGTTCTCTGTATTTCTTTCAAATGTAGAAATAGTGATAAATTATCAAAATCAGCGACCATACTTTCCAGTATCAGTCCACTACGCACCAGAAAATTGCAGGTATTGTTATTTTTAATAAAATTCGGGAAATATATATATATATAACAAGTCAAAAAGTGTACAACATCACCATTAAATAACTATAAAATGAACAAATGAATCCAGGTGATCTCAAATGACGACTTACGGGTAGGTCGGACTTGCAAGTGTAGTCACTTCGATGACCATTCATGCGTTTGTTGAATGGCTGCTCTGTATCGCCAACATACTGAATGCCACATCGACACTGAAGGAGGTATACAACATTCTGGGTTTTGCAATTTACATTGTAAAATATAGTGTACACAGACCCAGTCGAGTGGCAAGTAAATGTTTGAGTATTTAGTATTTGTTGACAAGTCAGACAACGTCTGTTACCACATGACTTGCACCATCCTGCAATTGAACAGCTTTTATTTGAGGAGACGTCAGCTCTAACAAATAAGTCTTTGAGACTTGCTGGTCTCCGAAAAGCTAAGACAGGAGGATTGGAAAAGATCTTGGATAATTTAGGGTGTTTGGTAATAGTTTGCCAATTGGCACGGATCAAACGTGAAAGGTTAGTAGAGGCTGGATTGTATGTTAGAACAAACGGGACTATTTGCTGCGCCTCTTCCGTTTGTATTGTAAGAGGTCATTGCGGCTGTTATTGTTAGCGCGCGCAAACCCCTTATCTATGTCCAATTTCTTATAACCTCGTTTTGTCAAAAATCCGCGAAGTTCCTGTAACCGTTTCGTGACAGCCTCCTCAGAGGAGCAAATCCGCTTGACTCTGAGAGCTTGACTGTACGGGATACTTTTTGTACAGTGTTTGGAGTGACAGCTTTGGGGAGAAAGGTACTGATGTTTATCTGTGGGTTTACAGTAGTGGTCTGTTGATATGACACCGTTCTTTATAGATGTGGTTGTGTCTAAGAAAGATATCTTAGAGTCGGAAATTTCATACGTAAATTTAATTGAATGGTGGGCATTGTGTGCATGTCTGACGAAATCATCCATTTTTTGTTGGGATTGAATCCATTTCATGTCAACATCATCAATGAAACGGAACCAAGACAAAGGTTTGGATAAAGATGCTGCAATATTTTGTTTTTCTAATTTGCCAATGAAAATATTTGCGTAAGACGGTGCCATTTTCGACCCCATCGATGTCCTGTTTATTTGAAGATAATGATCACCATTCAAGGTGAAATTGTTGCATTTCAGGACCAGAGTAAGCAGCTGGACTAAACATTCAGTAGGTGGTTCTAAAATGTTGCGCGAGTCCCATATTTCCCTACAAGATTGTATGAGGACTAAACATTCAGTTGGTGGTTCTAAAATGTTGCGCGAGTCCCATATTTCCCTACAAGATTGTATGAGGACTAAACATTCAGTAGGTGGTTCTAAAATGTTGCGCGAGTCCCATATTTCCCTACAAGATTGTATGCCGTCCTCATACAATCTTGAAGGGAAATATGGGACTCGCGCAACATTTTAGAACCACCTACTGAATGTTGACTCTTAAAATTCAAGAGTTTATCTAAAAATGAGGGTACTTTTTCTCAAAAATGAGAGTACTTTTTATATGGCCTTCTAAATACCGTTTCGATCCCTAACATCACTGAAGAGACATTTATTGTCGAAATCCGGATCTGGTGTACAAAAAAAGTATTGACACCTTAAGTTTGTGGCATAACATCGTGGCCACATGTTAATTGTTTTCTGTTTAGTATTAAATTAATATTAAGATCCATTTTGTTACATCTTGTGATCAATTTTATTTGGCAATCGCCAATGGCAGTCAGCAGGGTTAAAGAACATCAGTTGTTCGACCTGTTAGTCAAATGCGTTTTGTTTAAATGTACTTTTTCACTTTTTAGGTCTTTTGGAAAATGTTGTTTGTTCTGTTTTAGACCCTTCTACAACGAAATTTGTTTTACATGCACACGTATAAAAATTGCGGTTTTTATCCAACGCAATCATAGGTTTGAACGTAGTTTTCAATTTAGACTCGTTTATATTTTTTTGTTTGGGCTTGTATCATATTTTCCCTCCGGTTTATATGATCCGTTCATCCTATATTGACTCTTAAAATTCAAGAGTTTATCTAAAAATGAGGGTACTTTTTATATGGCCTTCCAAATACCGTTTCGATCCCTAACATCACTGAAGAGACATTTATTGTCGAAATCCGGATCTGGTGTACAAAAAAAGTATTGACACCTTAAGTTTGTGGCATAACATCGTGGCAACATGTTAATTGTTTTCTGTTTAGTATTAAATTTATATTAAGATCCATTTTGTTACATCTTGTGATCAATTTTATTTGGCAATCGCCAATGGCAGTCAGCAGGGTTAAAGAACATCAGTTGTTCGACCTGTTAGTCAATAGTTATCAAAAGTACCAGGATTATAATTTTATACGCTTACATAAGACTCATCAGTGACGCTCAGATCAAAATAGTTCAAAAAGCCAAATAAATACAAAGTTGAAGAGCATTGAGGACCCAAAATTCAAAAAAGTTGTGCCAAATACGGCTAAGGTAATCTACTCCTGGGGTAAGAAAATCCTTAGTTTTTCGAAAAATTCAAAGTTTTGTAAACAGAAAATTTATAAAAATGATCATATAATTGATATTCATGTCAACACCGAAGTGCTGACTACTCAAATGCGTTTTGTTTAAATTTTCCTTTTTACTTTTTTGGTCTTTTGGAAAATGTTGTTTGTGCTGTTTTTAGACCCTTCTACAACGAAATTTGTTTTACATGCACACGTATAAAAATTGCGGTTTTTATCCAACGCAATAATAGGTTTGAACGTAGTTTTCAATTTAGACTCGTATATATATATATATACAACTCGTCTAAACATCAACCCAACAATGTTAGATCTGTAAATTTGCTTTCGCAAATTTTTGGTTCTTCCCTCGCCGGGATTCGAACCCATGCTACTGTGATATCGTGACACCAAATCGCCTGCACTGCAGCCGTCCCGCTAGACCACACGACCACCTGGGCTCTCAAAAAAAGAGCTTTCGCTGGCCGTGTGTTACCTTTCCTCGTCAGTTTTAATCTAGCGGCGTACTACAGTACGTGATATATAAGGCATGAAGATGTTATTGTTACAGATCAGCTAAATTATCTATAGTAAAGGATCCTACAAATTAATGTAATATACCGTCACAGAAAATAATTATATTTATAAGTACGTCTGAGTCAGTGACAACTCTACAACAGATGTATCCATCGGATCGCCATCAATGATGGTGATACATGGCTGTGTACATAATGTATATACAACTCGTCTAAGCATCTCCATTCCTTATATATCATGTACTGCAGTACGACGCTAGATTAAAACTGACGAGGAAAGGTAACACACGGCCACCGAAAGCTTTATTTTTGTGAAGCCCAGGTGGTCATGTGGTCTAGCGGGACGACTACAGTGCAGGCGATTAGGTGTCACGATATCTGAGTAGCATGGGTTCGAATCCCGGCGAGCGAAAGCAAATGTACAGATCTAACATTGTTGGGTTTATGTTTAAACGAGTTGTATATACATGCTGGTGATCCGATTGATAAATCTGTTGTAGAGTTGTCACTGACTCAGACGTACTTATATATATTTATATATATATATATATTAAAGAAATTAATTTGGCAATAATTGGTCTTCTGAAAACTGACAACATAGATTTTTCCTTACTTCATTATCTCTAAAAACTAAAGAATTTGTTGTTTTAGAAACCAAACGTAGACGCGAAATGAACAATAGATTTTTGAGTTAATCTCTTGCTAAAAAATGTATATTTTGACAGCAAACAATGCGTGAAAAGGCTATTTTATGTCAAATTCGGAATTTCCGATAATGTTTATGACTTCATGTCGACATCTTAAGTACCTCTCTGCACTAAAGTTTCAAGATTAAATCAACTAGTTCATGTATCAATTAAATAAAAGCAATAGTGAGAGACTTGAAAAGGTTTACTTTGGTTGTATATATATTAGAAGATATGGTATGAGTGTCAATGAGACAACTCTCCATCCAAGTCACATTTGCAAAAGAAAAACAATTATAAATCAAAGTGCGGTCTTCAACACGGAGCCAAAAAAATAAGCTATGAAAGGCCCCAAAAATGACAAGTGTAAATAAACTCATCATATATACCAGGATTAAAATTTGTATATACGCCAGACGCGCGTTTCTTCTACAGAAGACTTATCAGTGACGCTCGAATCCAAAAAATGTTAAAAGGGCCAAATAAAATACGAAGTTGAATAGCATTGAGAACCAAGATTCCGAAATGTTTGCTAAATAAGCTAAATAAAACCATTCAAACGGGAAAACCAACGGTCTAATCTAAATAAAAAACGAGAAACACTTATGAACCACATCAACAAACGACAACTTCTGAACATCAGTTTCCTGTGTGCATTTTCAAGAACCCCTTTTAATACCACCTCCTTCAAAACGTATTCCAATAACCAACGATCATTATATAACAGTAAAGTGCCATCAGACGTTGTTCAAAACGAATTTCATTACGAATGAAAATTCACATTATAATCGTCGAACTCATAGTTCTATAGCTAGACTAGAACAAACAACGCTTAAAGCATGCACCATGACAAAAAAAAACCTACCATCTGTACATGTATGACACAATTAGATGATATTTGTAATATAATTGGAACAAGAAAAGGCAGAAAATGATTGGGTTTAAAATATTATAAAGTGCTCAAAACATTAACAACTGTTTAACAGCACAACATAAGAATAAACATAAAAAATAAGTTTATGAAGGATTTTGAATCGTTTAAAATATAACAACTATAACAGTTCACGATTAAGTTTGGTCTTATTGTTGATAAAGTTTTACTTTCGAATGGGACCTGTCAGCTTTCAAAATCTGCATTGGATATGTGTGCAGTTTTTCAAAATGTTTAAAACGATAAAAAAAAATGAAGTAACTGTGAACAACGATACCAACTCATTATTGATGTTAGTGTTCAACCCCACTTTTAACACACTTCACTGACAAAAGAAGCAGGAATACATAAAGTAAATAACTATCTTCGACAGAAAATTAGGTTGTTGGGGTTTGTTTTTATTATAATTCATGTTACCCTTTCCTGTATCTTCTTCCACGCAGAGCCATCAGCTCTTTGATTCATACGTTGTCCTTCAAATTTAAATATGAAGAAAAGCTAAGGCATGTAAATAGAGAAATGTTCTCAATTTGATACGTATATACTTTTATAACTGCTTTTTTTCTCTTCAAAAATCAAATATGCCATTTTTTATGTTTTTGGTTTGTTACTTATAATATAAAGCAATAAATCAACATGTTTAGTGTATGGAATGGTTGTGATATGTACACATTGGTTTGGAAGTTCTATTTGACTTTGTATTAATTTTTTCATGGCTCATTGGTTTTTGCGGTTTTGTCTGTTTTCATTGTACGTTAAGCAATAGGCAAACTATGTTTGAGTATCAAGTGTTTCACTGTACGTTAAGCAATAGGCAAACTATGTTTGATTATCAGGTGCTTTTGTCTGTTTAGCAGGTATCATATTTTCTTGACCTGTCATAGCTTTTTTGTCAATGTTTAGTTGTTTTGCAGTTGTTATATCCTCTTCAAAGATACTATAAGCGATAGTTGAACTATATTAGGGATATAGAGTGATTTGAAGTTGTAAATATCTATCTGGCAGGGATAATCTTACCTTGACCTCATGTTCATGGCTCATCGGTTAATATCAAGCTTTTTAGTGGTAGTCTATTTCTAAAATACTTGAAGCAATAACTTTATATCTGATGCATGAAATGATTGTAAGGTGTACATGTCTGTCTGGCAGGATTCGTCTAACCTTGACCTCATTTTCATGGTTCCTTTGTCAATATTAAGTGTTAAAGGTTTGTCCTGTTTCTAGTATACTATCATCAAAAGGTCACCAATAACTTGTGTATGAAGTGTTTGTAAGATCTACATGTCTATCTATCTGACCTTGTTATAGATGATCAATATGAAATCAGAAATGGTTAGTAAAGAAGGCGAGACATTACATTAATCTTGTTCATTTAATGTGAGCGGAAATTCAGTTGCACAACAGCTTTCGCTTTTTGGTTTCGAAAGAGATCAAACAAATCCTGCATACATTTGATTTTTAGAGACATTCATATTCTGTCTGCTGGTGGAGTTTTAATTCCTCGAGGATTTCACCAGCCAAGTAGTCAGCACTTCTGTGCTGACATGAATTATCATTGATATAGTCAAATTTATAAATTAACTGTTAACAAAACTTTTGAATTTTTGAAATACTAAGGCTGTTCTACCTCAGAAATAGATAACATTAGCAATGCTCTTCAACTTTTTAACTTTTTGGGATTCGAGCGTCACTGATGAGTTTTATGCAGACGATACGCGCGTCTGGCGTATTAGATAATAATCAACAAATTGATGCAACAGGTCTTCTCATATTGAACTTATCTTATAAACTGTATTATGCAC
Source organism: Mytilus edulis (assembly GCF_963676685.1). Lineage (NCBI taxonomy): Eukaryota > Metazoa > Mollusca > Bivalvia > Mytilida > Mytilidae > Mytilus > Mytilus edulis. The sequence continues at coordinate 40,808,425 of NC_092349.1, read as the reverse complement.
GATGCTTCTGTATAGTAAGAAATTGATGAAATAAACAGTATAAAATAAAACATCGCTTACAGTTGATCGGGCGGGGCGGCCTTTTCTAAGCATTTTTTCTGGACATGTTGCAAATATACTTTCTTGGTTTTTGGTTTAATAATATTTTACTTTGTATCACTCAAATTATAATGGAAACTTCTAAACCTTGAAATTTAAAGATTTAACTATAAAAATAATTGTCGCTAAACAACAGTGTTAGACTCATGTTCACCGAATTGACTCAAATTCTCATAGTTGATTTAAAACAATGTAAAACATGTATCCAAATTATAAAAAGACTAAAATAAACATACATTCGTTTCATGTTTATTTTACTCTAGACGTCATCTTATTAACTGTTGAGTTGACCTTCGAAATCCTCCGAATGCCATTTAAGCGATATACACATAAATATAGATATAAATAGATACCAGACTCGTTCATTTGAATTTTAGTAGGTCTGTTTAGTTTCATATTATAGATTAAAAATGTATGTTTATCGTCGTTTTTACCTGTGTGCACAATGCATGCGGTATCCAACTCCAGCTGAGGTTTTTTTTTATTATAAAAATTGAAGTTCACATGAATTCGGATTTAATGAGGTCGAATTAGTCATCTACAAGTTAATAATTCATCATCGATGTTTCTTAGCTTATTTTGACAAAATTGGACCATATTGGCTGCTAAAAGCGAATTATTATTTTACTATTTCACATTCATTGATGATTGAACAAAAAAAAATTATTTTATTCAAAATGTTTATATACACTTAAAGGGGCACTAGCTACGAGTTACATAAAATTTATATAAATTTTGTTTATGTATCTCGTAGCTAGTGCCCCTTTAAGTGTATTTAAAAATTTTGAATAAAATCCTTCCAAATTTAAGCAATACATTTATTTTCAAATTCATTTGCATGAGAAGAAAATAACAGATGATCAGTCCGTTTCCTTGCATTAAACCAAAGAAGTTACCGCAGTTTAGTACGAATACTTTAAAAGAGTAATAAGATTTACCTTTTACCGGTTAAAACAAGTTTATACTATAAACGGGCAATTTTAGGGTTGGTAAGGTTGTCCTGCAAGAGAACTTTCTGTGCTGGTGACTTGGCCCTGACTGGTGCTGTTGTTTTTGTTTCAATTGTATCAGAACAGCAATAAAAACAACCGTTCTGTCGCTTAATTTTTCTCTGATACTCCCGAAGTACCATTTGATTTTCTAAAAAAAATCTTGAATTTTCAAAAACTAAGGATTTTCTTATCCTAGGAATATATTACCTTAGCCGAATTTGGCACACGGTTTGGCCTTCAATGCTCTTCAACGGTGTATATGTTTGACTTTATAACTATTTTGATCGGAGCGTCACTCATGAGTCTTATGTAGACGAAACGCGCGTCTGGCGTAATTACACAATTTAATCACCAGCCGAGTAGTCAGCACTTCTTTTTGACAATGAATTATCATTGATATAGTCATATTTATAAATTAACTGTTAACAAAACTTTTGACTTTTTGAAATACTAAGGCTTTTCTACCTTAGGAATATATTACCTTATCTGTATTTGGCACAACTTGTAGGAACTTTGGTCCACTATGCTCTTCAACTTCGTACTTTATTTGACCTTTTAAATTTCTTTCGATTCGAGCGTCACTGATGAGTCTTTTGTAGACGAAAAGCGCGTCTGGCGTAATTTCAAAATTTAATCCTGGTATCTATGATGAGTTTATTTATTGGTGTCTTCATAATTGAATTTATTTCACCAACGACTTTTAACAGGAGTTTAAAGACGGTATTTACTAGTGAAAGAGGAACGGCTTGGGCTCTTTTCAACAAAAAAACATCCACTTTTTTTTTTGCGGTGTTCGTGTTGCTCTATTTTTAGTTTTCTAGGTGGTTGGTTATTGACTTGTTTTTGTCTTTTCTTTTTTTTGTTCATGGTGTTATTTTTTCTGACTTACTGTTTCCATTGTCCGATTCATTTGTCTCTATTGTCCGTTTTCTAATTTCAATACTCATACATTTAATTTTGCATTGACTTGCTTCCCTCCAATCAGAGATGGGCAAAGTAACGCTTATACAGAAGTTCCTGTTGAATTTATTTAATTTGTTTACTTTAAACTGCAAGAATATTTAGAAATCGAAAATGAAAATACACGTGACGCTGACAGTGTTGTTTTCTAAGTTAAGACACCTCCCTGATTATATTATTTGAACCAAATTAATTTTCAACATATTATCCTTCTGAAAGAAAGACTTACTTAGAATATTAAACATATTTGTTTTATCACTATCCATTTTAATTGAATAAATTTATATATGTGGTTTTTTTTTTAGTTTTTTTTTTAATTATAAACAGGATTTTTCAAGATTCTTTGATGAAAAGAAAACTTCTACTGATGATCGGGTAAGTGTTAGTAAACTGAATATTACGATTGAGGAAAGGAAAATTCGTTCTGTTTGTTATAAACAAATTCTTACAAAGATGTACAAAAAGGGTACCATTACTTTTATTGTTAGCAAAAATCATTAAATAGATACACAAAGGGTTTGGTGTATCCACCGATGACAGAAAATCAGTACATGCACAGCAATAAAAAACCAAAAACTCTTCTTTAAATGTTCAATCGAAAGGCATTAAAGTGTCATTAGGTGTCAAATTCATGTTCACTGATTTCATTCAAATGATCATTTTATTTTTAGTCTGTTGTGACGTTTTGGGTTGCAATAAAAGTATTAAGTATTATATTTTAAATATGTATTACTGGTACTTAATTGAAAAAAAGGATCTCGTTACATCAAATTACTTAAAACCTTAACTGAATTCCTTCATAGATACAAAGATTGGATTGGAAGTTTTGCTGTTCATGTAGAAAACTAATTTTATAAATGCGGTAACACATCCTAATTTTTACAGACCCGAAAATTTAGATACTATACGCGTAAACTTACCGATCGTTTGAATAATCTCATTCATTTTCTGTTGTAGGACATAATAAAAATCGGTGCTGAAGTAATGGCTTATTTTAAAGATGATAAGGCGTGGTATCCGGCAAGAATTCTGGCAAAAAAACCACTAGGCAAGTTATATACATATATCTATCTTTATATTGAACATTGTTTCTTCGGAATGTCTATTTGTCCGGCTAGCCGGAAGAATATTTAAACATACCTATTTGAGCATGCACAAACGTTCAATACCGGTATCAACAGTAGTGTCGTGTGATATTGAAATAGACCCGGGTGAGGTGTCAGATTGCTAACGAGAGTGCAATGGAAATTTTGATAGTTGATGATCGGAACATAATATTATGATGTCCTAAAGAAAGTTACAGAAAATGTGATTGATTAAAAAACAAACTTCTTAAGGGCAGACCCAAGAAAAATAGCGTGTGCACGTAAAACGAGAGAAACGAATCGTGGAATCAAACTCATTTTCCGAAATTGATGATTTACCCCTATCACCATGTACTTGTATCAATGAAGGTACTAGTAATACGAATAAAATCAATTCACAGGAAAACGACTAAAACGAATATACTTGTATGCATTATTTCTAAGTTCCACTACAACAGAGATATATGAACATGATACGATATGCCTGAACTCGGTATAGTATACCAGGTTTGGGGTTTAAACCCCCTTTTTACCTCATTATGATTTATTTATTTTCTCAATATATTTTTTTTACTATCATCAAACCAGCCTTTCTTTGGGGACAATTTAACATGTGCCTATCCCTTTCTCTTATTTCTACGTGTTAAAAAACATCAAACATGTTGAATAAAAAATCTTGCAAAATCATTTGACGACTTCATTCAGTGGAACCAAACGTCAAGGAAATGATGAATTCAGAATCTTCTTTAGGAATTATACATACCCAATGGCCATTGAAGCCATAATCCTGCACCAAAAAGGTGGAATATTAAAAGAGGAGAGTCATTGTTGTCCCTTTCCCCCTTTAAATGACAAATAATCACTTTGATGAAAGTGTATTTGCATGTTTATTTTTTTAATTGAATGGAAACTTTTTTTCCCCAATTAATTGCAAATAGCAAAATGACTTTGATTAATAAGTGTATTTGTTGCATATCAATCGATGTTGATATTCTTCTTTTGGTCTCATTTGACAAGCTTATTATACTAACGGGGAATCGGCGTGTTTCATAGAACGGTCAGTAGAAAAATCAAAATTTAAAGTTGATACTTGATGAGTAATCTTGGCTGTATTTAGAAAAATATTTAGGAATTGTCGGCCCTTAATGTTGTTCAACTTCGTACTTTATTTGACCTTTTAATTTTTTTTTATTCGAGTGTCACTGATGGGTCTTTTGTAGACGGAACGCGCGTCTGTCGTTAATATAAAATTTTAATCCTGGTATATTTATTCCCATAATAATTCTGGTTTTTTTTTCTTCGTTTGTTCATTATAACTATTTTCCTTAATGTTTATTTGAGTTTATGATCAGTAACGTGGGCGCGATGAATTTGCAACAAATGAATTATAGTTCTAATGTTTATGAGTTATTTTTTCATAAATGTTTACATTGAAGGAAATTATTTGCCACTACATTCTCCATTGGATGCTACAATAATCAATTACCCAACGCATATTCATTATTCATGGTCATGTTATACAGTATGGCCAGAATAAAAACATAATATCAAAAAGCTATTTTTTCGGATGGCTGGACGAATAGACATTATTCTATTCGTCCGGCTAGCTAGACGAATAGCCATTTTTTTTTCTTTTGTCCGCCATCATAGTATTCATTTTCGGGTACTTTGATTTGGTTATAATATGAAAGGTATCCGGTCGTTCCGGCCCCAAACCGATCCGGCCCTAAGTCAATCCGGCCCAAAGTCGATCCGGCCCAAGTCGATCCGGCCCACGTCGATCCGTCCCCAAGTCGATCCGGCCCCATAATAAAATATGAATTAACTATATTGATTTTGGAGGAATTTGTCACACAAACTTTAACAGTATAAATGAAATTTGAAAAAAAGTGTCCGATCGATGATGGATGACAACAGGTCAGTGAAGTATTGGAGTACCAGTTAAAAAACTATTTTAAATCGATACGAAAATTAGTGTTATTGTGTCTGTTTGTATCGCAGTTTCTATATTTTTAAATTATGAAGTTATTTTCCATGGTAATTTTTACTTTGAATTTCATGGCGATTTTTATTTTATTCAGTTCACAAACAGAATAGCTAAATAAATATTTACAGTCCAATGGACCTATAAAACTTAACGCATCATTATGACTTATTTAATCAAATCATTAGTCTATAATTGGTTTGTTTATTCAACAGTTGTCTGCTGATTATGAACTAAGGTAATGCCACTCGTAATCACTTAATTCAATCCAATGCTGATTAATTAAAGTTACGTAATCTGTTTTTCAACAAGGTCTTTATAGTTTGATCTTCTGGTTGGTGTATATATATCATAATAATTATTTGTGTTTTTTTTATGTTACATCATAGGCTTCTATAACATATAAAAATATTCTATTCTATTCTATAACACTTTTTTTTGTAACATCGGATATGGTCAATATATTTTTCTTATTTTGACAATATTTTGAATAGTTGTGTGTAGATAAAAAAAAAAAAAAAAAAAAGTCATATGAGTATCCATTATTCTTTATTGCAACTGAGAAAACAACAAAACAATGACATTGAATGCACGTTTTCACTCTCTAAAATATAATATCAGCACTCTTTTATAGAAAAGATTCGGCAAATCAAACAACATTTCTCAATTTTAGAAATTTAAGAACTTAAAAAGAAAAACAAAGTTTATATGTATCAGCTTGGGGATCGGCTTGTACCGTTCATGTACATTGTATGTGACTATTTGTTATTATATGTTACACAAGATGAAAGACTTGTTAGGATCACAGTCAATTAAAAGAAAATGCTAATTAATTACTGCTGATTAATGTTGATGTCTGAATTCGTTTATATACGTTTTAATATAATTATACCCAATAATCTTGAAAACTTGTAATAAAGACATAATCAACCTAGTTGTTTTATACTCATCTAAAGAAAATATTTTTCAAAGGCCTTTTTTACCTTTTTTTTTACCGTACACCTTTAACATTATAATAAAAATAATAAACATTTATGAATTACAATTAATATATATTTATTTTTATTCCTTAGAAATATTTTTTTTTATTGGGGCCGGATCGACTTTACATATGGGCCGGATCGACGTGGGGCCGGATCGACGTGGGACGGATCGACGTGGGCCGGATCGACGTGGGGCCGGATCGACCCGAAAGCTTAAGAGAAGATTAAGATGCAATCTTTCAGAAACAGATGACTTTTTATAACCACGAAAAAATGGAATATCTAAACGCCTTTTTTCATATAAAAAATAAAATCATTAAAGAGATCAAAGTTTTCCTTTTAAACAAGTGAACGCTCAACATCTAATTGATATATATTTTAATTTGTGTAGCACAAGCTTAGAATATATTGGTCATTATTTTATCAGTGTCTTCGATGTCATCTGCCTAATAGATAGCCAGGAATATGATGACTTTTTTGTACTTCTGAAGAATATATTCAACATATGCTGCCTGATTTTCCAGGCATTTTAAACAACTAAACACGAGCATTACCTCTAACTAAATTTTTTAACAAAAAGTTAAATATTATAAAATTACGCTCATATTGGAATAGACTCCTACCTAATTCAAAGAAGACCAATATTGCATTTAAGTTAGTTATTTTGATAACTATTCTATTATATTAAGTAAGTCGTGCAAATTTGCTAAACGAAATTGTTCTGACGCCACGCGATTGGTGCTTAGAAAAACGGTCCTAGTTCTGTGCACGTATGTCCTGCTTCAATGCCTTTATACTTTACTTAATAGCTATCAAAAGTACCAGGATTATAATTTAGTACGCTAGACGCGCGCTTCGTCTACATAAGACTCATCAGTGACGCTCATATCAAAATATTTATAAAGCCAAACAAGTACAAAGTTGAAGAGCATTGAGGATTCAAAATTCCAAAAGTTGTGCCAAATACGGCTAAGGTAATCTATGCCTGGGATAAGAAAATCCTTAGTTTTTGAAAAGTTCAAAGTTTTGTAAACAGGAAATTTATAAAAATGACCACATTTATTTATTGATATTCATGTCAAAACTTAAAAGTGGCGAATATTCTAGATTATTGATGCACAAAATAGTGTAATTGATAGAAAATATACCTAGCATATATTTGGTGGATATTCCATATGAGCAAATTTGAGTTTATTTTGTTTAAATATGATTTTTGATAGGGGCAAGATCTTTTCTGTGAAGATATTTTAGGCACTTTTAAACTTGTGTTTTAAAACTGTTATTTTGAAGATATAAGTGATGTTAACTTTCATTGAATAATTAGCTGGTACCTTTTTTTTCTAAAAATTGACATTGTTGTGAACTGTTATTGTGAAAAAATGAACCCTTTTAACTTTTTTTTTCGATTTTTTATTTTTGAATTCACTATTTTCTTTTTTTCTCATTTAAGATCAATATTAGAATTGCTGTTATCGGTTATTAATATTTTAAAATTACTGTTATCTGTTTTGAGCTAAATAAAACTTCAGATTATTGCCCTGTTAATGGAACCTCTCTTATTCCCCTTTTGAGATAAGAAAACATAAAAATGATTTGAGGGATTACGATCCTTTTGCATAACCAACAAAATACGGTGTAAATATCAAATACCGATATAAAAAAGATTATGTGGAATGCTTGCCAATAAACAAATTTCTATCGGAAACCAAATGAAGTAGGTGTTATCAACTATACGTCACCGTACGACTTTCAACGATGGCCCGATATATCAAAATGTGAAAGGTTTTGCATAAAAATGGAGAGCATAAATATAGAATAAAGGACTTTTTTTACAACGTATTAATCACCACAAACAATCAGGTGAGTCTGAATACTTCTAAGTTGAGTTTAGAAAACAAATTCAGTGTAACCTAAGCATTCTGGATATTTTTTCTGTGATAAATTTGTACGATAGTGTAAATACTTTTCTTTTTTATTTAGCCAACTGAATCTCAGCCTTAATTTGTTTCTGCACGTTAGAAATCATGTGTCAAGAGCAGTTAAAGTTAGATCCTTTGTGCCAATGAAGTGTTTATTAAAAGAATGACAATAAATAGTGTGGCTTTGGGTTTTTTTTAGGGGGGAGGGGAAGGGAGAGGGAGGTCACGATGAAAGTTGCTAAGGATGGAATTTTTTTGATATTCTAAAAATTGTTGATAAAAAATAATTCGATGCAGATGATCTAGAACGATATTATTACAGCAGATAATAATTTTAACCTTGAAAACATTTTTCAAGGGGAGAAGGCGGAACCCCGTAAGATGTTAAACTTGTACTCTATAAAAGTAAATTGTATCTATTAGCTATTAAGCATCATTTGCTATACCTTTCCGCCTTGTGTCAAAATGAAATCACTGTAAGAGTGAATAATCGAAAGTTCAATAAAACACTCAAAGAAAAGATTTGAATATTTCATACAAGGGAAGACTAGAAATTTTGTCAGAGAATGAAGGCTAGATTATAACCTAGATAACACACACAAAAAGGTTAAGTTATGCATTTTTTTTATTCATAAATACAGTCTGTTTTCAAAGATTTCGGATAAAGAATTGAAGCTGTCAAATTCATTATCACCGATTTATCTCATATAAGATTTATAACAATGTATAACATTTATCGAAATTATAAAAAAGTCTAAAATAAACTATTTACATGGCAGGACCTTCGTTTCGTGTGTATTTTATTCTAGACGCCATATAACCGAGGGTAACATAATACCATATAAACATAAGCATTAATATAGATAGATATATTGACCGCGTGCAAATTAATTTTTCTATGTCTGTTTGATTTCAATTACAAGGTTAAACAAATAATTAAATTTTCGATTATCAGTCAATTAAATGATTTACCTGTGTTTCACTTTCACTGTTGACATATCTTTCATTTAATAATAATTACATTAGATGTATGTTTCATTATAATATTTTATTCTGATTGGCTAACTGCACATCACGTGTTATTCCGTAAGCAGTTGCAATGCTCAATAAGCTTTTCATTCATGATAACACGTGCTCCAACAATAAAGTGCACAGGTGAATTAAATAATAAAATATATAAAATTCGTGTTTTCATGATCATAGCTAAAAAATGTAATTATAAGTATTGAATGCTTCTTTTTGTAACTTTATAGGGTTGTAAAAGCGTTGACCGTGCGTACATTTTTAGAATGAAGCGCTTCCGCGCTTCATACAAAATGTACTTCGGTCAACGCTTTTACACCCCAATAAATTTACAAAAAGAAGCATTCAATTCTTAAGTGTAACATGCACTTATCATACATAATCCATCTCTAGCTAAGGGATTAAATGGAAGTTCACACGTATACGAATTCAATGAGGTCGAATTATTAACTTGCAAGAAAATAATTCATCATCGATGTTGCTTAGCTTAGTTTGACAAAATTGAACCATGCTGGCTGCTAAAAGCGAATTATTATTTCACTTTCATTAATCATGTTTTTTTATGATTGAACAAAAAAAGATCATTATTAAAAAACAATTTATGTATCTTGTAGCTAGTGAACCTTCAAGGTAGATTAAGTGTCCTACTCTCCTTTTTCATTTGAAAATGAGTGAACGAAAATAAAATTAAAACAGTAAGAAATACACCTTTAGTTAAATATCTGTTATAGCACGAAGCTTCTTGTGTTTCAAACACACCTTCTCTGTAGTAATGAGTCAATTACTCATTACAAAGGTATTAACTTCACCCATTTATTTCATTTTTTTAACTGCGAGTTCTCAATATTATAATATTAACCTTGATATGTTATGTAAAAAAATCAAATCTAAAGCCAGATATTTCATACATTTTTATGCTCCACCTACGATAGTAGAGGGACACTAGTTTTCTGGTCTGTGCGTCCGTTCGTTCGTTCGTCAGTTCGTTTGTCTGTTCGTTTGTCCGTCTGTCCCGCTTCAGGTTAAAGTTTTTGGTCAAGGTAGTTTTTGATGAAGCTGAAGTCCAATCAATGTGAAACTTAGTACACATGTTCCTCATGGTATATATAATCTTTCTAAGTTTAAAGCCAAATTAGACTTTTGACCCCAATTTCACAGTCCCCTGAACATAAAAAATAAAAGTGCGAGTTTTCAGGTTAACGATTTTGGTCAAGGTAGTTTTTGATGAAGTTGAAATATAATCAACTTGAAACTTAGTACAAATGTTCCCTATGTGATATTTCTAATTTTAATGCCAAATTAGATTTTTTACCCAATTTCACGGTCCATTGAACATGGAAAAGATAGTGCGAATGGGGCATCCGTGTACTTTGGACACATTCTTGTTTATGTTATACGTACGTTTTCAGGAGTCAGAGATGCAAATTCATGCTTTCAAAGATCAATATATTATCTTTCCGTGTATTTTTTTTCTGTTGAATTTATGATTATGCATTTTAAAGATCCAGAAGTATTTGCACTTACCAAAATCGGCTGTTTTGTTAAACGTATCTTTTATTTAAAATTTTACAGTTGTTTCGTAGCATCATACTACAAGTTGAGTATGAACAAGGGCGATAGTTGCAATAGGATACCAACAGTTTACATGGCTAGTCAGTTGGACGCTAATAAGTTGACCAAAGTCTATGAAAATTTTATTTTAAACCTTTATCTATTCTAACATAGTTATTGAGATTTTGTTGAGGATTTTATCACTTACTGCAACTAGAAAACATTTAGAATTTAATTCAAAACAGTTTAAAGAATTTCGCCAAAAAATACTATAAATTTCTTCTTATCCTATGTTAAAATCCATGTAATCTCCCTACCTATAGAAATGTAACATTTTTCTTAGTTTCTTCCACATGACTTTATAATGTATGATGTATAGATATATTTATGACAATAACTGTTGTGAGCACAAGATTCACTGCACAGTTTTAAAATTCTGCTAAACCAAAAATTTAAATTTGAACTCAAATTTTGCGGAATGTAGAAGTGGAAGTAAGAGCTCAAACAAACATGTTAAGCCCTGTCACGAGTGCTTGACACCAGTGATTGTCCTTGGTGGCTATTTGACATATTTGTTTTTGTTGAAATTTGTATTTTAAATCAGGCTGAATGTCTTCATTTTGATAGTTAGTATTTGTTACGGTTTTTGAAGGTCATACTTTGACTTGCAGTTGTTCACATCTAGTTACATTCCAGTTTTTATTAGTCATGTATGGAAAACAAGTCTAGGTCAATTTTTTATCCAGTCGAAATGTATTTGAGACAATGTATATAGTAAGGAAGAAACGAGAGGCACTAGTAGTAAGATCACCAAACCTCGATTATTTAACTGAAATAAACAAATCAAACGTTTATTGTCGTTATAAGTGTTGCTTTACTTTTAGCACCTTTTCAAACTGTTTCAGCTTACATATTATGTCGAGATTCACCAATTTAAGAGCCTAAATAAAATGATTCTATCTAGATATATTTTCATCTGATATTGGACGGAATATTTGAATTTATTTGAAAACCCTTATTAAACAGCCAAATGGATACACAGAAGAGAAAAATAAGGATCACAAATCCGATTTAATGCAATTCTCTGTCCAATTTTATTGATTCTGTAACGTTTGTTTCAAATAGAACCTCATTACCAAAAATAACCAGGTCCTTATCAGTACCCCTCCGCACATAATTAGGACAAGTATAAAATGAAAAAATGCACAGGTTTTTTTCACAAATAATTTTGTTGTGTGGATTTTGGTACAAAAAGCAGACTCCAGGTGTTTTTTCTGTTTTATTTTTTCATTCCTAAATTTTTTTTAAATGGGCACTTTTTTATTACGCTTCCTGAAACAGTTTAGAGGGTCACATTTTTAATTGTTTGCTTATAACCCATAAGAAACATAAACATCTCAACTGTTTCCTTCCATTCTTTATTCGAGCTCGTCCATATTTACATATTTTCAATGATCACCAGCACCAGTCAGGACCAAATCACCAGAACAGAACGTTTTCTGGCATGACAACCTTACCCATTGTGAATCTATTAAAAGCTTTCAAGTGGGCTACGAGGCAACAGTATACACAATTTTGTATACTTTTACACAGTGTATTTTGAATAACAGAGTATAAAAAATGACATTAGTAACAAACATAAACTTTAAGCTACTTCTTTACAAGCAGAAACAAATACAATGAAAGTATTCACTAAAACACCTTACAAATATAGATTTATTTCGGTTTTAAGCCAATGTTCCACAACCAAACTGTCTGTTCTACTTACCAGAGCACTTTGTACAATGAACAACCTGATAATAAATTGTTCAAATAAGGTCTTTGAAAATATTAGATATCGTTGGAAGTACTTGATAAATTGCTTTCTTGTATTTATGATTTTGAATCTGTTTAAAGCTTTGATTTTTCTACCCTACCCTTTTATACCACTTTGCCTCATATCATTATTAAGAAAAAAAAATCACACACCTGATTAAATGGACATTAAAAAAGTGAGAGTGCGAATATACATGTTCAAACACTTCTAGGTCATTTTTTAGTAACAACAAACAAAAGAACTATGTCAATTGGCATGATTTGATACTATAATTACCTTTGAATTTTTACTAGATAACATTTTTGTTCGTTATGGAAAAAGGTATAATTACAAAAATACTGAACTCAGAGGAAAATTCAAAACGGCAATCAAATGGCAAAATCAAACGACAAAACACATCAAACGAATAGACAACTGTCATATTCCTGACTTGGAACAGGCATTTTCAAATGTAGAAAATGGTGGATGGAACCTGGTTTAATAGCGATAAACCTCTCACTTGTATGACAGTCGCATCAAATTCTGATATTTTTACAACCATGCGTGAACAAAAGAGACATAATCGGTAAAATAATCAAAATATAATTACAGCAGTCATTACTGTGTTACAATCTCAAAACAAACAAACATTTACAAAAAAGCACAAAAAGCAAAAAATACTCATTGTTTCGCGTGTTTGGCGTCAGAAAATATAAACGTCACATAGGAAGAAATTTTGTCGTTCAATGTAACTATATTCAAAACAGTTATAATTTCACATGGGGAATGGTGATGTGCAGGGTTAAAAAAACAAAAGTTATGATAGAATGAATTTACGAATCCATATATGGTTAATACCACTACGCGAGTAAAATAATTTTGACGTTTGACGTTCAAAGTATTATCAAATCTATAATAAAACAATAACATAATGACATATAATAGAACAATAACACACTGACGGGATCTTTAATAGTACAGAGTCACGTTATAAGAACCAAAGAAACACAAAAAGTCGCAAATACAAAACACACCAGCAAAAATGAAAGATAATACAAACACATTGACGGGATGCATAAGTACCGAGCCACGTCAAATGGATATCACATTAAACAGATCAAACAGTAAAAGTAATATTAATAAATGAACAAAGATGAATAAAAGAACAATATAACACGTAGTTAAGGTGATAAACATCGTCAGTACGCAGAATCTATACATCAAGACCATCATGTATTATTTGTGAAGTTGATACGAAATATTTATCAACCAGGTCTTGGTACCTTCCGATGAACTTTACATACCCCTGGTTCATCAAATTTCTGCTCAGACACTAGTGACGTTTGACAAAGATTGTGTAGGAGCTGCAAGCTCTTGAATATCGAATAAGTTGGGAAATGTAAAACCCATATGCAGGTGAAGTTGGTATATTGCTACTTAGGTGGGGAAAATTTATAATTTCAAAATAAAAAGCGTCTCGTTTGTCACAGATTCTGGTACTGAGATTACTGTGGATGTCAAATTTGAGATGCAAGTCTAAAAATGAGGCGGAGGAAGCCGTGTCTGTTGTCTAGCGGATTTATTAATGAAACCCAATCAGAAAAGTTCGGATTGTTAATGGAAAGAACATCATCAATATATCTGAAACTGAAATTAAATAATCTGACTTCTTTGATGTTCTTGATTTTGACAAGTGTCTGAAGGAACTCCGATTCATATAGAAATAAGAAGAGATCGGCAAGGAGAGACGTACAGTTCGTTCCTATAGGAATGGAGATTCCGTTTATCAACAGGTTATCGGAATGACTATGGTTTTATGACTGTGCATAACTTATTGCTGACCTGTATTGTTATTAGTTACATGTTGTGATTTAAATCAGCAAAGACCCACCGAAACAACATCTGATACAAAAAAAAAATAATAATTTCGATATCTGGATGATATTTTGGCTCTCAATAATGACGACTTCTTTATGTACACTAGATTTGTCCTGTTGATATAACTATAAATAAAACTAATACTTTACAACAAATAGTGATGTCAAAGATACTAGGGTTATAATTTAATACGCCTGACGCGCGTTTCGTCTTCATTAGACTCATCAGTGACGTTCAGATCACAATAGTTATAATGCCACAAAGTTGAAGAGCAATTAAGACCCAAAATTCCAAAAAGTGATGCCCAATACGACTAAGGTAATCTATTCTTGGGATAAGAAAATCCTTATGGTTCGACAAATCGTAATTTTGTAAAACAGGAAATTTATAAAAATGACTATATAATTGATAGTCATGTCTAAACCGAAGTGATGACTATTGGTGATACAATCGAGGACGAAACGTCCAATAGCAGTGCCATCGATTTTATGTGGTGTAAATAGTTATCAAAGGTACAGGCTCATCTCGTTGGTGGCCTTTGGCTGTTTTCTGCCCTTTGGTCAAGTTTTGTCTCTTCCCCATTTCCATATCTCAATTTTACTAACTGTTGAGATTTTTTAAATTAGCTATGAATATATTTGAAAATTGGTTACACAATAACGTCTGATCACGATAATGGAAAATATTTCCTTTTTAATGCAGTAACTGTATTCAATACAGTATATACATTTGGCATTATAAAATCGTAGAGAAAATAATACAGAAACAGTTATGAGAATAGCAGTAACAACGTTTAACTTTACTGTAACAACATATATACTAGTATCCTATTCATTATTTTTAGGTTACCTCGTTCAATTCCATGATGACCAGTTTATCCAGATTGTACCAAAAAAATACTTAAAATCAAGGTAATACTTTCATATTTTATTTAGCATGGTTATAAAAGTGAAGCTGATGCTAACATATTACTATCAGTATCATCAGAATTATTTAAATTCCCTGCATTGTAAGGGTTCCAGTAACCAAGGAAGTTTCAGTTTGTGATTTCACATAACCTTGTTCTGCAAAATTTGTCCATGTGCTTGAAGAGATGGTAGGGATAATATCGTATGTGAGTAAAAATTAAAATCACAAAAATACTGAATTTCGAGGAAAATTGAAAATTGAAAGCCCCTAATCAAACTCATCAAACGAAAGGACAACAATAATCATATTCCTGACTTGGTATAGAATTTTCTTATTTAGAAAATTGGTGGATAAAATCTGGTTTTTAGCTAGCTAAATATCTCACTTGTATGCCAGTCACATACAATCATTATATCGACAACGATGTGTGAACAAAACACATTATGTAAAAAAGACAAAAATAGGGGAACAGCAGTCATTGTGTTTTATCTTAATCACGATAAAAAGTTAACAAACATTAACCATGGCACAATTGGTCTCTTAAAATATGTTCAGTGTTTTGTATCGTCTTAAAACTTACATATTTCCTAGCCTTTTCGAGTACGACATCCGGTTATTTTCACTGTTACATTTCCGTTAATCAATCATCAAAACGATTCTAGAGCAATATACAATTATGGCCCGTAGAAAAATGCGAATATCCCAAATTGTCATCACGATAAGGCTATTTTACTGTGAAACAACATTTAAGGGATGACAATTTTGAATCTACATCGCTTTTAAGGGGCCATAATTGTTTTATTACCGAACTAACAGTAGAAGGGCCTTTTGAAGCATTGAAAAATGTTTAGACCTACCTTACTATCTCATACACAATTTCAAGTTCAAGTTAACGTTCAAATATATATTTGTGTCTTAGAAATTTTTGTTTGTACAACAAAGTTAGAATCTTTTTGCAATATATTACTGGCCCTGAAAAGGACCGTTTATAAGAGATATATCATTGTCAGTAGGTGCATATAATTGTCGGCAGATGCATGTCTAAAGCCATCTTCGCTAGCCCAGGGTTACGATCCACTCTTGTTCTCTTCAGAAGAGAACGGTAGTGGATCGTAACCCTTGGCTAGCGAAGAGAAGAGAACGGGAGTGGATCGTAACCCTTCGCTAGCGCAGATGGTCTAAAGCTTTATTTCCTCTTCTCTCGACGGCTTCCTGTACCGTAAACGTTTACATTATGTTTATTCAAGCCTGTGACGTCATGTTAATGGGAGGTAACTCGAGTACAAGACAAGAAACTCGAAAGGTTATTCGACGGTGAATAATAGGGTAATTAATCCCTGGTGTACATTTTTAGGGTTATTCGTCCTTCCTTGCAATGAAATGAAAATTAACTGAATTATCCCATGTCACGTGATAACGTTTTACCGAATAGAATTGTTTGTAATATATGTAAGATATAACAAGAAGAGTTAAACTGTCTTAAATATTCTTCCAAGCTATTTTATATTTGCTAGATAAAATATACGAGTCTCGGGTCCAATACAGCTAACCTCGAATCTAAAACAGTATTAAAACAGATAACAGACAATTAATAACACTATGAAACAAAGTCAGTACTCAGAATCTATACTTCGTGACATCGTTTATTATAGTATTGAAGTTGTCAATATTTGGTAACTTCCGATGAACTTTTTTTTTTAAAGGATGAGACGTTCTTTGGCATGCCTCTGGTTCATCACCTTTCTGTTCATACACTTGTGACGTTTTACAAAGTCTGAGTAGTTGCTGCTTGCTCTTGAATAAGTTGTGAAATGTATATCCCATAAACAGGCTTCACTTATTTATCGATTTCGCTTTCAATTCAAATGTAAATTACTCACAACAAACAGTTTAAACATGAAATTATGAAGACTATTGCAGATACTAGAGGTATTTCCCTTTTCAGACAGGGTTACGGTATAGCATTCAAATAAAAAATAAAAAAGAAATAAATATTTTTTCTCATATCCTACTAAAATTGGACATCTTACAAACTTCAAGCTATAATTTCGGATATTGCAAGTCACAGACTTTTCAAGCCAGTTCGCATTGGAAAAGATGAAAAAGAGAAAAGATATTTTCTAAATCTTTCCTTTGCCAACAAAGGTCTCGATGGCGTCAACCTTGGCAATATCCTTCATCATAAATTAGTTCAATCGAAAATACCTCCTTATTTTAAAGACCAGTCTGTACCAATAATTTCTTATACCTATACCAAACCTATTGCAACTAAAATTTTCAATTACAAACGCGTTTTGCAGGATCTCGATATTGACGACTTCAAGTCTAAACCTCCTGATTGCACTTGTGCTAGTTCCCAATTCACATATAATCCCGCTGGCCACGTTATTACCGGTGACCTTAACATTGTTAATAACACTTCTCTACGAAACGTGTTATCGAAAGGTCCGAAATATCGTGAGCCTAAATCCATCAATTGGAAATACAACTTTAAAATTTTGATGGATTCAGTCGAGGATTATGCCAGGCAATGGGCTAAGCGCGAGAAGGAAGACGTAGACACTCTATCCGAATGGATAAAGGCAGTGAGGTCCTTAATACAAATCAGAATTAAGAAACTGAATGGGTCCATCAATGCCCATGCTACGTCAATTTTTAAAGACCCAAATGTTGCTAAACACCTATCCGACCTCCATGATAAATATGTTGTTGTCCCCGCAGACAAAGCCCCAAATAACATCGTTTTTGTCTGTAAAAGTCATTACATTAATTGCTTGATAAACGAATTAGGTATAGACAATTCACTTGGAAACTCAACATATACCCTCACGACACTTACCAAAGAGGAAATCCTGGATAATCATAGGTCTGTTCTTTGTTCCTTTGGTATTTCAACCAAAGATGAAGAACTGGATCTTCCATCACTGTATTGGATACCTAAACTACATAAGTGTCCTTACAAACAGCGGTATATTGCTGGGTCTTCCAAGTGCTCCACAAAACCTCTTTCTAAATTATTAACATCCATTTTATCAGCAATCAAAGACGGGCTTCAAAGTTATTGTGAAACTGCCTATTCTAGAGGTGGCGTGAATCAGATGTGGATACTTAAAAATTCCAAAGATCTTTTAGAGTACATACAATCTAACTCTCTTTCATCTTGTAACAGTATTAAAACATTTGACTTCTCTACTCTTTACACAAGTATTCCACATTCCAAACTTAAAGACAAATTAAAAGAGTTGGTATTACTTTGCTTCATAAAAAAGAATGGCCAACGTAGATACAAGTATCTTGTCTTAGGGAGGGATAAATCCTACTTTGTAAAGAATCACTCTGATTCAAACAAAAAATTCTCTGAAACCGATATTATCAAGATGCTTGATTTCTTGATTGACAACATATTTGTTACGTTCGGAGGACGTGTTTTTCAACAGACTGTCGGCATACCAATGGGAACAAACTGTGCCCCTCTACTTGCTGACTTGTTTCTTTATTATTATGAGGCTGACTTCATGCAGGAACTTCTTAGGAAGAAAGATAAGAAGTTAGCAATATCCTTTAACTCTACTTTCCGCTATATAGATGACGTTCTTTCACTAAACAATTCAAAATTTGGTGACTATGTGGAACGCATCTATCCCATCGAATTGGAGATAAAGGATACTACAGATACAGTTAAGTCAGCTTCATATCTTGACTTACATCTAGAAATTGACAATGAGGGTCGGTTGAAGACAAAACTTTACGACAAAAGAGATGATTTCAGCTTTCCAATTGTGAACTTTCCATTTCTAAGTAGCAACATTCCAGCAGCACCTGCATACGGGGTATATATCTCTCAATTGATACGATATTCCCGTGCTTGCATTTCCTATCATGATTTTCTTGATAGAGGGTTACTGCTCACAAGGAAGCTATTAAATCAAGAGTTCCAAATGGTGAAGTTGAAATCATCCCTTCGTAAATTTTACGGACGCCATCACGAGTTGGTTGACCGTTATGGAATAACCATTTCACAAATGATATCGGATATGTTCCTCACGTCGTAACTACAATCCCCTTCCCTTTCATGAATTTGACCTACCGAATTAGACTATTTACCGGATTTGCAATCACATAAGCAACACGACGGGTGCCGCATGTGGAGCAGGATCTGCTTACCCTTCCGGAGCACCTGAGATCACCCCTAGTTTTTGGTGGGGTTCGTGTTGTTTATTCTTTAGTTTTCTATGTTGTGTCATGTGTACTATTGTTTTTCTGTTTGTCTTTTTCATTTTTAGCCATGGCGTTGTCAGTTTGTTTTAGATTTATGAGTTTGACTGTCCCTTTGGTATCTTTCGTCCCTCTTTTATTACCACTGGGTCGATGTCTCTGCTGGTGGACATTTTGTCCCCGAGGACATCATCCGCCCAGTAGCAAAACTACAATTGCATGAACTTACGAAGAACTAACAGGAAACTGGCTCGGACGTCGCCCAGTATAAAAAGGTCCGAAACAGACGTCACCATGGACACGGTGTCGTCTGATACGGCAGGTGTCCCCTCATCACCAGACATGACAAATATCCCAAACACGACTCATTCAGATCATCGTCCTAGTGAAAACAGCAACATTACACATATACAGCCATGTTCAGTTCTCCTTAAAGACATTTTGGTTTTTGATGACACAGTACAACACTGTCGCATTTCAAAATGTGAGACCAAAGGCTGCAAAACCTGTGCTATTTTAATTACAGATGCTGAATTCACTAGCAATTTGACCAAGAAGTCATATTTTACCAGAAGTTACGATGATCTGAATTGTAAATCGATAAATGTCGTCTACGGATTAGAGTGCAACCTTTGCGGATTGGTATACGTCGGTGAAACGAAAGGAAGGCTAAACAAACGGATGTGCGGTCATAGATCAGACATTAACCTCAATGCTAACGACATTCTATACCAGCATTTCAATCAGCCCGATCATTCCATCGTTTCTATGACAGTTCGCATTATCGAAAAGATATACCATAGCTCTAACAATCCTAATCTTTCAACGACTCTCCGTAGACAAAAAGAAGACTACTGGATTAGACAATTGGGAACTGCAACACCGTATGGCTGCAATGACAAAATTGATGGTATAGGTATTCTATCTAGTCCTTCGTGTAACTCGGTGAATGTGATGAATATTTTCAACTCGACTCCTCGACGTAGTCGCAGTCATGGTCATCGTCATTATACATCACCCTCTCTGCATGATGTCTCTATTAATGACTTGCTGCCATTCATACAAAAACCGTTAGGTATTCATCACATTCGCACGAAACTTTATTCATTACCCCTTTCAAAACTTCATTCTCTGTTCAATTTATGTTTGGAATCCACTGTTACAAACCCTCATTCAAACCAATACAAACTTCAAGCTATAATTTCGGATATTGCAAGTCACAGACTTTTCAAGCCAGTTCGCATTGGAAAAGATGAAAAAGAGAAAAGATATTTTCTAAATCTTTCCTTTGCCAACAAAGGTCTCGATGGCGTCAACCTTGGCAATATCCTTCATCATAAATTAGTTCAATCGAAAATACCTCCTTATTTTAAAGACCAGTCTGTACCAATAATTTCTTATACCTATACCAAACCTATTGCAACTAAAATTTTCAATTACAAACGCGTTTTGCAGGATCTCGATATTGACGACTTCAAGTCTAAACCTCCTGATTGCACTTGTGCTAGTTCCCAATTCACATATAATCCCGCTGGCCACGTTATTACCGGTGACCTTAACATTGTTAATAACACTTCTCTACGAAACGTGTTATCGAAAGGTCCGAAATATCGTGAGCCTAAATCCATCAATTGGAAATACAACTTTAAAATTTTGATGGATTCAGTCGAGGATTATGCCAGGCAATGGGCTAAGCGCGAGAAGGAAGACGTAGACACTCTATCCGAATGGATAAAGGCAGTGAGGTCCTTAATACAAATCAGAATTAAGAAACTGAATGGGTCCATCAATGCCCATGCTACGTCAATTTTTAAAGACCCAAATGTTGCTAAACACCTATCCGACCTCCATGATAAATATGTTGTTGTCCCCGCAGACAAAGCCCCAAATAACATCGTTTTTGTCTGTAAAAGTCATTACATTAATTGCTTGATAAACGAATTAGGTATAGACAATTCACTTGGAAACTCAACATATACCCTCACGACACTTACCAAAGAGGAAATCCTGGATAATCATAGGTCTGTTCTTTGTTCCTTTGGTATTTCAACCAAAGATGAAGAACTGGATCTTCCATCACTGTATTGGATACCTAAACTACATAAGTGTCCTTACAAACAGCGGTATATTGCTGGGTCTTCCAAGTGCTCCACAAAACCTCTTTCTAAATTATTAACATCCATTTTATCAGCAATCAAAGACGGGCTTCAAAGTTATTGTGAAACTGCCTATTCTAGAGGTGGCGTGAATCAGATGTGGATACTTAAAAATTCCAAAGATCTTTTAGAGTACATACAATCTAACTCTCTTTCATCTTGTAACAGTATTAAAACATTTGACTTCTCTACTCTTTACACAAGTATTCCACATTCCAAACTTAAAGACAAATTAAAAGAGTTGGTATTACTTTGCTTCATAAAAAAGAATGGCCAACGTAGATACAAGTATCTTGTCTTAGGGAGGGATAAATCCTACTTTGTAAAGAATCACTCTGATTCAAACAAAAAATTCTCTGAAACCGATATTATCAAGATGCTTGATTTCTTGATTGACAACATATTTGTTACGTTCGGAGGACGTGTTTTTCAACAGACTGTCGGCATACCAATGGGAACAAACTGTGCCCCTCTACTTGCTGACTTGTTTCTTTATTATTATGAGGCTGACTTCATGCAGGAACTTCTTAGGAAGAAAGATAAGAAGTTAGCAATATCCTTTAACTCTACTTTCCGCTATATAGATGACGTTCTTTCACTAAACAATTCAAAATTTGGTGACTATGTGGAACGCATCTATCCCATCGAATTGGAGATAAAGGATACTACAGATACAGTTAAGTCAGCTTCATATCTTGACTTACATCTAGAAATTGACAATGAGGGTCGGTTGAAGACAAAACTTTACGACAAAAGAGATGATTTCAGCTTTCCAATTGTGAACTTTCCATTTCTAAGTAGCAACATTCCAGCAGCACCTGCATACGGGGTATATATCTCTCAATTGATACGATATTCCCGTGCTTGCATTTCCTATCATGATTTTCTTGATAGAGGGTTACTGCTCACAAGGAAGCTATTAAATCAAGAGTTCCAAATGGTGAAGTTGAAATCATCCCTTCGTAAATTTTACGGACGCCATCACGAGTTGGTTGACCGTTATGGAATAACCATTTCACAAATGATATCGGATATGTTCCTCACGTCGTAACTACAATCCCCTTCCCTTTCATGAATTTGACCTACCGAATTAGACTATTTACCGGATTTGCAATCACATAAGCAACACGACGGGTGCCGCATGTGGAGCAGGATCTGCTTACCCTTCCGGAGCACCTGAGATCACCCCTAGTTTTTGGTGGGGTTCGTGTTGTTTATTCTTTAGTTTTCTATGTTGTGTCATGTGTACTATTGTTTTTCTGTTTGTCTTTTTCATTTTTAGCCATGGCGTTGTCAGTTTGTTTTAGATTTATGAGTTTGACTGTCCCTTTGGTATCTTTCGTCCCTCTTTTAAGGGAGGGGCGAAAAGAAAACTGTGGACTTCTCCTATTGCAAAAACATGTAAACTAAATCGTGAAACTGACTCTTGTAAATCTATGTATGACTCTTCGAATCACACATCAATGTACATACGTAGGTTAAAAATTCTCAGCAATACACTAAAAAATTGAAAGCGAACAGAAGTATATTTCTTTTTGTCTTTGTATTTGAACCAAGAAGAAGAGAGGAAGAAGACAGTATAACTCGTAGTGCTAGTAGAACTATATATAACACTCTAACCAAAAGACAAAGGTGTTCATCAGATGTATCATCTATTCATTCATCAGACTGGGTGGAGCAACAACCGCGTAGATTTTCAGTCCAAAAACAAGTTCCTGAAAAGGTTTATGTAAAACTTTGATATATTATGATAGTTTTTAATCGCATTTAGAGCATATAATTTACCTCATACTTAAAGGTGCACTAGCTACGAGGTATAGAAAAAATCTAAGTATAATTTTTTTTTTCAGCCATTAATGAAAGTGAAATAGTGAAATAATAATTCGCTTTTAGCAGTCAAAATGGTTCAATTTTGTCAAATTAAGCTAAGAAACGTTGATAATGAATTATTCACTTGCAAGTGAATAATTCGACCTCATTAAATCCGTATTCACATGAACTTCAATTTAACCCCTTAGCTAAAGATGGATAACGCATGCATTGTCCGTGTACTGGTTATTAAAAGGACAAAAAATGTCAATATTGAAAGTGAAACAAAGGTAAATCATTTGATTGGCTGATTCGATCCACAACAAATCATTCTTATACAGGTAAAAACGATGAGAAATATATATTTCAAATCTATAATATCAAATTAAACAGACCTATAAAAATCCAATTGCACGATTTGCTTAATCTATTTATATCTATATTTATGTAAATATCGCTTATATGGTCATTTGGGTGTTCAACTCGCTAGTTAATTAGATAGGGTATAGACTAAAATACACACGAAACAAAGTTACATATTATCGAACTGATGTTTGGTAAATTGTTTATTTTAGACTTTTACAATGTTATAAATAAAATATGAGAATTTGAATCAAATCGGTGACCATAAATTTGACAGCTAGTGCCCCTTTAAGACTTTTTGGTAGTTAAAATTTTTGAAACTAGTTTACTCTTGTGACATTTTTAATCGCAAATATTTAAGCTACGTGTTGTATCATGGTAAAACAAAATATGATACGGTTATAGTGCACGTCAATCAAAACAAAGACCAATATAAATGTGAACAAGTACAGGTCTGCCTTGACATGTTATTTTATTTTCAGTTAAATAACAAAACAGTTTATATATATATATATAAAAGGAAATGACGAACAGTACGAGGAATATATAATGACTTCGAAAATGTATTTTAATGATACATTATACATTTTACTAGACACCTGTGTCAATATTTAATTCATAGTGTGCATGTTCCATGTACATTATGGCCAATGGGAAATCATCGATTTCCATGTATATTAAGAAAGCAAAGAGAATCAACTGAAATTGAGGTAGGCAAGTCAAGTTACGTTACACCTACTATTAACTAGTTATACCATTATTTGTTGTAAGTTTCATTTTTTTCAATATATCTTATCCTCTTGGCAACATCTGCTACGGGATAAAAATTAAATTTCAAGCTTCGATATTGTATCAGATGTTTAATTATTTGGTGTAATGTGTCTTAATAAAAACAGAAACACCTCGGTGGTATCACAGCCACGTGCTCACCTCGGGTCGAGGAGGTCATGGATTCGATGAAAAGCCCAGTAGCAAATGACTTGAAATTTGATCCGCTAAGCCCATGTTATATGGAAGTATTAACAACACTGGTCGACTCGGTGTAAACATAATTGGTTTGAGAATGGTGGAATAGGTATTCCTACGGACTGTTAACTTCTGAACTAGCATGTTATATAATCCAGCTCAGCATGTCGAGATAGTACAAAACAAGGTCGGCCGTGACCATAATTCTACGTTGTTCAGTCTCTGATTGAAAATTTCCCCATTGGCTATGATACCAGATCTTCTTTTTTATACCCATAGTCATATCACAATAACATATTCTACCCGAAATGTATGAAATATTTGTGACTGAACGTTTAACACTAAACCAAACAACCACCAATATCTTGATTACACCTTTAATAGTTATAGAAAAGGCTATTGTATTGATTTCTCCTTATAAACTAATCGAGAAAATCCAGAGCAATATAACATCTTAGTTTTCGAGTACTCCGGTTTGCACTTTTCATGTTGACTATTTTCGCAGTATAGTCTGGAATTTTCGATCATGCATGATTCAATGATGTAAACTATGAAATGTCAGGTGTCTTAACTTTTATTGCGAATACGAGAAAAAAAATTCTATGTAATCATTGTATCCGTAGATATCGAACAGTTACATTCCTTTTATTGTATAAATTTTTGTATTGTCATAATCATTAATATCGCAGTCCCACTAGGCCACAATCGCACTACGATCTGTGAAACACAATGCTGTTCAAGACCATAGTACGATACTAGCACGCCTATGCCGTTTTTCCTTCAGTTTCCGCACTCCATCATAATATTGATGACTATGTGCCGTGCATGCGTGGGTAAAATTAACAATTATAATTTTACATCAAAAATTAAATAAAGAAATAATAACTTGTTTTTGATTTTCACTGAACATATAAGATAAAACTATTTACAAGATGTTACAATTACATGATGTAGTATTGGTTGAGAACAGATGTTGGAATCTGTTCTTTGAAGGCTTCAACTGTGGTGTATCGGACATCAGTAATTGGTAAAAGGTTCCATTGAATGATTGTCCTTTGATAGAATGAAAATTTATATGAGTCTTTTTTGCCTGCATGTGCCTGAATGAGTGAATGTGGGTGTATTGTCTTGTTCGACTGTCTGATGGTATTAACAAGTTCGTGGGGTATATTGCTACTTGGTGGTGAATAATTTTAAATAAAAATATTAGTCTTGTTCTTGTTTTTCTAAGTTAAAGTGTTGGCCAGTTAAGATGGTTAAGCATGTTTGTCACAGAGTTGGTGTTATGGTATCGATTACATGTATACCTGCACGTCTTTTCTATTTGTGATTTTTGAGATTTTGTATGTTTGTCCCAGATGCAGCTACCATACTCTAGCTTTGGTCTCACAAGTGAGATATAGGCCTTTTCTGTAACAAACTGTGAGCTGAATTTAATGTTTCTTTTGATAAAATTCAGTTGTTTAGTTGCATTTGCTGTGATGTTATTTGTGTGTTTGTTAAATTTTAAATCAGTTTGTATTGTTAAGCCAAGATATTTAGTAGATGTTTCGTGTTGCAAAGTGTAACAATGTAAGATGTAATTTTATGAGAGAGGGGTTTTCTTTGTTGTTACTTGGAGGACTGAACACTTGTCCGGATGAGTCAGTCCTCTTCACACTTTGCTTCTGTTGTTAGGTCTTCTTGTAATTTTTCTGAGACATGTTTATTCTTATGGTTTTGTAAATGATGCTGTCATCTGCGAAAAGTCTAAGAGTGCCATGTTTTATATAATCATTCATGATCGTTTATGTACACCAAGAACAGCTTAGGATAAGACCTTGTACCGTTCACAGAGGTACTCCTTATGTGACATGTATTTGTTTAGATTTGGTGCCTTCCAGTAATACTGTGTGTGTGCGAAGTGTGAGAAAGTCTTTAATCCAGTTTAATGTTTTGTCGTCGACACCATAGTATTTAAGTTTATGAAGTATTCTTTTGTGAGGGACTATGTCAAATGCTTTGGCAAAGTCCATCATAATTACGTCTGTTTGAATGTTATCATTACTATATTTTACCAGTTCTTGTATGAATGATACTAACTGGGTTTCGCAAGATCTTGAGGAGCGAAACCGATGTTGCAGATCGTACAGAATGTTGTTATTTTCTAGATGTGCCATGATGTTGCTTGCTAATATGTGGTCCATGATCTTGCATAGGATGCATGTTATGTAATAGGCCTGTAGTTGATAAGGTTATGTTTATCTCCCTTTTTGAATACTGGGGAAACGTTGGCATGCTTCCAGTCATTAGGTATTTTTTCCGGTGTTCAGGGATTTTTCAAAGATTTATATTATTATGGATGCAATACCAGTACTTAATTCTTTCAGCACACTCCCATATATGCCATCCTCCCTGTGGCCTTGTGTGGGTTAATGTTTTCTAAAAGTTTTAGTATGCTTTTCTCTGAAATTTGTATGGTGTTCATTTTTGGATGGTTAGAAATTCCCATGTCAGGTATTGTTTCAGTGGATGATTCTGTTGATAATGCCTTCTGAAATTGGTTGTTTAGCAAATTGGCCTTTTCTTTGGTGTTATCAGTAAGTATGCTATTTTTTCTTAGTGCTGCAATGCCTGAACTGTCATTTTTCATGTTTTTGATGTAACTGTATAAGTTTTTATGTTGTCTTTTAATTATGTTATTATCTGGTTCGTTTACTGGGAGATCTAATATCATGTTCTCGATGTAATTCCAGTAAGATCTTCTCATATCTGTTTGAATTGATTTATTGAGACTCTTATACTTTTTCTTCAGTTGTTCATTTCTTCTGCTCTTTTTATGAAGTCGTTTAGCTTTGTTATTACGCCATGGTAGTTTTTTCTTGTTGGTAACTATTTTGTGTGGGATATTTGCTTCTACTGATTGTGTTAAAGCTTCTGTGAATGTATTCCATAGAGTATTTGAGGTTGATTCTTTAAATTGCTCTTTAATTTGCATAAGAGTGTTCCTAAATCTATTCTTATTTTACTCCAGTCAGCTTTGATGTATTGTAGTACTTTATTTGTTTGTTTTTGTTTCTTTTTAAAGATACATTAAATTTAGAATAGACAATGTCGTGGTCCGCATTCCCAATAGGGGGCATGGTTCCGGTCTTGTTAACTCTGCTTGGTGTATTCGTGAGTAGGAGGTCAAGTATTCGGTCACCTCTAGTAGGCCTATTTACAATTTACTCTAAAGAGTGGTCATTTATGATGTCTAAGAGTTGTGTGTGTGCAATTTAATTTCTGGTTTGCCTAGAATAATGCATGGTACTTCCCAGTCAATGTGGCCGAGATTGAAGTCGCCACCTAGCATCACAGTGTTTTTGTATTATTGTTGATGCGATTGAGTGAGATGTTTAGATTTTCAAGTGATATGCCATTGTATGAAGATGGTCTATAGTAACAGCCTAGTATAAGTTTTCTTGCATTTGTCATGTTTATTTCTGCCCATATGCTTTCAGAGTCTGTTTGTAATTCTCTAATTTCATCTGATAGTAATTGTGTTGATATGGCGATGAGGACACCACCGTAGCTTTGGTTATTATTTGATGGAGGGCGGTCTTTTCTATACACTGTGTAGTCGTTAGCTGGAAAGAATTTAGATGATAAAATATCGGCACTGAGCCATTTTTAAGTGCCCAATTTTATATCTGGTTGTACAGATGAAATAATTTTATCTAGTTCAGTCATTTTTTTTAAAGACTGAAAGTTTATTGTTAATATTTTCAATGGTGTTTCTTTCTTTTGAGCTTTCTTGACATAAGTTTGTTTTTATAGGTGACGATGTTGCTTTAGGTAAACCAGGATTCAAACTGAATGTTCTGATAATGGTGAGAATGAGTTTGATGTTTAAGATCAAAAATGGATAAGGAGAAGTTTGGCATACCACATTGTATGCACGCCCAAGATATATTTGATGAACCCATACATTGATATATATTAGATGACATGCCTTGACAGTTTGCATGATACCAAGCATCGCATGAATCGCAATATAGTGATTTTTGTTGCCATGTGACAGCTTCTCTACATGTTCCACAGGGCCATCTAGGTGTTCTGGGGCCTCAGTTTATTTCAGTGTCTCCTGATAGTGCAAGTAGTAGTAAACATAGATATGTGTTTGATTGTTTGGTGTACCTTTGATGTGATTTATCTGTAATAGCTCTCTGGTTTGTAAAATACACTGATGATATGCTATGCATATTACCAAGATAATTTAGTAAGTCAGCTTTTGTGTTCATTTGTACAGGTTGGTTGTACAATTTATGAAATAGTATTGATAGTATGACTATGTGGAGTGTTAATACATAAGCCATGACTACTACTTTTGAATGTCAGATATAGATATAGTTATAATTTGCAAAAAGATAAAGGGTGCACGTGTCTAGAAGTCAAGAACAAGGACAATTTACACAGTACCTGTTAGCTCAAAGATGTGTTAAGTCTTCGTTCCATGGGCTCCTCAGGGCTACAGGTTAGGTCGACAGATAGCCATATTAGTAAGAACTGTTGTAAAGTTCGGGATTTTTTAAGTGCATAGAAACCGGAAGTTTTTATTAACCGGATGTTTACATGTTTCTAAGCTTGTTGTGTAAAAAAAATGTGATTATTATGTTTTGTTTCAATGTGATTTTATGTTATCATGTAATGGATTTATAATAAATTTGGGAGGTTTTATATATAAAAATTCAAAAGGTCGAAAAACGCTCTTTTAACGACCTGAATACATACATACTACGACCATCATGCTCATTGTAATTTTCACATAAAATTTTAAAAGCTCTTCAGGTTTTGTTTGTCTGTATGTTATTAGGACCTCTTGTCCTTTTTCTCCAAAGGCCAAACCATGCTTGACACGTCTGTGTCATCCCTGTTATCGTTCACTTAAACATCGTCATTTGAGCTTGATGGACCAGCAATAGGTTGTGATTCAGGTTTGGTTGGTCGGTCCGACATCTCTGTTGGATCAGGATTCGTTATTATCAGAGCTCACTCTGCCTCTACATCTACCCCTACCTCCTCGCCCATGTGTTATGATATATTGTGGTGACATGACTGTGTTGTTTCGTTTGGAGAAATCTACGTATATGAGAAGTAGAAGGAATGATACAGTATAGATATGAAATACGATGTTGACGTTATTGCTGAGAATGTAGTAAGATTACGGTATGAACGCAGTATAATTGTGGTAAGAATGTGCTATAATCGCAGTAGAAGCGTGTTGCAATCGGAAAACTCGTGGTATGGTCTTAGTGAGAACGTGATGAGCGTAGTAAGATCATGATAATCGTAGAAAAAGTGTAGTGTGAACGTGGAATAATCGTGGCGCGATCGCTGTAGAAGCGCAATGACGACGTAGTATCATCATGAAAGCAACAAAAATTATGATTTTCATGTCGCTCATACCGCAATCTCACCACAATCTGAATTTTTTTAAGATCGTGGTGAGCGTGGTGCGATCGTGTTCTAGTGGGACTGGGGCTTTAGTCCGGCATCAATACCAAGAAACGGTTTTTGCATTGCTCCGTGATGCAGGTTTCCAAACTATTTTGGTTATTCCTGGGCGGCGAATGTCTGTTTATGACGGGTATTCATATTATGATATTTCACATTTGGAATGGTTTTTTTAAGTATATAGGTATTTACTGCTATTATTGCCAATAGTAAATATTTATTTCTCACCAAGTTGTGTGTAATTTACTTAATATATATATTCCGGACCATATGAGTATTTGGACCATACAATCATATGGTCCGACCATACGCGTATGAGTATTATACTCGTATGGTTATTAACGGGCCGGACCATATGAGTATTTTGACCATATAGTTTTTTTTCAAATATGCACTACAAACGTTTCAATAATACAATAAACTTTATCTAAGAAAACATGATGGTTACATGACAATGTATTAATTTAAAGGCTACATTAAAATTAAATATTGAAGCCAAAGTTAATTTTTATCGCTTATTACATTCTTGCATGTAGGCTTATGGTGACATTTACTTCCACACAGCAACATAACTTTTTTCGCATTTGCACGTCATGGTTGTGCACGATCCTTTTCAGTTACACCTTTGTTTGCAAGTGAAAAGATATCCTTCTTTGCAGCTGCGTGCAGTGATGTCGAGGTTTTGTCGTTATTCCGATGTGTCTAAGGTGTTAATGAAGCTCTAGATTTCAAATATCGTATATAATATGACTACAGTACACCATATTCATAAAGCAACTTATATAAAATATGTTCCTTGTCAATGACTTTTTGTGTAACAGTTCATTTAGAAATTTTTTGGAAGTTATCTTTTCAAGTCGACATATTGCTATTCATTCGTAAAACAAATCTGTAATGGACATCGGTATAAAATGTGTTTATTACAGTCTTGACTAGGTAGTAAAATTAACTATGTGGAATTTTTATTTAGTTAATCTCTTTATTATAAGATGAATATAATACAATAACCTATATAAAAACGTATTTTTTAAACTAGCTGCCAAATTCATGTACACCGATTTGACTCAAATTCTCATAT
This sequence comes from Mytilus edulis, assembly GCF_963676685.1. Classification (NCBI taxonomy): domain Eukaryota; kingdom Metazoa; phylum Mollusca; class Bivalvia; order Mytilida; family Mytilidae; genus Mytilus; species Mytilus edulis. The sequence goes on along the minus strand of NC_092349.1, from coordinate 40,777,185 downwards.
TTTGTTTATAACAATGTAAAACATTTTTCCAAACTATCAAAAGTATAAAATAAACAATTTACAGGACATGGTTTCAATAAGATGTAGCTTCGTTTCGTTTAAATTTTAGCCAAGACGCGATCTAATTAACTATCGAGTTGACCTTCTATGCCCATACAAGCGATGTAAACATAAACATGGATATAAATTGATTAAGCAACTTGTGTAATTTGATTTTTATAGGTCTATTAAATTTTGTATTATAGATTAAAAATTTATGTTTATCGTCGTTTTTACCTTTAAAAGAATAATTGTGTGTGGATCGAATCAGTTAAACAAATTATTTACCTTTGTTTCACTTTCAATGTTGACATTCTTTTCCTTTAAATACCCGTACACGGACAATGCATGCGTTATTCTATCTCTTTCTGTGGGGTTAAATTGGAGTTTACATGAATACATAATAATGAGGTCGAATTATCCACTTGCAAGTGAATAACTAATTTTTCAATGTTTATTAGCTTAATTTGACAAAATTGAACCAATTTAGCTAATAAAAGCAAATTATTATTTCACTATTTCACTTTCAATAATCACGGAACAAAAAAAAATCATACTTTTGATATTTTATATATCTCGTAGCTAGTACCCCTTTAAGGAACGGTCATACCTATATGAGGAGTTTAGAAGTAGTCAAAGTAATCTGTAACAGAATGTTAATGGCCCCGACCATATGAGTATATACCCATATGGTCATGACCATACGCGTATGGTCAAAATACTCATATGGTCCGGAACATATACAATAACCTTTAAATTATTAAGTTGTGTTTATGAACACACCAGACAAAATTGTAAAAGCTATAATGGGAATAAATTACCTTAGCTGAATTTGGCAAAACATTTAAGAATTTTGTCCTCAATGCCTTCAACTTCGTAATTTGGCCTTGTTAATTTTTTTTATTCGAGCGTCACTGATGAGTCTGTTGTAGATAAAACGCGCAAAATTTCATTCCTGGTTTCTATGAAGAGTTTATCTACACAAGTAATCATCTTTTATTTTAATATTACATATCCATTGATAAAATTAACTTTATCGGAATCAGATGAAGTTATCTTTATTATTTTACAGGATATATTTAAAATTGGTTCAGATGTCATGGCCTTTTTTAGAAACGATCTTACATGGTATCCTGCAAAAGTTTTAGCCAGAAAACTGACCGGTAAATTTCTTTGTAGTGGAAAAGATGTATATGTTAGCGGCAATAAGTGAAATTAAGCATTAAGCTTAAATCTTAGGCAATAAGCTAACGCCTAGGCATTAACTTATTGCCTGAAATTTTCAGGCATTTAGCCTATTTCCTGAAATCTTATGATGATTATTCATCCTATTGCCGAACATAATTTAAGGCAATAAGTAAACTCAAGAATTTATGCATATTTAGTGATTTATTCTTAATATGAGGTCGTTTCTTAAATATATTTCTAATATTACATTGATAAATATACATTCATTTGACAGATCTTTAAATTTAGTAAGTTTATTTAGTAATTTAAGCAGTAAAACAACAGCATTAACTCATTATTTTTTCATGTTTTTTGTGGTATTACAAAATATTAAAAAGATGTTTTAAAAAGTTATTGGATCCAATTAAAAAGGGAGAAGATTCTTAAGATACTTTCATCAATAGGCAAACTACATTTTGTGTTTGGAAAGAGTGTCCGTCTGGTAAGATTCACATGACCTTGACCTCTTATTCTTGTTTCATTGGAACATGTTTTTTTTGTTGTTAATCTAATTTGCAGATACTATTAACAATACGGGTATCATTGTTGGTGTATTAAATGGTTGTTGTGTTTAAATGTTTGTCGATCAGTGTTGATATGAGCTTGGCCTCATATTCGTGGTTCATTGTTCAATGTTCAGTCTTGGTTGTTTGGTATATATCTTAGTTACGAAAAACATGAGCACTTATTTGGTCCATGGAATGATTTTAAGGTGAACACCTTTGTCTGGCATGGTTCATCTGACCTTGATCTCTTTACAAGGATTATTGATGATAATGGATTAAGTTAAGTGTTACGTGTAGTACGTGTTTATATTATAGATTCTCAACATAAAGTACGGAAGGCGAGACATTTCGTTCTTTTCAAGCACAAACTAATGAAATATTAATAATAAATAAATAATAATAAATACAATATTTATAGAGCGCATTAGATAATAACAAAAATTACTCTAAGCGCTTCACATTTAAAAATATATAAAATACAAAAAAATACATAAAACATAGATTACAAAGCACTATCTTAAAAGAAGCAAACAAGCATATAAAAATTTATAATTATTTTTTTTTAATGTTACTTACCTCAAACAAAAAAACCTAAATAACCTACAAACACTTGTCCGTGTGGCAGTTTAAGTAAACTCAGTCGAAAAACTTGAAGCTGTTTCTGATATATATATTTAACGACGGGTGCCACATGTGGATCAGGATCTGCTTACCTTTCCGGAGTACCTCAGCTCTCCCCCAGTTTTGGTGTGGTTCGTCTTGCTTAGTATTTAGTTTTCTATGTTGTGTCTTCTGTACTATTATTTGTCTGTTTGTCTATTTATTTTTAGCCATGGCATTGTCAGTCTATTTTCAATCTATGAGTTTGACTGTTCCTCTGGTATCTTTCGTCCCTCTTTTAAAAAAGGGTATGTTTAGCACGCCTAGGATACGTGGCAAATCCTGCATTTCTACCCAGCTTTACAAATATTATTTATCCGACACAATGAATGTTTATCACATAGTAATGGGATATTAATATTATAGGTTATCTGATCCAATATCATGTCGACAAATATATGGAGATAGTACCTGCAAAGCTTTTAAGATTGATGTAAGTACATATACCATAAATTTATCATATATTTAATATTCTGTTATTTCTATTATTTTTCACTTAAAGCTACTTATTATAAAAGATATAAAATTCATGAAATTTACAAAATTACAATATGTGCTTTTTGTATTCTGTTCTTATGTATTTTATTTTATTTATATATACACTACTACTTTCATTATCTATAGACCGATTGCTCTATCTTTATGTAATATTATACATGATGCATGTCTTTGTCGAGCCTTCGACTTTTATCGAAAAAGCGAGACATAGCGATCCTACATTCCGTCGTCGGCGTCGTTGTCGGCGGCGGCGGTGTCCATACATATTTACTCTGTGGTTAAAGTTTTTGATAATTTTAATAACTTTCTTTAACTATCCTTGATTTCTACAAAAATTGGACAGACGCTGGTTTATGATCATATCCAGAAGTAAATTTTGTAAAAACTAATTCCTGTTTTTCTGTATTTTACATATAAATGGACATTTGATGAAACATTACATTCACTCTGGTTAAAGTTTTTAAAAATTGTAATAACTTTCTTAAACTATCATGGATTTCTATTAAACATAGACAGAAACTTGTTTTTGATCATAAGATAGTATCCAGAAGTAAATTTTGTAAAAGAAAATTCCTATTTTTTTCGTATTACACTTATAAATGGACTTAGTTTTTCTGCTATGAAACATTACATTTACTCTTAGGTTAAGGTTTTTTTCAAATTTTAATAACTTTCTTAAACTATCCTGGATTTCTATTAAACATGAACAGAAGCTTGTTTATGATTATAGGATAGTATTCAGAAGTAATTTTGTGAGAAAAAAAATGCTGTTTTTCTGTATTTTACCTATAAATGGACTTAGTTGTATTGCCGGGAAACATTACATTCACTCTGTGGTTAGAGTTTCTAAAATTTTAATAAATATCTTAAAATATCCTGCATTTGTACCAAACTTTGATAGTTCAGGTTGTTAAAAGACGGACGAAAGATACCAAAGGGACAGTCAAACTCATAAATCTAAAACAAACTGACAACGCCATGGCTAAAAATGAAAAAGTTCATGATCAAAACCTAGTATTTAGAAGAAAATTTCGTTAAAATTTCGTTCCTGTTTTTCTATATTTTACTGATAAATGGACTTACTTTTTCTTTCAGTTAACATTACATATAGTCTGCAGTAAAAGTTTTTAAAACATTTATTAGATTCATAAACTATCCTGGATGTTTACCAAACTTGGACAGAAACTTCTTACAATCAAAAGATAGTATCTAGAGGAACATTTTTATTATTTTTTCCTCATTTTTGTAGAGCCTGTGACTAATAGCAAAAGTAGGCGAGACATAGGGTTCCACGGAACCTTCACAATTTTTTTTTTATCATCAATTATTTTTGGCTTTATATAAGCTTTCAATAGCAGCGTATCATATATTCATGTTAATTTCACCTGTTGAAACAATTTGTAAAACTTTTTTTTTCAATGTTTAATTATTTTTTTAGATATTTCGTCTCACTATTTTTAATATATACCACCTTTGATAAGTATTTAGTTTGCCTACAAACTTCACTTATCATGTACTATTAACAAGAAATTTATCAAGTGTGTACCCCTTACAACATAGTTTTTATATTTATCTGAATACGTTTCTTTATTTGATGCCATTTTTCCAGGGTTATAGTTATCTTTTATACTTGTTTTTGTTACTTGTCTTTTGATTGGATTGAGCTCTTGCAATTGATATTTTATAGTTGTTTTTTTTATGTTGTGATGCTAAACTACTATTTCAGGTAAGGGTGAGAGTTGGTGCCTGTTAAAATGTTTAAACCCGCTGCATTTATTTACACCTGTCCTGTGTCAGGATTCTGTTGTACAGTGGTTGTCGTTTGTAGATGTGGTTCATAAGTGTTTTTCGTTTCTCGTTTTCATACCCCCTCAACTAAACTTTAGGAGGCATATTGTTTAACCCCTGTCCGCCCGTCCGATCGTCCGTCTTTCCGTCCGCCCTTCCGTCCGTCCGTCACATTAAAGGTATATAGCTATTCCGCATAACGTCTCCTACAGTTTGAAGGCTCGAAATTTTTCCATTCGCTGTCTGTTTGAACATATCTTGAATGGGTGCATGTGGTCAGGGTGCTCTTCAACTTTGTATTTGTTTGGTTTTTAACTATTTTGATATGAGCGTCACTGATGAGTCTTATGTAGACGAAACGCGCGTCTGGCGTATAAAATTATAATCCTGGTACTTTTGATAACTATTTTGATACTTATTGGTATTTGCTCTTTTGGGAGATAGTTGAACTTTGTCATTTTTTGGAGGATTTACTTGCATAAGAGGAACGTTTTCTGATAACTCTTCCTAAAGTTTGATTGCTAGTATGTTTTCACTTGGCTGGTTGTTTGAACATAAATTGAAGGTGTGCATGTGGTCAGGGCTTTGATTTTTATAAATATTTGCCGGAAATAGTTGACAATTTTGGTGTATAAGCAGTTAAATTTTAAAATATTTTATTTTAAAATACCACTTTGTATCTGCGGAGGCATCCATTGTGTCTCCCAGACACAATAATGTCTCAAAGAAAGTCATACATTGACTTTGTTATAATGTAGATATTTCAGAGTGGAGTGCAGCACTTTGTCTTATTTGTGTTGGTGTCAATATTATGGTTAATAAAAGAATAGGAATTTTATTTTAACCACTGAAATATTTTTTTTTTAATTTCACATCATAACAATATATTCCAGTGGAAAGTAAAATCACAAAATTACTGAACTCAGAGAAAAATCAAATGGGAAATTCCATAATCACATGGCAAAATCAAATGACAAAACACATACAAAACGAATGGACAACAACTGTCATGTTCCTGACTTGGTACAGGCATTTTCAAATGTAGAAAATGGTAGATTAAATCTGGGTTCTAGCGCTAAACCTCTCACTTTGTACGACAGTCTCATCAAATTATGTTATATTAACATTGATGCGTGAACTAAACAGACTTAATAAATAAAAGAGTCAAAATATGGGTAAATAAAGGCAACAGTAGTATACCGCTGTTCAAAACTCATAAATCCATGGACTAAAAACAAAATCGGGATAACAAACTAAAACCGAGGGAAACGCATTAAATATAAGAGGAGAACAACGACATAACACTAAAATGTAACACACATAGACAAAATCCCACGAGAATAACAAATATAACATATATATATAACATCAAAACCAAATACATGAATTTGGGATAGACAAGTACCGCGGCACGTCTTACCGCAATGTGAATTTACACTCAAAAACAAGTGAAAACAAACGACACAACGTTATAATGTTATTCTCCTTGAATGAAAAGTACAGAATATAAAATTCTTAGGCTTAGATCATCATCCCGGTCTGTAGATAATAAGGACTCTTGTGAGCCAAACTATCACGACTATTCTGATTATGTGTTTTTTGTTTTATTGCCATGTGATTATGGACTTTCCCATTTGATTTTTCTCTGAGTTCAGTAATTTTGTGATTTTACTTTCCACTGGAATATATTGTTATGATGTGAAATTAAATACAGTGGTAAAATTTTCCGATGATATTCCAGTGGAATCATCAATCTGGATTTTTTTGTTTTATTGGATTTAGCAGTGGAATTCCAATGGTTCACTGAAATCCAAGGAAATTCCAGTTGAATTAACTGATACTCCAGTGGAATGTCCGATGAAGGACGGAGTATGGACAGTCAGAATAGTCGTGATAGTTTGGATAGGCTGTGTGTACCTGTACGATATGCTAATCCAGGCATTCTTTATTCCTCACAAGAGTCCTTATTATCTACAGACCGGGATGATGATCTAAGCCTAAGAATTTTATTATCTGTACTTTTCATTCAAGGAGAATAAATGTACTTCATTGTGACAATGACTAAAAGCAGGTGGTATCTTTTTTGTACGATCTCAATGGGCTCGTATAATGCTATGTCGTCCGAGGACACGTCTGGTTTCCGGACAAGAACTTTAGTTAGGGTGAATGGATGTCTATAAAATAGCTAGGACCATTTTCCCCTGAGTTCTTTTCATTCGATAAGATAGGTAAATCATGTTTTAAATAGCCCGAAAGTGCGAATGATAGTACATGAAAATACGTCACATCATCTATTTTCATACCTTGAACTGGTATTCCTACAAAAACAAGGTCAAGACTATTGATTTTTTATATTGATTTTGTTTAATTGTTAACACCATTTATGCGCATAAGGTACCATATCACGTTACTTGTCAAGAAGCCAAATAATTTCGAACAATTTCAAATGGGATGCTGTTTTTCTCATTCTGAATAGATGTATATCTGTATTTATACTGGTCTTTAAGGTTTTATCGTCTATAAGATAAGACAAGATACGATAATATATATTTTAACCGGACGACATCTTACATCATTTGATCATAGGACACCTTGTGTTACAAACACATGTACTATGGCCTTTTTCTGGCATTTTAACAAATGGGCCCTTCGTTGTGATACAGATGCAACAGCTTCTTGCAGTTTTACCTACAATCATGATTTGTAATGTAATTGATTTGTTGTGTGGTATTGTTTTATTTTCGGATGACTTATGTACCGGTGTAGGGACGGTGGTAAACATTTAAGTACTATAGTATCTACACAGTTGGTGAATTGGCGACAAAATTTCTGTTGACTGCATTTGTTAAATATAATTCCATGTTCAAAAAAGGTTTCGAAAAATTGTTTGTGTTGTTTTTAAACTTTTGTACAATGGCCTTATTTATTTATGTGTATATTACACACGCAACATTTGGGCTTCATTGCTATATACTCAATTTTCGTGTTATTGGTTATGTGCAGGCACCTACTTCAGTTTGATGGCAATTGTTCCTTGCATATATGTAATAAATGTAAACACATGAATAGAAAGTAAGTCAAGAGTATGGATAGTCATCGTAATGAACACAATAATCGATACATTATTTTTTTCTTTAATAAAATGATATATAGTCAAAATGACCCATAATGACTCTATGAATTGAGCAAACATCCGAAAAATATGATAGAAACATTAAAATTTAATTTTTTAACACAAAAAATGCAAAAAATCTAAGCGAGATTTGAACCCTATTTTAAAAACAATCTTTCCTTTGTAGTTCTACGCCCTTTTTTTGTCTTGATAAAATTTTATGCTCTACTGATGGAGCAACAGCGATGCTTTACCATAATTTTCTTAATGAGAAGCTATATAGGTACAATTTAGCGATGTTACACTTTTTTCATTAAAAAGTTGATTTTTATGTATTAAGGACGCACTAAACCAATTTCATTTTTGAGGGGAAAAGTAGTATTTTTTATTTATATTGTAGTTCGTTTCTGTGTGTATTACATTATAACGTTGTGTCGTTTGTTTTCTCTTATTGTTGAGTGTAAATTGACATTGCGATAAGACGTGTCACGGTACTTGTCTATCCCAAATTCATGTATTTGGTTTTGATGTTATATATATATGTTAAATTTGTTATTCTCGTGGGATTTTGTCTATGTGTGTTACATTTTAGTGTTATGTCGTTGTTCTCCTCTTATATTTAATGCGTTTCCCTCGGTTTTAGTTTGTTACCCCGATTTTGTTTTTTGTTCATGGATTTATGAGTTTTGAACAGCGGTATACTACTGTTGCCTTTATTTCTTACAACAATAACAAAAAACATAACTTTATTTTGCTTTGAAATGTCCTTCTGGGGGGATTCCTTACTTTTCCCACATAAAAACACACTAAATTCCGCATATTTGACTTCATCCTTTTTGAAGGGTTAAATTAACTATTAATAACACATATCATGATATATGAAAATCGAGATATTGATCAAAAAGCCTTTTTATTTTTTGTTTTTATAGTAAATTTTATTCTGTCAACACTTTTTGAAATTGGCTCTTCTGTGAAAAAGTTTCAGGGGAAATTGGCCCTATATCTTTTACAAGAAGGTTCAATACCACAAAAGAGTGGTTGGGATTGATTTAGGGGTTATGGTACAAACAGTGTAGGACCGAGGGATTAAAAAGGGGTCGAAAACCAGCATTTTTGTAGTTTACGGACAATAACTGTGTAAGTGTATGGCATTGTACAACAAAGTTCCATATCACAAAGGGAAGGCTGGGATTGAGCTTGAGGTAGTTGCTCCAAACATGTAGGAATTAGGATAATAAAGGGACAAAAAACAAGCCTTTTTCTATTTTTTTTTTTTAGATTAGACCGTTGGTTTTCATGTTTAAATTGTGTTACTCTAGTTACTTTTGGGGTCCCTTTATAGCTTGCTGCTCGGTGTGAGCTAAGGCTCAATATAAGCCGCCGTGCTTTGACCAATAGTAGTTTACTTTTTACAAAATTGTGACTGGGATGGAGAGTTGTCTCATTGGCACTAATACCATATCTTGTTATATCTATCTAATTCCTGCGGTTTGAAGAATAGTATAATCTAATGTATTTTTATCAAAGAAGTACAGTTTGGTGAAATGCTTGGTACATGCTCAGGATTTGAATCAAGAGTATTTTTATAGTACACGTACTTAAAAATATAATAATCAAATCATTGAGACCTAAAACATAAAATAATCAAATCATTAAGGCGCACTGACATAGGTGCAAAGAGCTTTACATATTCCTTGATTGCATATGATAATTTTTGCACCTGATCTAAGAGTCGTGCAGATCACACAGGTAATTATGATCAATAAGCTTCTACATTGCTTGCATTGAAATGCCGTAATTTCACTGTCATAGGAAAACCGATTTTACATGGTGCCATTTTACATAGATGACATACATCATTCAATTTCTTCATTATTCGACCTTTCGGTTATATAGCTCCACACTTTTCTACGTCTGTATACAACGCTAGCATTCAAATGTTTGACTTTGAGTGTCCTGGTTAAGGTAAGCATTAAAAGGGCTTCGGACGCACGTAATTGACTAAGAATTATTTCCATTTACTAGCACTGGGTCGAAACTTCTCCGCCATGGTGTCATCAGCGAAGTCAGTTAATTTAAACCGACATGGTTTATAACATTATTGTTTTTAATTCCCCGTTGTTTAATTAATAGTTATTCAGAAACTTATGTTTAAACACTCTCAGGCAAAACTGTTGATCTTAGATAATTTGGCTATTACTTTGATGAACGTTTTGTCGATATTGTTCCGAACATTCTATTTATTTACACATCCTAAGCTGGCATTTACATGTTAAGTTTGAGTGTTCATGATAGAGTTTAGTCCAGAAAAGCGCATCGGATGCACGTAGCCCGTTTGAGGTCCGAAGAACAGTATAAGTTTACTCGATGCTGAAGATTATGATTTAGATATTTGTTTTGTTATGTGATTAAATAACTCAGGTAAAGTGTATGTTGACAATTCTAGGCGAGTGATATTTTTTTCAAAAGACGCTTAGTAAACGATCGCGACCTAAGATAGGGATCATTGGTTTTTTTTGTTTGTTTAGATAACACATCGATCATGTGTTTTTCAATATCACGGGAGAAAATAACTTGCAGTACAGTGCTTCCATGAATATACAAGTATCATGAAAAACACTTTTTTTATGTCGAAAGTTGACGACATGTTAAGTGGCAGCATTAGACATTGAATGTGAATATAAACGCATAATCATTTTTAATTATATTTGGATGTAGTTATAGGGGGTTCCTTTTAAATCTAGTTTTTAGTTAGAGAAAACTATTCATATCAAATATTTTTTTCAATCCACGAGACTTTTCTGATAAGAAAAATATAAAAATCGCCCCTCTTTTGTTATAAGACATATGACGAAAGAGGAACGAAATATACCACAGGGACATTTAAACTCATAGATCGAAAATAAACTGACAATGCCATAGCTGTTCTTCAGATTAAAAAAAATAATGAGAAAATCGACAAAAGATAGTTTCCTAAGATTCGTCGTAAGTCATAGATAAGACCGAGTTTAGGATCGACTTAGGATCGACTTAGGACATTCTTCAGTTGCGTCTCGAAGCTATCTCAGTCGCATCTTATGTTAGGACGTCCTAAACATATCATATGTGCGAAATCCTAAATAGTTAAAGTTAAACATTTATTAGACACGAAACCAATTAATAAAATTGATTACAAAATTTTGTAATAACAAGTATTTAATGAAATGTATGATTTCAAATGTAATTAAAAATTATTTCTAAATAGAATTTTGATATAAACTGTAAAACAATTTGTTTTGAAATATGAATATTGAATTCGTAGTGTCATCGTATCGTAAAAACACGAAGTTCAATGTTTAAAATCATGCACAATTTCTTTATACGAGTTAATAACCGATCGTCCGTCTCTTTTCACCTTCATCTTCACATAAAAAAATGAGAAAAAATCATGCACAAAGTTAGGATGAAGATATGATGATCTTAAGACACCTAATTAGGTGTCCTAAAGTTAGGACGAAGACTGTGATATATCTTACGTAAATAGAGCTTCGAGAACACGACTTAGGACAAAGACTTGTCATAAGATCCTAAGATAGCTTCGAGAACATCACCCCAGGTCAACAACAGAAGATTCAACGCCAAAATAAAAAAGCGTAACTTTATTGTTACCATATTTATCCTATATATCACCAGCCCAGTAGTCAGCACTTCGGTGTTGACATGAATATCAATTATGTGGTCAAATTTCCTGTTACAAAACTTTGAATTGTTCGAAAAACTAAGGATTTTCTTATCCCGGGAATAGATTACCTTAGCCGTATTTGGCACAACTTTTTGGAATTTTGGGTCCTCAATACTCTTCAACTTTTTACTTTTTTGACTTTACAACTATTTTGATCTGAGCGTCACTGATGATTCTTATGTAGACGAAATGCGCGTCTGGCGTATTAAATCATAATCCTGGTACGTTTGATAGCTATTATCATTATTTATAGTTTTGGCTTTCAACTAGCTGTCAGTAACTGCGAGTACTCTCAAATCGTACTTTCTTGTTAATTTGATCTGTTAATAATCTTCGTAATGCTTTTTTGTTATTTAATGACAACATGTATCTGGTCTATGTACCAGCTTTGATTGTTTGAAATAACTATAAACTGTTACTTCTTCGTATTATGAACATCAAAATTATTTCCTTTTCTCCTTAAATACGATCCGGCACCTGTGCATGAAGAAACGAAGTTTTATCGAGCACAAGTTATATATTTTTATTGTTGATATTCACCCCACATATACCAAGTTTAATTACTTTTATTTACATACTAGAATTTTCTTGGTATTCCTTAACTTTATTTGGGATTATATATAGACAGAAGTATACTTAACAACAACATTATTTTCATTTACCTGTGTATAATATAAGGTAATTGTTTTTCAAAGTTGGTGATTTTCCAAAATTGTTTAACATTCCACAGCAGTTTTATACTTTTACTTTAATAATATGATTTATTATTTGTCATTAAACATTTACAATGTTTGTGGCAATACAAATTTAAACAAACAATAAACAACAAAATAAAAAACAAAATAATATACGAAAGTTAATCCATTAGACACAAAACCATAAGCGATAAATTTATAATATTACAATATTCAATATCCATGTTACAATAAGACCTCTGTCCTCAGTTCTAATGACCTCTTAATAAAAGTCCTTCATTAATAGATATTTACATAAAGAGAAAAAAAAGATTTATGCCTGCTTCATAGATCTGAAAAAGGCTTTTGATTCAGTATGGAGAACTGCTTTACTTTATAAATTATGTAAAATGGGAGTTGGCAGGTCTTTTTACATAGTTATAAAACAACAATACTTAAATACTAAATCATCTTTAAAATATAAAGATTATGTATCAGAATAATTTAATATTGCTAGAGGGGTTAAACAAGAAGACACACAAAGTCCCACTTTATGTAATGTCTTTATAAATGATATTGTAATTTTTTTTTAGGGAAATGATTTAAGTCCTCTTAAGCTTATAAATAGTAAGGTTGGGTGCCTTCGTTTTGCGGATGATATTTTAATCCTGTCACAATCAAAAGAGGGTCTTCAAAACAGTTTAAATAATGTTAAATGGCAACTCTTTTTGAATACAAACAAAACTAAATCCCTGATTTTTAGTCAGTCAAAACATAATAGTGAAACATCACATATTTACTATGAGAATAGAGCCATAGAGAGTGTAATAGAATATTTATTTTTGGGAATTTTGATAAAATGTAATTGGAAATTATCACAAAGTACTTTAGAGCTGACAATAAAGGCAAAAAAAATATTTTTTCCAATAAAATCCTACACTAAATCATTGAATAATCTACCTATAAAAGTAGAAATTATCTTTTTGATTCTTTAGTAAAACCAATTATGGCCAATCATTCAGAAGTAACATATTTGGATACATATATTTCTTTTCATCGAGCCAAAAACAGAGCCTTATCTTTAGGAAAATTAATCAACTTGATTTTATAGACAAAACCCCTACTGAAAATACGCATCTTAAATTTTGTCAATCTACTCTAGGAATAAGAAAAAATGCATCCAATTTAGGAACAAGAGTTGAATTAGGGAGATTGCCTATAGAATGTTTTATTAAAACACATACCCTTTTATATTTAGCCAAACTATATAATAATAATAGTAATCCATTGACAAAGGAAGCTTTTTCTCTAGCACAGTCTCTAGATTTGACAGGAACTCACTCATGGTATACATATGCAAACAATATTGTTGAAGAGACCAATGTTGACCTTAATATTCTTTCTACTTGTAAGGACATAAAAGATGTAAATAAGAAAAAAAAACGATATAAAGTTAAAAAAGAAAAATAGATATGAAGATTTAATTCAAACTACATTTCAAAACATTGATGATAAAAGTAAATTTTATCTTTATAAAAAACTTTAAAAAGATTACAAACTAGAATCTTATCTAAATACATCTAATTTTCAGATAAGGAGATTAATCACTAAATTTAGAGTAAGTGATCACTCCCTCTTGATTGAAAAGGGGAGATATTTTAAAATCCCAAGAGAGGAACGACTTTGCCATAAATGTAAAATACTAGAGGATGAGAAACATTTTTACTCTATTGTGAGTATAATAAAACTTTAAGAAATGACTTTTTTCAACACATATGCTTGGAATTGATAAAACTACTGGTAATCCTACATATTCTTTAACATCATTTACCAAGGACGAAATTTTACAAAATCATAAATCTGTCCTTCTTTCTTTTGGTATCAACATCAAAGAAAACGAAGAAAACTTGCCTTCATTATACTGGTTACCTAAATTACACAAAACCCCATATAAAGAACGATACATAGCTGGGTCTTCAAAATGTTCGACTAAGCATCTTTCTAAAGTACTGACTACTATTCTTTCTACAGTTAAAGATGGGCTTCAAAAATATTGTGATGCGATATATTCTACCAGTGGTGTTAACCAGATGTGGATTCTCAAAAATTCGAAAGATCTACTGCTTAACCTTCGATCACAATCTTTGCAATTTTGCAGCAACATAAAAACTTTTGATTTTTCTACGCTATATACTACTATTCCCCATGCTCAGTTGAAAGATCGACTTCACCATCTCATAAAACAGAGCTTTTTCTATAAAAATGGGAATCGTAGATACAAATTTCTTGTTTTTGGGTTACAATAATGCATATTTTGTGAAGAATCACACTGAATCTTCCAAAAAATATACTGAAGATGATATTATCAAAATGCTGGACTTTTTGATCGACAATATATTTGTTGAGTTTGGAGGATTTATATTTCAACAGACATTCGGTATTCCAATGGGTACTAATTGTGCACCCCTGCTGGCTGATTTGTTTTTGTACTCGTATGAAGCAGAATTCATTCAGAACCTTCTAAAAGACAAAAAGAAAAAGCACCTTGCGAAATTCTTTAATTTTACTTTCCGATATATTGATGATGTTCTATCATTGAATAACCCATATTTCAGCCAATACCAACATCTCATATATCCCAGTGAACTTGAAATTAAGGATACTACTGATACTAGAAGGACTGCTTCATACCTTGATCTTTTCCTTAATATTGACGTAGATGGACGACTTCACACAAAAATCTATGATAAACGGGACGATTTCAACTTCCCAATTATCAATTTCCCATTTCTTAGCAGTTACATACCCTCTGCCCCTTCGTATGGTGTTTACATATCACAATTGATACGTTATTCTCGTGCTTGTTCACACTATACGGACTTTATATACAGGAGTGTGCTCCTTACGCAGAAACTGCTCAATCAAAGTTATAAGGAGGACAGATTAAAATTGACACTCCGTAAATTTTATGGACACCATCACGAATTGGTGGATCCATACGATGTATCTTTGACCATACTAGCTAAGGACATTTTTACCACATGGTAGATTGTTGTTTGTCATTATGTCGTCTAATCTTTTAATTACCAAACGTGACTTATTCCCGATTGTGACTGTTTTGCTGAGTGTGAATTCGCATTACTATAAGACGTGTTACGGTACTTGTCTATCCCAAATTCATGTATTTAGTTTAAATGTTTAATGTTATATTTGTAATTCTCATCGGATTTTGTCAAATGTGTTGACTTCTTTTCTATTAAATTTATGTGTTATGGTAAATAATATTAATCAGCTCATTCATTTATAAGATTTCATTTTGTTCAACGCAATCAGTGCGATATTTTACGTTTCAAGTGAGATTCAAAACAAACCGTACATAGCTTTATAATATAGTCAATTGCTGCCTTAGTTTGCTATTAATAAATATTGAAATGTGCATTGTTATTAAGTGCAATATCAGTATTTAGTTTAAATGTAATCTTGGGTCAGTCCTAGTTCTATCTTATTCATTCAAATGACGTCATTTTTTTTATTTTTCATTTTTTGATGATCTGTTTTACAAATTCAAATGACGTCATCATTTTTTTTGTCATTTTTTACAATTTCAAATATGACGTCACTTGGCGTTGAGGTTTAAACATATTCGGATGTGTCTACATATTGTGTTGCAAATGTCTGGTTATGTAATGTATTTCAGTTGTTTCCTGTAATTAGTTAATATTTCAGTTCTATCATGTACAGCTTTTGTTTATTAATTTTATAAATTTACTGTTTGCAAAAGTATTAATTATTCTAAATGATAAGGATGTTCTGGTAACTAACAGAAAACCCTGGCCGTTTTTGGCACAACTTTTTTGATCTTTTAGTCTTCGATGCTGTTCGACTTTGTGCTTGTTTCGGCTTTCAAACTTTTGTATCTGGGCATCACTAGTAGATCTTGTGTGGATAAAATGCACTTCTGGCGTATTAGAATTTTCAACTTGTAACCTTTTGTTGGCTGTGGTTCGTGTGTTTCTTTGTCAATTAATTATATTCTCCAATTTATTTATATTGTAGTCCTGTAGTGTTGAGTTGTCATCTTAATTGACTTTAAAAGGGGAGGTTTGGCATGCCACAAAACCAGGTTCAACCCGCCATTTTTTTCTTTAAAAATGTCCTGTACCAAGTCAGGAATATGGCCATTGTTATATTATAGTTCGTTTCTGTATGTGTTACATTTTAGCGTTGCGTCGTTTGTTTTCTCTTGTTTTTGAGTGTAGATTGCGATAAGACGTGTCACGGTACTTGTCTATCCCAAATTCATGTATTTGGTTATGATGTTATATTTGTTATTCTCGTGGGATTTTGTCTATTGCTTGGTCCGTTTCTGTGTATGTTACATTGCAGTGTTGTGTCGTTGTTCTCCTCTTATATTTAATGCGTTCCCCTCAGTTTTAGTTTGTTACCCCGATTTTGTTTTTTGTCCATGGATTTATGAGTTTGAACATCGGTATACTACTGTTGCCTTTATGTAGTGAACATGATAACTTTAATAATTTAAATGAAGGAGAAAAAAATCATTATTTACTGAATCCATCATCGCCTTTACAAACAAATAAGTTAGGATCCTTCTTGAAAAAGTCATTAGAACTGAGGGCAAGGGACTCTTAACAGCTTGCTTGTTATAAATTTTGATGCTGTTTTTATTGTGTATGTTTGATATGTATGTATATATGTTTTTTGTGTTAATATATGTTGGTCACAAACTGTAAAGTTTATACGACGATAAAATATTTGATTTGATTTGAATAAAGAAGCCAATAATTCTAACCTGTCTACTAAAGGAAGTGGGGTTCAATATATAAAATATTTTTTTATTATCAGGTAAATGAATAAAATATTCCTCATCTAATTGTATATTGTCTGATATTTTCGTTTACCTTGCAATGGAGAATAAAATGAAATTCATCTTCGATGACTTTGCATGTTTTACACAGTCTTTGTTCTCGGGGAATATTGATATAACGACTATTTTCTATTTCAAGACCATGGTCACTTATACGAAGTTAAGTAAAAATATTTCTAATAGAAAAATCATTATTAAACAATAAGTAAAAATTTGCTTCAAGTGAAGATGTTAAGTTTTTATACAGATAAAGTTTGTTACTTTCTTCATTTTTTTCTATTTGACTTTTATATAAATCTTTATAAAAGTCATTTATCTTATTTCTAATTTCTTATTTTAAATGACTTACATCTGTAATATTCTTAAAATTATTTCCACTTTGTCTTGGAGGTTATTAACTGGTTAGAAATTTTAAACATATGTGTACAAAGAATATACATCATTTAAATCAAGGGATTTTATAAGTTCAAATGGCTCTTTCAATAATGGGTTTAAATTATCAATATTTAGTCTAGCAAGGCATAAAATAGATTGGGTTGTAATACAATTTTCAACTGGAAGTCTACCTAGTTCCAATCTAGCACCTATACTTCATGAGGTTTTCTTGGTTCCAAGAAGGTATTTACAAAATGATAGATGGATTTTTTCAAAAGGTGATTCATCAAAAAAGTTGAGATGCTCAATGTCACAATTTCTTTGGACGACTCTAAGCTTTGTCCTATGGTACACAAGGAAATAATTTATAAAGGATATTTCAGAGTTGTAAGGCAAAATGAACTTGACCAACTTATCAAAGAGATTTTTTGACACCGAAATAGGTAAAGATTCCAGAGAGGCTGTCTTTTCTCTAAGTTAAAAATAAAGCTTTACTGGCCTTCTTTGCCAGCTCTTTGGGACTATGTTTGAGGTTACCATTACACTTTAATAACAACCTAAAAATTTATATTCGGTATCCTTCTGTATTATGTTATCTTTAAGTTTTATAACAGGGAGAATTACCTTAGTGTGTTGTTGGATAACAATAGTTTTTTGTCATTTTGATATTTAAGGTAAGTTGCCAATCATCACAAAAGTTGTTAACTTTATCAAGTCTATTTTAAACCAACATTTAAACCAATATTGCACAAAGCTGTACTCTTACTAAAAAGGAAAATGATAACATTATATCGGAAATTTGTATTTATTTTAATTTATGTTCTTGTTACTTTTTACCAGAAAGTTTTTGTGAATTTATGATAAATAACGTCTTTGCTAACATGAGACAAACATTTCTGTATCTATAGAGAAGATAATATTTTGTCACTAGATTTCCATTATAAGTGAACACCTGCTTTATCAAGTTTATAACTGTTTTGTTATACACCACTCTTTCAACTGTTTTTGATAGCTTCAACATTCGCTTTAAAAAAAAAAACACGAATGTGAAACACACGAAAGAAATATTATTTTATGAATAAATTAGCACAATAATCTATTATATCATATAAAATACCAAAGCATTATAGGGCTTACAAAATATTTAAATGTAAAATTATTGCGAAATCTAGTTACAAATCATTTTGCGTTTTTAACATAGGGACCCGCCACAAACAGAAAGAGGAGCATCTACTACATTAGACGCAATTAACATAAAAATGTATAAAGGAAGTTATATTCCTAGAGATCCTATTGTCGAACATGTAACCGCAAAAGTATTCAAGATAATGGACCATGTACAAATTGAGGATGAAAAAGAAAAGTCGTTCCGACGTCTTGAACATAAAGAAGTAAGTAGAAGGAAGTAAAACTTGTGAACGTTGTTGTACGCTAGTTTTTATATTAATCTATACGTTTAACAAAAAATCAGAATATTTTCCATTCTGTTGTATTTGTAAGTATTCATTTCTAATGTATTTCTAACATATTGACATGCATATACTTCTGATCATAAGAAATAGAACGCTGTACCAAATAATATTTACTCGGTATAATGTTTTTAGAAATTCATACAATTTTTTTCTGCAAAACTCCCCTTTCATATGGACAAATAGAAAGGTTAAAAAACATAAAATATTGCTTAACCACCGCAAACTAAAGGGATACTTACAATCACAGAGATAACTTGTTCTTAAAAGGGAAGGAAGGCATAAATACCACATGCTGCATCTGTCCTCTTATATTTAATGCGTTCCTCAGTTTTAGTTGTTAACCCGGATTTGTTTTTTTCTATCGATTTATGAGTTTCGAACAGCGGTATACTACTGTTCTCTTTATTTTTTGGTGTCGCCCAGGCAAAAATATTCTTAATATAAAGTAATGACTAAAATTCGAATTTAATATTGGAGAAAATTGCAAACAATTAACTTTATCTCCTCATATTTTGATAAATATATTCGTTAACACAATTTTTATGTTTTATTTTTTCATAAGGAAATTATCAAAGTTGGCACAAAAATACTTGCCTACTTTAGAGATGACAAGAAATGGTATCCAGCAAAGGTTATTGGCAAAAAACCATTTGGTGAGACGATGGGAAAACAGTACAACGAAAATATCGAACTCCAAAGCAAATTTCATTAGGGGAGTCCATAAAGCTGACAACATCAAACGCTTTTACCCAACGGAAGAAGTAAAAAACAACTGCAATATTGATTTGAAACAGGCATTTAAAAAACATTACAAGGATGCTTAATAATTCAAAAAATTATTACATTGTACCTCCACGGGATAAACAAATTGGTCCAAATGTCTCTGTCTGATGCGTACGACAGCCCCACAACGGCCAGCCGCATGACAAACAATTATTTGTGCTACCTCTTAAATGAGTTATTTTTGGTTCGTCAATAGTTCATACTGTATTTAAAGTGTTTGTCAGTGAAACTGAAATATTCTTAAATCTTTACACATTAACAATACAATATTAATAACACTTGATAGCAGTTAACGCGCGCACAAGATCTTTTTTATGCCCCACCTACGATAGTAGAGGGGCATTATGTTTTCTGGTCTGTGCCTCCGTTCGTCCGTGCGTCCGTCCGTTCGCTTCAGGTTAAAGTTTTTGGTCAAGGTAGTTTTTGAAGAAGTTGAAGTCCAATCAATTTGAAACTTAGTACACATGTTTCCCATGATATGATCTTTTTAATTGTAATGCCAAATTATGGTTTTGACCCCAATTTCATGGTTCACTGAACATAGAAAATGATAGTGCGAAGTTCAGGTTAAAGTTTTTGGTCAAGGTAGTTTTTGAAGAAGTTGAAGTCCAATCAATTTGAAACTTAGTACACATGTTTCCCATGATATGATCTTTCTAATTTTAATGCCAAATTATAGTTTTGACCCCAATTTCATGGTTCACTGAACATAGAAAATGATAGTGCGAAGTTCACTTTTAAGTTTTTGGTCAAGGTAGTTTTTGAAGAAGTTGAAGTCCAATCAACTTGAAACTTAGTACACATGTTCCCCATGATCTGATCTTTCTAATTTTAATGCCAAATTATAGTTTTGACCCCAATTTCATGGTCCACTGAACATAGAAAATGATAGTGCGCAGTTCAGGTTAAAGTTTTTGGTCAAGGTAGTTTTTGAAGAAGTTGAAGTCCAATCAACTTGAAACTTAGTACACATGTTCCGCATGATATGATCTTTCTAATTTTAATGCCAAATTATAGTTTTGACCCCAATTTCATGGTCCACTGAACATAGAAAATGATAGTGCGAAGTTCAGGTTAAAGTTTTTGGTCAAGGTAGTTTTTGATGAAGTTAAAGTTACATCAACTTGAAACTTAGTACACATGTTCCCTATGATATGATCTTTCTAATTGTAATTCCAAATTATAATTTTGACCCAATTTCACGGTCCACTTAACATAGAAAATGATAGTGCGAGTGGGGCATCCGTGTACTATGGACACATTCTTGTTTTTAAAGGAATACGTAGCAAACGGATAAACAGTCTATTAACTATCTCAGGTTATCTCAACATGAAGGAACATTAAGCTTTATTGAAGTACAAATACATTAACTTTAGTTAATTAACAAGAACGTTCTATCAATTTTATATGTCCGAAGGCGCATTTCTGGATTAACTTCAGTAGGAACGATCAACCTGGAAACGAGAAAGCCTAGGATGTATTAAAACTTTAATTAAACTACAACAATACTAATGAACTGGCCAATACAGAAAACAGTAAAATAAATTTGGTCTATGAATTACTGATGCACATGTCCAACTATTTCGAACTTAATTAAATGCACCAAAGAACATTTCAACTAATGATATTTATAAAAAAAAAATGTCTCATTATTCTTTCACCTGAAGGTGGTGTGGTATGGGTGTCTTTCGCCATCTTGGATTGTAAAAAAACAGAGAACGTATGGTCCTCATTTTCAATCAGAAAGATGTAAAATTTGACACAGGAATACGGGCGTATGACATTTGCGCCGATTTTTTGAATTTTCATGCTTTCATTTGCTCCAATTTCATTTTTCCATTTGCGCCGATTTTATATTTGCCCCTTATTGGATTTACAGGTAAGCTAATACGTGTACATACAGTTAAGGTATATTGGTAAACTCTGGTTATAAACATAGGTTTTAGTTAATTTTGATTCATATTGCTCTGAACTTTGCTGTAACACGATGGACATATTGCACATTGCAACGAGCCGACGAGTCAATACTTTAACCATCGACGGCTATACACATAATTACGTAAGCCAGACAAATATATAAGAGTCGAAATCACAAGAAAGGAATATATTAGATGTGTCGCCTATAAATACCCAGCAACAACAGATTGATGGTTTTAATGCATTCCGTTTTTATGGATTTGAATGCTGTAAATAGATTTTCAATTCGTCATTTAAGTATAAACCAGAGTGTTTTTATCTAAGGATTTTACGTTTTGATTTTAAAGTATGTGAATATATCGTACAACTGGCTAACGGAAGAGTTCTATAATGTTAAATGAAAAATAACATGACTATGAATAAAATCTTGAAAAAAATCTTGGATGAGAGTTGTCTCATTTGCACTCATACCACATATTCTTATGTCTATCCACCTGTAATTAACCTGTAATTTACCTGTAAAAAAATCGGTGCAAATGAAATGCAGATCGGCGCAAATGCAAAACGCAGAGGAATACATGCAGCTAATATTTTTTCTGGAAAAGAACAAATTTATAAGATTTTAAAAATGTTACAAGTATATATTAGTTTTGCTTGATTATTAATGTTTTTGAATTGGCATGGTAAGGGAAGTTAACTCTGAAATATGGCATTTTCTGAAGGAATCTACATGGAAGTTGGCTTTTTTGTATTTAAACCGACAAAACTTAAAGTAACCCTATCTTTTCTTTTCATATTCTCAAAGCATGTTTTTAAAAATATCTTTTCGTATTTTTTTTTTACAATTCTCAATTTAGTGAATTTGGCTTTTTTAGGATATGTTGGGCAAATAAAAGCTTGTATGGATGTCATGCAATAAAATTTATACACATGATAACTAAAATAAGAAAGAGATTCATCCCTATGTCTAAACTTTGTAGGGATGACTTATAAAAAAGAACCGTTTTATATTTCTAACGAAGACAAACATTCTACTTATAGCATGGAATGTTCCGGAATCCAATAGTGGAATGCTACACAAACGTTTTTCCCAATTCTTTCATTTTGAATTGATTGATTGATTGTTGGTTGCTTAACGTCCAGTGGCAAATATTTCATACAGGTTCAGGACGAGAACAAGTTAACAATAAATACAATAGGTAGGTCTTGTCATAATAAAGGCCATTTGGGATGATTGTCTGGGATATTTGGACTGCCACTGGAAAATGAGGGTATATTGGATAGGGACAGACATTTTGCCTTTCAACAGGCCACATACGGACCCCTCAAAGAGTTGTTGCAAGGGTTCTTAACGTGCAAAGAGCATGGCACTCTCTTTACACGAGGCATCGGTCATTTTGAATTGATGGAAGTCAAAAACAAATAGTGTATTTGAGCTATGCTCCGATTCCGAACAAAATACTGGTGTTTTTGAATATCGCTATGAAGAGGTTTTGTTCAAATACATACATTTCTTTCTTTTATTCCAGGATATTTAGTCCGATATGAAGATGACAAATATATGCATATACTGCCCCCAAAGTACTTGAAGATATGTTAGATTTATTTCCTCTTGAACAGAACACTTCGGTGACAGTTAAAGATATAGAAATAATATATACTTTTTCAATGTCATTTGTTAAATCATAGCACACATATGATATGTCTGTCCTTATATATTAATTACTAAACTGTATTTGTATACCTGTATATTCTCACTTCATCATGTTTTCATGTTTGTCAATATGATTTTTATTTTATGTCAATTGGTCCAATTGTAAGTGCTTGGAAAAAAAGTCATCGACTACTGAATGAAATTTTAGATCGACTTACATTTATCAAAAGCCATAAGAAACCTCAAATAAAAAAAAAAATAATGCATACGTTTTTTTATAACTCAATGGATAGTTTTCATTGTAAAACTTATGAACATATACTTTTTTTCTGAAGAAAATTCTTTAATTTATTCATTTTTAGAAGAAGTTTACTTTATTTGAATTGATTCCTTCTATACAAAGGAAGCACTTCCCCCGACATATTTTCCGTATGCAAAGTAACCTCAGTGTGACCAATCTCGTAAAAATCCGGTGATCACAATACGCATGGATGTCCGTAAAATAAACTATTATCTGAATTTACATGTTAAACACTTGCTCAATTTCCATGCTTTTTTGCTGGTTTTTTTTCGATTGTTGACAAACAGGTGACAATCGTTAAACTTTAATTAC
Source organism: Mytilus edulis (assembly GCF_963676685.1). Lineage (NCBI taxonomy): Eukaryota > Metazoa > Mollusca > Bivalvia > Mytilida > Mytilidae > Mytilus > Mytilus edulis. The sequence goes on along the minus strand of NC_092349.1, from coordinate 40,753,261 downwards.
CTGCCATATTTTCACAACAACACTGACCGATTGAAAAATAAATTAACGATTATACAAAATTTACACGAAAAAAATGATAAATACGTGCACAGAAGACTAAGTTTATGATGTTTTATGCATTGGTTCAAGAATTGGAAGAACTTTATTTTTCACCGGTCACTCGTTTCTTATGACTTTAAATAATGAAATGTATCCTTTGCATACAGACCCGTAAGCAGTCATTGTGATAATTCCTTCCCTCTAGAAAACATTAGGAAATTACCAAACAAAATATTAAAATCACAAATAAGTGGACAAACAGTATGACAATATACATATAACAATACAAACGACATTCCATATAATAAATTAGTCAACAAAATTCCCACTTAATCGTTCATGTAATCAAGTTCTCCTCAGTGCTAGGTTTGACCAAATTTGGTCAAGAAAGCAATGACATTGTGTATTGAATATATTCAGGAATATGTAAATTAAGGCAACAGCAGTATATCGATGTTCAAAAGTCATAAATCGATTGAGAGAAAAAAAAATCGGGTGACAAACAAAAACCGACGGAAACACACTAATTATAAGAGTAAAACAACAAAACAATAGAACACTGAAGTGCAACAAAAAACAAACAGAGCCGCCGTGGTGTAGTGGTTAGTGCATCGGACTACTAACACAAAGGTTCCTGGTTCGATTCCCGTCTGGGATGAAAGTTTCAGGGACTGAATTTTCGGCGCTCCCTTGACACCATTTGCGAGTATGGTCTTGAGGAAACGATGATAGTCCGTCGGAAGGGGACGATAAATGGCTGACCCGTTTAAGAGAGAGCCATATCTCTTGCACGTTAAAGACACCCTTGTAGATTTCGAAAAAGAGCAGGCTAATGCCGCTACATGGCAGCACTCGCAACCGAAAAGTGGAAAGGGATTAATATGAGTTGCAAAACTTGTTTCCCAATCCACTATAATTAAATATGTTCAAACTAAAAAACAAACGACACTGCAACATACATAGAAACGAATATTAGATAACAACGGCCATATTCCTGACTTGGTATAGGACATTTTAAGAAAAAATGGTAGGTTAAACCTGTTTTTGTGGCTAGCCGAAACTCGCGCTTTTTAGCAATGTTGATTATACCGCTGAAATGATAACATTACATGACGGGAATACAGTACCAATAAATAACAAAATAATCTTAAAATATCTGTCATTTTCCCTACAAAGTTTAGCCCTATTACGCATTTTAACGGGGATCTCACTGCTAACCAGTAAAAGTCTGAAATGGCCTATATCTTTACTCGACTGTACTGATTTTTACTCGACCAGTCTGAATTGGTCTGAAATTTACTTGATAATACTCGACTGTAGTCTGAACCATACTTAACAGTGTGAAAAGAGGGACGAAAGATACCAAAGGGACAGTCAAACTCATAAATCTAAAACAAACTGACAACGCCATGGCTAAAAATGAAAAAGACAAACAGAAAAACAGAAAAACAATAGTACACATGACACAACATAGAAAACTAAAGAATAAACAACACGAACCCCTCCAAAAACTAGGGGTGATCTCACTTGTACTCGACCAGTAATTAACCATTTTATACGAGTCTGAATCATGCTCGACCTAGTCTGAACAATACTCGATCTAGTCTGAACCATACGCGACCTAGTCTGAACAATACTCGACCAAGTCTTAACCAACCTAGACCTGTTATTTGTATCTATCAGCTGAAATTGGTCAATTAGGGAAATGTCTTTAAAAAATGAAATTTGAACAACTTGGAATTAAAAATGTATTAAATATAGTATTGAAATTCAAATTTCACAATTGTCAATCATAATATAACTTTAATATTCATCAACCCTTACATAGTTATATATATCAACTTTAAAATGAAAATAAAACAAGCTGATCAAATCATCTGAAAAGTGAATTGTGACTTATATTTCAATGTTACTCGGATTTTTTAATGTTTCAGAAGTATTTTATGGTAGCTGGACTATTATCCCCATTAACTTAAGCCTAGTATAGATTTATGGTGTCAGTTGAGTTTAGTTAATAATGCAGTAAATATTTTTTATTAATATATAATATTAAATAAAGCAACTTAATAAATTTTATTTTAAAAAATGAGACCTTTGTTTTGTTTTGTTAAACCGAGAATTTAATATAACCATGCTAATAGAATTTCAATAGCAATCCTTGATAACCTTTTTAAAAGAGGAAATGTGTTTCAAAGTAACAGTAAAAATTTATTTCAATTAAATTTTAGCAGTTTTTGTCAAATTAAAGACATGGCATACACCAAACACTTTAATATGGTTTAATTACCTCAGTACATGTGTGTTTTAGAGGTAAAAATAAAGCCCTATTTTCTTATTCTCCTGTATTACTCTGGTTTATTTGAAAGGCCTTGTTATTAAATTAATTAGGATGTTGCCATTTTGAATAAATGTTATTTAGAATTTTTTAAATACCTCTGACCAGGTGTGATCTTATTAATGAGTTTGCACAAAGCAGAGGTAACTTTATATTCACCACTAATTTTATCCCTTTTTGATATAAAAGAGGGACAATATAAATTATATTCAATATAAAAAAATTATCCCAAATTATCATAATAGATATATTTCTAATGTAAGGTTAAACAATTCATTGATTTTGTTGGCTGTTATTAAATATGTCAGTTAAGAAGAATATTATGTTAACAGTTAAAAAAAGTAGAGGTTATATTGTAACGAGTTTTAAGTTTCACTGTTCCCTTCTATGTAATCACGTTTGTACTGTACAGAGTTTATGATATTATGTATAAATTTTTCATGTTGATTATGTATTGTTATTATTCCAGATGTGATTTAAAAATAGCAAATGACGTCATGCTACTTTCATTTTTAATTATACATAATATATTGTTCTGGTTTCAGAATATTTAGATTATTAAGAACAAAAGTTAATATATAGTTAGAAAGTGTATTTATTATTGTTTAAAAATGCTGATATTTTAATTATGTAAAGGGGATAACCTGAACAAGTATTAGTTACGTACACAGCGTTGATTGACGTTAATCAGCTGTTTTTCTGACAACCGTTGTTTTAGTCAAATAACCTTATTTGGTTTATAAATACATACGTTTTTGGTATAAAACATGATTACTAAATCATTTTCTAAAACACATGTGATTAACATTGGTCATTAAAGTTAAATTGTTGTATTTATTAAGGAAAACGTCATTATTACATTGCATTTTAAGGCTTGAGTCGTCGTTTTACTTACATTTTGAGTAATTCTTCCTATTTAATATCTACTGGATGGTTGTAAATAACGATGTTTGAATGAGGCATTTTCATTTGGTCCATTGCTCCGAGGCAAAGATCTTATAGTTTAATCATAGCATTCAATATTCATGTTGGCCAAAAGCACAAACGTAACGTCGTCCACCATTGTTTACTTGCCGTAAACCGTCTCAATGTCGTAAATGACAATTGTGACGTCATTAGCAGGTGCGTTGCTACTTAGTATAAATAGAGGACACATTATTGTGTTTCTTCAGTCGTGAGTTGACTCCCGAGGTACACAGTACACTCGATAAAAATATAAAGCAAACGCTTAAGTCTCAGACTTTCTTTCATTCCCTATATATACTGAATAAAGACACACGCTCTTTCAAGGTACTATTTATTAGTAGTGACTCAGTCAATATTTTGAAAGCAGTCACGAATTATTCTTTTGAAATAAATATAAACAATATTTGTTCACAGAAATAAGCGACTCAGTAGATTTATAAGTTACATTAAATCCATATTTGTGAGACGCACTTCTCAAGGTCAAAACATGAGTGTGGACATGCATTAATGCTATTTCGTAATAAACGATTCAGTCGGGCGATATGCCAATAAAGCCGTATTTTATGATGGTCTCAATAATGAGCATAAACACATCCAATAGATAAATTAATATCAAATTACATTTATCCGTATATTGTACTAATATTTTATGAACCGGAATGCTTGACCAGAGTTATCCCTACTGTATTATTTGCTTGCTTAAATTTTTTTATAAAGTATTGTCTTTTGAATATTTGTTACATTAACCAAATGTTTACTGTTAAAATAAATAGTTTATTTTCATACCGTTTTAACTTTCATTAATTTAAAGGATTTTAGAAATACACCTGGTATCTTGCTTGTGTCAATAATCAGTCAAAAATAGTTGAGAAACTCACTCCAGTCGTAACGTAGAAAAACGTTACATTGGTGGCCAATGTGGGGACCCTTTTAAAATAAAGAGGGTTCAGAACTTATCTGGAGTGAAATAAAAATAATAAATTGTAGTAGTTAGATATAATCTCAAAGTTATGTCTAACGAAAATACGTCTAGACAACCTAGTTTTGTAATGATTTCTGAGATGGGCGAAGAAATGGCTACGTCCTCGGGACTTGGCTCACGACTCCCCACATCTTCTCTTGACATAGATAATGATATAACTAACAAAAGTCTTATAGATCTGACTCCATCAGGAGAGATCAAGATGCGGGTTAAAAATACAAGAAATATGTCCACTACCACATTTTCTGACTCTGATAATACTAGTTTAAATGTACATGACTTACGGCAGGAACTCATGGAGCATAGGGAAGCAGAACGTAGGATTATGGGACGGTCCGGATGGATCAAAACGGGTGTGTAGGCACCACGACTCCCCAAGAAAGAATGAACACAAATTATAATGTGGGGCAAGGACGAAACAGTATTGAAAACTCCCACTCAATGATGTTCCCTAATAATAATTACCCAAATAGAAATCAAATTTCATTACAAACCAATACCCATAACAAAGATAAAAAGCCCCCAAATTTTGACGGTACAAGTAACTGGCAAGATTTTCTTGTACAGTTTGAAATGGTTGCCGCAGTTAATAAATGGGATGACAATGCAAAGGCATTTGAGCTAGCCACAAGCTTACGTGGTGTTGCACAAGGTGTTGTTACCGAAATTGAACCCTTAAGACGATTTGATTATAATTATCTAGTTTCGTCATTAACATCCCGGTTCGAACCAGTGAACCAAGAGAATATGTACAAAGTTCAAATGAACTCATTCTATAGAAAACCAGACCAAACTTTGCCCGAAATGGCGCAAGAAATAAGGAGAATTACACGTTTGGCTTATCCAACGGCACCTATTGACATAAGAAATCAGTTGGGGAAAGACTGTTTTGTAAGGGCATTAAATGACCCTAAAATTCAACTTTCTATATTTCAAAGAGAACCGAAAACTATTGACGACTGTATACGATTCGGGGTCGAATATGAGTCATTTACTTTGGATCAGAAACGGACCAATAATTCAAAACAAGGCCTACGCAAGATCACAGAGACTGAAGAGTCTGATGATGAGCTAGTAACTCGTCTCTCAAAAATCAGTGATCAGATAGGGAGCCTCGCTTTCAATATTAATTCAGACAGAATTATAACTTGCTATTATTGTAATAAGAAAGGGCATATGAAAAGAGATTGCAGGAAACTGGAGTGGGACAAGAAACACAATTGTGTTGTAAAATCAGGGAAAATAGAACAAAATGCTATTTTTCAAAGTACTAAAAGTACTCAAGGAACTCAAACAGATAGACATGTTAGTTTCATGCCTTCGGGAAACCGATAAATGCTGGAGATGAGGATCGATCACCAGCAACAGATTTTAATGACTCAAGGTCCATATATTTCACTAAGACAAATAAATCAGAAAGTTTATTTCTTAAATGTCTCATTTATGAAATTAATATAAATTGTTTAGTTGACACAGGTGCAACTATATGCATTTTGCATCCTAGAAAATATGAGATACTGCCAGTTGAATTTAAACCTGAAATAAAGAAACATAAGACTAAACTATGTTTACCTGATGGGGGTTTCATTGATACTTTGGGTTATGTTGAATTACCTCTCCAGATAGGAAAATTCAAAGTAACACACAAATTCATTATAGCTAATATTGATGTTCCAGCCGTAATTGGGTACGACTTTTTGCACAAATATGAGTGCATTCTTGAGTTAGGAAAGGGTGTCCTTGCTCTAGGTCAAAATAGAATACAATGTATTAAAGAGAGTCAAATTGACTCTGTATTCAAGATTTCAATAGCTGAAAAATTAATTATTCCACCGAATACTGAAATTATCACTTCGGGTGTGATTAAAGGAGATGCCAGTAGCATAATGAATGCTATGACAGAATCATTGCCCTCTAAACATACTAATAATATATTAATTGCAAAAGCAGTGGTAGATCCAAGTTGTGGACAAATACCAGTAAGAATGGCGAACATTACCGAATTTGAGCAAACAATTCAACCCGACACACATGTTGCTATATGTGAGGCAGTTGAAGTCAATATTGACTCTAATGAGACTTATGTAGATAAATTGAGTAAAGTTAATTCTGTTGAAGAATCAAAAGAAATTTCCAGTCATTTAAAAGACTTAAAAATTAGAAGTAGTGAACTATTGAATGAGGATCAAATAAAACTTTTGAACGATCTTTTAATAAAGTATGATCAAACATTTTCCAAAAATAAAAGCGATCTTGGTAGAGCAAGTGCTATAAAGCATACAATTAGCACAGGAAACGCCAAACCAATAAAACAGGCACCCCGTCGTTTACCCCTGTCCAAAAGAGATGAAGTAAATGACGAAATACAAAGACTTCTTGATTGTGGAGTCATTGAACCTTCTAAAAGTCCTTGGGCATCATGTATTGTGCCAGTTACAAAGAAGAGTGACGGCAGTACGAGAATATGCATTGATTTTCGTCCTTTAAATAACATAACAGTACATGACTCATATCCTTTGATTCGCATCGATGATGCATTAGATGCTCTAAGAGGTTGCAAATGGCTGAGCGTCATGGACCTCTCTAGTGGTTATTGGCAAGTGGAAATGGACGAAAAAGATAAGGAAAAAACGGCGTTTACTAGTACCAAAGGGTTATTCCATTTCAATGTAATGTCTATGGGCTTATGTAATGGTGTTGCTACTTTTCAGCGACTCATGGAGTATACTTTGGCAGGACTTAATTGGCAAACCTGTTTAATATACATTGATGATATCATTGTATTTTCAGATTATTTTGAATCACATTTGACTAGACTCGGAGACGTTTTGGACCGTATTTCAGCTCAAGGTCTAAAGGTTGCCCCTAAGAAATGTTTATTTTTCCAAAATAAAGTTTCCTTCCTTGGACACATTGTTCCAAAGGAAGGAATTGCAGCTGATCCCGGAAAAATTGAAAGTGTTAAAATGTGGCCTATACCCAATAATATAACAGATGTCAGGAGCTTTTTGGGCACCTGTTCTTATTACCGTAAATTTATTCAAAATTTTGCTAATATAGCTCGACTTTTACACAAACTTACTGAGAAAAATTGTTCATTTGAATGGACTGTTGAATGCAACATAGCTTTTCAGAAACTGAAAGATGTTCTCGTATCGTCCCCAATATTAGGCTACCCAGATATGTCAAGAACCTTTATTTTGGACACAGATGCCAGTGGTTTTGGCATAGGGGCAGTGTTATCCCAAATTCATGATGGCAAAGAGATGGTAGTTGCTTATTTTAGCAAATCACTAAGCCAAGCTCAACGGCAATATTGTGTCACTAGGAGAGAGCTTTTCGCTATCATTTTAAGCGTAAAGCATTTCCATCATTATCTGTATGGAACCAAATTTTTAGTACGTACAGATCATGGTGCTCTTTCCTGGCTACTTAGGTTTAAAAATCCTGAAGGTCAAATGGCCAGATGGCTTGAGGTATTAAACACCTACCAATTTAAAGTACAACATCGCCCAGGTAAACAGCATGGCAATGCCGATGGCTTGTCACGTCGTCCATGTGTTGACTGTATTTATTGTACAAAACAGATCAAAACGACTCTGAGCTCTCTCAAGTTAAGTCTCATGAATCTTACAGGAGAACCAAGAACGTTTTGAGTCCGGAAGACTTTTCAAATGAAGACGATGTCACAAATACTTGGTTTAAGCATAAAACAGATAAGGAAATATCTGATTTTCAAAAACAAGAGTCAATTATCTCTCAGCTTTACAAAATGAAAGAAAATTTCAACGAGAAACCAAGTTGGCCTGACATTGCTGTTCAAAATATTCAGCTTAAAAAATATTGGTCTCAGTGGGATCGAGTCATAATGAAAAATGACATTTTATATAGAAAGTGGATTCATTCCACTACCGAAGAAACTATTTTACAATTGATAGTTCCCAATGAATTAAAACAAGAAATTCTTGAAATGTTACATGATGATGTACAGAGTGGTCACCTTGGGATAAGTAAAACTACAGCAAGGGTTCAAAACAGATTTTATTGGTTGGGTTATAAGCAGGATATTATCAAACACTTGCAAAATTGTCATGTTTGTAATTCACGCAAACAGTCCCCTACAAGGTCGAGGAGTAGAATGAAGCGATACAATGTCGGTGTCCCATTGGAAAGAGTTGCCATGGATTTGGTTGGCCCTTTTCCACTCTCTTATAAGGGGAACAAATATGCTCTAGTGGTCTCCGACTATTTCACTAAATTGGCTGAGGGGTACCCGTTGCCTGATATGGAAGCTCATACCGTAGTTGATAGTTTTATTAAAAATTTTATCTGTAGGTTTGGTATTCCACGCCAAATACATACAGATCAAGGGGGCAATTTGAATCCAAGGTTTTTAAGGAGTTATGCGAAAAACTACGCATCCATAAAACAAGGACAACTGCTTTTCGTCCACAGAGTGACGGACTTGTAGAACGATTAAATCGTTCTATAGAAGACATAATTAGTAAATATGTCTGTAAAAATCAAAGAGACTGGGACGAACAGCTGCATTGGGTCTTAATGGCATATCGTTCATCGGAACATGAAACCACCAAATTATCCCCATGTATGCTCATGCTGGGTCGTGAAATCGAGCTCCCAATAGATTTAATTTATGGACCACATCCACAAAGGGATGAATTTCCTACTGAAACTGAAGCAGCAAATTCTTATGTTCATAACCTGGAAACACTTATGTGGAAAATACAACAAAAAGCTCGTAAAAATATTATATCCGCTTGTGAAAAGCAAAAACGTCAATATGACATTAAAGCAAATCAAAATGCCTATAAAGTAGGTGAACCTGTTTGGCTTAACATATTAGCAAGAGTCAAACACATAAGCCCAAAGCTACAAAGGAATTGGGACGGCCCTTATATAATAACTGAAGTTATATCTGATGTTATTTATAGGATTCAAAAGAATCCTAGTTCAAAATTTCAGGTCGTTCATCACGATCGATTAAAGCCTTTTTATGGAAAAGTAGACGACTGGTTCAAAATACCAGAAACTAAGTCCCATTGATTCCTTTATATTGGAAACCTCTCTGGTCTTATCTGAAAAATGATAAAATAAATTTTATACTGATAATAATAAAACAAATATATTAATATATATATATATATATATATACCTTGTTCACACAATTAATGTGAACTTGTTGAAAGAGAATAAAATAATAGCTATAAGCAAGCAAATCGAAACTCTGGGATCCTCTGGTCATGGTATTTCAATTGTTCTGTATAAACAGGACATATATCTTTTAAATAAGATACTTATTGTACATGTTATAATTGCAGATGAATTATCAATGTTTTAAATGTGGAGCAGAGTATAGGAATCACCAAACTTTGATGAGGCACGTGAGAAATCACCACCCCAAGACTGTACTCAAATGTAACAGATGCCCCCATGTCCTGTCTGCGTCACTGAGGTATAGGATGCATAGGCATCAAACAGCTGTTCATGGATTGAAAAAGATGGACATAACAGAGGTGACAATACCAACTCTAATGGGTAGCCAGAGAAGTAAACAAAAAACAGACCTTGTGTCTGAGATAGTTAAAAACCCAAAAGAGAGTCAATCTGTGCCGTCAAATGAAATATCACCAGTCAGGTCACCCACCAATATAACTCTTGGATTTGATAGTCATCCGTCCGTTACACCAGTTAAGAAAGACCTTCTGGAACTGTTTGGAAGTCCCAAGAAACTACTATCACCATTACCTCCCACTCCTAAGAAGAGAAAGCTTAACGCAAGCACGGAGAAGAAAGATAGTAGTCATCTTACGTTACCTGATACGAAGGCAGTTGAGGAGGGCAAGAAGTGGCAACGCTTTCTTGCTCCTCCCAGCCTTTTTAGTAAGGACAAGGTTGCCGAAACCATTAGAAGTGTAAGAAAAGAAGCTGTAAGTAGTCCGACGTATGTTGGTTCTGTTTTACCATATGGATACGGTTGTGTCAGGAAACAAGAGAAGGTTGTTTTTCCTGACGGGACGGTGTACTCCCTGACTGCTTCCTGGGTAGCCGACCCAACACTGGCAATGCTACAGGAAGCAGGAGTGCAGACGTCGCCAGAAAAAGTAGAAGTCAGCGAAAAAGTAGAAGTCAGCGACAAGGAGGTGAATACCCCTCCTTTCTATAATGCCTGGTCAATTGGTGAAAAGTGTGTAGACACATCCGATCTATTCTCATCACAGTCTCCCACTAAAGATACTAAGCCAAATATTTGTGTTCTTGAACCTGTTGAAGAAACAATCATAGATTTGACAATGTCAGATGAGGAAGATTCAGGATCAGATACGTCCTTCGAAACAGACACGGCAGCAGAATCCGATGAATCCCATGTAGAAACCGTTAGGGTAGTGATTGAATGTGAAGACTCAGACATTTGAATTTTAAATTGTTAATTATATATATGTTGTATATCAGGGTATAAAATTGTGATTGTATGTATGATAGGAGTATGAGTTCTGTGAAAGTAAATTTGAAGTGCTATGAGGTTTAGAGTCTGTTCGGGACGAACAGATTTTCAAAGACGGGGGCAGTGTAACGAATTTTAAGTTTCACTGTTCCCTTCTATGTAATCACGTTTGTACTGTACAGAGTTTATGATATTATGTATAAATTTTTCATGTTGATTATGTATTGTTATTATTCCAAATGTGATTTAAAAATAGCAAATGACGTCATGCTACTTTCATTTTTAATTATAGATAATATATTGTTCTGGTTTCAGAATATTTAGATTATTAAGAACAAAAGTTAATATATAGTTAGAAAGTGTATTTATTATTGTTTAAAAATGCTGATATTTTAATTATGTAAAGGGTATAACCTAAACAAGTATTAGTTACGTACACAGCGTTGAATGACGTTAATCAGCTGTTTTTCTGACAACCGTTGTTTTAGTCAAATAACCTTATTTGGTTTATAAATACATACGTTTTTGGTATAAAACATGATTACTAAATCATTTTCTAAAACACATGTGATTAACATTGGTCATTAAAGTTAAATTGTTGTATTTATTAAGGAAAACGTCATTATTACATTGCATTTTAAGGCTTGAGTCGTCGTTTTACTTACATTTTGAGTAATTCTTCCTATTTAATATCTACTGGATGGTTGTAAATAACGATGTTTGAATGAGGCATTTTCATTTGGTCCATTGCTCCGAGGCAAAGATCTTATAGTTTAATCATAGCATTCAATATTCATGTTGGCCAAAAGCACAAACGTAACGTCGTCCACCATTGTTTACTTGCCGTAAACCGTCTCAATGTCGTAAATGACAATTGTGACGTCATTAGCAGGTGCGTTGCTACTTAGTATAAATAGAGGACACATTATTGTGTTTCTTCAGTCGTGAGTTGACTCCCGAGGTACACAGTACACTCGATAAAAATATAAAGCAAACGCTTAAGTCTCAGACTTTCTGTCATTCCCTATATATACTGAATAAAGACACACGCTCTTTCAAGGTACTATTTATTAGTAGTGACTCAGTCAATATTTTGAAAGCAGTCACGAATTATTCTTTTGAAATAAATATAAACAATATTTGTTCACAGAAATAAGCGACTCAGTAGATTTATAAGTTACATTAAATCCATATTTGTGAGACGCACTTCTCAAGGTCAAAACATGAGTGTGGACATGCATTAATGCTATTTCGTAATAAACGATTCAGTCGGGCGATATGCCAATAAAGCCGTATTTTATGATGGTCTCAATAATGAGCATAAACACATCCAATAGATAAATTAATATCAAATTACATTTATCCGTATATTGTACTAATATTTTATGAACCGGAATGCTTGACCAGAGTTATCCCTACTGTATTATTTGCTTGCTTAAATTTTTTTATAAAGTATTGTCTTTTGAATATTTGTTACATTAACCAAATGTTTACTGTTAAAATAAATAGTTTATTTTCATACCGTTTTAACTTTCATTAATTTAAAGGATTTTAGAAATACACCTGGTATCTTGCTTGTGTCAATAATCAGTCAAAAATAGTTGAGAAACTCACTCCAGTCGTAACGTAGAAAAACGTTACAATATAAGTATGGTTCAGACTGGTCGAATATTGTTCAGATCCGTAGTTAAGCTATGTTCACACTGCCGATCAGACCAACTCGATCAATCCCGATGAAGGCGGATTAAGCGATCGGGAGACTGGTCTGAATCAATCGACAAGAATGTTCGGGGTGGTCTACCTTAGTCGTCATCGATCTGACTTTCTACCCGAGAGTTTTTGACATGTCAGAAACATTCGAGTAAGGATCGAGAAGCCAGTCACTCGAGAGGAGTACCGGTCGAATTGATCGGGAAACGATCGAGTATGGTCGGAATACAAATAATTTACCGATCAGTACGCGATCATCTCAACCTTTGCTCGACTAATATCTGATTTTTCTCGATCAACGACAACCTGTGCGATATCTGCTCCAGATTAACTCGACCAATGCCCAAATTCTGTATGGTCACTGCGACTTCTATATTTTTTGCATCCCAGAACAACTCGATTAATACCCGATCTTTATGCAAACACATTCGACCACTCTTCGATCTCTACTCGGCCATACACGAGTATACATGACTACTCCACGATTTTCTAAACAATTAAACTCAAAGGCCGAAAACGAACCCACACAGCCATAGCGAAAAACGAAAGCCGACGAGAAGACAAACAGAAGTCTACATAACACAACAAAGAAAACTAAAAACTTAGCAACACGAAACCCAATAAAACTGGAAATGATCCCACGTGTTTCGGAGAGGAAGAAGATCCTGCATTTTGGCCCCAGAGGATTTTTCAAAAATGAAAGTAATTGTGCATTAAAATTCATTATTAGAGAGCTAATGAATAATTTAGCCTTCAAAGTTTGATGGGCTTTTTTTGTTTGACTTTCCATGTTTTCCGTATGTCCAGAAATTTTTGTAGTATAAAAAAATAAAAAGATGTGGTCAAATTGCCAATGAAACAACTCTCCACAGGACACCAAATGACAAAGAAATTAACATATATTTTTCACCGTACGGTCGAATGTTTACAAACAAAATTTTTTCATACGCTTTTTGACACAATTTTATAAAAAAAAAATTGAAACGAAAGATAAATGATTTTTATTTGAATTCACGATAGATATATGCCAACAGTTTAGAAAAGGTATCCTCCAGGGGATTGAAATTTTGTATTGGGCCAAATTTTGGGGAAATGTTTCACATCTGTATCCCCTTTTTGCAATATTATTAGTAAAACAAGCAGGTTGTGCTCTTCATCTTTTATATAAGCTTTGGATTTCAAATATTTTGGCTACGAGCATCACTGAGGAGACATGTATTGTCGAAATGCGTATCTGGTGTAAGAAAATTGGTACCGTTAATTTTATTGTTGCCATGGATACACCAAAAAGAATTATCAGATCTTTGGAAAATGCTGATTACAAACATTTGCACATATGACGCAAAATGTATGCCTGATTTGTAAGAAAGCAAGGAAAAGGGGATGGTAAAATTTATGTATATTGCTATCTAACATCAGAACTAATCCAGTGACAAATGTTATTTTGAAGAAAAGAGCAGTATAATTCCCAATACTAATCAGCGTCCTATTTACTTTCAAGAAGTGTTTATAACCATTAGGGTCCTCTTGTTCAGCTCCTGCAATTCTCTCATACTTTCATTTTAACATTTAATTAGAAACTTTCCAATTTAATTTTTCCTTTGGTGTTCAGTATTTTTGTGATAACAATTTATACTTCCCACACAGTGATCGCAGTGTAAGCGACTGCATCACCTCAATTTATCGGCACCCTTTGCTTTCTATCCCTTTTTATTCGTCTTCTATGCTCTCTTCAAGCTCCATCACAGCTATTAACTTGTCTATCTGAGCTCTATCCACCTTGCCAAACAATCCAACGTGTCACGGTACTTGTTTATCCCAAATTCATGTATTTGGTTTTGATGTTATATTTGTTATTCTCGTGGGATTTTGTCTGATGCTTGGTCCATTTCTGTGTGTGTTAGATTTTAGTGTTGTGTCGTTGTTCTCCTCTTATATTTAATGTGTTTCCCTCGGTTTTAGTTTGTTACCCCGATTTAGTTTTTTGTCCATGTATTTATGAGTTTTGAACAGCGGTATACTACTGATGCCTTTACTTTACATCCATACATATATTTTGAATTTATAATTTAACTCAGACCTTCTGTGAACTACTGAATTTAACCAAATAAACGGAGAATGTGTCCATGCATAGAACGCAGATAATGCCCCAGCTTGCATATTACGTTATAAAGAGTCATTACCCAAGAACGGTAAAAGTGACGCCACTTAAATTATAGCACTTGATCTATGTTTTATCTGCGTTTCATAAAATTTGGTTGAGCCAACATAAAATTAGAGAACGGAAACTGATTGTTGGGACGTACGTATACGTATACGTACTCACGGACGGACAAGGGTAACACTTTTAACACATAAAAATGCCTCCTCCGCTGCAGCGGGTGATATTAAAAGTTAGACGTTTTTATACTGAATTGTACATTCCCGACCAATGCCCGACTATCCCTACACGATCAAGTCGATCTGGTCTGGCCGAGATCAGGTTGAGATCGAGTATAGTTGATTTGGTCTAGGTAGTCGAATAAGATCGTGTAGAGATCGTGGATTGGTCGGAATTATCGAATATGCATTCAAAAAGTGGTCGGGTTGGAGTCGTGATGCAGTCATCAATGAGTCGTGAATGGTTCTTGTATAGTAGGATAGCAGTCGGGTAGAAGTCGTTAACTGGCCCGATCAAGAATTTGGTCACGCTTGGTCGTGGAAATTTGGACAATCTGGATCATCGAGTTGATCTGATCGGCAGTGTGAACCTAGCTTTAAGTATGGTTTAGGTAGCACTCCACAGTTAGGTGTGTAGTTTCGCATTTTGGCCCCTGTGGATTTTTCAAATATGAGAGCTAGTGTGCAATAAAATTCATTTTTGGATAGCTGAGTATTAAAATAGCCTTTGTATTGGGTTTATATGAACATCAAGATTATGTAATGTATGTAATATAGGCTGTTTTCTGTATGACAGTCCGTATTTGCATGTCCCTACCATACATTGGTCCGGCAATTATTGTAATGTTTTTTTCCAACTTTTTATCGCACGAACTTTGTGATTGGATTTTACGAAAAAATGAGGCGAAAGACACCCATTTTTTATTTGATCATTAGGAAGATTTATGAACACAGTTTTAAAAAGGTATCACTCAAAGGCATTGAAATTCTAGTTTGATCCAAATTTTGGGGGGATATGTGACATGTCCACCCCCCTTTTTGCAATATTTTATGGTAAATAAATGCAGAATGTTGCCATGGATACACATAAAAGGAATTAATTTTCACTCTTTTAACTTTTGAAAATCAAATCTATGGAATATACTGATTACATACATATGCACATGTACAACACAAACAGTTAGGTTAATGCATTAGAAATCCAGGAATAGGAGATGATAAAACATTTTGTGGCTCATTTTTAATTTTATTTTCTAACTGTGGAGTGCTACCTTATGGCACATCAGAAAGCACAGAAATGCACTTTTAAAGATAAAATTTACCACAAATCTTTAGTCTTTTATGTTCTTGATTTAGTTCTGAAGGTAAAAAATCTGCTAGGAATGCAATTTATGTTTATTTTATTGTTTACTGTCCTTAGCAACCAAATATACACATTTTGACACTTAGACATGTTGCGGTCTTAAATTTGTACTCAATTAGCTTCGCCAATGTAACCAAAGATTACGCTTTATATGTAGCCTCAGAATGTATCGCTTTATATTTTTGAATGCGAATAAGTCAAATAAACATTTTTAGCAGGATTTTATATTATAATTTGGCATTAATTAAATTTAATGATGCCAGTACTGCTAGAAATTTATACCCTGCTTGAGAGCTTCTAAACCAAGGTAAGGTATGCTATTTACAGCAAAATTGACCTATCAGTGCTTTCAAATACCTAAAAATTGTACAATTTGTCCTCTTTTAAGGTAATTTTATGATTTTAAATAAGATAATGGGAAAAGTTTTAGAAATTGACCCCAAAAATGAGACAGACTTGAAGTTTTTCACTATGATCCAGCATTTATTTTTAAATCACTTTTTGTCGCGTTTCAACATCAACTGCTAACCTTCATAAAATCTTTATTACAGAACCAATTTTAAAAACCAAGGTACCATTTTCATGGTAACAGCTAGTAGAACATAGAAAATATAATAAAAATTGAGGCAGGAGGGGAAAAATTTCACCTTCAGGTAGCACTCCACAGTTAGGTGTGTAGTTTCGCATTTTGGCCCCTGTGGATTTTTCAAATATGAGAGCTAGTGTGCAATAAAATTCATTTTTGGATAGCTGAGTATTAAAATAGCCTTTGTATTGGGTTTATATGAACATCAAGATTATGTAATGTATGTAATATAGGCTGTTTTCTGTATGACAGTCCGTATTTGCATGTCCCTACCATACATTGGTCCAGCAATTATTGTAATGTTTTTTTCCAACTTTTTATCGCACGAACTTTGTGATTGGATTTTACGAAAAAATGAGGCGAAAGACACCCATTTTTTATTTGATCATTAGGAAGATTTACGAACACAGTTTCTAAAAAGGTATCACTCAAAGGCGTTGAAATTCTAGTTTGATCCAAATTTTGGGGGGATATGTGACATGTCCACCCCCCTTTTTGCAATATTTTATGGTAAATAAATGCAGAATGTTGCCATGGATAATAGTTCAGACTATTTTCAATGGCAAAGATAAGGGTTTTCAGTACAGTTGAGTATTGTTCAGACTGGGGTCGAGCGAGTAATGTCAAGTAAAAGTCAGACCAATTGAGAGTGGTCGAGTAAAAATCAATACAGTCGGGTACAGATATAGGCCATTTCAGACTTTTACTAGATTGTAGTATCTGTCATTGTTATTGAATCGTACGCAATTTGACTGGATTAAGTTGTTATTAGTTAACCTTTAACTGGACACCGGACAAGCCATATTATTTTTATCAATGAAACTGAAGGTATGAAAGGTAAGAATTGCCTTTTCTTATATTTTAATTCAATTTACCGCATATAAAATAGAACTTTATTTATTAATAGCCTATATAATGTTATATTGTCGTAATTAATGAACTTGAAGGAAGGAAAAATGGGACAGAAGTATACGGTTTTCAATAAATGAATTATAAAATAACTTTAATCGCAGGCTGCTAAAATTGCATGGTGCATATCATCTGTCATTGTAAATTTTTCATATCTTGATTCAACCCTAATACAAATATATCCGACACTCTGCAAGTAAATAAAAATAAAAACATATTTACCCTTGATTGAATTGAATTGAATTGTATTAAAAATTTGCTTGACACATAACTTGTCGAAATACAACCATTAAATAAAATTATTATAACCCGATCTTGAAAATTATTTTCCCAGTCATTTGAAGTTCCTTGCTTTTAAAATGTACTAATCTTCTCCTGAATCGTCCGTATAATACGGGGTTGCATTAATTCAATGAAACTGTTTTTTTCGCTGTTTCCGATAAGTCTTTCAGTTACCTCCGTTTCATGCACAACATGCACAAAATGCACCGTGGTTTTTTTTCGACAACCAGCAATTTTTTTTAAATTTCACCACGCGATTCGTTTTAAGTATCAGGAATATACAATGGAACAAATTTTACACATGTAACGTCGAAAAAAAAGCGTTTGTTTGGATTTTTCGACGTTTGGACAAAATGGCTACCGTTTTGTAATGTTTCGTAGCATTTTATTCCTGTAAGACCCAAACATGCAGTTAATAAAAAAAAGAATCTAGACTTTATGTTCTTTTTGTGTATCTAACTTTTGTTTTGGTAAATTATGAATTACTTATTGAAATATCAGGTCAAAAAACCCGCATTATTTGCATGGACAAATGAAATATCAACTTGGACAAAATGGCTACCGCTTGAAAAACGACTGTGAAGAGATGGTTTTATAGAATCTACAATTTTTGAACTCACGAACAATGAGGCAAATGTTTGTTCTTTCGGTAGATGTTATAATTATCTCACATTTTTAAGACATTTTTAGCTATGTCTACTTATAAAACTACCTTTCAGCCGTTAAGTCAACGAAAAACGTCATTGGACATTTTTCTTATTCCAGCTTAATATGCAGCCACCCAAGTCAAACGAAATTAGACAAAAGAACGGCTTTTATTTAACCAAGAACTGACACACTTCGTTGCTTCTGCCAAGTTTCAGGAAGATCAGAGAATAAGAAATAGGATCACTTTACATAAGAGATAAAACAGTTGTTCAAAAATGTAACGTTGGACATCCGTTTTTTTTTTCACAATTGCTTTGTTGTTTTAATCCTCAAATATACTAGATATTACTAAGCATATAACCAAGAGCTATAAGAACATAAAGGAAAACATATACTGAATTAGTTTTTATTGTGGTTAGTGTTTGTTAACATTTTATTTTGTTTTGCGGAGGAAATTTCGAAGATTCTTTTTTAAATCATAGGGGTTGTAGGAACAGCGTGCGTGACGTTACAGTAGTATAAAATTACAACATAATAAGACACATTATAAATTCGAAATGAAAGAGCTTAACTATCACAAAATGAAATATTAACAAAAACAAGTACAAAAACGGAAGTGAAAAATATATATGTAATTATATACCAGGCATAGCCCTTAGTCTGTGTGATAAGAACAGAAAAAGACAGTCAATACATCATATTGCTGGGGGAAATTGGGAGCTATTTGAGAAACCAAATTGAACGTTTGCAGATGAAACACAATTATTCAATAAAAATTTCTGTTAGAAAATCATTTAAAAATTCTACACTTAATGTGTTGTAAAATTAATTACGAAAGGGTAATCGAAAAAATACTGGCAAACAAACGCAAACAGCCTTCTTTTAAAAAGATAAACCGAACAGCAAGCTAAAAAGGGTCCTAAAATGACAAGTGTACAAGTTTACCTTAACGTTTCTTCATATTTATTCACACTGTAGGAAGCGTTTCACAATTGATTTCTTTAAATCGTACGATTTAGACCTTTAAAAAATATTAAGATTTAGACATTTTGATAAATAGTAAGATGTATACGTAGATTTTACACTTACGAGTGTAGAAAGACGCGTTCCTGATTAATGTAAACAAGGAAAACACTTCGGATGCAGGAACTTTAAAAATGGGTTAAATATTGTTATTTAATATATCATCAAATAAAAAAAAATAACCATCTATACATTTGTACATTTAAGTGCCAAATCTGCCTTAGAACCAGGAAGTGGTGAAAACATGACAAAAACCACACTTAAGGAGGCTCGCGGGTATAAAAAATTCAGCAAAGTCTTTAAACCCACGAGCCCCCTTAAGCTTACATTAATTTAAATTCAAAATTAATAATGGTGCACGTTCATTTCCCTTTTTATTGCAAGATACAATTTGGTTGAAATGCACTAGAAATTACAAATTAAGGGGAGCAAACTCTGTAATTTGCTATCATTCTTACCAAATGATATCTATATGATATCCAAAATGAAAGACCTACCATTTCTAACTCAGTATGAAGCTAAATTCAAAATAGAATGCTGAGATCAGTGTTTTTTCCGGTTATGTTTTGATTTTTTATATTATACGATTTTCTAATATAATTCAAATTCTTTATTACCTTGAACTTTACAGTTCATCGGTGTATAGTTGACTCTCGTTGTCTGGAACTCGGTTTACTTGAAATTCCGGATGAGTCGGCATTTTCCTCTGTTCCCAAACTTTGTTCTTTATCCTACGATAAGAATAAAAATTATAAAATAGAGTTCGAATTTGGGCAGTGAGTAACTTACGATTCTAGATGAACTCTTTTATAACATGGCAAATTGCATTTTTCTTCCGCATATTTTTCAATAACAGCATTTTGTATACTTTTCCCTTTCCTTGCACCCTTAACAATTGTCTTCATAGGCAATTTGTACATTTTGAATTTCGTCTTAATGACTAATATTTTTGAGATGTTGGACAGGACTTGATACTCGAAAAAATATGGAAATGACGGCTAATATCAACGCAGAATGTAGCGTGCTCAATTTCATCCGCGTCAATTTATTTATGAAATGCACACAACTTCATTCCTACAACTGAACAACTGTCCCAACGTTTTTACATGTAAATTGGTGTTTTTCTGCCCCACCTACGATAGTAGAGGGGCATTAAGTTTTCTGGTCTGTGGCTCCGTTCGTTCGTTCGTCCGTCCGTTTAGGTTAAAGTTTTTGGTCAAGGTAGTTTTTGATGAAGCTGAAGTCCAATCAACTTGAAACTTAGTACACTTGTTGCTTATGATATGATCTTTCTAATTTTAGAGCCAGATTAGACTTTCGATCCCAATTTCACAGTCCACTAAACATAGAAAATGAAAGTGGGATTTTCAGGTTAAAGTTTTTGGTCAAGGTAGTTTTTGATGAAATTGAAGTCCAATCAACTTGAAACTTAGTACATATGTTCCCTATAGTATAATCTTTCTAATTTTAATGCCAAATTAGATTATTACCCAATTTCAAGGTCCATGGAACATGGAAAAGGATAGTGCGAGTGGGGCATCCGTGTACTTTGGACACATTCTTGTTCTAACTATTTCATTTTACTTCATATACTCAACCAAAACAGTACAGTTATGAAAAATAGAATAATGACATTTTTGTACTGACTTCATCAGCTCGGATATCAGCTGTCACCCTAACGGGCGCGCTTATCTTACTGATAAAGTCTGGTAACTGGTTACAGGCACTTGTACCAGAAAAAATCATATCTCATTACCTGAAGGTTAGGTTAGGAACATAAATCTGATTTTTGTTTCCGAGACAAGTTCTTGTGTGGATGATGAATAAAAGATTGGGAATTCAACCTCACCGTAATAGTTATTATATTGTTATGATATAAACATTTGTTTTCAGTATAATTTTGTTCGTTATCATATATTATGTAGATAATCATACCAGTTTTACAGGCAAATTTTCATTTATGTTCATCGTTCTATTATACTTTTCTAATGATAGTGCAAGTTAATAATGGACACTCCTCTGAAATAATTCGTTTTTCTAAAGATAGGATTTGAGAAGCATTCATATTTCTCCCGCTGTTGCTGCAAAATGTCTATGTTTGTAAAAATATTTTCATAAATACTCATTAATAAAATTGATATATACATATAACAAGCGATAAATGTTCTATTGTTTTAGAAAATGTAAAATGAACTGAACACGTATAATTTGTTTTTATTAATGAACAAGATATTGTTTACGTTAACCTCGTCTTCTTTGTTTTAAATTCGATCCAAAACGAAGGACACATGTCATATTGTATCTTCATAACTTGAACAAACAAATCGAAATAACACGTCACAGGAAAAGTAGACAAAAGGACGAGAACAACGATTATATATGTTTTAGTTCAAAAGTGTAGATTTAAAACATTACACATCCAATTCGTTTAATATATGAATAAAACTAAATATTTAAATTGTATTAATGTGTCTTGCAAATGGCTTCAGAAAACTTTTTAACATAGACATAAACATAGATCAATATTTTTGAACTAAGAGTAGTAAGACATATTTCAAGATCAAATATAAGTGTTAAAAACTGCTTTAAAAATCACATAGATTCAATTCTTTAGGTAGCGATTGAACGCTTACTTAGTTACTTTTGTTTTCTTATTATCGTCTATTTATTTAGATGTTCCATTTCAATGAATTAGAAGCATTGGAAATTATCGCAGTGTGAAGGAAACTATTCAAAGTTGAAATTGAATTCAATATTTTGTAAATAACTAGTAAATTGTCAATAACAATATTGCGATAATTCAGAATATGGCAAACGAGTAAGTATATTTTAAACAAACCTGTTTTTAAACGATATGTGTCTGCTTATAAAATATTGACATAATTGTAAGAAAGGAAAGATGACAAATAATAATTAACGATGTAAGATGTATAAGATTAAATACAAATAAAAGAACACTTATAACACGTATTTTAGATGATAACCCACGTCAGTACCTATAATCTTTATTTCAAGACCATCATGTATTGAATGTATGTGTGTAGTTGAAACGGAATGGTGTTCAACAAGGTCTTGGTATCTTCCGATGATTTTATTTTTAAAAAAAACGAAAGTTCTTAGACATAAACCCTCAGCTTTCTGCTTTGACACTGATGACGTTTTGTAAAGTTTGGGTAGCAGCTGCAAGATCTTGAATTTGAGTTTGGAAATATATTTTTCTAATTTTTGTGCTATTTTCCTGTCCGGTGTGAGAAAAGTATTTCTCCTTACTAGTGAAAAATCTGTTCTCGGCAAATAATTGGTTAAATTTTCTTGTTTTCTTATGAATTTTTTTATTGTGACGTCATGAAAAAAGGCGACCATGCCTGATGATGTCACATTAAACGTACACAAGTTTCCTCAAATCTTTGAAAAGGAAGGATACAAATCATAAGAGAAACAGATTCCACCACTGTAACTCGTGTATTACGATATTTATCCACTCTCAACAGTTAAATTTAAGTATCACTTTTATATAAAATTAAAGTATATTTGCCAATACACACAAGGCAACTATTTTATAATGCATATATTCTACCATATATAGACTATTGTAGTTCAGTTTGGGGAAATTTATTACAAAAAGATTCAGATAGAATCATAAAACTTCAAAAAAGAGTAGCAAGAATTATACTGGAATGCGATATTTCTATTCCATCTAATTTCATGTTTTCTTCTTTAAAATGGCTATCTTTTACCAAAAGAATAAAATACCAACAATCAATTCTAATGTATAAAATTGTAAATGGGCTAACACCTGATTACTTAGCAATACTAAATATTGATGATGTGCAACGCCACAACTTACGATCTGTCTCTAATAATGATCTTTTTGTTCCAAGACCAAATACAAATTTTTATAAAAAATCTTTTCATTATTCTGCAACCAAAGTATGGAATAATTTACCACTCGAAATAAAGAAATGTCCTAATGTGGAATTATTCAAGAAACATAGTTATAATCATTTTCTTGAAAATTATATGCAAGTCAACTAATTTGTTTTCCTCTAACAAAACTATATCAAATATTGTCATTTATTACCCTTTGTATATTTCAATGATTGAATTGTGTATATACTAGTAATATATATTGTAAATTAATGTATGAATGTATGAATGTTAACTGTATGCATGTATTTTGTTTGAGGGCCTCAATGAAAATTAGACTATTTCTAATTGAGTTACCCTCTTTAAATAAAGAATTTATTATTATTATAAAAAAATTTTATTATTATTTAAAAAGATCGGCAAGCTTTAAATGTTAAAATTTAACTGTCTCGAGTGGAGAAATCTCGTAATACACTTGTTGCAGTTGTGGAATCTATTTATTTAGATGTATATCCCATATGCAGATGAAGTTTGTATAGTGCTACTAATGTTGGGAAAATTGAAAATTTCAAAATTGAAATCGTTCCGTTTTGTCTATAGATTCTGGTACTGTTATGACCACATATGACTAATACGAGGTATTTGAGCCATTACTCAATTAAAATGTTTTGTGCTGTTTCATATAAACCAGACTGACTATTTGGAATCAAACCTTTCAAAGATAAATATTCAATAAAGTATCAATAACATGTATTTCAATTATTTTGCTTATTTGTGATATTTCAGTCAGTCAATTGTTTTAACATGATAATCTCCAGATTTTAAAATAAGCCGTAACCCTGGCTTTTTTCCCTTCATTTTCCACAAAAACAAGTTTCTATTGAAAAATTCAAAATATTTGCCACATACTTTACGTTGACATCAAAATTTTAATTTGAGTAGAAATATTATCTAAACCACAACATAAAGGAAATCTCATTTTCTGACATTTTGGGAATAGTGAATGCAACTTAAAGTGTATGCATAAATTGTTTTACTTTATAGTACAGGTAATGAATCATCAAAATTACTACCAAGAGTATGCCCAAAATGGCAATACTGTACAGAAAAACTTGTTCGCAGGTTTTTTGTGTGTTGTGAAAGCTGATTCTAAGTGACGTTTTAATAGTCAAGTGCATGGGTTTATGGTAGAGAATGGTTTTATTTTTCGTGAGATAACCTTTCATTTGATATCTGGAATTACTATGAAATTATAATTAATCAACCAAAAAGTATAAGATCTTCTATGATAGTATTGACATATTTTTAATTTGTTAAATGATCAGAAAAATACACGAATGTAAATTTTTTTCAGAAACATTAGACATATTGATATTGGTGAAGGCTTGGAATTAGAGCTACCAAAACGTTTGTGGACTGAGGATGTTCAAAACTTTCGCGTGTTTAAATGGGATGCAAGAAAGATAGTTCGAGAAGGTAGAGTATTTCATCCAGCTGAAAATGACTATTTGGTCAGTTCAATTTACGATATCAGCAACCAGGCATTTCGCTTTCCAGATGGCGAGGAGGAAAAGATATGGGTAAAGGTTAAACTTGATGAAGGGAAGGCAGAAGAAAATAGAGTATACAAAGCTGTTGTGATAGCAGATAAACAACCAACGTATAAGAAAGCATGGCTTAAGGTTAGTAAAGAATACAAGAGTACCAAACACGACTATGTTTCAGGGAAATATAAAACTGATATGTATATAGTTATATTATAATGTACATTAATATTAGTCCAAAACAATCCCAAAAAAGACAAAGACTATCACACAATTTTTGTCAAAATCCCAGCTGAATGAACCTAATAGATAACACTAAATAAAGGCAACAGTAGTATACCGCTGTTCAAAAGTCATAAATCGATTGAGATAAAACAATATAAAAAAAAAGAAGATGTGGTATAATTCAATGAGACAACTCTCCACAAGAGACCAAAATAACACAGCAGTTAACAACTATAGGTTGAACGAAAAACAAATATGTTACACATAAACAAACGGCAACCACTGAATTACATGCTATAAATCCGGGTTACAAACTAAAACCGAGGAAAACAACGAAAAATCACTTATAAGAGGAAAAACAACGAAACAACAGAAACAGTTAAGTGCAACAAAAAAAAACGACAATGTAACACACACAGAAACGAACTTTATGATAATAATTGTCATTTTCCTGACTTGGTACGGGAAATTTTAAGATAATATGGTTAATTGAACCTGGTTTTGTGGCTAGCCAAACCTCGCGCTTTTATGGCAATGTTAAATATAACACTAAAATGACACCATTACATGACAGGACAATAGTACAAATAAATGCAAGAACACTGAGGACAACGAAATAAACAATACAATAATACATTTCGACATACTGATAGTAATCAAAGTTACCAGGCTTATAATTTAATACGCCAGACGCGCATTTCATCTAAATAAGACTAATCAGTGGGGCTCAGATCAAAATAGTCAGAAAGCAAGTATAAAGTTGATGACCCAAAATTAAAGTTATGCCAAATACAGCTTAGATTATCTATTCTTAGTTTTTAGAATAATTCATAGCTTTTCAAACGCTAAATTTATTAAAAAAAAATTTAAAAAAAAGAATGACCATATAATTGAGACTCATATCAATACCGAAGTGCTGACTAACCACAGAATAAAAAATAGTACACGCAAAACAACATAAGACAGCACATAAAATCAGATAAAACAAACCTGAAGATTGAATAATACGAACATGTATGAAAACTCTGGAAATTCAAATGGTTGCAAGAATCCTAGTACTCACGCAGTATAAAAGTATCAGATTGACAAATAATTTATTTTGAAAATGTTAGATGACTAGTTTAAAACAAGTTGGTGAAATTTATTTTCAATAACTTGTGTGTGAGACGGGCCTGGCGAGATCCACTAATTAACAACAATAAAACATATTTTCGATTACTACTAACTTAGTCTTAATTCGATATCGACTAAGTAGTAACTAACCCAAACGTTTTGCTTGTACTTGGCACGGATAATTAAGAAGCGATTAAAATCTGTAAAATGTAAAGAAGTCTTTTTTCTTAACTTGTTTGTTTTTGTTATTAATAGAATTTGGTAATATTGGAAATATTTTATAGCATTTGTTTACTTTTGTACAATTTGTTAGGCTTGTGACTATGAAAAGGTTGACATGTGACTTAAAATTCATTTTGTTCCGAATGCACATGTACATCTTAAATGAACGCAGACGATTCTTTTGGCAAAAATCTCGACACACTTGAAAAATCTTGAAACGCGTGCATATTCTAGTTTTCTCCTTCTACTGTGTGAATGGTGGAAAGTTTTCACTCTGCTGTCTGCTTGTATATACATTGAAGGTGTGCATGTGTTCAGGGTTTTGATTTTTATGCCCCACATACGATAGAAGAGGGGCATTAAGTTTTCCGGTCTGTGCGTCTGTCCGTCTGTTCGTTCGTCTGATCGTTCGTCCGTCCGTTCGTCCCACTTCTGGTTAAAGTTTTTGGTCCAGGTAGTTTTTGATGAAGCTAGAGTCCAATCAACTTGAAACTTAGTACACTTGTTGCTTATGATATGATCTTTCTAATTTTAAAGCCAAATTAGACTTTTGACCCCAATTTCACAGTCCACTAAACATAGAAAATGAAAGTGGGAGTTTCAGGTTAAAGTTTTTGGTCAGGTAGTTTTTGATGAAATTGAAGTCCAATCAACTTGAAACTTAGTACATATGTTCCCTATAGTATAATCTTTCTAATTGTAATGCCAAATTAGATTATTACCAAATTTCAAGGTCCATGGAACATGGAAAAGGATAGTGCGAGTGGGGCATCCGTGTACTTTGGACACATTCTTGTTTATTGATATTTTATCTTTTGGGAGAGTTGAACTTTGTATTTATTTAGTATGTACTTGCTTAAGAGGTGCATAATGTTTCTGGATAACTCCTCCTACAGTTATGTTAGGAATATTTCAGTTTTCTGGCTGTTTTTACATATATTGCAAGTGTGCGTGTGGTCAGTGTTTAATTTTTATGAATAGCTTCTCTTTTGGAATGTAGTTGAACTTTGTAATTTTTGGAGTATTTTCTTGCATAGGGTTTCCGAATGACTCCTCATACAGTATACAATACAAGACCTATATGTGCTCCTATGCTCACCTTTGTATATTTCAAAATAACAATGTGCATCTGTAGGGGGCATCATTTGTTGTCCCACAGACACAATAATATCACAAAGAAAGTCATACTTTGATATAATACAGTTACGTCAAAGTGTATTGCGGAGGCATTACCTTGTCTAGTTTTTCTATCAATACTGATAATTAAAAAAAACTCTGGATAGCCTTGGATCTTTACTCGCTACATAATCGGCAAGACTGACGCGGAGAAGAGGTTGTGCTAGGTGTCTGTTGTGTTTTGTTTCGTAAATAAAGGCCACACAAGTATTCCGTTTTACAATAGTCATAAATCGAGTTAGTAAAAGTTTTCCCAAATACAGCTAAAGTCATTTATTCCTGAGGTAGAAAAGCCTTAGTATTTCAAAAATGCAGAATTTTGTAGACAGTTAATTTATAAACATGACCATATCAATGATAATTCATGTCAGCACAGAAGTGCTGAATACTGAGCTGGTGATACCCTCGGGGAATTAAAACTTCACCAGCAGAGGCATCGACCCAGTGGTTGTAAATAAACTCATCATAGATACCAGGATTAAATTTTGTATTAACGCCAGACTCGCGTTTCGTCTCCAAAAGACTCATCAGTGACGCTCGAATCCAAACAATTTAAAAAGGCCAAATAAAGTACAAAGTTGAAGAGCATTGAGGACCAAAACACATTAAGGTTTTGCCAATTACATCGTTCTCAATATAATAGAATTTTATGTGACTGTCATATAAGTGAGATGTTTATCCAGCTATAAAACCAGTTTCAATCCATTCGTTTGATATGTTTGAGATTTTGATTTTTCCATATGATTCATTACTTTTCGTTTGGAATTTTCCTCTGCCATCGGTGTTTTTGTGGTTTTACAGGTCACGTATTAGATGTGATATGTCGTAGTGCTCTTCTTTTTCGTAAATATCTAATGTATAAATAATAGAAATGAAACTGTATGATTCATGAAATAGATTTGCATGTCATAAATTATGTCATCACTCTCCTTTGAATACATGTATAACATATGTCGTCTTTCACAGCTTGGATATGTGTGCTTCAGCACAACCGCCATCGACACGTGCTGTATCCTATCTTATCCACAAAAAACAGAGTTTACTTGCGGTCCGACCGGCGGAATCTACACAGCTAGTAATGACTATAGAATACAGATATTTGTACCGGAAATGGCGCTTACGCATGAGGAACTTATGATGGTTGAGGTATTTTTAAGTATAACAAAAGAGAGGGTTTTAACTCGAATAGCCTTATATACACACAACAAAAATACATCGTTTTCACTAGTTTTCGTTTATATGTCTTTTGATGAGTGAAGACATTTCAATTGATATTTCATAGTGTGTCTTTCTATGTTGTAATATAAAATTATTGTTTCAGGTAAGGGTGAAGGTTGTTACCTTTTAAAACGTTTAAACCCGCTGCATTTGTTTGCATCTGTCCTGATGTTCAGCGGTTGTCGTTTGTTGATGTTGTTCATACGTGTTTCTCGTTTCTCGTTTTTTTTTATTTAGATTAGACCGTTGGTTTTCCTGTTTGAATGGTTTAACACTAGTCTTTTTTTTTAGTCCTTTATATCTTTCAGTTCGGTTTCAGCCAAGGCTCCGTGTTTAAAGTCCGTACTTTGACCTATTATAGTTTACTTTTACAAATTGTGGCTTGAATGGAGAAATTATATAAAATATGATAAACGTCAACAAACGACAACTACTTTAAACATCAGATTCCTGACATCGGCAGGTGCAAACAATTGCTGCTGAAGCATACTTTTGAAAATGGATTTTCTTTTCTGTATTTTTCTGATCGATGGACCTATTTTTTATTACAATCAACATTTATTGACAGTCTGGGCTGAATTTATTGTGGCATGTTAAATTGATAAACCTTCATAGATTGTTATGAAAGAAGCTTATCTACAAGACCAAGAAAAAGCAACATTCTTTTTTTCAATTCCTTAATTTTTAAGTCAACATTAAACTTTTATATCGACATCGGCAATCGGCGAGACAAAGGGTTCCCTGGAACCCCTCATAATTATTTGTTTGTAATACCGACTGTATAAGCAAGAATATAAAACGATCTTGTTGGGGCGAGCTCATATTCGAACTAATAATTTGTTTTCAAATAGTGTTTTTTATTTGAAAAATATAAAATAAATGAATAAGGAAGTAAAACTTCTTTTCCTCTTCAAAAAAGCTGTGATAGTTGTTATGTTGTACACTTTCCTTTGATGATCTCTTATCTTAAAATATCTACTAGTGAATATTTGTTAAGATAACAAACAGGACTTGATACTCGAAAATATAAACAATGTCGTCACTAATTAGTGCAGCATCGTCGTGTGTTAATGTCCATCCGCGTCAATATGTGTCATTGTAAAACACACGACTTCATTCATACAACTGAACAACAATCTTCAATTTGTATATTTTCGCGTTTATCTTAATGCAAAATATTTTTCTAAATCGACATGGACAGGACTTGGTACCAAACTCCGAAACAGTGGTGTCATCTGGCTACGCTTTTTTGTAGAGAAAGGGAATTATGACCCGAAAGATAACGCTGTATGGAGTTTGGAGCTGTGGTTTTTGATACTTCTAGGACGAGCTGATATTCGAGCTGATGAAGTCAGTATCATCAACAAATAAAATATCATTATTCTTTTTATCTGCAATTTTCCGTAACTGATAGGATTTTGTTTGGATAAAAATATGAAGTAAAATTAAATTTATACTATTAAACGAGAAGACCTCATTTTGTGTGTCGCTTCTTTTCCTTCCACAATAAATTAATCATCATGCCTCTGTGTCCTATAGGTACCATGCATTGTCGCATTTGTCATCCATTCTTTTGATTATTCAGTCTGGATTATTTTGGGAGAAAAACGAAAAAAACTGCGTCCGGATATTTTTCCGTCATTGGACGAAATTTTAAGTCAGACTAGACATCCGGTTTGCGTTTTTTTCTGTACGAATAACGTGTATTTGCTATCTGCTATCATTTTCAAGTTTACTATCCACAGTGGTCACTGAGTTTATTAAATAGAGAAGATCAATATGATATGTCAATGACCGCCGAGGATCGATAACTAAATTGAAAGTTGATAGTAAAAGGCAAATACACTTAATTTATAATAATGTATGTTCATTATACACGACAGAAAAACGCTAACATTATTGAAATCAATAGAAAAAAAAATTATAAGAATTTTGGAGGAAAAAAAATAGGAGCCGGGCTAGAAAAACAATTGTCATGTCCCAAAGTACCTATAACTTTTGATACCTAAATTCTGAAATTCTTCAGTCATAAAATCTTTTACAAAAATTCATATTTTGGAGGAAAAAAAATTAGGAGCCGGGCTAGAAAAACAATTGTCATGTTCCAAAGTACCTATAACTTTTGATACCTTTTCTGAAATTCTTCAGTCATAAAATCTTTTAGAAAAATTCATCGGGTCACTAAGTATAATAAACATGATAAATAGAGAGGGTCTATATATAATCCATCGGGTCACTAAGTATAATAAATAGAGAGGGTCTATATAATATATCAATGACTGCCGTGGATTGATTAGTTAACTTGAGAAAAAGGAGAAGGGGTTGAAAAACAATGGCCCTCTCCCCAAGTGCTTTTAACTTTTATTACCTTTCCTGAAATTCTCCAGTCATTAATTGTTTTACAAAATTCATCCTACAACACTAAAACATACTTTCAATTACGCTCTGGATGCCCGCAATTTCGCGGGTATGTTCTGGCATTTATCATCCTTGCTTAAAGTATTTCAGTTTGGGTTATTTTGGGAGGAAAACGCAAATATAGGCTTTCATATATCCGTCTATTGTTCCCGTCATCGGACAGACTTTTTGAGAAATATAAACGACTTCCGCTGCCCTTTAGGCCTGTTTTGAAATTAAACATAATTTGCATATTAAGTACTTGGGACAGAACAATTATTTTTTTTAGTTTTTCTGTATACTATGATCATACATATAGTATAAATAAAGTGAACTTGCTATTTATATATATTATCAATTCCAATAGTTTTCTATCCACGGCGGTCACTGAAATATTTTTGAATACTACATACATATATACTATGAATAAATTGTATAAATTTGCTATAAATTCCAATAGTTTACTGAGGTGACTTTTAATATATCAGTGACCGTTTTATATAGTAATTATAGTATGTATATATGTATGTTCATAGTATACAGAAAAACAGAAAGAATAAAAATCGGTATTTGGAAAAAAAGGGGGAGGGCCAAAAGAAATGTGCCCAGTCCCCAAGTACCTTTGACTTCTGATACCTCTCCTGGAATCTCCAGTTATATTTTTTTTACAGTTTACATACGCTCTATTTCCCCGCGATTTCGCGGGTGTGTTCTAGAAGGTAATTAAAACTTCATTCACGCGTACAAAACGTTGGGAAAGTTGTATGAATTAATTCGCATACATTTCATTGATACATTGACATGGTCCTTACCGATTTGTTATTACGAGTGAACGGCAATATGTCGACTTAAAAAAATAAATTCCAAAAATTTCTTAATGAACTGTCACACAAGAATCACTGGAAAATAACATAGTTTATATAAGTTGTCTTGTGAATATGATGTATTACAATCATGTTACGATATTTGAGATCTAGAGCTTCTTAAAAACACCGTAGAAATATCGGAATGGCCCAAGACCGTGGTATCACTGTAAGCAGCTACAAAAAGGCTAACTTTTCACTCGCAAATAAAAGGTGTAAACGAAAAGGATCATGCACAACCAAGACTTGCAAATGCAAAAAATATATGATACCATGTGGAAGTAAATGTCACCCAAGCCTACATGCAAGAATGTAATTAGCGATGAAAACCAACTATGGCATCAATATTTAATTTTTACGTAGTATTTGAAATATGAAATAATACATTGTCATGTAATCATCATTGTTTTTTAGATAAAGTTTTTGTATTATTGAAACTTTTATAATGTAATTTAAAAAAAAATACCTATATGGTCCAAATACTCATATAGTCCGGCCCGTTAATAGCCAAACACGTATAATACTTATATGGTCCGACCATATGAGTATACGCACATGGTCGTGACCATACGCGTATGGTCCAAATACTCATATGGTCCGGAACAGTTACAAATACTAGTGGTATCTGCTTGTCTGGTTCTTGTTTAAAACGGAGTAACTCTGGTCGTTCGATATTGAGAGCCGATTCACAGTTACGAAGTATTTCATGGTCCTTATATCCCCTTTGCTTAATTAGTTATCAAAGGTACCAGGATTATAATTTGCCTTTGAATTTACAAAGTGTATCTTTTAAATATTCCGTGCTGCTGTTGTTTCGGTGGTGGCGAATAGCTTCCCCTTTATAAATCCGGAGAAGACTGTTTGGTTATGCATAGACGTCCTATCTAAATATTGAAACGTATTAGTAGGTTTGGTGTAGCTCTTTATATCAAGGATACCGGTGTTCCTGAACCTCAAACCTTTATGTACGACTGTACAAATTTCAATAAAGGGTGATGATCATCTGCTATTTTAAAAAACTCCTCAACCTCTTCTCGTGATGAATGAGCTATTATAAACGCATCATCTCTATACCTTCCGTAAAATAAGATCTTATTTTTTTACTTATATTTTTCAATAATTTCATTGATAACTTCGAATGCTCTAATATCACAAATTTCTGGGCTGCATTTACTTCCCATACTAGCGCATATTTTCTGTACAAAGTATCGGTCATTAAATTCAAAATAATTGTTTTTCAACACTGTGGCTACTAACGATTTAATTGTTTCACAGCTAGGTAATTTTATCGGATAATCTTCTTTTACTGCACTGTTAGCTGAATAACTGTCAATTTGGCTTCAGAGAAAACCACAGAACTGCTGACAGTATTTTCATATTAAAATCTTTAATTAATAAATATATACACAACAATAACAAAAAAATATATGCATGCTTCATTGACTTAAGAAAGGCATTTGACTCTGTATAGAGGACAGCCCTTCTATATAAATTAGGCAAAATGGGAGTAGGAAAGTCTTTTTACAGAGTAATAAAACAACAATATTTAAATACAAAATCCTCTTTAAAATATAAAGATCACATGTCTGACTATTTTGACATTACTAGAGGTGTGAAACAAGGAGACTCATTAAGTCCTACTTTGTTCAATATTTTTATAAATGATATCACTAAAGGTTTGGAAGATGACAACTCAAGTCCATTGGAGCTTGTAAATAGTAAACTAGGCTCCCTCTTGTTTGCTGATGATCTGCTTTTACTATCAGAATCTAAGGAGGGTCTCCAAAATAGTCTAAATAAAGTGTCCATGTTTTGTGAAAACTGGCAGCTTTCTCTAAACATAAATTAAACAAAAAGTATGGTCTTTTCAACAACAAAGCAAAAGCCTGAAATATCTATACTTGTATATAAAAACAAAAAAATAGAGAATGTTATGGAATATCCTTACTTGGGTCTGCTGATTAAATCAAATGGTAATCTCAGTCATAGTACAGCTGAATTAACAAAAAAGGCAAAAAAGGTTTTGTTTTCTATTAAAACATATACTAATTCTCTTGGCAGCCTTCCTATCTGACACCTTAGTGAGACCTATATTAACGGTTCATTCCCTCTATTCCCACTTTTTATAAATCTGGTAAGAAAAGGTATAATTTCATGTGGGAATAGAAGGAAAACTTGTGCAAACAAAGGATTATACTGTACAAACATTTTTTAATCAACTGTTAATTGACCAGGTTTTTTTTTTATTAGAACAGGTAATAAGTTATTTTTGCATCTGTTTAAATTCTGGGTTTTTTTTTAAACAAGATAAATAATGAAGTAAAGTTAACAGTTTTCACCCATTATTTTATATCTTGATTATTGGTCCAAGTAATTATATTTTAAAAGTATACTTTTATTCCACATCTTAAGCCAACAGGAATCACCAAAAGCATTAAATTATCGTTTATTTAACTTTGGAGTTTGAGAAATATTTATTTTGGATGACCGGCAGATATCCTTAATTCTTAAATTTGGAACTTTGAACATGAAATCTCCAATAGAAACTGGAAGATGGCAAAACATAGAAAGAGAAAACAGAAAATGTGTATTGTGTAATTCAGATGCCATTGGTGATGAATACCATTACATTTTTAATTGTTCAGCTTTCGATAATTGTAGAAAACAATGTATTGCATTTTACAATTATTATTATAGAAATAGAACAAACACATTGAAGTTTTATGACTTAATGATCATGAATTCCCCAAAATGTACAGAACTGAACGAACTTTGTAAATTTATTAAGGAGATCAATAACAAATTGAACTTTTCTGGGTGAACAATTGTGAATGCCTCTATCTACTTTCATACATTATTTATTTATGTAATTGTATTGAAATATGTATAATTATCTCTATACCTTTCTGTAATTTGGTTTGTGAGAATAAAGATATATAATATATACATATAAGATTATACTTGGTTATAATATTATTTATATCATGATTTATTAGTAAAGCAGACAATTTTTTAAAGTTACAAATTCAAAGATTTAAAAATAAATCTGACTCCAATCTATTTATCATAATTTTTCTTCATTTTTAAGTACAAATTCAAAAGTTTAAAAATAAATCTAACTCCAATCTATTTATCATAATTTTTCTCTATTTTTAAGTATCAATTTGATGAAAAAAGAAACATATTACAAATAAACAAGGTATTATACCTAAACAGTGTACCAAATATGTTATGCTTTAAAAAAAAAATACAGGTAAATCTTAGGTGAAATTCTAATTAACCCTGATTGTTATAAAAACAAATTATTTATCAAAACATCTATTGTTATTTGCAAGTGGGAATAGAAGGAATAGTATTTTTAAAAAGTGGGAATAGGAGGAAGACACCATATTAACTTATAATTCTGAAATAACATATTTGGACTCATATATAACATATTTCAAAGCTAAAAAAAGAGCTTTGGTTTCTGGAAAAATTGTGGACCCATTTAATTTTATTGACAAGACTCCAATAGAAAACTTGCATCTTGGTTATTGCAAGTTTACCCTTGGCACTAACAAGAGTGCCTCAAATTTTGGTACAAGGAACGAATTGGGAAGACTGCCTATTGAATGTCATATAAAAACCCAAACTATTATGTATTTAGCCAGGCTTTTCACCTCAAATTTGAATCCCTTATTACATGAATCTTTTCAATTAACAAAAACTTTGGATTCTAGTGGCTCCTATTCATGGTTCACTTTTGAAAAAGATATTCTTTCTGAATCTAACATTGATATAGATAGACTAAAAACCTGTGATAATGTAAAACAATTCAAAAATATTAAAAGCTATATTAAACCCCAAATATACTCATACTACAACAACCTGTTGATGGATAAGTTGAAATCTATTGATGATAAAAGTAAATTAAATTTTCATAAAGGACTTGAGCCAAATCTATTGATCAAACCTTACCTCTCTAACCCAAACTTTGAATTTAGAAAATTAATTACAAAACTGTGACCATTCATTATTAATTGAAAAGCATTTTAAAATTCCTCGCGAAGAGAGACTTTGCAAAAAACTAGATGATGAGAAACATTTCTTAATAAATTGTTCTCATAATTCAAACATTAGATTAACATATTTTAATTGCATTAACAGAGAAAGTAATTCATTTGCTAATCTCACTGACAATGACAAAATTATATTTATACTTAACCCATCAACACCAACACAAGTGAATAAACTAGGATCCTTTATAAAAAAGTCAATGGAACTGAGGACAGGGGACCCTTTAATATTTACCTGAATTTGTGTATATATATTGAGTAACTTAGTTATTGTCTTTATTTGTTTTTGTTATTGTTATATGTCACAAACTGTATAGTTTATATGGCAATAAAACTTTGAATTGAATTGAATATAATATATATCTTTATTACCAAAGTCTATATAAACTATAGGTATACAATTAAAAAAAAGCATGCTGAAACTTTGGGTTAGGTGAATAAAACTTTTTACAGGTGGCATCAAGGTAGATTTAAATCTAACAATACCAACTGGTCAATTTAAATGTCCCTATTGTATTGTCAATTTTAAAAACAGGTTGAGCTATAGGTAAACTTTTACAGTAACACCTATAAGCAACTCACTGTAACAATAATGAGATATAATGTATAAGGTGTAAACATAGATCACTAATAATACAGGTAAGTTTTGGTCGATTGATTTTAATCCAAAATCCTGAATATAACACTAGACTGTAAATTTAATTATTTCTGTCTATTGATTCCATCTGGATGGAGGACACCCAGTGTTTTTATCCAAAACCTCTCCCGATTTTCTCTTTGCCTATTTTGCCACGTACAATCCTGTTCGATCACAAGGATCTTCATGTGATCAAAATCTTTCAGATTGTGATCTGGTAACCTTAAATGTTGACTGACAGGAATATACGGTTTTTTTGTGAGGTCACTCCTGTGGCCATTGAGGCGTTTGTGAAATGGCTGCATAGATTCACCAACATATTGGAGACCACATCTAGAACACTCAAGAACGTAAATCACGTTTGAGCTTTTGCAGTTGACATTGTAGAAGATCTTGTATGTCTTTTCTGTGGTCTTACTGTGAAATGTTGATGAATGCTGCAATTGGTTGCAACATTTGCAGCGCTTATCCCCACAAGGCTGACAATTACCTACAGTATGGTTAGGTTTGGAAAGGTCAGCACGGACAAGTATATTTCTCAGGCTGTTAGGTTGTTTGAAGGCAATCATGGGATATATATATCCATCTTAAATGTGAAATAAATAAATCATTCATTAACAAGTTCTGAAGCTATAAATCTGAAACCGTGCAAGTTGCACCAAAGCAACCAAAGAGTTTGCTAACTTTCAATTTAATTTATGTTGAAAAACCACAAATTTTATTTTTGCATGAAGTTTGAGTAGACATCCAAATAGCTATTGGGATTGTGCTGCTGGCTTGCTGTCTCATTAAAGTTTATCCCAATGCTCATATTTGAAATACATAATAAAGAAAATTAGATTTATTTCAATTTCAAGCTAAATGTTTATTAAAATGATGACTCTCATTCTTTTTTCACTGTTGTTTCTTCTACTTCTACATCTGAAAAAAAACACAAAATACCAAAAAATAAAATAAAATTGTTGTAATTAGTGTGTGCTGTTCGGTTGTTTCTATATATTTAAATATATAAAGCTTACTGGTAGTTTAAAATCAAGACAATAAATATCAAATGGATTAAAAAAAAATGTTATAAGTAGCTGTTCGCTGTTTTCATAGATTCTGTGACTCTTCCATAATTGCTATCTTGCAATTTGTCTAGTCTGTTTTGTAAAACCTCAAATATTGATCATTTTTTTTCCAGTCAAATTAACTAGTTAATTGTTTCAGTACAACATACATGAATACATTTACCTAGTAATTGTTAAGGCCATTTAAAGTTATTTATTCAAATATTACTATCAAATTGTTTTTAATTTTGAATATATGATTATGTTGTTTGGTTGCTGTGTCGACAACATATGACTAATTTCAATGTTTTCTCTATACCATATTTGTTTCATGATATGTCTATATAATTAACCACCTACCTGATACATTTCCCAACCTAATCAAGATCTCCCAAGTTAGACATCGGCATATCTATCATATCAGTAGATCATAGTCAACTAGGCAAGAATAATTCTGCATTCTACTTCAAAATAAATAAAATACTCAATTGAAATAATTCATATGTATCAAATGACTTTTAAAAATGTATATGAGTATTTGTATGTGCATGATTGTGTGTGTTCTCATATATACAGGTCACAAAAAGGACGGGCAATAACCATATAAAAAAATCAATGATGGGTTAAATGATATAATACGTCAGTAATGAAGCAACTAAACAATACAAATCTAACAAGAATGTGTCAATAAGTACATGGATGCCTCACTCACACGATCATATTCTACATGTATGTTTAGTGAACCGTGAAATTGGGGTCAAACATCTAATTTGGCATTAAAATCATAGGGAAAACATGAACTATATTTTAAATTGATAGGACTTCAATTTCATCAAAAACTACCTTGACCAAAAACTTTAACCTGAAAAGGGACAGACGGACAATCTAACAAACGGACGAACAGACCAGAAAACATAATACCCTCTACTGTCTTAAGTGGGGCATATAAATTCTTGGTTTTCTTTCTTAGTCAAAAATATTGTACGTGCAAAGCACAAAATAAATTATTTAGTTTTGACACAATTAATCAGATTATTTTTATTTTATAACACTACCTTATTGTAATGGAAATGGAAAAATCAAGAAAAAAATCTGAGCATTCAGAATATTTTTTTCCCAAATTGGGGATCAGTATACATTGTCAAACAAGAAATAGAAAAATCCAATGACAACATAACAAATTTCCATTGTATTATAATTAATAATTATATGAATTGTCCCTGTATCTTTTCCTTTGGTCATGTGGCCCATTATGTTTTTCGGGTTGTTTGTAACGGATTGCTGCTTTGAATTCGGCTAGCTTATTGTCATTATGGTCCTTTAGTTCTCCTAATTTTTTGTACATAATGGATCATGCTGTACCTGCACTTTTACTTGTAGTTCCAATTTTTTCTTTCGCCTCTCTTCTTGTAGTTGTTATTGGAGGCGAGGTTTTTTTTCCCAAACGGTTATGAAATTCTTGCAAATTGCCTGATTCTTACACAGACTCGAGCTCTCTTTTGACTCTTTTTTTAATTCAGTAATGAAGATAGTTGATATACGTATTCAACATTTTGAAGAACATTTTACTATTAACAATAACCACAATAAACCTATTCCTCGTACGTATCAAACATAAACTAAAAGAACTAGCCAAGAAAATTGTTTTTGTCCCAGCCGATAAAGCTGCTAATAATATTATTATTGTTTGACGTAAATTTTACATTGAGGTTCTGAAAAAAGAAATCACCAATTCACCAACATTCCAACTGACTCCATTTTCAGAAAACGACATCTGTAACAAACAAAAACTTTTAGCTACCGCTTTACAAGCAGAGTCAAATACAATGAAAGTCCCAACTATGTATTGGCTTCCGAAGCTACACAAAACACCTTACAAATATAGATTATTTCGTCTTCAAGCCATTGTTCCACTACTAAATTGTATATTCTTCTTACCAGCACACTTGGTACAATTAAAAACCTGATAATACATTGTTCAAACAAGGCCTTCGAAAAAAGTGAATTAATTACTTTTGGAGTGTCAAGAACTCGTTGGAAGTACTTGATAAATTGCATGCTTATATTGGTGATTTTGAATCTGTTTTGATTTTTCTACCCTGTATACCACATTGCCTCACATTCTCATTAAGAAAAAATTCACACACCTAATTAAATGGGCATTTAAAAAGTCAGAATGTGAATATATATATGTTCAAACTCTTTTCGGTCCTTTTTTAGTAGCAATAAACAAAATAACAATGTCTTGGACATGCTTTGATACTATATATGCCCTTGAATTTTTACTAGATAACATTTTTGTTCGCTTTGGGGATTCCGTATATCGTCAGATTATCGGAATTACAATGGGGACTAACTGTGCACCACTTATTGCGGACCTGTTTTTGTATTGCTATGAGTTACAATGTATGACAAAAATAAGCAAAGACCCATCGAAACAACATCTGATAAACAAATTTAATAATACTTTTAGATATTTGGATGATATTTTGGCTCTCAATAATGACGACTTCAGTATGTATATTAAAGAAATTTATCCTGTTGAACTTACTTTAAATAAAGCTAATACTAACAATGATCACTGCCCTTTCCTCGATCTTGATATCTATATCACTAACGGAAAGCTGAATACTAAAATTTATGATAAAAAAGATGATTTTTCATTTCCTATCGTTAATTATCCATTTTTAGATGGTGACGTTCCCTTGTCACCATCTTACGGTGTTTATATATCTCAACTTGTACGATTCGCTCGTGTATGTAACAATGTTTTAGATTTTAACGAGAGAAATGTATGTAATACTGAAAAATTATTACACCAGGGTTTTCGATATCACAAACTAGTCAAAACATTTACTAAACTTTATAATCGGTATAAGGACATCATTCGTAAATATAGCTCAACATGCAGACTTCTTATACGTTCAGGTATTTCACATCCAATTTTTTATGGAAATATTCTTTATAAAGCACAAATGTGAAAGTATTCACCTCAAAAACAAACAAAACCTTTGAATAGACTTATTAAGAAGGGATATAGTTACGACACTGTTGTCAGGTCATTAAAGATTGCATATTTTGGCGTTAATATTGAACACATTTATTCAAAAACCAGTAGTTGGCATGACACGGGTTATGTTCTTCTCATATTATGATGGTATGATACTAAACCCCTAACGGGAAGGATTGTGCCTGATGTTCATATGATGAAATCATAATCTTTCAGTCAGTTTAATTGAAGTCTGGAGCTGGCATGTCAGTTAACTGCTAGTAGTCTGTTGTTATTTATGTATTATTGTCATTTTGTTTATTTTCTTTGGTTACATCTTCTGACATCAGACTCGGACTTCTCTTGAACTGAATTTTAATGTGCGTATTGTTATGCTTTTTCTTTTCTACATTGGCTAGAGGTATAGGGGTAGGGTTGAGATCTCACAAACATGTTTAACCCCGCCGCATTTTTGCGTCTGTCCCAAGTCAGGAGCCTATGGCCTTTGTTAGTCTTGTGTTATTTTAATTTTAGTTTCTTGTGTACAATTTGGAAATTAGTATGACTTTCATTATCACTGAACTAGTATATATTTGTTTAGTGGCCAGCTGAAGAACGCCTCCGGGTGCGGGAATTTCTCGCTTCATTGAAGACCTGTTGGTGACCTTATGCTGTTGTTTTTTTCTATGGTCGGGTTGTTGTCTCTTTGGCACATTCCCCATTTCCATTCTCAATTTTATCTGTTACACCTGGTAGATAAAATAACTGCGTTAGTTTAACAGTTCCCGTTCACACGTACATTGTCTTGACTAAGTATACCATGGCTTATTATAACAATATATTCTTGTATTTGTTTTTATGTAAAAGTGGAAATCCTTATATAGACGTCATAAACGGCTACATTATAGAATATGACAAAACGGATAGAAATTGGGTCGTTTCAGTGATAAATTTCGAATAACATGTTTTGTTAATATTGTTTTTTAGCCGTTTTTTAGCCGTGTTTTAGTTATATATGTGGTCTGTTGTTGTTGTCCAATATGTATGCACTAAGCGTTCTCTTTTCACTTAATATATATTATCTAACCAAAGAAAGATGAGAAAGATTTAGATTTAGAGTAATTTTGGATGATATTGTCCTAATAAATTTCAGTACACTTTTGTATTACGTCAATTGGAATTATCTCCCTTATGCCATTGACGTAATAACAAGAAATAATTTGAGTTGCTTAAAGTCCTAATATTTTTCATTTTTCACAGTTTTAGATGAACTATCGAAATATATTTGGTTGATTTTGTAATCATAATTGAATTTAAATGTAATAATATGTAATATGAACAAAATCAGGATAAATTCGTTACACCGTGTGCAATTATCCTAATACGGAATTTATAGGGTCAATAAAATTAATCGGGTTTGGCTTTGGCTTCACCTTACCAGATATTAATTTTATTGATTCGATTAACTCTCGTGTTAGAACAACTGCACACTGTCTAACGTATTCTTGAATCAGTAAAGTATAATCATTTGCCACCAGTATATCAACAACAGTAATATAATAATTATGAAGAAGATGAAAAATATGACATCGTGATGATGGCGTATGAGTGTCCATAAACTTTTCATCACGATGATATTCAATCAGTTTTATAAGGTTCCATTTCGTGTGTCAAATAAAAAACTGCAGCTCTGTGATTGATATCATTCGAAATGGTGTTTAATGTTGCGAACGGACAGAAGTCAAAAACAATTTAAAGACTTTCCAATGTTAAAGTTTATAGTGTAACATTTTTGTTATCTGGTATTTTCAGGATTTTTATGTACTTTACAATGCCACTCGTGTTCTACAATGATTGACCGATATCGTCTACCTCCTATATTTGGATTTAGCCATTTCTTCATGATATATACATATCATGTTATTATCTTCAAGTCATGTGAAACCTCAAACAAAAAAAAATGATGCATATGATTTTTATAACTAAATGGATAGTTTGCATTATAAAACTTATGTACATATACTTTTTTCTGAAGAAAATTCTATAATTTGTCCACATTTATAAGAAGTCTACGTTATTTTAATTGCTGGAAGCAATTCGCCGACAATTTTCCGTATATGCAAGTGACCTTAGCGTGACCTCCCCGTAAAAATCCGGTGATCGAAATACGCGTGGATCTGTCATTAAAATAAAATATTTTCTGATTGTACATGTTATACACGTGCTTGATATCCATGCTTATTTGTTGATTGTTTACTATAAGGTGACAATCGGTAAACTTCGGCAATTAATGAGCCGCCATATTTGTTAAATCATAACAGACAGAGAGAAAAAAAATGACAATTATACGATATCTTTGCGTTAAAAATGATAAAATCGTGCACGGAAACAAAGTTTATGATAAATACATGCAATGGTTCAAGAATTGGATAACCAGTCACTCGCTTCATATTACTTTAACTCTATTCCGAGATAATTGCTT
Source organism: Mytilus edulis (assembly GCF_963676685.1). Lineage (NCBI taxonomy): Eukaryota > Metazoa > Mollusca > Bivalvia > Mytilida > Mytilidae > Mytilus > Mytilus edulis. The sequence goes on along the minus strand of NC_092349.1, from coordinate 40,709,958 downwards.
TTGTCGAGAATACATGATGTATTGTTTAAATCTGCCCAACTATTAGCATGATAAAGATCAAATATGGTAACTTTTATTTGTATTATATTTTGGACCAAATTATATAGTACTCATTGTCTTTCAACAGCTAGGAGTTTGTGTTGCTATGGTATGTGATCTACATTGTAAAGTTTATACTATTTTTCCCCTGCAGACAAAAGACCCAAACACAGAATATCTGACATACAAACTGGCAGAGAAACCAGCAATTCAGCCAATTAGCAACATGACACCGTCTCTTGCCGTCGATAGATTCAATCCCAAAAATGTTTTAAAACCATTTAAAATAAGACTTCCAAAACCAAACACAGCTGGTAGAAATGGTGATAAGATGGTTGTTATATGGTGGTTAGATGACGAGCCTCATATCTTCGATCCAGAAAAAGGAGATATTGTTGTGGAGGATAATGAAGACAATGTCATGATTACAGTCAACAAATTTAAAATGTAAGTGATTGGTGGTTAATCTTAGAATTTCTTATGTAACTTCATGTGTTCAGCAAAATGTTGTAAGTTCTAATATTTATCATCTGTTTGATAAAAAAAAAAACTGCAGAGACATACAATGAATGTTGTTTTCCTTTTGATAACTTTTTAAAACTTGGCTATTAGTACTGCTATTTCGGGCACTGAGTTGAGTGTTTAAAAGTGAATACAGGTCTATGTTGTGTAGTTCAATGATCCTACATTAGTCGTGCGTACAACTTATGTTCACCTGCTTCCGTTGAATTGTTTGCTGATTTGGATCTCCATTTTTTGAATTTTGATTTAATTTTCAAAAGACGCTCCCAATTTTGTGTAATTAACTCATACAGTTTTCAACCCATTTCATTGACACTTCACTGTAAGGTTTCAAACATACTGAAATTGTGCACCTAAGCCGGTCCTATTATATGATATGGGTTTGAGATTGTTACATGAGTTTCTGTGGATCTACATTATAATTTTCCGCGGTATACATGGTATATGAAAATAAAAGATTTTAGGTAATTGAAATAAATACATTTCTTATTAATTTTTGTGTAAGAGGAAGATGCCAAATATTTATAACAATGAATGTTCATTGTTTTATTATGCACAGAATGCGTGACCCGTATTTGGGGATTTCCCAAACCAGGTTATTTTTAGACATGTGTACAAGGTACCATGTTCTTACAACAGACTCGTCATAGGAACATGGGAAATATAGTTATTTTCTCATTTTATTCTATTTTAATTTGATTATAGTATATACAGTTATCATCATTTAGAAACTAATCATAATAAAGATATCTTTACTTTCAACGAAAGCGATCTCAGTCGGGAGTTTTTATAGGTAACATGTTTCAGAAACTGAAAGTGATTTTCAAACCTCTCAAATATCCACTTGGTGTTTGTTGATACATTGCAACTTTACTGCAACCAAACAGATTTAAATGAAAACATTTTGTCAAAGATTTGTCAGTTGTTACGAAAAGAACAATTTGCTATACTGTCTGAAGCTTTCTGGTTTTGAGTTGTAGTATGAAGCAGCTAAACAAATGTTCACAATATAGAGATGTTTAAGGCTGTTGTAATATTATAGTTCGTTTCTCTGTGTGTTGCATTGTCGTTTGTTTTTTGTTGCACTTCAGGGTTTCTGTCGTTTCGTTCTTTTCCTCTTATAGCGTGTATAGTTGATGTGTTTCTCTCGGTTTAAGTTTGTAACCCGAATTTGTTTTCCTTCAATCGGTTTATGACTTTCGATCAGCGATATACTACTGTTGCATTTATTTAAAGACCCTTTCCCATCTTATACATTTAATATTTTTACAAATGTCCTTTATAGCGCATACGGGTCATAATAAAAAAAAAACCATGCAAAACGATGTTATTTGGTCTTATTAAGGATGTATTCTTCTGACGTTTCAGTCTCGTTGAAATCTCGTTCTGAAATTATTTGCAAAACATGTGATAGAAGTAGAAAATATCAATGAATTTTTAAAATATTATAATCAAACATAACTCTGTGAAAAAATTATATATTTACAATAAATAGTTTTTGAGTGATTCAGTTTTCAAATTTAACGACCAATCAAGTCAGTCTTTTTAGCCACAATTTTGAGAAAATGGTTGAAGGGGACAAAAAATAATTTAACAAGAATCATGTACATCCCATATCATTTTTGTCTTTTCAAATTTCTTAGATATGTATTTTTTCAATCATTTATAACAAAAATGATGAAATAATATGCATTCTGTTCTTAAAAATCAGAAAAGTCACAAATTTACAAAATTGACAGCGTGGTAAATTTGACACAAAAAAAAACATCAAAATATGATAAAACTTTCTTATATTAACACCGACCTATAGTTTTTTTTATGTTAAATTTATTCAGATTGGTCCACATCATCTTTATTGAAAGTATGAACAAAAGTTTAATTGTTGAACTGTTATTTTTCTCACGATAATAGCCCAAAAATAGCTAAAAATTGATGAAAAATGGGAAAATCATCAAAATTGGGTACTTTCAAAGGGCCGTAGCAAAAAAAAGTAGTGCACCACCATGTGGTTTTTACTCCACCATTTATTTCTTTACAATCAGTCATATAAACCCCAAAATCAGGTAAAAAATGTTTAATTCTAGACATCTTTGGCTTCTCTTAGGTGTACATCCTTAAGTTAAAGACATTGAAAATATATCAAAATAACGCTTGTATATGTTAGATATGAATGTCTTGTGACACAGTATATACAGTTTACAGTATGAAATGTTATAAAAACATCCTTAATGTTTTCTTAAACCCTTGGATATAACCAGAATGAACTGTTATTTTTTACTATAAATCCTTTCATTATTCATATCGTTTGTTATTACGATTTGTCATTTTTTTATTGCATTTTGATACATACAAACATTTTATTTAATGATTTGAGAGGTGTATTTTGGTTTTATAATAAAAAATCAATGGTGTAACCAAACGACAAATTGGTAGGGTAAGAGTTATCTTTCGCAATATTTTAGCATTTACAATAGTTTCTCCCTTAGCAATGTTACCTTTAAGCATTTTATTCAAAAGAAAACAAACGTTTATGTTGAAATTTAGTGAAAAAATCTTAAAAGTAAGTAAAAGCTATATCGTAAATGTAAATAGTGTCCATGGTGTATCCTTATAAAAATCTTCTTTTTTTTTAAATTCTTGAACTTTGAATTATGAAATATATTGATTGTAGAAACATGCACCAGGAACAACATATAAAATAGGGGAATGGAACACCTATTTTGTAACTAAATCTTAGAATGCACCTTTAAATCATTGGTGGTACTGTCAATGGTGAAAACACTTTCATAAAATAACACCATTGACCAGTTTAGTAACACCACTGCATATATTATGACAATCAGCATTTTTTTGTGTTTCTTTCATGTGTAACAAGCGAAACATCATATTATTTATGAAAAACAATACTTATTTAACAATGTTTTAAAAGTATCGTGTATTACATGTACAAAGTTTTTAAAAACTGGTGTAGGCTGGTACCACCAATGACACTATTCAGTAACACTATTGACATATTTAGTTATTGATGTTATGTTATATAATTTGAGATTTATTTAGCATAAGAATTTTTTTTTCTTTTTCTTTTGCTTGGTCTTTGTTTTGTGTTTAATACTTAATATTTAAAGTACTGAAATATTATTATTAATAAAAGAAAAATTGGAAATTTGGAATTTGTTGTCAATGGTGATACTTTTGTGTTATTGGAGTTAAAGGTTGTATACGAAGGATAGGCGTTATCTAATCATTTGAAGTCTTCGACATTTTACGTTTATTCAGTTTACTATAAAAAACGGCAATAATTAGGACAGCTAACTTTTATACAACAATTTGTTTGATATTTAACAATAATATTTAGATCTTAAATACATGTTTTAAATTGGTAACACCATTGACACGATTCTATCAAAGGACGACCTAATTTTAAAATTGAAGGAACTCTTCATTTTTCCCATTGCATATTTCTGAATATAGTCGCTACCATACTTTAGAATAGAGGGACACATTAAAATGTTTTAAACAATGACATCATTTTTCATTTTTTTCATCAAAATGTGCATGTTTTTTTATAATGACCAATACGCGATTGTTTTCAAGCATCTGTACAACCTGATGTATTGCATTCTGCTCCCTTTGACGTCATTATTTGCTCCCTTATTTATTCATTGCTTACGAGTAAAAACATTGGTATTGTCTTTAAATTTAGTTGAATGACTTGTTTTTATGTAATTTTGAGACATAAAACAATAACCAAAACCCTGACTTTCTGTTGCAGGAAGCAATCAACAATGAAACCAGAACATGCAGGGTAAGTAAAAGGATCACTGGAATATAAAAATGAAATAAAAGTTTACCGATTCTAGTTATATTGATATTTACGAATATATATAAAAAAAAAAAAGAAGATTGCCAATGAGACAAATCTCCACAAGAGACTAAATGACACAGAAATTAACAACTATAGGTCCCGTACGGCCTTCAACAATGCAAAGCCCATACCGCATTAATTTTCTGATAATAAAATCAACATTAATACGAATAATATCAATGTTCAATGATCTAATTACAGTGTTGAATTGTAACCTTTTAGAATAAGTTTATTTAAAGGATCGTTTCTAAATTTCCGGCCACAGTAAACAACATTTCCGTAAAAATGAGGATGTGATATCCAGTTAGAAAAAAGTTCAAAACCAAATCGTTATATCTATGGAAGAATTTAGTAAAGGTTTAACTTTTAAGTAATTTTTGGCAACGAAATCCCTGGCTTAATAATTTACCAGTAACACATAGATTACGTTCGTTTAATTAAAACACGTCACAACAGACACGGGCATTGCGAATGAGTTGTGAAATATACACGCCGTAAGAATGTGTTAAAGGAACATCACCAACCAAAATTGAAAATTAACAATAGGGAGCGAAAAATCGTCTCTTTTGTCGTAAATTTTAGTGTGGAGTTTCCCGTGTAAAACCGAAATATCTAAATCTAGGAAAGGACAGTTATTACCGTTTAAATTTGATTTATTTAAAGTAAGTTCCTTTGAGTAAATTTCGGCAGTATGTATTAAGAAAAATCTTGATTATTAAACGAAAAAATAACATCAAGATAACGGTAAGTGTTGTTGGGTTTATCAATTACTAGAGCACACCCTCGAAATCGCTGGCATTTAGAGCTTGGTTGAAGAATTTTTGTAAAAGATTTTATAAATAAAGTGTATTTGCTATTAAGTATCAATTCCAAGTTTCTTCTCCACGCCGATCACTGTTATATTATATATAGAGTGTCTATATATATTAGGAGTATAATCATAGTATACATGCAGAATAACGGGAAAATAATAGTCCTGTCCCCTAGTAATTATGAAATTTAGATTTAAAGTTTATAACCGGAAGTCTTGTCTATGACTTAAAAGTCGGTCCGATGACTGAAACAATATCCGGACGCCATTTTTTTTTCGTTTTTCTCCCAAAAGATCCCAAACTGAATAATCATAAGAATGGATGAAAAATGCGAGTACGCGTGGTACCTATAGGACACAGAGGCATGATTAATTTATTGCGGAAGGTAGAGAAGCAACACACAAAATGAGTTCTTCTCGTTTAACAGTATAGAGATGCAATTTAGATGGCTCTTTACTGAGTTTGGTAATAAACTGTGATTCATAACATTACAAAAACAAGTCTGCTTTTAAAGAGGCGCAATTAATGCCCATAGAAATACCTACAACCTGTCGATTTACTGTGTTGCCGAAACGAACATAACTATTATCTAGCAGAAAATTAACATCTTCAATCATCTCATCACACCTCCAGTAAGTATATCTAGCATATTTACCTTTCTCGTTAGAGAAGAAGGCTTTAAATTTGTTGCAGGAAATATATTTGTATTCAGATTTACCAAACGCACATTTCATTAAATAGGAAAACTTTTGTTTGATAAAATTGTGTGGAAGTGTAGTATAAAAAGTAGAAGAGTCAAAACTGTCAACAGAATCAAAAGGACCATCAAAAGCGTAATTTATCTAAAACATTCAAGATTTTTTTTTACTCCAAAAATAGTTAATTCCACTATTTTCATATATTTCATTACAATAGTTTATGATAAGCTCTTTGGTAGCAGTTAAGGAGCTTGTTATAGCACTGAAAGATTTGTTTTAATATTTTTTGTGTAGTTTAGGTAATAAATACATAGTAGGCACCTTCAAATGTTCAGAAGTTCTAAGCCTTTAGCTGTGATGTGGTTATGATATGTTTGTTTACTATATGACTCTCTGTGGAGCGTATGGACTTGAATGTAGAATGTAGATGAATTCAAAATTTCATTCTTAAGAACGTTTGTGTAGTATTTACCACCACATTGTTGGCTGCTTTGTTGGCCGGTACAAACACAAACCGCTTTGAAAGTTCAAGATTTTTTTTTTTTATTAAAGAAGTATATCAAGTGACGACGAAACAAGACCATACACGACTGGAAAATTCATGTAGTGTCGATATCTTATAAACGGCCCTTTTCAGGGCCATCTTTATTTTACAAAATGAGTCAAACTTTGATGTACATACGCGAAATGTCAATAGACACAAAATAGTTTTCTAACGTAACTGTTTTGACAATCTGTTACAATATTTTATTTTTAATAGTAATATGTTCGTTCGGTATAATAAAACAATTATGGCCCGCTGAGGAGGTGAATATCCAAAATGGTCAACCCGAGTAAGGGTTATTCCACGACGGCTTTATAAATATATCAAATACCATTGTTTAGATGTATACCTCTGTCGTTCATGTTTTAGTATTAGCATTTCTTTAAGCTGCATGGAAACTGAGATTGCAAATTATCAGTAAATATGTTATTCATAATATTATAAGTTATCTCTGCATTATCTAATTTATTTAATTGTTCTCTGTATTCTGTCATATTTGTCATATATGTATATATCTTGTATTATGTTAAAGCAATGTTGTTGCTAAAGCAATAAAGATTCATTCATTCATTCTGAATTTTGTCTTTCATATTCTGTTTCGGTTAAAAGACTTCTTGCAGCTTATGCAAAAAGGTGAAGCATTCGACCTCCTTTTTTAAGGATGCTTAAAACTAAAACATTTTGAAAGCCAGGGATGTAGAAGACTTAAAAGGACAAATTGATCTAAGGTCAACTGTGTCGTCTGAAAGAGTTGGAATCTTAGTTTCTTAATAATTTTATAGTTCATCTACGGAGAATTTAAGTAACGCTTATAATTTAGTACGCCAGATCTGCGTTAATTCTACACAAGACTAATCAGTGGGACTCGAACCAAAACAGTTGGAACGCCAAATCAAACACGAAATAGAGAAGCATTGAAGACCAAAACTTTGTGCGTAAAACTGATGCATTGGGTTAGAAAAATCTCAGTGCTGTCAAGGATCAAGTTACCATGTATTGACAGTTATGTAGAGAAAATGATCGTATTTGGCGGGAAATTGATTTAAAATAAGTAAAACTGATTTATAAAAACATATGTTTCAGTCCATGCAGTCTTGCAATTATGACTAATGTTTATGTATAGAAAAGTGAAAACAGGCTGTTCTCTTGTTATTAATAGTAAGAAATTCTCCGTCAAAAACTTATGTATTCGTCACATTCGTATACGATTTTATATTTTCTCGATATTTACTTATAAATTTGTCAAATGTACAGTCTAGAAAACCAATTTTACAATTTTATGCTAGGTCATTCTTGTAGTTAATAAGTCATTTTAATTTTTATTTTCATAGTTTAGACTTTGTTCCTGGTACAACACCAAGAAAAACAATCCCGGTATCTAAAGAAAGCGCTGACAAAAGGTAAGTAAGTGATCAAGACTATATTATGTATCCTATTGATTGTTTAATGTCTCGTTTCTTATTCAAACTAAATCCGATGGTGTGCAAATTAATCACTCTTTGAAAAGACCTTCAAATCAATCAAAAAGCACCACAGCCGTAGATTTCAAAATTAAAGTCAAATTTCGGTAAATATTCAACAACAAGATTGTCAATTTGTCAACTGAGGATGAAATTAAAGTTTTATCTAAGAGTTTTAATGTTTGCCCAACGCCCAGTAACAAAGATAATATGAAATTGGAAGATGACTTGAGTATTTTTGCCAAAACCCTCAGAATTAAAGATTATTTTGGTGACAAACCAAATGACACCGAGGAAGACTCCGACAGTTTTGACTCGGAGGAAGAAATCAGAATTTGCGCTTTCAAAGAAGAGTTTAACGATTCCAAAACCTAGCAAATCTTCTACACTGTAAAAAGTTATCGACAAAATCAAATTGGATGTTCTTCATCTAGCTAAAAAAAAAATACTCGTTTTATATATTTCATATTTTATAACACCGTTTCTGACAAGAAAACAGTACAATCGACGAGAAACCAATATGATTTTGTGATAAAACCAGCAGATAAGGGACGTGTCGTTGTTATAATGACAAAACTAACTACATGGCAGAAGCAGGATGTCGGCTCTCTGATGAGAGATTATATAAGAAGCTTGACTATGATCCTACTTCTAAGTTTAGTTACAAATTATCACTGCGTTACAAACCATGCACAATGACAGCCACATATATAAGGATATGATCGGATATTTAAAACCAAAGAACCCCAAGACTGATCGATTGTATCTTCTTCCCAAATGCACAAGGTTAACAACGCTGGTAGACCTATTGGATCTGAAAACGGCCACCCGAGTAATAAAATCTCGGACTTTGTAGACTTCTATTTAAGAAGTAAAAAAATTTCCTTCTCATATTCAAGACACCACAGATTACCTTCGTGAAATGGAATCCATGAATCTTCTTCCACCGAAAACACTCCTTGTCACTTTAGATGTCACCTCGTTGTGTAAAAGGATAGTATACATCATGATCACGGAATACAATTGTGCGAGGAAATATGGGACACGAGCAACATTTTAGAACCACCTACCGAATGTTTAGCCGAGCTGTATGCCCTGGTTATGAAATGCAACAATTTCATTTTAGATGGGGAACATTCATTATAAACGGGACAGCGATGGGGACGAAAATGGCACCGTCTTACATCATTATTTTCATGGGAAATTTAGATAAAAGGACAGTCTATTTGAAGTTGTGTGTGATAAGGATGAAGGCCGTTATAATTATACGTTTCGAATGCGAATTAAACTAATTCGAATTAGTTAATGCGAATCGAATTCGAATTACGTGTGAACTCAGCATAAGAGAGAGTTGTCCCCCCTTTTGCCAGTAGTTTGCATTTTTGTTTGTGACGTCATCTTTGTTTGATTAAAAAATGTAGAAATGGAAGCTTATGTTTTTTTCTGTGTCCGTATGTAATCGCCTCCATCCATGCTACCAGAGTTATTCCCCTAGTCTGTAATAGTAAACACCAGTCAATTAAATTCATATTTGAAATTTCTTAGTCTTTTTTGGACGCAACTACATTTATAAAGGACGGTGTCGTATCAACAGACCTTACTATAAAATTACAGATAAACAAAAGACATCAGTACCTTTCTTCCCAAAGCTGTCATCCAAAATGTCCACTCCAGCACTGAGAGTTTAGCGGATTTGCTCCTCTTAATAGAATATCACTAAACTGTCACAGGAACTTCGCGGATTTTTGACGAAATTATATTAAGGGGTTTGCGCGTGCTAATAATGACCACCGCAATGATCCAGTAATCCATCATTTACTACATAATAAAATGCATGTCAGGAATATGAAAGTTGTTGTCCATTTATTAAATGCGTTTGAGCTTTTGATTTTGCTGTTTGATCAGGGACTTTCCGTTTTGAATTTCCTCAGAGTTCAGGATTTTTGTGATTTTACTTTTTAAAGTATAAACAGAAAAGTCGATTTAAAACTCCCAAATCTTGAACATCATTAGATACTCCATATACGTAACTGTGTATATGTAATAATTTGTACAATGGAAAAAAAACAAGCTATCATATGTACAAAAGTGCCTCGTACATGTTATAACATGTACAAAATATTGCTTAAAAATGGTTTAAACCTGTACAAAATTTGAAAATAAATTTAAAACAAGCAGATTAAACATGTACATAAAGAATAATAATCAAAAATAAAAAGCCCTATCAATTGATGGAATTGGAATTATAGCGTTGTCACCTTGGGAAAGAACAGTTAAACTAGTTTCCGTGTTCTTTGTTTAGTCATCAGCTTGTACAGTAAAGTCTGCCTTAATTTTCGAAAAAGGACGAATTTTCTTATCCCAAGAATAGATTTCCTTAGCCGTGTTTAACTATTTTGATCTGAGCGTCACTGATAAGTCTTATGTAGACAAAACGCGCGTCTGGCGTATAAATTTATAATCCTGGTACTTTTGATAACTATTGGCACAACTTTTGGGAATTTTGGGTCCTCAATGCTCTTCAACTTTGTATTTGTTTGGCTTTAGAACTATTTTGAATTGAGCGTCACTGATGAGTCTTATGTAGATGAAACACTCGTCTGGCGTACTAACTTATAATCCTTGTACCTTTGATAACTACTTGACTTACATCTAGAAAAGAAAACTTTATGACAAAAGAGATGATTTCAGCTTCCTATTTGTGAACTTTCCATTTCTATGTAGCAACATTCCAGCAGCACCTGCATAAGGATTATATATCTCCCAATTGATACGATATTCCAAGGCTTGTATTTCCCATCATGATTTCCTTGATAGAGTATTGCTGTTAACAAGGGAGCTTTTAACCCAAGAGTTCCAAAAGGTGAAGTTGAAATCTTCCCTTAGTAAATTTTACGGACGCCATCACGAGTCGGTTGACCGTTATGGAACAACCGTTTCACAGATGATGTCGGATGTGTTTCTTATGTCATAATTACAATGCCCTTTTTCTTTTCACGAATGTGACCTACCGAATTAAACTATTTATCGGATTTGTAATAACATAGGCACCACGACGGGTGCCACATGTTTTAGCAGGATCTGCTTACCCTTCCGGAGCACCTGCGATCCCACCCAGTTTTTGGTGGGTTCGTTTTGCTTAGTCTTTAGTTTTTTATGTTGTGCTTTGTACTATTATTTGTCTGTTTATCTATTTATTTTTAGCCATTGTGTTGTCAGTTTATTTACAATCTATGAGTTTGACTGTGCCTCTGGTATCTTTCTTCCCTCTTTTGTACCTGTTGGCCAGAAAGCCTGAAATGCTGACTAACTGTGAGAAATGTCTTCTTAAAGATATCACTCCTATTGTAATTGAGGCGTTAGTGGAAATGATTCTTTGACTCACCATAATATTGTAGGCCAAGAAAGTAAATAAAATTCATACTTTTCCGGGTCACATTGCAAAATATTATAAAGTTATATTCGGTTTCTTAACTGTGAAAAGTTGATAAGCGATGCCTCTGTAAGCAGCGTTTGACGCGTTTTTCATTACACGAACAACATTCTCCTGAAATACTCAGACACTTCAGCCCGCACCAGGTGTTTTCTCAGACTATTAGGTTGCCTAACAGCTATTATTTGGGCCCGAGAAACCTCTTGGAAAGTTTAAAATTCTTTTTAACTGTTTTCCAATGCTCACGAATGACACCAAAGCTGTTTTGAGAGATGGGGATAATTTTAGACACACTGAGTCCTTTATCTTTTTTTTGTATCTTTGTATTTTAACTGTTTACTCCTTGTGGTAGGTAGTTGCATTCTGAAAACCTTTTTCGAAAAGTTCTGTGCTTATAGCCACTTTTCCTCAAGCGGGTTTCGGAAACATTTTGCAGAAGATGATTTTCTTTCAATTCCCCTTGTAATAGCACTATCATTTGGATAATTTATATCCATGATGTAATTTGATAATAATGGTGTCTCATGTTGATACAGGTGCCACATTGAATAGGTATTAGATATTCTTAGAAACTAAGGCTTCAACTTCCTCAGACAAAGTTTTTCCCTGTTTTATAGGGGTGTTAGCGGTGCTAAAGGGGGAAATGAATTGTACGTATTTTGTTTAAATATACAAATTAACATTCATTTGAAACTTTCATCTTGATTAAATCCCTTGATTTAGTGCTCATGTCACACACTTTCTGAAAAAAAAGCTCATTCATATGTCATCAAAGCAATAGAAGTGAACATCAGAAAAAAAATTAGGTTATACTTTTTTTAATTGAACGTTTTGCTTTTTTTAATTAAACGTTTTGCTTTTTTTCTACGAATGAGATATTCCTCATTGTAAAGAAAAAGACTTATATTGTTGTGTTGTTTTTTGTATACTGTTGTTTGTCGTTTTGTCTTTTTCTTTTTTAGCCATGTCGTTGTGCTTATTTCATGGATGTCTACGAGTACTCTATTACTCAAGTATCGCTTTATAGTACCGAGTATCGAATACCAAAATGTTACTTTTTTCTTTTAAGGAAAATGGGCGAGCAGAAAGCAGGAATGAAATTTGCCAAAGAAGGGTAATATTTTTGTTAAATCAATGTGCATAACAATCTGTTTGTAAAATGTAAACATCAGTAAAAAAAAATTCTGGTGGGTACTCTTAATGAATGGTAAAAGAACATTTGTTTTTAAAGAGTTAACTATGCTAAGAATGTTGTTATTTGTCATCCTAATTCCAACCAAACCTGCAAAACGATGACACCTGTTTTGAGTTTGTTGTCCAATAAATATCGACCAATTACTGGATAATTGGTTTTATCGGTAATTTGTACATTTTTCCTTTGAAGTGTACTCGCTGATAATGTCAGTATCAGTGGACAGGCCGTGATATGAAAATTATTGGGTTAGTGCGCAAATTACATGCGCGAATGCAACGCGTAAGGATCTACTTTTCCCTTTCATTCACAAAATTGCGCGTGATTTTTTTTCGCAGAAACGCACGAGATTTTTGGCGAATGAAACACTTGACAATGACATTGTTTGAAATTTAGTTTAGCCTTTTTGAACGATGGTTGTTAAAATGTGAACAGAAAATGCATGAAAAAGCCGATAGACTTTTTAAAAAAAAAATGCGTTATCTATAGCTATAATTGATATATTAAGTACAACTAACATATCGTCCATGATGTTCCAATCCGAGTTTTTATTCATACAATACCAATGCATAGCCTGGTGCTGTTCCAAGCTATAGTTTTCTTTTTCTGTTTCCTGAGAAGTATTCGTTTTCCCTGTTCAGTCACTATAAAGTGTTACAATTCATATTTAAACGCAACACATAAAATAGTGACCAAAAAGGTACCGCTATCGCATGAGAGAAGCTAGAAAAAAATGAAATTTACGCATTTTCGACATTTTTGTGGGACCATCATATACAATTTTAAAAGATGTGGTTTCCTTGTCAATATAAAGACAGATATTCATAGAACAAAGAACAAAAAAGTGAACTTATTCATATGCGGATCTAGGATAAGTTTTAAAAAAGGGGGTAACCGGGGGCACCATACTACATGTATAAACTTAAAGGTCTGTTTTGACCAGAATTGTAGCCTTTATAAGGGGACCCGGGTGGCTGTGACCCGCGTCGCCTACCCCTAAAATCGCTTTTGAAATTAAAGGTAACCACAGGGCCTTTAAACTCCAAGTTTCATATTTCTGGTCCGTGTTGAAAATAGATGAACAAGACTTTGACAAAAGCAAGAATTATAAGCTAAAAGTTTAGTGACGTCTATTAAAATGTTTGAAATAATTATGAAGTAGACAAGAAATGAGCTTGTTCAGATAATTTACAAATTACAGTTAGCTTTATACAATGCCTCCTGAAATGTCTCCTCACATAGTCCAAATAATTATGACGAAAAAATATAATAGCCTTTCAAGACGTCATAATTATTTGGACTACTTACAGTGCGTTCTTAAAATCATTTGAAATCAATGTGATCGTTTCCATGATGAACACTGAGCGAATAATGACAAACGTAATTTTATCCACTAAACTAAGTATTTCGTGTTTTTAAACCCGGGATTTCGGGATCAGGAGCCCTCCTATCCCCCCCTCTATATTGATACTTTGTGAAAAATAAAAAAATAAATGACTTACCGGTATGCTACCATTATATTTGCCATAGTTAGAGTCAATGTCCAAAGCAGAATATTAATGAAACACATGCGATAATTCCTTTTCAATACTTTGTGCAAGAAAACGCCATGTCATGTTTACTGCACTGTGACAAAATTTCAAATGACGTAATGCAGCCTGTGACGTCAAGGGTGATTCGCCGTGATTCGACGCGAAACAGAAGTTCGTTTGTTATTTTCTCTATTATTGTAGTGATTTTAATTTTTTTTTAAATTACCGATAAACAGAATAAAGGACTTTTTGTTTTTGATACTGACTTTATCACAGCCTTCGGGCTCACCTGATATTTTACTGTGATAAAGTCAGTATCAAAAACAAAAAGTCCTTTATTCTATATGTACACATATGATTTAATAACAAAACATTATTTAGAACATTCATGCATGTCATGATTTGATAACCAAACATTATTTAGAACATTCATGCATGTCATTGTGAAATGAACCTGCCTTTTTAATTTGACGGGGACTAAAATATAACAAGCTATTAAAACATCATATCTTTATTTTACGCAACATTTTAAAACAGTAAAAGGCTATACATATAATACTACAAAATTCATACATGTACGTAGTAAGGTAATCAAAAGGCATCAAATGAATTGAAAAACAGAGATATCCATATTATCTAGTTTCGATTCAAATGGATTTAAACAGTGATCATTTGGGGATATTTTTGGCTAAGTTGAAAGGTTGTCTGGCATCCAAGTTGACAGAAGTTGATAAAAAGGAGATGAACAATTTCAGAGGGAGGGGGGGGGAATAATAAAACACGATTCTTAGACGATAAACACAATTATACAGGCATTGTGTGACGTCAACTTTATCTGAACTAGTTCTCATTTTTGGTTCGGGGCCATCTGAACACCGCCTTCTGGTGTGCGACTTTCTCGATGTGTTGAAGACCCATTGGTGGCCTTGGATTGTGTTCTGCCTTTTAGGTCGGGTTGTTGTCTCTTTGTCGACTCATTCCCCGTTTTTAAATTCTCAATTGTATGTTAAAATATTTCTAAGGTTCAATTTCTATGAATGATTTGCCATCGTCACCTCTGACCAGTACATTATACAGATCATATAAAAAAAAAAGGTTTTGGTATGATTGCAAATGAGACTAGAGGCACGAAAGTTCCAGAGGGACATTCAAAATCACAGATCGAAAATAAACTGTCAACGCCATGGATAAAAAAGAAAAAGACAAACAGACAAACAATAATACACAATTCACAACATACAAAACTAAAGACTATGCAACACTAACCCAACCAAATCTTTAATGGCAATGATAATGCATACATTGTATAACAGTACAGTTAATAATATCAAAGTAATGAAATAACAAATAAAAATGGATTTAGATAAAATTAAGAATGGAAATAGGGAAAATGTCAGAGAGATAACAACCTTAACAAAGAGCAGATAGCCGAATGGGCCTTCAACACAGCTAGAAAATTCCAAATGAACCAAAATAAAAAAACATACAAGACTAATAAAGGCCAAGGGCTCCTGACTTGACACAGACGATCTCAGAATAGGTAACAAAAGAAACTAAGCAAAATTAAAATGATACATAAATAAACAAATGACAACTCCATACCTCATATGCTGTGGATATTTCACCATATGAAGGTGCTTTTTTTATTATAAGAAGGTGCTTTTTTAATTATAAGAAGGTGCTTTTTTAATTATAAGAAGGTGCTTTTTTTATTATAAGAAGGTGCTTTTTTATTATGTTTTGGTGCTTTTGTATTATATGAAGGTGTCCCTTTTTTCATATTTTATTAGCAATTTGCCCGTCTTTGTTTTCAAATCATGTCACACGCCACGCTTCCGGTTAATCACGGAAACAATCATCACATGATAAAAGAGGACCTTCTTATAATAAAAAAAGGACCTTCTTATAATAAAAAAGAACCTTCTTATAATTAACCAGAACCTACTTATAATAAACAAGCACCTACTTATAATAGAAAAGCACCTTCTTATAATAAAAACAGTACCTACTTATAATAGAAAAGCACCTTCTTATAATAAAAAAAATCCCAATCCCGTAATAGAAAGGCGCCTACCTGGCTTCTAATTTATCAACTGCGTTTTCGGAAAATTTTGTAGAAGTGGCAATTCTTACCTCTATTTCTCCTATTAGTTCAACAGAAAAAACGTAGTTTTACCTTTACAAAAATGTATGCTTATTTCGAAGGCAGATTGTGAGCGTAAATTAACGGTGACCCCATTTTTTTATTTCCTTCTTTTATTGAGAATAAGATAAAGTTCATTTATAGAAAAATATAGAAAACAACAGGTGTTACAAAATGAAAGAAATCTGTTTATTATATTGTCATTGACATGTCACAGCATGATTTTTAGAGACACATATTTTTCTGATGAGGTGTATTTGATTTTGATCAAATGTTCTGTAACAAATTCATTTGTAAATCTCTGGCTTGTATTATTATTTTTAACTTATGTATTAATGAAAAATGAATATTGTATATTTTTGAAATATGTGTATACTTTTAAAAAAATAATAACTATGAGAATGCAAAAATGTAATTGTTTAGGCTCAATAAACATTCAAGTAAATAAAATTCTAAAAACAAAAGACTTATGACAAAAAACAATTCACATATGTTCTTTAAATTGTCAAGGTCTCAGAGTAAAAGATAAAAGACATAGATTATACTTGTGGATGAAATATCAAAAATGTAATATTTTGTTTGTTCAGGAAAGTCATTTCACTGAAGATTTAGAGAAAGACTTAAATTCTGAAATTAAAGGTTAACAATATCATAGCTTTGGAACCTCACAGTCCAGAGGAGTTTCAATTTTTATTAATAATGATTTAGAATGCACTCTTGGTCTTTGAATATATATTATAAATATATTCAAAGACCAAGAGGGCAGGCTACACTTAATAAATATTGAAATCGAAGACAGTATTTACACTTTAGTAAATGTCTATGCACCAAATATACCTAAAAACAGAAATATTTTTTCAAAAAAGTTAAAGAAGTAATTACAAAAAATAGTTTAGGAATGGTTATAATTGGAGGAGATATGAATGATACTTTAACAAAAATAGATAAAAAAAATAAAGTGTCAACACAAAAATTAAAACAAACAAAACCAGTTTTTAGCCTTAAATCTTTAATTAAAACTCAAAAGCTAAATGATATTTGGAGAGAGATTCATGGCAAGGAAATACAATTCACTTGGCGACGTAAAAATAATTTAAATGAAGCATCTAGAATAGATTTTTTCTTAACCTGTCCTGAAATAAGAACTAAAATAGAATCTACTGATATTAGGCCAGCTATTATAACTCATACAGACCATCAGGCAATTTCTATAAAAATAAAAGGTCGATCAGACCAAAAAGGTAAAGGATACTTTAAAATTAATAATAGTATTTTAGAAAAAGAATATCAAAACCTTATTAAAATTCTGATCAAACAATATGAAAAGAAAATTTTACTCACCAATGATATTGGGGTCAAGTGGGATCTTTTTAAAACCGAGGTAAGAGACTATACCATAGCATTCTGTAAAAGAAAAGCACAAAATAATGTTAAAGATATACATATTTTAGAAAACAAATTGAAGAAATTAAATGAGGGTATAAACAAAAAATGTAAAATAGAGGATATTAATTCTCTTGAAGAGGAAATTAATATTATAGAAGAAAAACTTGGTAAATTATATGATTCAAAAACAAAAGGAGCACAAATAAGATCCAGAATTAAATGGGTAGAAGAAGGCGAAAAAAACACCAAATTCTTCTTGGGACTAGAAAAAGCTAGGCAAACAAGAAAAACCATTACAGCGCTCAGAGACAAAGAAGGGGTGATACATACACATCCTACAGAAATACTTAATATTGAAAAAGAGTTTTATGAAGAAATCTATAAAAGTTCAAATCCCGATAAAAATTCTATTAAAGATTATGTTATGAATACAGAATGTGATCATGTCCTAACAGATAAAGAAAGCGATAGTATGGAAGGTTTATTAAGCACTCAAGAATGCACAGATTCTTTATTTAAAATGAAACTTAATAAAGCCCCTGGAATTGATGGGTTAAGTGTCGAATTTTATAGAACTTTTTGGGAACATCTTAAAGAGTTTGCAGTCAAAACTTTTAATCTTTCATTTGATTTAGGGGAGTTAACAAATTCACAAAAATTAGGAGTTATTTCCCTTTTACATAAAAAAAAAATGATCCTCTCAGTTTAGACAATTATAGACCTATAACATTATTGAATGTTGACACAAAATTAGTTGCTTATTCACTTGCTCAAAGGATAATTAAAGTATTACCACAAATTATTCATGGAGACCAAAATGGGTATGTTAAAAACAGATACATAGGATATAATATTAGACAAATTCAAGATATCATAGATTATGCAGACAAATTTAATATAGAGGGTGCCTTATTATTTTTAGATTTTTCGAAAGCATTTGATTCATTAGAATGGGACTTTATGTTCTTTGCTTTACAAAAATTTGGATTTAAAAATTCTATGATGAGATGGATAAAACTTTTATACACTGACATAAAAAGTTCAGTTTTAAACAATGGGAGTATATATCGTGGTATACGTCAAGGCTGCCCTTGCAGTGCGATAATTTTTGTTATTGCTGTTGAGATTCTTGCTTGTAAAATTAGGCAAGACCATAACCTAAAAGGATTTGAAATCAAGATAGATGGAAAAACCCACACTTTAAAAATAAGTCAATTAGCAGATGACACTACTCTTTTTCTCAAATCAAAACAAGATATTTCAAAAGCTCTTAACATGATTGAAAAATTTGGATCACTTTCAGTATTAAAACTTAACAGATCTAAAACAGAGGGTATTTGGCTAGGGAAGCAAAAACATTGTAAAGAAAAATATGAAAATATTAACTTTACAGAAAAACCAATTAAGAGTCTCGGGATATATTTTGGGCATAATAAAAAAGAGTGTCAAAAACTAAAATTTTGATAAACAGCTAGAAAAGACTGTAAAAATTATATCAAACTGGAAAAAAAGAAACTTAACCATGATAGGAAGAATAACAGTTATTAAATCTTTAATTATTCCTATAATCACTTATTTGGCTACAGTGTCAACCTTAAGCAAAGAATACTTGGACAAATTTAAAAAAAATCATATATGAATTTTTATGGAACAATAAGACAGAAAAAGTTAAACGCACCGTATTAAGCTATAACCAACTAGCTGGTGGATTAAAAATGGTAAATATAGATAAATATATAGAATCTATAAAGATAGGTTGGATAAAAAGATTAACTGCTGATAAATTTCTTAATTGGATGGTTATACCAAAGTTTTATCTTAATAAATTTGGTAGCAATCTACTTATCTTAAGGATGAATACTAATAATATATATTCTATACCGGGTACTAAAGAGCTACCAGAATTTTATCTTGATATAATTAAAGTATGGTTAAAAAATAAAAATAATAAAACTAAAAATCCAAATAATTACAGACTTATCCGTCAAGAAGTTATTTGGGGAAATCAATTAATTAAATTTCAAAAGAAAACACTCCTTTTTCAAAATTGGATAGACAGTAACATCATTCATATAAATGATATCATTGATGAAAATGGAGTTTTTTCAGAAAAAATTATAAGTTTAAAGTTAAAAAATAAATCAAACTGGATAGCTGAATTCTCAAGATTGAGAAAAGCAATTCCAAAAGAATGGTTAAAAATATTAAATGAAGAATGTTCAATAAAAACTAGTGTTTTAATAAATAACTCACTATATATAAGTGAAAAAAATAATTGCCAACATAAACTAGAAAAATTAGATTCAAAGAAAATTTATTCAATTTTAATAGAATATGATAAAGAAGTTCCAATAGGATATCATAAGTGGAATAGAATTTTGAAATGTGAAAACATACAAATTGAAGCTCAATATGTGCAAAAATTTATTCATTATTACTTAAAAGATAATAAACAGAAATTGTGCAGATGGAAATTATTACACTTTATTCTTCCAAACAAAGTCTTATTAAAACAATGGAAAATAAGCCATAACTCTACTTGTAATTTTTGTAACGTTACAGAAGACTATAAACATTTTTTTGTAACATGCCACTTTTTAGATGAGTTTTGGGGAGAAATATATAAGATACTTGAATTAGTTAAGATTGGTAGACACATTCTCACTGAAAAAAATGTAATCTGGGGATATAAAATTAATGATGAACATTATTATGAAATAAACTTTCTACTTACAGTTATTGTATTTACTATTCACAAAATACATTATTTGTCAGAATATAGAACACAAAATATCAACATATATAATGTTTTTAGGTCAGAATTTAAAATAGGATTATTATTACAAAAAAAATATATTAATATTGAAGGTAAAGGGATACTAGAAAAGATATATTCTTATATTTGACAGCATTATTGTCAGTATTGCAATATTTTATGTATTTTACAGATTTCCTTGTACTTCAATTGTTTGATAGATGGGTTTTTTTTTCAATGAGTTTTGAAAGTGAAAGTACAATTTAAATTTAAATCTATATACTGTAACTTTATATTATACATAAGATATGCAAATTATGCTTAATACATTATGAGAACAAGATTCTTATGTAAACCTACCTTCCGTGGCTAATTCATTTAAATTTGGCAAGCACGTGGTGAAAGTAATTATAATCCACACAAAAAATAACAAATGAATTTACCGTTATAGGTGGCACGGTAGTATTTGCATTCCAGAATTTCGGTTGCTCTTTTGTGTACCCTACTTTAGGTAAATGTATCTAAACAGTGTGATTGGACAAAAAATACAGTATCAACTGAACATACTTTCCCAAACTGAGGGATGAATCAGGTGTAGAAAAATATGAAATAATTTTACATACAGATGAAAATGAATTTTGGAGAATTTTTTTAAATTTTGTATCCACTGCACCATAAAAGACCTAAAATTACTAGTGGCCTTCGGTTTCTAAAAATAGCAAAGAAAGTAAACGGTCATGATACATATTCAAATTCATTTCTGAATAGTAAAATGAAAGTACTTCAGTTAAGTGTGAATGTAGATTTTTTTGCAGTGTTAGAAAGTGGTGAAAATTCTAAAAAGGCTATCATTATCCCTATGGGCCAGGAAATACTACCGTGCCACCTTAAGGGGGATATATATTTTTACACTAAATCAATGAAGGAACTTTTTTTACCTATGCAATTTGTAAGTTTATCAATAAAAAGTTGATTAAGGGCAACTATGATAAAACAAGCCTTAAATTCCACCCCTGAGAGTAAAAATTGCTGATTCAGCAAATTTTGCCTAATCTGTAGGTAATAATGTAAAAATTTTCATAGAAAGTAGAACTTCATTATTTTTATGTAACTTGCAATACATTTTTAATTATAAATGCTCGCTTTAACTTTTCGCAGTGTCTGACACATGTGCAACCACTGAAATTTGAGACGCGACATTCTACGGTTGCATGTTCATCCTATTATTTTCACCGAAATAAATAAATTGCATAATTTCTTATTTTTTTCAACATAAGTACAGCTATACTAGCTTTCTTATGGTTTAATTAGTAGTTCTCATGTTACATGACACCAGTAGGAGCTTTTGGGGAACCAGTAAGTGGTTAAGGGGTCCTTACTTATTCATTTAGCTCTCATATTGGTATGAAATAGAGATAGAAATAGGGGTTTCTGTACATTGAATAGACATTATTTTTGACATAGAATGTATTTATGATGCTATATCAGCAAGATTAAATGGTTTATTCATTTTCCATGCGAATACCATTAGTTGTTAAGATTTTCTGACAGTGAAAAGCACAATAAATGCAAATTGATTATGTAAGGGGACATAATTTAACTTAATGCATACATGAGAAATAGACAAACAGTCAACTTAGAGATGTATTCTTGTACATGTATTGTCAAACAGGTTAAGGAATAATAGTTAACTGCAATCTAAATAATAATAATAATAATAATACTTTATTCAGAAGCAATACAGCTTATAGAATATACAATTTTACAATATTTTGTATCAGTGAAATATAAATACAATAATTATACACAATACATGTATGGCGGAGAATGAAAATAAATTCATATGATAAATAATTAATACAACTACATATTACGAATTTTTTCAATATTAAACAAAAATTTACCTAAATTATTAAGTTCTTTCACATTGTGAACTGATAACAACTGTATAAGTTTAAAAGTGGATGGATATTGCCAATAATATTTCTTAATGTATAGTTTTCTTACATCACTATATCTATTACATTCTAGAACAACATGGTATTCATCTTCTACGATATTGTTATTGCACATAGTACATAATCTATTTTCTCTATCTACATTGTAATATCTGCCTGTTTCTATGTTGAGGCTATGGGCGGATATACGATATTTACATATAAAAGGTTTATATATTTGATTAACAGGTCTATCTAAATAAAATTGCAGTATATCTGTGTCATATATATATCTATAAAGTATACATTTTGATGAATTATTAAAAAAAGCATTAGCATCAGCAATAAAGGTATCTTTCATTCTTTGTTTTAACTCATGTATGAATATATCAACATTATTTACGCTTTGTTTTAGCCATACATCATGAAAACCATATCTACATAAAATATCTTTGACTGAACATGCCCAATTCGATTTGTCATTGGGTTTTTTAAATGAACTCTCCAACATATCTTCATAACATGCTTTAAGTATACAGTTATCAGTATTTAATAATTTAAACCAAAACTGAATCAGTCTTTTTTGTCTTTCATAATACATTGGATAACGTCCCAATTCACAGTAAACCATGTTATTTACAGCAGTTTTTCTAACCTTTAGAATTCGTTTTAAAAAATATAAATGTACTTTCTCTATATCATCAGCTTTATGATTACCCCACACTTCACAGCTATAATTAAGTATACTAGATACATAAGTATCAAATAAGGACAGTAACGTTTCACAGTTATAATATTCATCTACAATTTTACTACATAAAGCAAAAACAGCTTTTCTTCCTTGATTGGCTAACATTTTTTGTGTATGTAAAAAACTGCCATTATAATTAAAAAGAATACCCAAATATACAAAACTATCACATATATCTATTTGGTTGTTATTCAAAAACCATTTTTCTTGACTTTTTACACTACCTCTATTTCTAAACACGACCACTTTAGTTTTAGACATATTAATATATAAACCATATTCCTCTGCAGAAGAGTTTACAGTATTTATCATATTTTGCAGATCATCTATGTTCTCACTAAATAAAACAGTGTCGTCTGCATACATAAGTAAAAATAAATTTAAGGATTTCAATTCATATGACTGACAGCCATTACTGATTAGCTCTACTTCCATATCATTGACATACAACGAGTATAATAAAGGGGATAAAGATTCCCCTTGCATCAAGCCAGTATTACAATTAAAAAAATCTGAAATTTTTCCATTACACTTTATACTAGTTTTCAATTTAGAATACATAGATTTAATTACAGTAAGAAGTTTACCAGTAACGCCACATCTAACTAATCTCAACCACAATTTTACATGAAAAACACTATCAAACGCTTTAATATAATCGATAAAACAGCAATATAAGCGTTTACCTTTTCTTAATGACTTAGAAATCAGGGAATGAAGACAGAAGATGGCATCAGAAGTGCCGTATCCAGGACGGAATCCAAATTGTGCATCTGTCAGAGTGTTGTTAATCTTGCACCATGTTATAAGTCTTGAATTAATCAACGACGTAAATAGTTTTCCTAAATGTGACACCAACGAAATACCTCTGTAGTTTCCAGGATCGTCAGGATTTCCTAAAGACTCTTGTTGTATTGCCCTCATAATCTGAAAATGTTTAAAGTAATGTAAGGCATGCTGTAAAATGTGGAATGGACTTTAATATCAGTTTTCATGATTTGGTGATTAAACTGTTTCTTTTACTCAGATTAACCATAAACAGAGTTGGCAATCCAATAATTCCTCCTAAATCACCATGTTTGACTTCTGTGTTGATTTGAAACATCATATATTTGGGTTTTGTTCACTTCTTAAGTAAAAATGGTAAGATGAAAAAATGTGAAAATCTGCCAGATGGGGTAGGGATGTAATGTTTCATTTTTTTTTTTATAAGAAATGAGTGCAGACTAGTATTCTTTATTGTAATATGTTCCAAAGTAAGAAGTCTATGCATCATAGGTGTCATGACTGGTTTCAAGTTTGTTATGTCTTGGTTAAGGTGGCACGGTAGTATTTGCATTCCAGAATTTCGGTTGCTCTTTTGTGTACCCTACTTTAGGTAAATGTATCTAAACAGTGTGATTGGACAAAAAATACAGTATCAACTGAACATACTTTCCCTAACTGAGGGATGAATCAGGTGTAGAAAAATATGAAATAATTTTACATACAGATGAAAATGAATTTTGGAGAATTTTTTTAAATTTTGTATTCACTGCACCATAAAAGACCTAAAATTACTAGTGGCCTTCGGTTTCTAAAAATAGCAAAGAAAGTAAACGGTCATGATACATATTCAAATTCATTTCTGAATAGTAAAATGAAAGTACTTCAGTTAAGTGTGAATGTAGATTTTTTTGCAGTGTTAGAAAGTGGTGAAAATTCTAAAAAGGCTATCATTATCCCTATGGGCCAGGAAATACTACCGTGCCACCTATACCGGACAACAGAGAAATACATTAAACCACAAATCAAATTCGGAACACGCTTAAATAACCCGTGATTCTGTGTTTATCCCCAACATCTATCAGATAGTTACAATATATATATATAAAGTTCATATTCAAAGTTATAATTGTAAAATTATAGAGAATTAATGTATTTAATGATAAACAATGTATAATGACAAATAATATATAAACTAACAAAATTATAAAAATACTACCCGAAGATACCCTGGTCTTAAGGTACTAACAAACAGGGATCTTTACTGAAATAGCTGTACCAGTGAAGAAATCTGTTAACAGCATGTGATATATTGTTGTTGAATAAAAAAAAAAAAAGGACCTTCTTATAATAAAAAAGAACCTTCTTATAATTAACAAGAACCTACTTATAATAAACAAGCACCTACTTATAATAGAAAAGCACCTTCTTATAATAAAAACAGTACCTACTTATAATAGAAAAGCACCTTCTTATAATAAAAAAAATCCCAATCCCGTAATAGAAAGGCGCCTACCTGGCTTCTAAATTTATCAACTGCGTTTTCGGAAAATTTTGTAGAAGTGGCAATTCTTACCTCTATTTCTCCTATTAGTTCAACAGAAAAAACGTACCTTTACAAAAATGTATGCTTATTTCGAAGGCAGATTGTGAGCGTAAATTAACGGTGACCCCATTTTTTTTATTTCCTTCTTTTATTGAGAATAAGATAAAGTTCATTTATAGAAAAATATAGCAAAATCCTATTCCAAAATAAAATTTTGATTTAGACCCGCGAGCAAATATCTTATTGCGTGCAGATATGCCAATATGCTCGGCAACACAAAGGCACCCTTTTCTATTTGTGTACTACAAAGCAAGAAACATATATACAAATTACACGTTGGCTGTTTGCTTTACAGATTATCAACGGCTATTATATAACACACTTCTTCTGAGAGTTATAATTTAAGCCTTTGTCAGTTTTCAGATTGCATGGATTAAGCCTGGTATAAATCACCGAGAGATTAGAGACGATGCTAAAATTTTAATGAACATTCACCACGTTTGTAACATACTGATTTTTGCACGGAAAGAATCAAACTTCAAGTTTGCTATCAGAGTAGAATGCATCCCAGAATACAAAATTTCAGCAATGAAACAGAAAAGAGCACATGAACATCAATTTACAGAAATAACTGATTGTCGATCTAAAACTGTTCAGATTCACGAAGATGAACGACTTCGTCTAAACTATGTTGTCAAAGCTGAAATTCAACCACAGTATACTTTCGTGTACAAAGGATCTTTTGACACAAATTTTGCTCTGTTGGCAATCGATCTACCAAAAGGTGGACGTATTGGAGCTTTTGAAAACATGCAGTTCGACCTAACGTCAGACAAGTTTGTAAAGATACGAATTCATCAAACCAACCTACCACTATTGAAATTGTCAAAACTGAAAATTCCTAACAAACCGGTCGAAGGTAATACTGGAATGATATCATTGTAAACTATATTGTTTTACTTTAAATTATAAGTTAAAGAAAGCATTTTTTTTCCCTTTTTAAACTCATTTGGTCCAAGGATATCATATCAGCTTTTGTCATCAGTTTGCACCTTTTGCAAGCGTCTGTGACTCTTTCTAAAAAGAAACTAGCGAACAATTATTAAACTTACGAGTATTTTTAAGATATTGTGTGAAAAGAGTTTCCGGACGTTATGTCTTCTTTTTGAGAACCTCCGAACAGAATGGAAGCAAACGTAAAGATATTGACGCCGTGTCGGTTTTGTTTTAGCGTTGCTATACATTTGTGCCATTTTGCTTTTCTATTCAATATATACTAATCAAATGTAGTTATTTTGGTTTCTAACGAAAAATATAAAACGGTTTCAGAAAAAAAAGAAAAAAAAAAGTCAAATTCGTCTGAGTGGCAGATCTTTTTTACTAACCTCTGCATAAATTAACGACAAGCTTTCCATGAAGATATGTTCCTTTGAAGTTCCAAAACAATTTTTTTTATCAAATATTTAGTTTTCTTTGAAACGCTTATGTGAATTAAGCTTTGATTTAGAATACGGACAAATGAAATGAAATGAAACAATCCGAGCAAAAATGTTTATATAGAGGTTTTGTTATATCTATTTTGTTGCCTGTGCTAAATTTTGTTTACTATTTGAGCAATATATATCCAAGGGAGAGACATGACTACCTTGCAGAGCCGCTGGGCTTTTTGGCAGTCGTGAAGTATTATAAATAATAACTATGTAGTCTCTTTTATATGTTGCAGTTGTAAGACTGATATTCTGTATCGGATAACCTAGTCACATGTTAATTGGGTGAACTTCAAAGCTTATTCTGTAATTTCAGAGATATACTCTCACAACATTAAGTCATCTATATTAAGAAGAGAAATGTGGTATGGTTGCAGATTCTATATAGAGAATTCTTTTGATATTGTTTGTTTTTAAAGAAAATTCTTTAGTTTTTGACATAAATTATATTTATCTTTTTTGATTTGCAGAAGGAGATTCTGAGTTCTTTGCCGACAGCAGTTTGATTGTTCTTTCCAAACATTTAACAAATAAGTTGCACGAAGTTGGGCAATTCGGCAGAGAGCTAAAAATACCGACTGCCGTGATAATTGGTTTAGAAGAAGAGTTTAAAGTTCACACCACTGGTTTTCTTCACAAACTTCTTCAGTTTTGGCTTGATATGCCAGAGACTCAAGAACAAAGTAATATGTTTACGTTTCTTTTAGCTGCCATAGATAAATCCATGCAAAGCATCAATACTAAATGGACAACAAAAATCATGATTCGTGTTCACAAAGCGGGGCGTGCGCTGACGGATGATGATTTCAAAGGGAAAAACGTCACAGAAGCTGACAAAAGTGGGGAATTTTCGGCTCAGGCATCCAAATAAATCAAAATTACTTGTTGTTTATATATTGAAAATTAAGAGAGTTTTATTTTCATATGTTAGTGCGTGTTATCTTAACTCTACCTGTTTGCCTCTGTCTTTCTAAAAAGCTTGATAGAATGTAGATATATTGAATTATTCTGTAAATTATCTTAGTAAAATAGGAAGAATATATTAGTACTAGATGCATGCCTCCATAACAAACTGTATATGATAATCTTTATAGTTCCCGGGAGAGAACATTGCAGGTAACGTCGATAGGCCCAAGACAACAATGAATGATCCCGCGTGTCGTTGTCCGACGAATATAGTTCCTTTAATTAAAGTGTATTTATTCTTATTTTTTCTAATTGCCTTTCTCAGTGATTTCTTAGTTTTTATGGGGTGGAAATGAAAGAAGAGGTGAAATACATTTTTGGATGTTGTATTTAAACTGATTTTGATATGGAAAGAGTGATAAGCCAAGTGCAAAAAGGTAATATTTACAGTTTTCGGAACATCTCTTGACTTGTCAATAGGGGTATAGATGTGTATTGGCTAAATTTGTAAAAGTGATTGCTTCAATCTTTCTGAATTTTGGATATATTTTTGGACTAGTCCTATACATTACACACACAAAAGATTTGACAATTACGCATGGTGCAATTTTTTTAATGAGACAAAATTTTATAAAGAACTGATAGTGGAATTAATTGTGGTCTGTAGCTGATATCATTTTTAAGGAAGAAAGGGGGTCTTCCTCCATCTTGGATTTTGTAAAAGCAGATAACAATCGGTCAAGATCCTTAATGAAATGTGCAAATTTAGAGAGTAATATGTACTTCGTGTGTAAGACTTTAAATTTTAATATAGAAAAACAGGTGTTTTATCATTTTTACGGCTGTATTTTACAACGATCAGATTATTTTCGTTTTATTCATTTTTTTTAACATTTGCCGTATAAGGGTAGATAACTCAGATACAATGGAAGTTAATTCGATAAAATAACTTTTGTTACAGAATGTGTTGTGAATTTACTTATTTTTATTATGTAGCAAGAAAATGAGTACCGTGACCCCATTATCTCATTATCTTATCTGCAAGCATATTATTAGAGCTATAGTCTCCTATTTCATTATAAAATTATATGATGTAGTTTTCTTTTTATCCCCCAAGTGCTTGGGTTTTCTATGCACAACCTATACAAAATCTGACAATTTTATTCTACCCGTATTGTGAAAAAAAGCACGGTGACCCATACTTTTTATTATTTTTGTGAAAAAAAAGCATGATATAAACTTCATTTTGACAAATTATCAAACAATTCAATGGATTTAAATTAAGACCCCCACCCCTCCCCAAACCCATCTATCTTGAAAGGTGTTCGTTTTAACAATTTTCGAACTATCTGGACCCTTAAAGGAAAGTATTTTCAAAGATTTCAACTTGATAATCTGATAAGCTTCCGACGTAAATTGATTATAAACAAATAAATAAATGGTTAGATTGCATTTTTGTTTTATTTATGATTCATTATACCTTTCATTTGAGCCATGTCTGGTGGTTAACTTTGCCGTATGGAGCTGTCGAGGCCTCCAAAAGAATATACGGTGGACACGTAAGAAAGTTTAATGATATCAACTTTGAACCCCTTCAATTCCTAGAAGGTTTAAACCCCAAAAAAATCATTCCAGTGGGGTCTGCTCTGATTTATTACCTTTCATTTGAGCCATGTCCGGTGGCAAACTTTGCCGTATGGAGCTGTCGATGCTTGCCGAAAGAATATACGATGGACACGTAAAAAAAATGATAATATCAACTTTGAACCCCTTCAATTCCTAGAAGGTTCTAACCCGTAAAAAACTCATTTCCGTGGGGTCTGCTGCGATTTATTACCTTTCATTTGAGCCATGTCCGGTGGCGAACATTGCCGTATGGAGCTGTCGAGGCTTGCCGAAAGAATATACGGTTGGACACGTAAAACAAATATGATAATATCAACTTTGAACCCCTTCAATTCACAGAAGGTTCTAACCCAAACAAAAATCATTTCAGAAGTCTGCTCAGATTTATTACCTAACATTGCGCCATATCAGGTAAATAAATTTGCTGTACGCAGCAGGTGAGGCTTTCCGAGACAATGTATTTCGATAAACACATAAAAAAAAATAAACATCTATTTTGAACCCCGTCAATTACAAAAATGTTCTACAACCCCCTTAAAAGTATTTTGGTGGGCCCTGATCTGATTTGATACCGTAGTTGTTGTGGATTCTAATCCCCCAACTATGTATTACCGTTGGCCCTGCTCCATAAAAGTCGTGGTGATTCACTTTCTAGTTCAGCTACATCACCGATATTCACTTGTCCATTAAGTTTTCCTGTAGCTCGAATATATTGACTTAATCTGGTAAGATATTCGTTAGAACAACGTTTTGCAACACATGGTTTAATATAAGTCCTTTTCTCTCAAATAGTTTGTTTTCTATGACCGTGTTAAGTTCTTGAGTATTCGCGTTGTGTAAGTCATTTTGCATCTCTGCTATCCAAAAAATCCTTCAATATAAAAGATGAGATGGCGTTAATGATTTGGGATACCTTAAAGTTGCACTTTGTAAATACAGCTGTTTCGCAAACCACGCCTCTTTTGAGGGAGATTTAGGATATTCATAGAAAATTAATTTTGTTTACATCCTCATTCCCAGTTATGCTCTCTGTGTTCGATCTCACAGAGACATAACTTGGGAATGTTACCATGCAGTAAACATACATGTGCATATTGTTTACATTGAAACCTGTGGTAACCCTTCATTCGAGGTAGGGGGTAGTTAAGAAAATAAGTGTTAGTTTAAACTCTGAAAATTTCAGGGCATATAAACGTTGAAAATATGCCGCACATCCCTATATTTTGACCTTTGAAAACAATTGTAGTGCATATGAAATTTCAATTCTAGGGTAAGATTTTTTTCAAAACTTCATAGTAAAAGTGATACAGTTTTAGCCGTGAAAGGAGTTCCTATGGGAAATTGCATTGTCAATATTTACAGAAACGCAACCTTAAGTCTGACGATATATATATGTTACAGGCATTTTCTAAATTTAGGCATTTTGTAAAATGACTGAATTTTTAGGCAATTTCTAAAATGCCTAAAATTGGCGGGCATTTTGTAAAATGCCTAAAAAAACCTAGTCATTTTGTAAAATGCCTGAAATTTTTAATGGAAATTTCACAAATTGCCTGGTCTGTTTCAGGCAAATTGTGTAAATATAAAATACATGAAATAGATAATAAAAATATATTGTAAAGCTATACAAAAGGGTTGAGTAAAATATAAATTAATGATTATTTTTTTTAAATGTAGCCATAATTGTCAACCCTTTTCCAAAGTGTACAAAACATACACTTTGTCTGACCCGCACCCTTCCTCAAAAAGTGGACATCAACCATTTCAGATTTCAAGACAAGAATCAATCATTCTTAATAAAAAAGAAGATCCTGTCTATTATTGTTCAGTTTCATATAAAAATTTGCATTGCAAATAGATTGAAAAATATCTGGCTGTTTTACATTTTTTTTTTTTTTAAAAAGGCGTACGGTAAAATGTTGATTGTTTAACCCCCTCCACCCAAGTGTACGTTTTGTACACTTTGGAAAATTGTTGACAATTATGGATGACCCCTAACCTTATGGCTGTTGTGACTGGAAAGGAAGAGCATGGTTATCAACTGGGAATTAAAGAAGGAATACTACGTGGACTACTGTCTGACAGTAACTTTATTGCTATTCAATCTGTAAATTATGATAATGAAATATCCTTTAGAAAAGCTGTCAGTAAAGTTTCTTTGTGTGATGGTCAGGGTTACACAAAATGTGGCTGTAGTGCTAGTGGTAAGACTAGATGTAACAGTAAACGTTGTCTTTGCAAAAAGTCGGGACAAATGTGCAATAAAATTAACGGTATCAATTTTCTTGCACCAGATGCGCATTTCGACAATACATGTCCCTTCAGTGATGCTCGTGGCCAAAATATTTGAAATCCAAAGCTTATATAAAAGATGAAGAGCTATAATCCAAAAGGTCCAAAAAGTATAGCCAAATCCGTGAAAGGAATCAGAGCTTTGCATGAGGGAGATACATTCCTTAATTTATAATAATTTCTATCATTTTGTAACAGCAAATTTTAATAACACAGAAAATCCGTATTTTCATGCCAGTACCGAAGTACTGGCTACTGGGCTGGTGATACCCTCGGGGACTAATAGTCCACCAGCAGAGGCATCGACCCAGTGATAGTAATAAAATTAACGGTATCAATTTTCTTGCACCAGATACGCATTTCGACAATACATGTCTCTGCAGTGATGCTCGTGGCCAAAATATTTGAACTCCAAAGCTTATATAAAAGATGAAGAGCTATAATCCAAAAGGTCCAAAAAGTATAGCCAAATCCGTGAAAGGAATCAAAGCTTTGCATGAGGGAGATACATTCCTTAATTTATAATAATTTCTATCATTTTGTAACAGTCGCTGTCATCCAAACCTTACATGTAGCAACAAATATTTGTCAACTTCACTGTTTATGTAAATAATTCAATAACAAGAGGCTGTCACAACGACAGCAAACCGGATTTATTAATATTTATTTGTGTCCTGGCAATATCACAAGAACCATTACTGATGAATGGTGAAAGTGAAAATCGTCAATATCAAATTTGACCTCCATTTTGTCATCAGTATCAACATCTTAAAATTTGAAAAGCTTAGATTGAATGGTTCATGAGTAAATGCAACAACGTGAATGGAAACGCCATTTCACAATCTTTCAAGAACCACAACTCCTGAACGGTAAAAGTCAAAATCATCATTATTGAACTTGACCTCTAATTTGCCATCAGTAACAACATATTAAAATTTGGGAAGCTTTGGTAAAACAGTTCATGCGTAAATGCATGGACACGACTGGAAACACCATTTTTCAATCTTTCAAGAACCATAACTCCTGAACGGTTAAAGTCAAAATCGTCATTATTGAACTTGACCTCCATTTTGTCATCAGTAACAACATATTAAAATTTGGGAAGCTTAGGTAGAACAGTTCATGCGTAAATGCACGGACACGACTGGAAACTCCATTTTTCAATCTTTCAAGAACCATAACTCCTGAACGGTAAAAGTCAAAATCGCCATTATTAAACTTGACCTCCATTTTGTCATCAGTATCAACATCTTAAAATTTGAAAAGCTTAGATTGAATGGTTCATGAGTAAATGCAACAACGTGAATGGAAACGCCATTTCACAATCTTTCAAGAACCACAACTCCTGAACGGTAAAAGTCAAAATCGTCATTATTGAACTTGACTTCTATTTTGTCATCAGTAACAACATATTAAAATTTGGGAAGCTTTGGTAAAACAGTTCATGCGTAAATGCATGGACACGACTGGAAACACCATTTTTCAATCTTTCAAGAACCATAACTCCTGAACGGTTAAAGTCAAAATCGTCATTATTGAACTTGACTTCCATTTTGTCATCAGTAACAACATATTAAAATTTGGGAAGCTTAGGTAGAACAGTTCATGCGTAAATGCACGGACACGACTGGAAACTCCATTTTTCAATCTTTCAAGAACCATAACTCCTGAACGGTAAAAGTCAAAATCGCCATTATTAAACTTGACCTCCATTTTGTCATCAGTAACAACATATTAAAATTTGGGAAGCTTAGGTAGAACAGTTCATGCGTAAATGCACGAAAACGACTGGAAACTCCATTTTTCAATCTTTCAAGAACCATAACTCCTGAACGGTAAAAGTAAAAATCGCCATTATTGAACTCGACCTTCATTTAGTTGTCAGTAACAACATATTAAAATTTTAAAAGCTTTGGTTGAACGGTTCATGAGTTAATGCACGGACAACATTTGATTGCCGCCCGACCGCCCGCCCGCCGTACATCCCCAAATCAATAACCGACATTTTTGTCACAAAAATCCGGTTAACAATTAAAAGTCTGTAACTGTTTAAATTGCATGCTTTATTTAATGATAGAATAAAAGTATCTATTTGATATTTCAAGTCGTTTAATTTTGAGTACATTATATTCAGTTTGAGTCTTTTAGGCATTTTGTAAAATGCCTTACAATTTTTTCAGGCATTTTATAAAATGCCTGAAAAAAATAGTCAATTTGTAAAATGCCTAAGTCATGCAGGCATTTTAGAAAATGCCTAAAAATTTCAGTCATTTTACAAAATGCCTAAATTTAGAAAATGCCTGTAACATATATATACGTGGGTGATTGTTAATACTTGCAAATTAGGCTCATTTTTAAAAAAGTCACTAAGACTGAGGGCAGGGAGTCCTTGATATAATTTGAATCTCTTATATATATATATCTATATATATATATTGATTTAAAAAAAAAAGACAAATTATAGTTCAAAGTGTGTCCATTGTTTATTTTCATTGTTTTATGTAAACTGTATATTATGTATAATGTTTTAAGCCATTGGTCCATATGGGCGTAAAGTGCTTTTCAATAAAGATAAAAAAAAAAAAAAAAAAAAAGTTAATTATAGTTTCAATCTCCGTGAATTATGTTGTCAAAGATTGTTCGCTAACAAGTGCCATACTAACAGCTTTCTTCAATTAATTAATGTCATTTTGGTTAAACCAATTAGATGTTCCCATTTTCCGCCATACCACGGGGCTCTTTTCGGAATGAATTTCCAGTTGTTTTGCAAATTCAGCTAACTTTATACATTGTAGTTCGTTTGCTGCGGCTCGGGTTTAGGTGCATTGTGCCTTTTGTGGGAATAAATAGTGTTTGCCAATATAAATGCTTAGATAAAAGAGTGTAATGGCAAATCAGCTACAATTTCCAAATGTATAGATCGTATATATGTGCATTTGAATAAACATATTTATACCTTCCGTTGTGTTGATGTATCCTTGGGGTGAAGAGGTCCAGCAAAATCTATATCAGTTGTGCTAAATAATATGTTGTTTTTTACTCGATCATTTGGTAGCGATGGTGGTTCCGGTCTTTTATACGGTTAACCACTTTTTTATTGGCATTGTACGCATTTACGTAAAACACTGTTCACACATCGATTTGCTGGTAGTCAGTATGATTGTCTTACATGTGTCATTGTCTGTCCGACTCCTTCGTGTAGATTTCTTTTATCTACGTCCGTTATAACAAAATCTGTAATTTTGTGGTTCTTGAGTAATACCATATAACGGGTTATTTTCGCTAGTGTCAAATTTCGCAATTTTCATTGAATAAGGTATACGAAATATTTTAGCGGGAATTATTTTGGCGGATTCAAAACTTTTATTAATATCTTTGCATGTACATTTAATAAAAAATTGCCGGGATTTATTTTGACGATTTTGTTCTATCCGCGAAAATAAGCAAGAATTTACACCCCGCGAAAATAACCCTCTATACGGTAAAAAAGGAAACTTCCCGTTTTCT
Organism: Mytilus edulis; assembly: GCF_963676685.1. Taxonomy (NCBI): domain Eukaryota; kingdom Metazoa; phylum Mollusca; class Bivalvia; order Mytilida; family Mytilidae; genus Mytilus; species Mytilus edulis. Next base: position 40,674,760 of record NC_092349.1, on the reverse strand, counting down.
TCAAGAGATAAATTTTGTATTCTGCTTTTAAATCGTATGATTCCATTTTCATATATATATAAACGTTACTGTTGCACAAGCGTTAGTGATTTAGTTTCCCAATCAATGAAATATGTTTTAGTTTCACGGACCTTCATTGTTGTTGGTGTGTATCTTTGATCCATGAGTTTATAACTTTATAGCTAACGAAATATCCTCTTTTGTTAAAATTCTCTTGAGCTTCCTGTCACTTTATGAACTCTACGTCGATATGGTCGGTTTTTTTAGACAGTTAATTACGTAGTTCAAGACGTATTCATTAACAGTCAAAAGTTTCTGTAGATTAGAACACCTTAGCATAGCTATGATCTGTGATTTTCGCTGCGTATAGCTATTTTGTCAATATTGTGTCTCACTGTTTCTGTGAAATTGAATAGATGAGTGCTTATCTCAACATGTCCTGTCCACGTGACATTTCGCTCGTCCGGTATCTGCTGATGTCCATTCATTCATACTGTTGAATCTTCAAATTGCGACAGTAATTCCACCTGTTTGTAGGTTATATGGGTTCATTTCTGTGGGTTCATATATATTTCCATTCCTGAGTTTCCGTTATATTTAAAGAACACTTGCACGATTTTTAAAAACTTTTGATGAGAAAAGTAGAACTATTTGACTATTGCTCCAAAACACTACTCTTTTAATGCCTAAGTTTTCGATTATATCTTTTGAGAGTCGTGTTCCGAACACTGCAGCTATTAATTCTAATTCGGTATTAATTTCAAAGGTGCAACACGGTTCTTTACGATAACAAGTATCGACACTGTCCCTTTACTCAAGTAAACGGAAGCTCTATACGCTATCTGATTTGCATCAATAAACATATGTAGACTATATTCGCTAGTTTCCTCATCATAGTTTGCAAAATAGTATCTCTGTAATTAAAGTTTTGAAGTTCTCTTTAAGATGTCATTCTTTAAATCGTGCATGTGTTTTCAGTTTCTTTCGGTTGTGTCTCGTCCGATGCATATCCCTTTTTTCTAATTTTTGAATAAGTATATTTGCTGTAATAGTAATCGATCCGAGAAGTCCTAACGGATCACAATTAGTGGAAGACTGCCGCAAAAGTGCACGTTTTGTCAATTGACTGTCCTCATGTAATTGTTTCGTTTCGGCCACACTGAGTGTATCTGATATTGTATTCCAACGCATACTTAATATTTTCGTGTCCTTGTCTGTAACTAGTACTTTCCAGATTGGGCACACTCTCTGAGTTTGTCGCTATTCGACATCCATGACCGTAAGTTAAAGCCTCCCTTTTTATCTCACCTGGCCCGAGGGGTAAAGTGATCTTTTTTCACCACTTGGCGTCCGTCGTCCGTCGCCCTGCGTCTGTCGTCCGTAGACTTTTACAAAAATCTTCTCCTCTGAAACTACTGGACCAAAGGAGTAGGTTCAGTAAGACCCCTTTTTGGCCCCAAAATATAGCAGTTTTAGAAAATTGTGAAAATGTAATCTCTAAGCTATATTTTGTAAAGTAAAATGCTTCTGCTACATAAATATGAGCTGTTTTTGCCACAAACAATGCACAAATATCGCGTTCTAGCATCATTAAGTCATGCTAAATTACTGAAATCTTCAAAATTTTAGCATTTTGGTTAATTTTTAGACGGTTTTTGTCTAAAATGAAAGTGGCCGCATTCGTGTTCATCCATAATATTGCAATGTAAGTTGTATTTGATGATAAAACAAAACATATATAAAGATTGAGGATGAACACGGATGCGGCCACATTCATTTTTGACAAAAACCATCTGAAAAGTGACGTTTTTTGGCATATTTGATAGATTTTTCATATTTAAGCTTGAATCAGAGCGTTTTTAATGACTAAATCAGTTAAAATCTTTCACATAAACTAATCGAATCAATTGAAAAAGACACTTTAGTGTTTAAAAAGTGTCCAAAAACTTTCGTTAGATGAACCTGAAATTTGAGGCCAAAATCGGCCCTTACCGGACCTACTCCAAAATTTAACTTAATTTGGCCTGGGGTATCTAGTTTAATAAATGTGTCCGATGATCCGGCCAAATAACCAAGATGGCCGCCATGGCTAAAAATAGAACATAGGGATAAAATGTAGATTTTGGCTTATATCTCTGAAACACCAAAGCATTTTTACAGGAATAAAATTGTTTATTAGGTCAAGATCTATCTGCCCTGAAATTTTCAGAGTAATCAGAAAACCCGCTGTTGGGTTGCTGCCCCTGAATAAGTAATTTTAAGGAAATTTTGCAGTTTTTGGTTATTATTTTGAATAATATTATAGATGGAGATAAACTGTAAACAGCAATAATGTTCAGCAAAGTAAGATCTACAAATAAGTCGAACATGACCAAAATTGTCATTTAAAACGAAACTTGGCCACAATCATCATTGGGGTATCTAGTTTAAAAAATGTGTCCAATGACCCGGCCAACCAACCAAGATGGCCGCCATTGCTAAATAGATTAGGGATAATATGTATATTTTGGCTTATATCTCTGAAAACAAAGCATTTAAGCAAATCTGACATGGAATTAATTTGTCTATCAAGTCAAAATATATCTGCCTAGAAATTTAAAAACAAATTAGGCAACCTGTTGTTGGGTTGCTGCCCCTGAATAAGTATTTTTTTTGGAAATTTTGCAGTTTTTAGTTATTATTTTGCATAATTTATAAACTGAGAAAAACTGTTTACAGCATTAATGTTCAGCGAAGTAAGATCTACAAATAAGTCAACATGACCAAAATTGTCAGTTAACCCCTTAAGGAGGTATAGCTCTTTATAGTAAATTTTATACAATTTTCGTAAATTATGTAAATTTTTGTAAACTTTTTCAAAATGTTTTCCTTTAATAAATCTGAGGTAAGTTCAATATAGATAGAGAAAATTGTAAACAGCAAGAAGTTCAGTAAAGTGAGATTGACAAACACATCATCATCACCAAAACACAAGTTTATCATGAATTGCCCTTTAAAGTCAAGTTTTAACAATTTTCTAAAATTATAGTAATCTTTTAAACAAAAATTTCTCTTCTAAAACTACTTTGACAAAGACCAAACTAGGCCACAATCATCATTGGGTATTTAGTTTTAAAAATGTGTCTGGTGAAACCGCCCACCAACCAAGATGGCCAACATGGCTAAAAATAGTACATAGGGGTAAAATGCAGTTTTTGGCTGATATATCTGAAACCAAAGCATTTGGAGCAAATCTGACAGTAGTAAAATTGTTCATTAAGTGAAGATCTGGCTGTCCTGAAATTTTGAGACAAATCAGGCAACCTGTTGTTGGGTTGCTGCCCCTGAGTTGGTAATTTTAAGAAAATTTTGCAGTTTTTGGTTAATATTTCCAATATCATCTTAGATAGAGATAAACTGTAAACAGCAATTATGTAAAGCAAAGTAAGATCTACAATTAAGTCAACTTTACCAAAACGATCAATTGACCCCTTAAGGAGGTATAGCTCTTTATAGTAAATTTTATACAATTATGTAAATTATGTAAATTTTTGTAAACTTTTTCAAAATGTTTTCCTTTAATACTTCTGAGGTAAGTTCAATATAGATAGAGAAAATTGTAAACAGCAATAAAGTGAGATTGACAAACACATCATCATCACCAAAATTGTATCATGAATTCTATTCTCGTTTATAATTTGTGTCCTTTTATTTGTTTTATTTTCTGCTTGCACATAGATCAAGGTAAGCGACATAGGCTCTTTAGAGCCTCTAGTTATATAAGTGGCTAGTTATTGGTGCCTATAAACAACCTAGCATGCCAGACAGTAAATTTAGTACTGACTTTAACTTAACAACAGACAAAGTCATTAAAAAGTATGATAATGTTTTGATAATGGGTGATTTAAACTTCAATATGCTTGATGACAATAAAAGCTCAACTTTAAATGATTCTTGTGATATTTTCTGTATTAAGAACATTATTAATAAAGCAACATATTATAATAGAAATTCGAAACCAACTCTTCTTGATGTAATTTTAACTAATCAAGAAAATAAATGTGGTAAAAGATGTAATTTTGGATGTGGCTTAAGTGATGTTCAGAACCTGATTGGGGTTCAAATAAAATGTGAACGACCTAATATCAAACCAAAATACAGAAAATGTAGAAGTTTTAAAAATTTTGATGTAAATGATTTTTTATCTGATTTGAATGAGTTAAATTGGGATGTTGACCCTCATAATAACATAAATACTGAGTACGAAAACTTCAACAAGAAGTTTATTGAAACAGCAAATAAACATGCACCCTTTAAGGAAAGAAAAATACTATCTAAACAGATACCATACATGAACAAACAGTTAAAATCTGCAATTTATAAAAAGAAAATGCTGTACAACAAATTTCAAAAAATGAATAACAGCAAGACATGGGATGCATACAAAACACAAAGAAATTTTGTCACTAAACTTAAAAAACAATCCATAAATAGATACTTCATAGAACGCTGCACAGGTGGTCCTAAGTCGAAAGATTTCTGGCCAACAGTTAAGCCATTCCTTTCAAACAAAGGATGCACCAGCCAAAAAGAAACCATACTGCAGGAAAACAACAAAATCATTACGAACCAACAAGAAGTTTCTGAAATTTTTAATGACTTTTTTGTTAATGTTGCAAAAAACATTGGTGACAACAACATACAGGTGAATGACAAACACCCAAGTATAGAAGCTATAAGTAATAAATACTCAAACGGGTCAACATCAAATAAACTTATTTTTCAGCCTATAAATGAGGAATTTGTTTCTAAAAGAATTGGTAAAATAAATGTTAAAAAGGCTACTGGTATAGATGGTATATCACCAAAAATTTACACGCTGCTAAACCTGTAGTGATTAAACCTATCACACAGCTTGTAAATTTATCATTATCCACTTCCATTTGTCCAGACTCATTAAAAATTGCCCAAGTGGCACCTGTTCACAAAAAAAACCAGTGTTCTTGAAAAGGGTAATTATAGACCAGTTAGTGTTTTACCTGCTATATCCAAAATTTTTGAAACAGCCATAGAAAATCAACTTACTAAATACTTTGATGATATTTTCGCGCTGCTAAACCTGTAGTGATTAAACCTATCACACAGCTTGTAAATTTATCATTATCCACTTCCATTTTTCCAGACTCATTAAAAATTGCCCAAGTGGCACCTGTTCACAAAAAAAAACCAGTGTTCTTGAAAAGGGTAATTATAGACCAGTTAGTGTTTTACCTGCTATATCCAAAATTTTTGAAACAGCCATAGAAAATCAACTTACTAAATACTTTGATGATATTTTCGACCATTTTCTTGCGGCATTTCGAGCTGGTTATGGCTGCCAGTCAACATTACTCAAAATTTTGGAAGATTGGAAAAAGGCACTGGATAACAATAAATATTTAGCGGCTATATTATTAAGTAAAGCCTTTGACTGTCTCACACATGATTTACTTTTTGAAATTGGAAAAATACGGCCTTAGTCGATCTGCTCTGGAATTACTCAAAAGCTATCTGACTGCAAGAAAACAGTGTGTAAAAAAGGCCAGAGTATCAGTCAAATGCAAGATATATATAAAGGTGTTCCTCAGGGATCTATACTAGGCCCTGTATTATTTAATGTTTTTATAAATGATATTTTTCTTTCTGTCAAACACTGTGATTTATACAACTATGCTGATGATAACACCCTCTCAAAAACAGGTACTACTTTGGAATCAGTTATTAAACCCTTAGAGGAAAATAGTAATTCCCTAATCTCATGGTTCTCTTTCAACAAAATGCAGGCAAACCCAGAAAAATTCCAGGCAATTTCCATAGGTAAAAAAACACACACTCAAAATATTACTTTCAACCTAAATGGATTCAACATAAAATGTGACGACGAAGTGAAACTTCTCGGTGTAACAATAGACTTTAAACTGGATTTCAACACTCACATCTCAAATATTTGCAAAAAAGCTGCATGACAACTAAACGTTCTAAAAAGAATTGGCACTCATCTCACCAGACTTTCAAAACTTACAATATACCACTCATTTATCATGTCAAACCTCAGCTACTGTCCTCTTACATGGCACTTCTGCAGTGAACAAAACACTAAGAAAATAGAAAAAATACAAGAAAGAGCACTCAGATTTATTTATGACGACTACACAAATTCTTACAATATACTTCTTGAACAATCTAAACTACCAGCACTAAAAATCAGAAGATTGAGAACCGTGGCATTAGAGACATATAAAATAATAAATAAATCAAGTCCAGAATTCCTACATAATTTAGTAAACATTAAAGAAAATTCATATAACTTCAGGTACAAAGGCTTTATAGCAGATATACCACGGCCAAAAACAAGAAGGTATGGTAAGAAAAGTTTTAGTTATGAGGCAGCAAAACTCTGGAACTCCTTGCCAAATGAGGCAAGGAGCTTATCAACTTTTAGCCAGTTCAAAAATGTTATCTCCACCTGGTGTTTTTCAGAAAAATGTACATGCAGTTCTTGTAAATAATGTACTTACTTGCTGCCCCATAACTTGATCTCGAAGCCTGCTGTTTTTTTTTTTTTTTTTATGTTTTATCTTTTTGCAGTTATTTTTATTTTTTAATTAGCCATTTATTTCTTTTGCTTATGCATTACCTTTGCTATAGCTGCATGCAGTCTTTTGTTTGTGCTTAAAGTGTTTAAGTTTGCATGTGCTACTCTTATATAAATACTATGTGCTACTATATATGTGCTGATATTAGACATTTGTTTTAATATATCTTGCTTAGCTTTTATTCTGCATGTGCTATCTATGTATTAATATATATATATGTGATGTCTGTATGTTTGTGTTGTATGTGTATCTGATGTTATTACATGTATGTTTTGTTTATTAATATCAGTCGGTTAAATAGCTCTTTTAAAGAGCTCATGTTCTTTGTTATTATGTATATATGCAACCCGACTTTAAATGAAGATTACTTTACTTTACTTGACTTTACTTTTAGTTATGTAATTCATTCGATTCATTGAAGAAGACTCAGTTTCATAACCGCGTGGACAACTGCAATACTTATGTTGGTAATAATACTGAATCATTTACTTTTCATTGGTTTGTCATTGGCTATCGATAACATAGATTTTATGCTCACTCATGTCTATCAGAGGCCTTCCAGTGGGGATATGAATAGAATAAAAGAGTAGGTGCACGAGAAGAAAAAAATGAAGTTTAAGTATCAACATTAAAATCTGCTCAATAGATTTAGTCCTCTATTTATTTGTATTATTTAATTTAGGCGTTTAGAACCTTTGTTTGATGCTGCAATTTAAATATGTATAAAACATACGATGTGATAACTGGGCGTTGTAGTCGAACATTCATCTAATCTGATCCAAGCAATTCATAACCTGAGAGCGCCAAGAAATGGTCATGTCCTCGCTGTTTTGAAAATGATTCTCTTCAACTGCTGCTTATTCGGAGTCCATGCTTGTAAGTTCATTATCAACATGTAAGTATTATTGTAGAGTTGTAGCTACACTGTTCGGTTTCATCGATAGACCACGATCGCACCACGCTCACCACGATCTGAAATAAATAAAGATCGTGGTGAGGTCGCGGTATGAGCGGCATGAAAATGTAAATTTTCGTTGCTTTCACGATGCTACTACGTCCTCATTACGCTTCTACAACGATCCCGCTACGATACCACGTTCTCACAGCGCTTATTCTGCGACCTCACTACGCTTATCAAGATCTGTCTACGCCCATCACGTTCTCACCACGACCGTACCATGAGTTATCCGATTGCAACACGATCTTACCACGCTTCTTCTGCGATTATAGCACGTTCTTACCACGATTATACCGCGATCTATTCTACGCTCTCAGCAATAACGTCGTGTTCCATATGAATACAGTTCCATTCCTTCTATTTCTGATTAATACGTTTTCTCGAAAACAATAGTCATGCCACCAAAATCTACTAGAACACGTGGGCGTGGTGGTAGGGGTTGATGTAGAGGCAGAGGGGGCTCTGATAGTAACGAATCTTGATCAAGTATTTATGTCGGACCAACCAATCCGACGTAAATTAAAACCTATTGTTGGTCTATAAAGCTGAATTGACGATATTTTAGTGAACGATAGCAGAGATGACACAGATGTGTCAATAGATATAGCAAGATGTGGTATAAGTGCCAATGAGACAACTCTCCATCGCCAAGTAACTATTTTTAAAAGTAAACCATTATAGGCCAAGGCACGGCCTTTAACACGGAGCCTTGGCTCATACCGAACAGCAAGCTATAAAGGCTCTCCAAAATTACTAGTGTAAAACCATACAAACGGGAAAATCAACGGTTTAATCTCTATGAAAACGAGAAGCATGGTTAAGCCGTAAGACAAAATGAACAACAAGTCCCAATTACATACAGAAAAACAAAACCGTGGGTATTTAATATATTTAATGTGAAAATGACAATGAGAATGATGATCGTAGTATGAACGTAGTCAAGTCGTAGGAAGAGCGTGATGAGGACGGCAAGGGCGTGCTAGAATCGTACTATGGTCGTGAATAGCGTAGTGTAGTCGTAGTGGAAGCGTAGTTGGGTCGCAGTGAGAACGTGATGGTCGTAGTGAGGTCGTAATAACGTCGCAATGAGATCGTAGCGCAGTTTCTCCGAATAGAATCACGCTTTCGCTACGCTCTCGCTACGATGGTACAGCGACCTTTGCGATCTTACTACGATCTTAGTGCGCTCTCACTACGCTTCTACTACGATCTGATTTCGCCACGACCGCATTACGATTGTTTTGAACATGTTCAAAGTTAGCCACGCTCATCACGATCTTGAAGCCTCACCAGCACCGTACGGCAAAGTTCTTTACCGAACATGGGTCAAATGAAAGGTAAAACCTTAGAGAAGGCCCAATTGAAATGTTTTTTGGAAGTTAGGCACATTCAGGAATTGTTGGGGTTCAAAATTAATGTTTAAAACAGAATACGTGTCAACCCTACATTATTTCGGTAAGTTTCCTTAGTTGCGTACGGCGTAAGTTATTTATAGGATATGGCTCGAATAATGACTCAAGGAAGGCCTCGTAGAAATATTTGTTTACACCATACACTCAGCCTCAGTCAGCCTCGACAGTTCTGTACCAGATCTGGATCAAATGTAAGGTTACAACTTAGGGAAGACATCATTGAAATGGTTTTTGGAAGTAATGCCCATTTCGGGATTTTGGGGTTAAAAATAAGCTGTTAAAAAAGTACGTGTCCAACCTACATTCTCTTGGAAAGCCTTCCAGCATCAGTTTCGCCTCTGGAAATGGCTCATATAAATGGTAATAAATCAGAGCAGACCCCAAAATGAAATGACTTTTTGGGGTTTAGAACCTTTTGGGAATTGAAGGGGTTCAAAGTTGATATCCTTATTTTATTTTACATGTCCAACGTACATTCTTTCGGCAAGCCTCACCAGCTCCATACGGCAAAGTTCGCCACCGGACATGGCTCAAATGAAAGGTAATAAATCAGAGCACTTGCCCACTGAAATGATTTTTTTGGGGGTTAGAACTTTCTTGGAATTGAATACACCTGCGCTTTCTCAATAATATCAATAATTATAGAAAACTTCATCGGCTCTTACTCAAAATATGTACAATTTTATGTTAAGAGGGTCCAGAAATCTATTGACAGCTTCCGAAGTGCTAATTTTTAACCTTTCTTAGCCGGACCAAATCACTTCTTTACCTTAAAATTCATGACTGTAATTTCACTCCCCTTCTTGCCATAGTGTTATCTCTGTATGTTCGTTCGTTCGTTCGTTTGTATGTGTATCCATCCATTTATACTGCATTGACGACGTTGAAGTCAGATCGACTTGAAACTAGGTACACATGCTCATTAAAATATGTACTTTTTTTAATTATTCACGGAAAATAATTATGAGAGCAAATCATCATATAGACAAACACTGTTGGTTTTTTCAAATTCAATTCGTTTACTTTTTATTCTCATTTCGTATCAGTAAAATATATCCATTATGTGATTGGGGAGTATACGCTCCGTTTTTAGTAATTTGTTTGCAATCCTTAATTTGTGTTTACGATCTCGGTTAAGAGTTTGGAAGACCTCAAAATATGGTTTACATTATTTCCTAACTAGTGTCTTTTCAGATAGAGTTAAATACGTAAAGGGGCGCACTTTTCTATCTATAAAAATGTCGTACTTGACTTTCAGCCTATGTCATCTGGACTTTAGCTGGCCTGGTTAAAACGAAGAATTCCAAAATAACTATATTTTATTACAACTGAGATCTCATGGCAACTCTTATAATACAATTTCAAATAAATGCATACAATATATTTCACAATATATAGTTCATCATACATAGATAATATTATCAATCTGTAATATATGAAATGTTTCTTTTGTTTAACGTAATACGCAAATATTTCTTTTCTGGAGATCAATCCTGCATCGGTACGATTTCAATATACATGAAACAACAAATATTTTCATTATGTTCTGTTGCGTTGTCAAGGTAAACCAAAGCGACAAACAAAGATTTCTCTAAACTTCGTTGAATATTAAATATAACCAAATAACAGAATTAAACTTTACTACGAATAAATTATGCTTCAAATTAACAAATCTCCTGTAAACAAATTCGCATGTAATAATGAATATTAATGAAATGAATAACATTTAGGGAATTAATGTTTACTGTATATTTTCACTTAAAAATCATCTATATTAATCGTAATGTAATAAACTAAAAACGCTCATTTTAAATAAATAAAATTAAGTAAATAAAACTAAATTAAAAAGTAAATGTGAAATGTAATTTTCATAAAAAGAAGGCTTTAAAATATTAAATATGAATTACCTGGTTAAAACGAAGAATTCCAAAATAACTATATTTTATTACAACTGAGATCTCATGGCAACTGACGAATAGCCCAAAACACTAGCTTAAAAAGGTCGTTGCTCATGTGCTTAGGGATCCCTGGTTTTCTTTGTTTTACCAATGAAAATTATCGTTACATTATTTCGTAGCTGACCACACCATTTTAATTGGTCACTCATAATTTTGTCTTGTCAACCTAGCTGACACTTTCATCTAAATTATTGATTTTTGTATACCTATGTTGCGACAATCTATGTAATTTTGACAATAGGCCTAATTGCCTACACTCTTTCTTTTATTCAAAATATAGCATGTATGATTAATGAATGAATAATTATCAATATTAGATGTTATAGATATATTTTGAAATTTCGAATTTGCAAAATAAAAAATATAACAAATACATATATATAATAACATATAGTGTGTGTTTATATAAGGGGAATAAATAGTTCGTTAACAAAGAATGTTCCTTTGCTTTTTGTGTGTTTTCGCTGTGAATTTGCTGATTTAAGATCCCCTATCTCCTCTGTTTTTCTATTGTATTTAGATATTTTAACTTTTTACGATTTTCTGGGACGTTCTTCCTTTACTGATTTATATTGATGCAGACATTTATCAATGCTCTTCAACTTCGTACTTTATTTGGCTTTTTTTGAAACTTTTTTTTGGATTCGAGCGTCACTGATGAGTCTTTTGTAGACGAAACGCGCGCCTGGCGTATATATAAAATTTAGTCCTGGTATCTTCTATGATGAGTTTATTATGTAACAACCACACTAGAAAGTACATTAGGCTACAAACGATATTGGTGTTTAGTGTCCCTTCTTATTTAATATGATGGATATCTCTAGTCATTTAAAGGTTAAAAAACAATATTGACCTTATTAGTAGCCGGATTTTGTTTTTAACAGAACGTTGTTTCATTATGAAGTTTTGTGATTTTCTCATATACCACATTATGATTCTTTGACAAGTTGATTCTCAATGTATTCTTGATTGGTCGCTAGGGTTGGTTGCTAGCTTGAGTCTGGTTACATAACCATATTGTATACGATTGTAAGGTTTGTTGGCCGTTTCTGTATTTTTTTAAATTGTGATCTGCACAGATTAAAATTAATAATATCAACGACTTAATCATAAAATGAGTCTTTCTCGTGGTTTTTTTTTCTGATATCAAACACAAATTTTGCAAACCTTTATATATTTCCGTATAAGCATACATTTTTCAGCAACAGTTTCCAAAGCAAGATATGAAACCTACCACCAGTCACGTCTCAGTCATTACAGCTGAACGGACGTGCTGGGTCAGCTCTCCTATACCTGCTATCTTCGATAAGCGATAACTGATAGATGGATCAACGACTTACTACTTTCAATGATAGAAATGCAATCTAACGCTACTTAAAGCTTTATCTGCGTAAATACACACGTCAACATACACTCCAAAACCGATTATGGATTTGTTTGCCGACTAACGTCCGAAGGCTGTCACCTAGTTGTTAGATGATGGACCTCCAATTCACTGTCTCACAACTATGGTCCTGATAATGCTTCCTGTCAATGTTATTACTACGTCTGAGACTCTCGGACCAGTACTCCATCATCGTGGTAAGAGGGCTGCTAAGCTGATCAGTCTTATCCGGCCCTGAAAGCAGCCGTTGTTAAGGCAGTAAATAACACCAAAATAGTCAATAAACCAAAAGATCTCACAAAAACAAAAACGGCAGCCGTCCTGTTCCAACTTTCCATCGTCACGCATGAAAATATTTAAACGCTCACCAAACGTCTTTTGAGATCTGGCCGACCGTTCGAGGGCTGAAAAGCCAGTCATGGTCGTTAAACACTTCTATCATCAGAAACCTCACCCGCAGTTTAGTAAATACTACTTCTGTTGGATGTAGCCTTTCGATAGTACAGAGTAAAACCCGTACGCACATTGAGTCAACGGGGTTTAATCTTAGAACAATATTCCTTTCCCTCTTTTTATAACGTTGTAAGATAAAAGGCGGATAGGTGAGATAAAGACAAAACTAAAGTTTAACTTTCTTTCTAACATTTCATTTTCCTAAACGTGTGTGTCCAACGTCAGTGAGGAACGTTGTCCTTAGTTATCGTTTGTCATATTGTAATACCCCTCCCCTTATTTAAAGAATTGCGTGTTAATTTTACGAATTTACAGTTTAAGAATATTACTACAGTAACAGATGTGTATTCGCCGATCTTGCTATGAATTTTCCCCATTTAATATTTTCATCGTTGAAAACGGCATCAAAAATCATTCCTTTATCTCTGATTGCTATAAGACGTTTTTCCTGTACAGTTGTTGTTATGGTGCTCTCTTCGAGGTCCGTGTTCCTGGTATAAATAGTAGGCAGCTCGATTATATTGAGATCGATCGTTAATACTATGTCCGAGACTTACCCAGTCTTCGTGATAAGCGGGCTGCCAAGCTAACCAATCTGGCCCTGAAATCAGCCGATGTAAAGAAACATTCCAATCGAACAACGATGATGTAAAATGTTCAATTCTTGGTCTATAGAAGATGAACAACACTTCATCTTCTATTGTCATCGTAACTCGGTTTGGAGATATAAACTACTTACTGATCCTGCTTATCCTCTACGCATAAATGAACTTCCACCAAATGCTGCCTTAAATGAACTGTTATATAAAAAAAACGTTACATATGCATAGCGAACATTATCTTGGACTGTGATCGTATCCGAAGAGAAATTCTCTAACTTTTAACTGTTAGATTTTCTTATTATTTAGAAATTCGTCCAAAACTATTTGTTATCTATTTAAAACAAAACTGAGTTTTAATTTGTCCTATTAGTTTTGAAACAAAAAGTAACATCAAACAACCTCATAAATAATTTCCTTAAAAATATATTTCATATAGTCTGAATTAAAAAATCTGAAATAAGACCGGCAAAATAGCAAATTTCATATAGTCTGAATTAAAAAATCTTAAAGAAGACCGGCAAAATAGCAAAACTCTATCAATCGCTTGACCTTTAACACGAGACAAAATGTGTTATTATCATTTTTGAAAAGAATTAACATGTGGCGAAGATGTATGAGATAATGAGACAAATATAATCATGAAATAGTTCTTAATACAACAAAGGATTCCACAAAAGATTGTCGATGTTCTTTGCGATATAGTTAGTTTTGATATTGATTTATTGCTGATGTTTAACGCCACGTTTGTCTATCTTTAACATGTTTCTTCTAGTTTAGTGTTTTTACCACATGTATCTGCTAGCAACATTCCGTACAATTCGAAAATGCTCAAATTAGAAAAACAATTGCCAAAAAGTTTGCACTAGCTTAAGTGTGTGTAATACTTAAAGAGCATATGGTCCGAGAACACAGTTATTCGTAAATTACACGATTCGCCCTTTATATATATGTTGTGTACAAGTTGTAATTTGTACAGAAGTTTTGTACAAGTTGTCAGTGTTTTGTGACCTGCTGAACAAAAATGGATGATGCAAGCACACAGTCTTATGCTCCGCATACTTCTGTCAATTTTTCACAACTTCATGAACAGTCTAATACTGAGCATTGATACAAAAACATTATAAGACCACACAAAGATTTTGTATAGATATGAATATGGTATAAGGAACAAAATTAAATTAGAATTTAAACCATTCAGGTATCCTCATTTCCAGTTTGAAGGCAATTGATAATAGCACTAAATGTTAGGCTGACGTATATTTTTTTGAATTGAAAACATTACACTAGTAAATTTTATAAGTTAAACCCGTATCACCTGTTGCAAGAAGGTAGGTGCCAAAAAACTTATAACTTGTACAAAAACCCTGTACAAATTATAATTTGTACAAACTTACATCTTGTACACAACATATACACAAATAAAAAATTAAACATGACCCACACAACAAATAAAAAATTAAACATGACCCAAATGAATAAGTAATTCATGAAAATTACAACTCCCAGATACAAAAAAAAATAATTAAAAAAAACCGTAACATTAACATATATAGGATAAGAACGTGTTTACAAATGCATTACAAGTAACATGTATTGGTTTATGTTTAGGCCCTAAACACATTTTTTAGAGTGTAGACATTTATGCTTTTACACAAGGTCATGTTTTTCTCTGACTGTTTATGACGTCTTTGCACGAAACTAATTGGATGCTGGATGTGTACGGATTGATAACTAAGTCTTAAATGCATGATTTTTATTAAATGTTAGAGGCTTTGAGCTAGCTGCTTGTTAACTGTGAGTATTCTCAGATCTGTACCTAGTATCATTTCTTGTTGGGATGTACCCCGCCACGTCCACTTGTATTTTTGTCCATCTGATGAGTTAAACGAGTTCAGCCTTTTTTTATAGTTCGTTCTTATATTGTACTGTTATACCAGGTTAAAAGGGGATGTGTGTGTGTGTCCCGATAACATGTTGTATGTATGTGCCTGACCCATGTCAGCGTTGTCGTTGCAAATTTTTTTTGGTTCAATTTTTACATACATTAGGTCGTTATTTTTCTCGTCTGAATTGTTTTACGTGTGTTATTTTGGTCTCTTTTGGAGAGCTGTCTCGTTGGCAATCACACCACATCTTCTTTTTTTTAATATATTTTATATATATGCTTTTTTAATCTCCTGATGACTATTATATTTTTTGGATGATACAGTAACAAATGCACTCCATAGCGTTATAAAATATGAAATAAAAATATGCATAAACTTTTTACGTTTCCATAACTGATTGTTGTTTTGTCAGTGGGTTCCTCCTTCACAAAAAAAACTAGACACGCACTAGAAACTATCACAATGCTTAACACATTTTATACCTGTTCATAAATAACATTCAAAGATACTTAGAATTTCTAGTAAAAAAAGTCCCAATGAATGTAACTCAGTCGTTTTTTTTTGTATGACTTCACCATTCTTCAACAATAGCAAAAAGACCGTGCATGAAAAAAAAACACCTCCGCCTGTCAATTTTTCTAATAAAAATCAAAGCTAAAACTTTAAAGGAGTAGGTTCAGTAAGACCCCTTTTTGGCCCCAAAATTAAGTAGTTTTGCAAAATTGTGAAAATGTAATCTTTTAGCTATTTTTTGGAAAGTAGAATGCTTCTGTTACATAAATATGTGCTGTTTTTGACAAAACAATGTACATATATCGTGTACTAGCATCATAAAGTCATGCTAAATTACTGAAATCTTCACAATTATAGCATTTTAGTTAAATTTTAGACGGTTTCCGTCTTAAATGAAAGTGGCCGCATTCGTGTTCATTCATAATATTGAAATGTAAGTTGTATTTTATGATAATACATAACATATATAAAGGTTGAGGATGAACACGGATGCGGCCACTTTCATTTTTGACGAAAACCATCTGAAAAGTGACGTTTTTTTGGCATATTTGATAGATTTTTGATATTTAAGCTTCAATCGGAGCGTTTTTAATGACTGAATCAGTTAAAATCTTTTACATAAACTAATCGAATCAATTGAAATAGACACTTAAGTGTTTAAAAAGTGTCCTAAATATTTCGTTAGATGAAACTGAAATTTGGGGCCAAAATCGGCCCTTATCGGACCTACTTCTTTCTTAAAACTGGATTGGACACTTAACATGCTTACCTTACTAAACCTCATTACTATACTAACAAAAAAAATGATAACTATTTCAATATACGATGGTATGAATTTTCTTCCTGGTTATGAAAGAACGATTCTTTTTATAGACATGAACGCGGCTGTCAAAAAGAGCACCCCTTTTTCATAATAATAGTAAGTTTACGTTACGTTTGCGATCACCTTTGTGAAACACTCGTAGGTAAAATCTTACGCTTAACGTAAGTTTAATCGTAAACGCAAGTCGTACGATTCTTTGTGAAACGATAGCCTGCCTCATACACTGCAGTGTAGACCGTGTTTCTCCTCAATTCCGTCAAGGCGTTATTATCTTATTTTATAGCTGATGTTTCTCATTTAAACAAATCTTTTTACCGGCTCCTCCTTTTTTTCAGCTCACCGGCCCGAAGGTACAAGTGAGCTTTTCTCATCCTTGGTGTCCGTCGTCGTTAACTTTTACAAAAATCTTCTCCTACTGGGCCAAATTTGACCAAACTTGGCCACAATCATCATTGGGGTATCTTGTTTAAAAATGTGTCCGGTGACCCGGCCACCCAACCAAGATGGCTGCCATGGCTTAAAATAGAACATAGGGGTATAATGAAGATTTTGGCATATATTTCTGAAACCAAAGCATTTAGAACATTTAGAATGGGGTTAAATTGTTTATCAGGTCAAGATCTATCTGCCCTGAAATTTTCAGATAAATCGGACAACCTGTTGTTAGGTTGCTGCCCCTGAATTGATAATTTTAAGTAAATTATGCCGTTTTCGGTTAGTATCTTAAATATTGTTATAGATAGCAATAAATAAACTGTAAACAGCAACAATGTTTAGCAAAGTAAGATCTACAAATAAGTCAACATGACCAAAAAGGTAGTTGACCCCTTAAGGAGTTATTGCCCTTTATAGTCAATTTTTAGCAATTTTTCGAATTTTTTTGTAACCTTTTACAAAAATCTTCTCTGAAACTACTAAGACATACTTAACCAAACTTGTACACAATCATCATTAGGGTGTCAAGTTTAAAAATTGTGTCCGATGACCCTGCCGCAAACCAAGATGGCCGACATAGTTAAAAATAGTAATTTTTTTACTCATATCTCTGAAACAAAAGTGTATAACTAGAGCAAATCTGACAAAGGATTAAATTGTTCATCAGGTAAAGATCTATATGCCCTGAAATTTTAGACCAATCAGCTTCGTTGTTGGGTTGATACCCTTGAATTGGTAATTTTAAGAAAATTTTCCCGTTTTTTTGACATAGTCGGTATAATTTCGGTTTGTGCCCTTTAATCTTAAGGACGCTTAACTATGGCAACAGAAAACGCATGCTCGAAAATCCTTTCTGTGATTGGACAAAATGCTGTCATGTTGCGTGATTTGGTTGTGTTTGAAAAAAACGTCTCATTAATTATATCGTGATGGAAAGCAAGTGAAAAACTATTTGAACTAGACCTTACAAAGATTTATATTTTATTAAAATAATTATTCTCTTTGCATCCTTGACAGCTGTTTATGTGGGACAATTATATAATTTTTAATGTAAACTTTGTTGAACGAACATGACTTTTAGAACGCACCTACGCATGTGAGATTTCCGTGGGGTTTTGGTGAATGTAAACAGAAAGATACGAGGACCGAGAATACGGAACACAAACAGAGAAAACGTTATTTAAATGGTATCTTTGTGCTTCTGAAGGTTATCAAAATGATAGTTTTAAACATATACTCAAAATTAAATACGTCGGATATCTTTTTTAAAGATAGTTCTTGTTGGTTATTATCTTCCATAATATGATAGATAGAGATACATTGAAAACAGCAATAATGTACAGCAAAGTACATTAATTATTGCTAAGAAGAAGCCATCATGACCAAAATGATCAATTGACCCCTTAAGGAGTTATTGCTTTTTAATGTCAATGTTTACCATTTTTACAAATGATTACAAATTTATGTAAATTTTTACAAATTTGGTTACAAATTTGGTAAATTTTTACACATTTTGTAATTTTTTTTTACACATTTTGAAAATTTTTACACAAAAGTTTTCCCGGCCAAGTTCATCATAGGATAAAGTTAATTGTAAGCTGCAAGAATTTTCAGTAAAGGAAGTCTACAAACGCATCACCATCACCAAAACTCAATTTTGTCATCTGTGTCCTTTTTTTAATATGCACATAGACCAAGGTGAGCGACACAGACTCTTGAGAGCCTCTAGTTCTAAAAGCAAGTAATTGGTTTGAAATCAATATAAAGTACACAATTTGCAAAATTTCTTCATAGAAGGTACTATATATAGTATTGAAAAATTTGGATCGTTTACAAAAAAATGTATATACGTATTGTAAACATTTGTAAGTGTTTCTTTTTTTTTCAGTCTTTTCTGTATTTTTTTAAATTGTGATGTGCAAAGATTAAAATTAAATAGTATGAAAAATGTTAAACAACGCCGCAATCATAAAATGAATCTTTATCATGGGTTTTTTATGATATCAAACACAAATGTTGCAAAACTTTAAATATTTCGAATGATCATACCGTTTTCAGCCAATAAGTAATTACATACAAGTTTCCAAACAAGATTTGTAATCTACAGCAGTTGAGTTAATACAGAGTACTTCTGTTTGATATATACATCTCGACAGTACTGAGTAGAACCCGTACGTACATTGAGTCGATAGGATGTATTCTTAGATGCCACTTTTCCTTTCTCTCTCATTGAAACGTTGGAATATAAAAGGGGAATGAATGGTTGAGATAAACAAAAAACTTTTTAAGTTTAACCTTCTAGAATTTCATTTTCCTTTAGGTGTGTGTCCCACATCAGTGAGGAACGATGTCCTTGATTGATTAGCTATTGTTCGCCTTACAAGCTATCACCCCCATAGTCAGCTACAAAAGGCCCCGAAATGAGAAATGCAAACCAATGCAAGAAAACTAACGGCCTGATTTATACATTTACACAAAACAATGGACGAAAAACAAAAATAATATACAGCATTAAACGACAATCACTGGATTCCACACCATCTCTTTTAGCCCACATCCTATCCAGGCCGTTCTTAAAATTGTTGCCCATGGATTACCATAGATATCCATCGGATTATCAGAAAGGAAGATAGAGGAAACATCAAATAACGCAATTCACCACTCCAAGTACGAACGTGAAGAAAAGAAACAGATACAAAAGGCTTACTGGAGTTATATAGAAGATATCGTCACAGCAATAAAAGCAATGAAAAACCAAATTGTATAATACGCTGGTAGTCATAAAAAAACAAAAAGAAATCAGATGAAAATCATATACTATACGCTGAAATCAGATGGCGTACTTTATGAAGATTCGTTCATGATAAAGCCAATATCAAAACCAGCAGTTCAGAGATGCAGCATTTTAAACGTGGTTATTTCACTCTCTGACGTCATGCATATATGTGTTGTCAAGACGTTGATAACAAAACAAATTGTGAATGCGTAGTTCCTTACATGTTTTACATTAATTTCTTTAAAAAAAAGCCATTTGCCAATGTAATAAAAAGAATAACTAATTGAAGAATTAAAATATCGAAAAATCAACATTCGTTTCCATCATTCTACGTAAGTTTTCAACGTTTCAACCCTTTGACTGCAACGCTCTACCTTTGACTGCTAAGAATCGGCCCGGTTTCGTACGTTATCAAACAGCGCCATGACAACCCTTATAAGAATTGATAACGTCACGCTATTGTGCATGGTACCTGCATATGATTGCTCGTTTTGATGCCGTCGAAAAATGCCACGACCCATTAAAAGGAAACCCTGGAAATTATTTTGAAGAATATAAAATTCATCGTTTGTGTTGTATGAAATAAACCATAATTAGTTATAATGACAACAACAGTTTTAAATATTTATGGGTTTTATTTCGATTGACATCGGTAGAAGTGTGACGTCTTTTGCGTCACTTTTAAATTCACGACAGGTTCCCGTTCTAGAACAAACTCTATGTGTAATATGTTTTATTAAAATCAAATGTTCGGATTTGTGTACCAAATTCCATTGTCAAACTTTAGAAAAAAAAATTAAAAGCAATAAAAAAACTTCAGGCTTTGGAAAAGGTTGTTTTTCTGATTTTGTTCTACATCCTACATGTCTATAGTCTTTACAATATCAAGCATAGTCACAGCAAATAGGTATTTCATTCATTTCGGTGAATGATAGAGCTGAGAATATAAATTTATTTGTGAAAATTGCCACTATGTGAAGTTTACAGATTACAAATTTTCTATGTCTGGTTTTACTTTTTAGTTGGTGATAAAATTGAGAATGGCAATGGGGAATATGTCAAAGAGACAAGAATCCGATCAAATATGTTAAAGGATGGCTGCTTAACGTCAAGTGGCAAATACATATGCATACATTAAGGACGAGAACATTATGAATATTTACTCTGCTTTGTACTAGAACGACGCTGCTGAGCCGGATGTGTAACATGCTAGTTCACAAGATAACTGTCCGCACTACCAGCACAGGATGACATACCATCTTACTCAGACACATTATCCTGACTCCGAGCCGACCAGTCTTTGCTATTACTCCTAAATACCACGTGCTTAGTGGAGAAGCAGCAAATATCAATTATAAAGTCTTTGATTCAAGGACCTCCAGCATTCGAGACGAATGCGCTAATACGAGACAATGGAGGTGGTGTTTATATGAAATATATAGTCTAAAATATTTATATTTCAATTCTTTCTTTTATTTTGCAAAATTCTAAAAATACTAGTATAACGTGAAAAAGATGAAAAAAAAGTGTAAACAGGATCTCTCGGCAATTCTGGAAGTGTGTTATGCATTTTTTGTCTCCCCTTTTTAATCCTCCACCCACACACACATATTTCAGTCCTTTGCTACCTTTAATTTTATGCTGATAACACAAATAGAAAATATTAGGAATGAAGGTTTTAAAGCAACGGGAGATACATTAATACTCCACTTTTAGCAATTTTAAATCAGAAAAATCGATATTAGAAATTCAATCAGTATCCATATATATTTCTTTTCATAAATTAGGTTTAAAAATACCATTGAATGATCATATTTGTCAGATCAGTTCATGTTGTACCCTGTCCATATGTACTTTTTGATAATGATGCTAAACTATGACTGTCGTAAAATGTCTGCCTGTGAATATGGAAAACAACATTGTGTATTATCTTCTGATCTTTACAGGTCATGAACTTTACTAGGAATAATGATACTATTTATGTCTCCATGTCAATTTGGTGGTACAAAAAGTAAAACGCTTTTTGCAGAGAAAAACATATATCAAAAGTGTTTAAAAAGTGGTCAAAATCTTTCGTCAGATGAACCTGAAATTTGAGGCCAAAATCGCTCCTTACTCCTTTGTCATTTTAAAAAAATAATCTTTTTTTCCGCCATTTTTTTTAGAAAATATTTAAATTCGGAAACCTTTATCGATCAGTGTCTTATACGCTTTCATGCATGCTCAGTGGACGTAAGTGAAGTTTAAGATACAATTCGTTTTAAATATAATTACATAATTAATCTAAATCAATCAGCATAGCAATGCAAAATTTGATGAATCGTCCTTATTCTTTATTTTTGTCGAGGTTGGAGTGCAAATGCATGGATGCAAAAGTTTTTTTTTTTTGTGTTAATTAGACAAAAACTTTATTCTGTTTCAGTTAACTGAAAACAATTGCATTTCAGTCACATACAGGAAAAAGTACTTTTTTTATTGAAAAATGAGAGTTAAATTGTTTCCCTTATTTTCAATGAAAACAAAGTTCTCTTTTCAATTTAACTTCTAAAATATTTTTTTTTGGACATTTGAAATCAACCAATATTTATTCATTACTAAAAAAAAATGAATGGGCGGTGCGCCTTCAAGTTTATCTTCATTTGTTTATAAAAATTCTAGTCAATCGTTAAATCTTCACTCAAAGAACAAACTTTAAAAGATGAACATTTATTTATCTATGAAATAAACTGAAAAACGCTTTGCAGTCCTAATATTATCAAAAACTTACGAATTAAATTTCGTTGATAATTAAAGCAATCTTTTTTTTTAAGATTTCAGATTCAGTTTTGGTGGATAGTCTCATATTGGTAATATCCTTAAATTTATATTTAGATGGTCATATCATTAAACAACTACAGTGTGGAAGTAAAAAGATTAAATTAAATAAAGTAAAATGCATAATTTTTTTTATCCATAATCATGATTTTTAAGCATAAGAAAAATCTAACAGATATATGTTACTAAAAGCGGTAACACAGGAGAGAAGGAAAAACTCATGATTTTTAGGCATAAGAAAAATCTAACAGATATGTTACTAAAAGCGGTAGGAGAGAAGGACAGATGAAAAAAGATAAAACAGATATTGGTGCATATTTTGACTATACAACATGCCACTTACGGACAACTCAAAGAGGTTTTGAAGTCGCAAGACTTTCTAAAGTGCATGAATCTCCCTTTTGGAGTTTTCGGTTTTGTGTCCATCTTTAAACATTCGGTCAACACCGTGGACTAAAAGGACAGATTGAAATGGGACCTATTCTTATATTTTATCATAATATGGCACTTATGTAAAGTAGAAAAGTCCATGAGCCCGGTAGCAGAACTCTGAACAACGGATGTATTCTTTCTAAACCAGCTTGCTTGGCGAATTCTCTATGACGTCAAGGAACAACGTCACAGCGGAAAACAACATCGGCTTTGGGCCGATCCTTAGCAGTCAAAGGTACTGTTTCTGCATCGGCCAAAATCGATCCTATGGCAGAAAGAACGTTAAAACTTGCACATTTGTTTTCAACATTTAACAATGGATTTAAAATTTCAAAATTCGTTTTAAAAATTCGATTTTCAACAATCAACATTTGTTTTTAACATTCAACATTCTACAGTAGTTTTCAACATTTAATTTTCAACAACGGTTTTAAAAATTGAACATTTTTTTTCAACATTCAACAATGGTTTTAAAAATTCAACATTTGTCTTTAACATTCAACATTTTATACGCTTTCATGCATGCCATGCTCAGTGGACGTAAGGCCTGTGAAGTTTAAAGATACAACCCTTTCGGCGCCAAAACGACATTTTTGTCGTTTACCGCTAGCACGCCAAAACGACATTTTTGTCGTTTTTAAGTAGAACATACGAAACATTAAAAACGTATATAAAAAACTTCATTTGACTGCCGAAACCATATTAGGTTTAAAGAAAAATAATTGACTTTGTTCTGTTATTCAAGAATAAACATAAAAGTCTCAAATTATATATTGAATTTTGGGGTTGAAAACTATTTTTGTCTGAGATAATGTGCAACTTTTTACACAATCTATACTCCAATTATAAACTTTGTATGCCTTTATTTATTAAATTAACTGAATGAAATTAGCTCACATGGTTGACTGTAAAAAAAAAAAGTTGTTATGTTATTTTTAAATTGTAACGTTTATCTGAATGACGTCATCAAAACTGATGCTGTGTGTGACGTTTATGCGTATTTGAAAGTGGCAGGTACTTGATATTACTGGAAACGCTTTGCAGTAAAACCATTGAGTTTTTACCGATTTTTACAATGTGAAGTGTTACAGATCGAAAATCATTCGATAATTTGTTTAATAGTTTGTTGTTTATTAATTTATTCAATAAAACTGTTAGTTTAAATTTAGAAGGTTAGCTCTGCAAATATAGTCGGTATATATATATAGAATCCGGGAATATCTCTTTTTAAATGCACTATTTTACACCTCATATTTCTTGAGAAATTTAGCCATCTTGGGTTGGCTTAAACATGGATTGACTTCACTAGTTTTAAAAACAACAAATATTTAAGTTATAACTTATAATGAATAATTTTGACAATGCTGGTCTTCTAAAATAATTTCTGCGAAAACCAAATAAACTTGACCCGGATTTTTGTATTTATCATTCTAATACTTAATTATGGCATACAATCTGCATACTCTGCCTTATGTGTCCATGTGTCTCACTTTGTTGTCAATTCAATATTAGAATACATATTCAATTTTGAGTTAAGATCGTGTTTTGATTTACCCATCACTTACTGCGTATTTTTGGATTTATTTTTGTCCTTTGTTACTGTGTTGGTTTTTTTTGGTGCTTGGTCCAATTTTGACAAGTCAAGCTTTTTTTTAAAAGTTTTTTTCTATCTGTTCTAATATTAAACTGGTACCCGACATGTCATGCTCATCTCATTTTACATGTTTCACATTGAATTATATTGTGACCAATCGTGCATACATAAAGAGAGGTAAAAGATACCAAAGAGATAGTCAAACTCACAAGTCAAAAACAAACTAACAATGCCATGTCAAGAAACACTAAAACTGACCAAAAGACAAGTTAAATTTACACAGGCAGAAAAGAATACCAAAGACTGAGCAACATCAACCCAACCAAAAACTGGGGGAGATCATATATGCATAACTATTGTATAAGGCAGTACGACGACCCGTATTTTAGAGCCTTGTCCCGATGACTTTGGTGGCTATAAGTGACTCATTTGTAACCATACGTACAGCTATTATGACTTATTATAACGAACAGTTCAACTCTTTCAAAAATAATAGTGGTGCCAAAAGAAAATTCTGAATTGTTTATTTTAACAAACATTATTGTTAAAAAAAACCAGCTAAAGAATAAAACAATATATTAACACGGACGGCAGTGCATAATTCTCTATATATAAATTACATACAAGCTAATACTAGTACTGACAATTCAAAACCAACACACGCAATTGATATACGAACTTGTTTATATACAGCAGTTAGCATGCAGATCAGTCCATCTGATCCATTAAAATTATTACATTATTGTCGTAATTTTGAATCGTTTTTGTCGTTACTAAGAAAGACTAAACAAGACTGCAATCTAGCTACTTCGTATGACTAAATATGAAAAAGATTAAGATATAATCAAATAGATCTAAGGAAAAAAGATGAAAATATAATAACATATAATGAGGCATTATTGTCCCAGTCCAGTCGTTGTTTTCGTTAGTATTTGAGTTGGTTTTGTTTTTATTGTCTAAGCGGTTGTGTTCGTTAATATCAGATTTCTAAATTTTAATTTAGAAAGTGAATGGTATAACAAATATGTGTAGCCTCCAATAATTTATTCGCAGTCAATTTATACTTTTTTTTTTTAGACTGTAAGTTGACCTCTATATATCTTTGTAAATTTGTTTGTGTACTGGAGTTAAAGTCTCATTTTCACTGAGTCTGGAATGCATGGATCTCTTTTTAAAATTTAGAGAAGGACTTTTAATATAAGTCGACCAGTTTGTGATTATATTTGTGCATTTATTAAAATCAAATTCATTACTTAAAGAATTAATCTCAGTAAAAAGGAAAGTACGTTGTCCGTTATTATGATTGGAGTAAACTATTGGTACCAACATTTACCTCTTTTATTTCAAACTTCAAACTAACTGTGTACATGTACAATGTACACAGTTAACATTTACCTCTTTTATTTCAAACTTCAAACTAACTGTGTACAAGTTTGAAGTTTGAAATAAAAGAGGTAAATGTTGGTACCAATAGTTTACTCCAATCATAATAACGGACAACGTACTTTCCTTTTTACTGAGACACTATATATTAGACACTAGATATCCTAATGTAGGAATCAATGAAGGAAAATAGTTCAAGCATTTAGGGCTATATCGATTTTAACGACATTCCTAAATAAACCCTTGCCAAAAGAATGTGTATTTACGATGAGATCGTTTCTCCTCATTGTCTGCCGAAATCACACCCATGAAAAAGGGGTTTATATAAGATTTTCGATGTCAATGATCGCAACAAGAAACATAAAATTATTTGAGCGACAGGCCCCATTTCATGACAAAACTGAGGTTAGGTCAGACATGTATTTAGAACAGCAAAGTATTTCTTAAAACTGTACCTGCAACCATTTGATTTTCTGGGGGGGGGGGGGCTATGGTTTTTTTTTCTGGACAAATTTTTTTTTCCACCTGCGGCGAAAAACAATCTGTTTTTTTCGCGACAAGTTGAAAACAATTTTTTTCTTTCAATTTTAGCATTACATATAGTGGCAGCTGAGGGTGAAACAAACATTTTTTTTTTCTCAGAATCAAAAACAAATTATTTTTTCTCCATAAACTGGAAACAAACTTTTTTTTCCAAAAAAAACCATAGCCCCCCAGATAATCAAATGGTTGCTGCCTTATGGTGCGAGTTACACCATGTTCCCCTAACTACACGAAAGAAGGCGAAATAAAATTGCCATTTAACGATGAACGAACATATAAAACTTTCTTGCACATTGATCTTTTTACCGATTTCACAAATTACGATGAATAACGACAACCTTTTTCACGGCTGCACGTGAAAAAAAAATGTCAAAACATGTTGCACGAAAATAACCCTTTACACGTACCACCCTCTATATCAAAATACAGAAATTGAGCTATAGTTTCAGCAATATATCTTCATTGATAATGATATTCATCATGCTATAAGATTCTTCATTTATTTCCATATTGTCGGGTGTTTTAAATAGTATTCTAGAAAAGAATAAAAAAAAAACCTTCGAATTCTAGCCTGAAAATTAAACAAAAATCACTGGAAATACGCATTCGCTACGTGAACTCAAGGTAATTCAAATATGGCCGGAGATATGGGAAATTTCCCCGAATATATGAGATGTCCAATTAATCGATTACGGAGGATAGCGTGCATGTGCTTGTACGCTACGTTACGTTACGTATCATTTTAGTAACGTCTTTAAAATATGTATGGCAACGTAATCATGCGAAAAAACAACGTCTCGGCGCTGAAAGGGTTAAATATAATTACATAATTATCTAAATCAATCAGCAATAGCAATGCAAAAATATTTGTTTTTAACATTCAACATTCTACAGTAGTTTTCAACATTTAATTTTCAACAACGGTTTTAAAAATTGAACATTTTTTTTCAACATTCAACAATGGTTTTAAAAATTCAACATTTGTCTTTAACATTCAACATTCGTTTTCAACATTTAAAAATAGTTTCCAACATTCAAAATAAACATTCGTTTTCAACATTCAATTTTCAACATTCAAAATTCGTTTTCAACATTTAAAATTCGTTTTCAACATTCAAAATTCGTTTTCAACATTCAAAATTAATTTCCAACATTCACAATTAGTTTTCAACATTCGATTTTCAATTTTCAACTTGGTTTTTAAATTTAACTTTTTGTTATCAACATTTTGAACATTAGTTTCAACATTCAATTTTCATCATCATTCAGCATTCAATTTTCATCATTCAACATTTGTTTTTAAAAATTCAACATTCGTTTTCAAAATTCGTTTTCAACGTTCATTTTCAACATTTATTTTCAACATTCAATATTCGTTTTCAACATTCAATATTAGTTTCGAAAATTAGTTGTTAACATTTGATTTTCAATTTTTAACAATGGTTTTCAAATTCAACATTATTTTAAATTTAACATTCTAAATTGGGAACATTTTTCAACTTTCAAGATTGGTTTTCAACATTTTAAACATTCGTTTTCAACTTTCAATTTTCAACAATTCAACATTCGTTTCCAAATTAGTTATTGAATTGAAAACGAATGTTTAATTTAAAAACAAAGTTGAATGTTAAAAATTAAATGTTTAAAACGAATGTTAAACGATAAAAATTCGTTTAAATATTCGATTTTCAACTGTCAAATTAGTTTTTTTAATTGAAAACGAATGTCGAATTTCAACATTCGTTTACAACAATCACTTTTCATCATTTCACATTCGTTTTTGAGATAAGTTTCCAACGATAACAATGATTTTAAAAATTGAACAGTTTGATTTTCAATTTTCAACATTCGATTTTCAATTTTCAATATTGGTTTTTGAATTTAACTTTTTGTTTTCAACATTGAATATTCGTTTCAACATTCAACTTTCATCATTCAACATTCGTTTTTAGAATTCGTTTTCACCATTAATTTTCAACATTCAATATTCGTTTTCGACATTCAAAATTAGTTTCGAAAATATGTTTTTAACATTTGATTTTTTAACAATCAAAATCGATTTTCCAAATTTTCAACATTAGGTTTCAACTTTCAATTTTCAACATCAACACTCGTTTTTAACAATCAAAATAAGTTATTAAATTGAAAACGAATGTTGAATTTTAAAAGCGAATGTTGAATTTTAAAAGCGAATGTTGAATTTTAAAAGCGAATGTTGAATTACAACAACGAATCGACATTCGTTTTCAACATTCACTTTTCTTCATTCAGCATTCGTTTTTGAGATTCAACTTTACTAACGATTGAATTTAATTTAGTTTTTCAAAATTGAAAACCGAATATTGAATGCTGAAACTAATGCTGATGTTGAAAAAACAAATGTTGAATTTGAAAACCTATGTCGAAAATTGAAAATTAAAAGAATGTTGAAAACTTATTTTGTATGTTGGAACGAATTCAATTAAAACATTTCACATTCCTTTTTAATATTCAACATTCGTTTTAAAAATTCGATTTTCAACTTTCAACATTTGTTTTCAACATCATTTCCATCATTTGGCATTAGTTTTCAATATTTGATTTTCTATTTTCAACAATGGTTTTAAAAATTGAACAGTTTCTTATCAACAACATTCAACAATGGTTTTAAAAATTCGACATCCGTTTTCAACATTCAATTTTCAACAGTCGTTTTCAACATTCAAAATTAGTTTTCAAGACTCACAATCTAGTTTTCAATATTCTATTTTCAATTTTCAACATTGGTTTTTTAATTGAACATTTTGTTCTCAACATTGAACATTCGTTTCAAAATTCAATTAAAAATCAA
Organism: Mytilus edulis; assembly: GCF_963676685.1. Taxonomy (NCBI): domain Eukaryota; kingdom Metazoa; phylum Mollusca; class Bivalvia; order Mytilida; family Mytilidae; genus Mytilus; species Mytilus edulis. The sequence continues at coordinate 40,645,350 of NC_092349.1, read as the reverse complement.
ATGTGGAAAACTAGTATTAAATGCGATTTTCAACTTGAAACGTTAGGTTACAATGTAAAATTTTCAACAGTCGATTAACATTCAACATTCGTTTCCAACATTCTATTTTATACACGAAACATTCGTTTTTAACATGAAACATTCGTTTTTAACATGAAACATTCGTTTATACAAAACTTCAAAGGTGTTTGTATTCTGCTATCTCTGCATCTTCTTGTGGTCTCGTATTGTATTTTCTTGTAGTGTCATAGTTGGAATATTATTTCTGTAGTTTCAGTAGGATGCAATCTTTTGTTTGAGGGATACTCATATAGCAAATCTCAATTACAGTCGGTGTGGCAATTTGTAAGGAAGAACCTGCCTGCCCGACAATGAATGTGAAGCGAGGGTGATGAGACTGGCAGCCAGGTAGTGCAAGAGTCTGCCTCGGGGATACCCCATGTACTAGTGAAGTAGCAGGGGGTCTATCAAACTGGCACTGGAATAAATTTGATAAAATTTGTCCCCGAAATGCTTTGGGATGAATGAAATTTTAGAAATAAATGACCAGTGATAAAATTCCATTAAGGTCCAAAAACTTAGATGAAAACAGATCAGTGCCCCCCCCCCCCCCCCCCCCCCCCCCCCCCCAACCAAGGATTTAGGAGTTAGGATTTATTCCCCTTCAATAAAGTCATGAGAAAGAAAGAAAAAAAATAAAAATGAAAGTTATATTACTTAATGTATTACTTATGATATTTAGCATTTAAAGATTAGAGGTTGATGTTAAATCTGCATACTTGTTGGGAAATCAAGCATGAGAATTTTATAAAAAAAATGGTGTTAAAAACATAAAGTGATCCTATTAAAATAAACAGTATCCAAATTTTGAAAATGTAATAAAAAATGATATTCAGTTTTTCAAATTTTTAAAAATGCTATACAAAAATGATATCCAGTATCCAAACAAGATTAATTCAAAATTTTACATGTTGAAGATAAACATTAACATGTTTGAAGATTCAAATATTTACATGTTATTGAGAATACTATCATTATTAAGTCAGTACTTCAATGATGAGAATGATATAAAAATCATATTCAGTATATTCTATGATTAGACAGCTATAAAAATGATATTCAGTATATTCAATGATTAGAATGCTATAAAAATGTAATTCAGTATATTCAATGATGAGAATGCTTTAAAAATTATATTCAGTATATCAAAATGATAGAGTGTTTCAGTATCAGTTTTTGAATTGCAACAGCTGCACCAGATTGGTTGGCAATAGATTTGAACATTATAAGAAATGCATTCAGTATTCAATTCAGAGTGGGGGAGAAACTGTCTGTATAACAATCTGCTAGTTAAGAGCGAGGATTACACGAGAGGTGAGACTTTGTATCTCATTTGTAGATGTTTGTATGCAAAGGTATGCATGGGGATATTCCATGTGCTAGTAGATTACCATACAGGCTCAGAACTATAAATTCCTTAGAATTTATCCAAACATGATATATTTTCCTAAACAAATTTGTTAAAAAAAATGCCACTCTGTTCAGTATTGTGTGAGTAAAAAGAAAAGTTTAAAATACATATACTCTACAGTAAACATCACTATATCCCAAAATATTAATATCTTAAACATCAAGAAGAAGATATAAAAAATCTCAATAATATCTAAATTAATAGGAAAACTGTATAGATCCTTGGTTTTGACATATTCTAAATGTAAAGTTGTATATTTAAAAAGTGTATGTTGTCCAATTTAAGGATTCAAATTGCTGGAATTAGCTACATCCCGAGAAAATCGCTATAACTTCTGGACTGGTTGGGCACTGATGAAGCTGTAGTTTGTCCTCACGATTTACGGAGTAGGTTTATAATTTTGGTTCACGATCAGTAACATACTTCTGGAATGTTTGCACTGGCACTGATGAGGCTGTAATACACAATAAGCTAATTATGCTACATGCTCTGATTGATAGGTTGGAGAAATAATATGTCCACACAGATAAAGGAACTGATCTAAATAAACACTTATGTCCATGTTGAAATGCATTTCAAAAAAGTGAATATCTGCCATGTCTGTAATGTAATCCTGTTTGAAAACATGGGATCATTCTGAACTTGATAAATGTGAGAACCAGTTTCTGGCAATGTTCATGCTCTGTAGGTTCGACTGGGGTACAGTTGAATAAATGTAAAGTTTAATAAACAAATAGTGGAAATTATTTGTCCATGCCAAGTAATGCCACATCCAAAGTAAATGAAGAACTTGATCATGTTGATAATGACTAATCCTTTTGTTGTAAATCTGGTGAAACCAAAGCGCATACAGGACGTGTTTATGTCTCCATTTCCTCGGTGTTAAAATATGCAATATTGAAGTGAAGAAAGGTGTCAGAAATAATATATTTGTGTGACTTATTTAGAATAATTCAAAAACTGAATAAAATTATACTAAAAGTATCTTTATCTAAGATCATAAAACTACTAAATAATTATTTGCAGAAAGCATGAAGGCAGGGTTTATATAAAGACAGCAAGTAAAAATAATTAATATAAAAAAAGAAATAAAAATAAAATAAAACATTGATCACTATATACTAATCCAATAATAAAAAGAAAAAAAAATCAGCATAGGTAAAATTCCAAGTGGCTGTTTTCTAAATGATATTTAAATTAAAGAATTGAATATTTTTTTTCCAATCTCTAGTTGTCTTCGGACATTAATAATGCAAAGAAAACTCCAAGCACCATACATCTGTTTATAAGAAATAAAAGTTCAAACAAATATACTTGTCTAGAACAGTTGTGTAGAATTTACGTAAAGCCAGTTTAATATATAACACTCATGGAAATCTCTGTATGATCACAAATTATAGAAGGATCTGATGATATATTAGATTCTGCTCGATCGCATAATACTCTCTAACACAGAAACATGGTTAAAAACTTCACATGAAAAACTACACAAGTTTCCAAACATATAAACTAGATCAGTTGTGTATAAGTTAAAAAGATCCAAAGCTGGAATAAACAAGATAGTTCATGTGGCAAATAGATATCTAAAATTAGTATGGTAGCAGTTCAAAAATAATGCAGCCACATTGTGTGTCCAGTCCAGTTGAACAAATTGAATAATACCACTGTAAAACTCCATCAACTAGTCAGGCTGCTATGAACAAAGAAACTGATTATACAAAGACCATGCAATTGGCTTTACACACATATTTGGTACATCTACCATCCAAGGGGAGGAGACTGACCTACTTACCCTCAAATAATATACTATTAATTGTGTAATAAGTATCAAAGAGATCTGGTATCATATTCTGCTTTCCTCTCCTACAGGGATTGTTTGTTACATGTATCTGATTAAGAAAAGATTAGTGTGCCTCCTATAGGGTGAGATTCAAATTGTAACTTCAAATTGTCAAATGTTAGACTAACTAACCTCAAGATATAACAAGTCGTCTCTGTGTGTAAATCTTTATCATAAAATTAATTACTTGTAAACTGAAATGGCTTTTCTGTTTGTATAAACAATACTTATATATATAACATATAAGAAAATATTTTCAAATTCAATTTTTCTACATGAAACATTCGTTTTCAACATCAAATATTCGTTTCCAGCATTCAAAATTTGTTTTTAACATTCGATTTTCAATTTTTAACACTGGTTTTCAAATTATATATTTGTTTTCAACATTCAACATTTTCGAAATTGATTTTCAACATTCAACATTCGTTTAAAACTTTCAAAAATGGTTTTCGACATTCGTTTTTTAACTTTCAAAATTGATTTTAAATATTCATCATTTGTTTTCAACTTTCATTAATGGTTTTCAAATTAAACAATTTGTTTTTATCCTTTGAAAAAAGACTATCTAAGCCCTCCATTAGATATCGAAGATGACATCAATCTGGAAAAACTTTTGCTACAACCTTTATGTATACAAAGTCTATGCTTTAGTTGAATTGAATGGACTTTGAAAGACTTAGGGGTCTCACCCTCAGTTAGGTTTGCACTATTTAATTTGAATATCCAACTTGCACTTTGGCCGCTCCGTAAACATAGAAGACAGGGGAAGTGAACAAAAATTCCTTTTAATCACGTTTGTATCTACGTTAAGCTACATTTCTGCATAATATTAGAAACATTGAGGGATGAAGGGGTCTCATTGCCCTGTGCCCTTTTTCTTAGATATCGAAGATGACATTATTCTCAGAAATCCTTTTGATACAATCTTTATATAGACAGAGTCTATGATTTTCTTGAATTTTATGGACTTTGAAAGACCTGGGTTCTTATCCTCATTGAAGCAGTCTCCAGTAGGTTTTCACTATATAATTTGAATATCCTACTGGCACTATGGGCTATACCCACATTCCTTTTATTCACGTTTGTATCTACCTTTTATCTAAATGTCTGCATAATATTAATATTGAGAGATCAGTGGGATCTCATCATTGCCCTGTGCTCTTTGTCCTGAAATTTTGACAATTTAAGCCCTTGATAGATGACATAATTCTCATTGATGTATGTCATTGATATCGAAGATGACATATATAGAATCTATAAATTACTCCAATTGTAAGACTAGGGGGTTCTTACCCTCATTTAAGCGGTCACAGATAGGTTTTCACTATATAATTTGAATATCCTACTGGCACTGTGGGCGCTCCCGTATACATAGAAGCATGAAGTGTACCCAAATTCCTTTTAGCCCTCCGTATTTAACGAAAATGACATAATTCTTGTAAATCCTTTTGATACAATCTTTATATATACAGAGTCTATAAATTACTCCAATTATATGTACATTGAAAGAACAGGGAGCCTGTCATTTATGCGGTCTCAGGTAGGTTTCACTATATAATTTGAATATCTAACTGTATGGGCGCTCCGTAAACATGAAAGACATGTGTTCCTGAATTCCGTTTATTCAAGTTTGTATCTATTTATTATCTATTTATTATCTAAATGTCTGCGTAATATTAGAAAGAGTGAGAGATCAGGGGAGATTTCACCATTGCCCTTTGTCCTTTGTCCTGAGATTTTGACAATTTTAGCTGAAAAGTGACAATCTTAGCCCTCCGTAGATTTCAAAGAGGACATTATTCTGGGGAAAACTTTTGCTACGACCTTTATATATACAGAGTATAATTTTCTTGATTTTTATGGACTTTGAAAGACCAAGCGGTCACAGGTAGGTTTTCACGATATAATTGGAATATCCTCCTGGCAATATGGGCGCTTCGAAAATATAGAAGCATGAATTTGTACCCAAATTCCTTTTAGCCCTCCGTAGATAACGAAGATGACATAATTCTCGGAAATCCTTTAGATACAATCTTTATATATTTTAACGATTTTTCCCCTTAAACCGAGTGGTAAGTTAAATTGAATAAGGAGACTCGATCGAACATAATTTGCATGGATCCTTTGAGTTGGTATATGGTTGAAATAATAACTAAGTCAGTTAACATTTCATAGGTATTTTATATAAGATCTATATATAATCAAATATTTACAATTGATCATAAAAACATACATTCATATTTATCAACAATTTGCCGTAATCATCTTTATTTATAGCCTAATATAGGTCAGGAAGGTTGACCTCAATTTTCTATAGGGTTTTGACTGTTTCCGTAGGTTAATAAGGTTGAACTAGTATTGTCACGGCCAGGAACCATGTACCATACGTTGAATATCTATGAAAAATTATTGTACGCACAAGACCCTGTAGAGGTCTTAAAGAAAAACAAACAGCCAGGCTGTTTACAGTTTTTAAGGTCTTTCCCCTACATGGGAAAGACATTATTGTTTTTCTAATGTTTTTTTAAGGTCTTTCCTCTCCGCGAGGAAAGACCTTATTGTTTTTCTCCTGTTTTTTTTTTTTTTTTTTTTTTTTCATCCAGCATTTGTTTAACATGACCTCCCCTTGTTTCTATTGGAGTTATCAAGACCAAATATGGACCATCGGTAGACCTCATCATGAAGTATTACCAGATGAGGCTGTGTAGGATTTCATCGTCCCCTTTAGAAGTTATCTCCCTTTTATTGGTTTTTTTCGACATGGCCCCCCCTCGTTGTTTTTGAAGATATCATGACCTTATTTGGACAATAGTTAGAAATCATCATGATGTGTTACCATATGAGGCTGCTAAGGATTTCATCATTCCCTATGAGAGTTATGTCCCCTTGAAGCAATGTCTTTCTTTTACATTTTTTTCAAAAAGTATTCAAGATAGAATCCATTTGAAAACGGCAACATGTACAAGACCAGATGGCAATGTTAATTAACATATACAATCATTTTGTTGTTAACCCTTATAAGGAGTTATTTCCCTTGAAAAAATATAAACAAGTTTTGAAAAATTGTATCTCGATAACCGGAAGTCGTAAAGACTTGGGACCTACACCAATAATCTTAAGTTTATGTGACCTTTAATTTGCACCCAAGGTCAAAGGTCACCGAGTGCAAAAAAAAATTACGCTGCAATTTCAAGCTTTCATATTAAGAAAACGATAAGAGTTTGCTGCATACTTACAGCGTATAAAATGTTCCTCTCAACGAGCTCTACATTTTATACACTGACCTCAAAAGAGTCCGACTGTCTGTTCAAAAGTTACGACGGGATGATTCTTAAAAGTATAGTATTGTGTGTATATCTTTTTTAAGGTAACAGATATCAACCTACTATAAACTGCAAAGATGATCAGTAGTTCAAGACCTTCAATTTGAGGTCAATGTCAGGTCATGATGAAATTTTACCTTGACCTTCACATTTTACTATGACCTTGACCTTGTAATATTTGAAAGGTCAAGTGGTCCTGAGTTGAATGGTGATAGTCCCATGTCTCTACGACTTCCGGTTCTCAAGTTTTGTATTGCATCATATATTTGATGATTAATTGTGACCTTGGTGAACTTTGAAATTGTCCCAATTCTTTTTCTATAATGTTGTCCTTCAACTGTAGATCATTTATCATTTAACAGATTTGAAATATCTATTGTCGTTTTAGAGATAATGCAGTTTGAAGTTTTTCGAGCGGAGGCATGTATTTCTGAATCATCAAGAGCTTACCACTTAAAATGTTTTAGAAATTGAAGAGGTTGACATAGTTATATGTTTGACCAAATACCAAAAACATTCCATGGAAAAAAACACCAAAAAATCAATTTGAAATTTTAAGTTTTGCATTGACTTTGTAAGTTTCATAACTTCTATTTATATAGTTGATATTGCATCATTATTTGCACTTTGTCAAATGGGGTCATCTGATATATCAAATTGAAGGTCTTAATAAACTCTACTTAAAAAATGAAAATTTAAAACCCCCTTTTCATCCCAGGGGACGGGTGGGGTCATTTAGTGCAAACATTCAAATTTCTCAGATGGTAAGGTTGTCGCATATCAAATGAAGGAACATAAAGCGTACATTTCAAATTTCAAATTGACGTCTCCCAAAAATGGGTTGGATGGGGTCATTGAGTGCAAAACATAAATTTTCTTTTAAGATAGGGTTGTTGTATATCAAATGAAAGGTCATGATGTGTATATTTCAAATATCAAATTCCTGACCTCAAAAAATTAGTAAGATAGGGTTATTAAGTGCAAAAATCAAACTTTCTAGAACATGGCGTTGTTGCATATCAAATGAAAGCTCATCCACTCTATGTTACATATATAATAATTCCGATCTCAAAAATGTAGGCGGATGAGGTCATGAAGTGATAAAAGTGAAAAGTTTCAGAAGGTATGCTTGTCGTATATCAAATGAAAGGTCGTACAAAGTACATTACGAAAACATCACTTTTACAGGAAAGACCTTTCAATTGTTTTACAAACAATTGAGATACTAGTTAAGGTCTTTCCTCTCCGCGAGGAAAGACCTTATTGTTTTTCTCCTGTTTTTTTTTTTTTTTTTTTTTTTTTTTTTTTTTTTTTTCATCCAGCATTTGTTTAACATGGCCTACCCTTGTTTCTATTGGAGTTATCAAGACCAAATATGGACCATCGGTAGACCTTGTCATGAAGTATTACCAGATGAGGCTGTGTAGGATTTCATCATCCCCTTTAGAAGTTATCTCCCTTTTATTGGTTTTTTTCGACATGGCCCCCCCTCGTTGTTTTTGAAGATATCATGACCTTATTTGGACAATAGTTAGATCTCATCATGATGTGTTACCATATGAGACTGCTAAGAATTTCATCATTCCCTATGAGAGTTATGTCCCCTTGAAGCAATTTCTTTCTTTTACATTTTTCTCAAAAAGTATTCAAGATAGAATCGATTTGAAAACGGCAACATGTACAGGACCAGATGGCAATGTTAATTAACATATACAATCATTTTGTTGTTAACCCTTATAAGGAGTTATTTCCCTTGAAAAATATAAACAATTTTTGAAAAATTGTATCTCGAGAACCGGAAGTCGTAAAGACTTGGGACCTACACCAATAATCTTAAGTTCATGTGACCTTTAATTTGCACACAAGGTCAAAGGTCACCGAGTGCAAAAAAAAATTAAGCTGCAATTTCAAGCTTTCATATTAAGAAAACGATAAGAGTTTGCTGCATACTTACAGCGTATAAAATGTTCCTCTCGACGAGCTCTACATTTTATACACTGACCTCAAAAGAGTCCGACTGTCTGTTCAAAAGTTACGACGGGATGATTCTTAAAAGTATAGTATTGTGTGTATATCTTTTTAAAGGTAACAGATATCAACCTACTATAAACTTCAAAGATGATCAGTAGTTCAAGACCTTCAATTTGAGGTCAATGTCAGGTCATAATGAAATTTCACCTTGACCTTCACATTTTACTATGACCTTGACCGTGTAATATTTGAAAGGTCAAGTGGTCCTGAGTTGAATGGTGATAGTCCCATGTCTATTCGACTTCCGGTTCTCAAGTTTTGTATTGCATCATATATTTGATGATTAATTGTGACCTTGGTGAACTTTGAAATTGTCCCAATTCTTTTTCTATAATGTTGTCCTTCAACTGTAGATCATTTATCATTTAACAGATTTGAGATATCTATTGTCGTTTTAGAGATAATGCAGTTTGAAGTTTTGCGAGCGGAGGCATGTATTTCTGAATCATCAAGAGCTTACCACTTAAAATGTTTTAGAAATTGAAGACGTTGACATAGTTATATGTTTGACCAAATACCAAAAACATTCCATGGAAAAAAACACCAAAAAATCAATTTGAAATTTTCAAGTTTTGCATTGACTTTGTAAGTTTCATAACTTCTATTTATATAATTGATATTGCATCATTATTTGCACTTTGTCAAATGGGGTCATCTGATATATCAAATTGAAGGTCTTAATAAACTCTACTTAAAAATGAAAATTTTAAACCCCCTTTTCATCCCAGGGGGAAGGGTGGGGTCATTTAGTGCAAACATTCAAATTTCTCAGATGGTAAGGTTGTCGCATATCAAATGAAAGAACATAAAGCGTACATTTCAAATTTCAAATTGACGTCCCCCAAAAATTGGTTGGATTGGGTCATTGAGTGCAAAAAATTAATTTTCTTTTACGATAGGGTTGTTGTTTATCAAATGAAAGGTCATGATGTATACATTTGAAATATCAAATTCCCAACCTCCAAAAATTGGTTGGATGGGTTTATTAAGTGCAAAAACCAAACTTTTTAAAACATGGCGTTGTCGCATATCAAATGAAAGCTCATCTATTCTGTGTTACATATATCATACTTCTGATCTCAAAAATGTAGGCGGATGAGGTCATTAAGTGTAAAAAGCGAAAAGTTTCAGAAGGTATGCTTGTCGTATATCAAACGAAAGGTCGTACAAAGAACATTACGAAAACATCACTTTTACAGGAAAGACCTTTCAATTGTTTTACAAACAATTGAGATACTAGTTTTTTCTTTTTAAGGTCTTTCCTCTCCGCGAGGAAAGACCTTATTGTTTTTCTCCTGTTTTTTTTTTTTTTTTTTTTTTTTTTTTTTTTTTTTCATCCAGCATTTGTTTAACATGGCCTCCCCTTGTTTCTATTGAAGTTATCAAGACCAAATATGGACCATCGGTAGACCTCATCATGAAGTATTACCAGATGAGGCTGTGTAGGATTTCATCATCCCCTTTAGAAGTTATCTCCCTTTTATTGGTTTTTTTCGACATGGCCCCCCCTCGTTGTTTTTGAAGATATCATGACCTTATTTGGACAAAAGTTAGATCTCATCATGATGTGTTACCATATGAGGCTGCTAAGAATTTCATCATTCCCTATGAGAGTTATGTCCCCTTGAAGCAATTTCTTTCTTTTACATTTTTCTCAAAAAGTATTCAAGATAGAATCGATTTGAAAACGGCAACATGTACAGGACCAGATGGCAATGTTAATTAACATATACACTCATTTTGTTGTTAATCCTTATAAGGAGTTATTTCCCTTGAAAAAATATAAACAATTTTTTTTAAATTGTATCTCGAGAACCGGAAGTCGTAAAGACTTGGGACTTACACCAATAATCTTAAGTTCATGTGACCTTTAATTTGCACCCAAGGTCAAAGGTCACCGAGTGCAAAAAAAAATTACGCTGCAATTTCAAGCTTTCATATTAAGAAAACGATAAGACTTTGCTGCTTACTTACAGTGTATAAAATGTTCCTCTCGACGAGCTCTACATTTTATACTCTGACCTCAAAAGAGTCCGACTGTCTGTTCAAAAGTTACGACGGGATGATTCTTAAAAGTATAGTATTGTGTGTATATCTTTTTAAAGGTAACAGATATCAACCTACTATAAACTGCAAAGATGATCAGTAGTTCAAGACCTTCAATTTGAGGTCAATGTCAGGTCATGATGAAATTTCACCTTGACCTTCATATTTTACTATGACCTTGACCTTGTAATATTTGAAAGGTCAAGTGGTCCTGAGTTGAATGGTGATAGTCCCATGTCTCTACGACTTCCGGTTCTCAAGTTTTGTATTGCATCATATATTTGATGATTAATTGTGACCTTGGTGAACTTTGAAATTTTCCCAATTCTTTTTCTATAATGTTGTCCTTCAACTGTAGATCATTTATCATTTAACAGATTTGAGATATCTATTGTCGTTTTAGAGATAATGCAGTTTGAAGTTTTTCGAGCGGAGGCATGTATTTCTGAATGATCAAGAGCTTACCACTTAAAATGTTTTAAAAATTGAAGAGGTTGACATAGTTATATGTTTGACCAAATACCAAAAACATTCCATGGAAAAAAACACCAAAAAATCAATTTGAAATTTTCAAGTTTTGCATTGACTTTGTAAGTTTCATAACTTCTATTTATATAATTGATATTGCATCATTATTTGCACTTTGTCAAATGGGGTCATCTGATATATCAAATTGAAGGTCTTAATAAACTCTACTTAAAAATGAAAATTTTAAACCCCCTTTTCATCCAAGGGGGACGGGTGGGGTCATTTAGTGCAAACATTCAAATTTCTCAGATGGTAAGGTTGTCGCATATCAAATGAAAGAACATAAAGCGTACATTTCAAATTTCAAATTGACGTCTCCCAAAAATGGGTTGGATGGGGTCATTTAGTGTTCTTTTAAGGTAGGGTTGTTGTATATTTAAGGTCTTTCCCCTACATGGGAAAGACCTTATTAAGGTCTTTCCTCTCCGCGAGGAAAGACCTTATTGTTTTTCTCCTGTTTTTTTTTTTAAGGTCTTTCCTCTCCGTGAGGAAAGACCTTATTGTTTTTCTAATGTTTTTTCTTTTTTTTCTTTTTTTTCTTCCAACATTTTTTTGGCATGGCCTCCCCATGTTTCTTTTGAAGTTATCAAGACCAAACATGGACCATCGATAAACCTCATCATGAAGTATAACCAGATGACCCTGTTAAGGATTTCATCATCACCTTGATAAGTTATCTCCCTTTTATTAGTTTTTTTCAACATGGCCCCCTCTCGTCGTTTTTCAAGATATCATTACCTTATTTAGACAATAGGTAGATCTCATCATAATGTATTACCATATGAGGTTGAATAGGATTGCATCGTCCCCTATGAGAGTTATATCCCCTTGAAGCAATTTCTTTCCTTTGCATTTTTCTCAAAAAGTATTAGAGATAGAATTGATTTGAAAACGGCAACATGTACAGGAACAGATGGCAATGTTAATGAACATATGCAATCATTTTGTTATTAACTCTTATAAGGAGTTATTCCCCTTGAAAAATTGTACATAATTTTAGAAAAATTGTATTTCGAGAACCAGAAGTCGTAGAGACTTGGGACTTTCACCAATAATCTTTAATTCATGTGACCTTTAATATGCAGTCAAGGTCAAAGGTCACTGAGTGCAAAAAAAAAAATTACGTTGCAATTTCAAGCTTACATATTAGGAAAACGATAAGACTTTGCTGCATACATACAGCGTATAAAATGTTCCTCTCGACGAGCACTACATTTTATATGATAAGTTCAAAAATGTCCGACGGTCTGTTCAAAAGTTACGACGGGATCATTCTTAAAAGTATAGTATTGTGTGTATATCTTTTTAAAGGTGACAGATATCAACCTACTATAAACTGCAAAGATGATCAGTAATTCAAGACCGTCAATTTGAGGTCAATGTCAGGTCATGATGAAATTTCACCTTGACCTTCGCAGTATACTATGACCTTGAACTTGTGATATTTGAAAAGTCAAGTGGTCCTGAGTTGAATGGTGGTAGTCCCATGTCTCTACGACTTCCGGTTCTCAAGTTTGGTATTGCATCATATATTTGATGATTAATTGTGACCTTGGTGAACTTTGAAATTGTCCGAATTCTTTTTTATAATGTTGTCCTTTAACTGTAGATCATTTACCAATTAACAGATTTGAGATATCTATTGTCGTTTTAGAGATAATGCAGTTTGAAATTTTGCGAGCGGCGACATGTATTTATGAATCAACAATAGCTACCACTTAAAATGTTTAAGAAATTAAAGAGGTTAACATAGTTATATGTTTAAACAAATACAAAAAACATTCCATTGAAAAAAACACCAAAAAAATCAATTTGAAATTTTCATGTTTTGCATTGACTTTGTAAGTTTCATAACTTCTATTTATATCGTTGATATTGCATCATTTTTGTCACTTTGTCAAATGGGGTCATCTGATATATCAAATTGAAGGTCTCAATAAACTCTTCTTAAAAATGAACATTTTAAACCTCTTTTTCATCCCAGGTGGAAGGGTGGGGTCATTTAGTGCAAAAATTCAAATTTCTCAGATGGTAAGGTTGTCGCATATCAAATGAAAGAACACAAAGCGTACATTTCAAATTTCAAATTGACGTCCCCCAAAAATTGGTTGGATGGGGTCACTGAGTGCATAAAATATTTTTTTCTTTTACTATATGGTTGTTGTATATCAAATGAAAGGTCATGATGTGTACATTTGAAATATCAAATTCCCGACCTCAAAAATTGGTTGGATGGGGTTATTAAGTGCAAAAATCAAACTTTTTAGAACATGGCGTTGTCGCATATCAAATGAAAGCTCATCTACCCTGTGTTACATATATCATACTTCCGATCTCAAAAATGTAGGCGGATGAGGTCATTAAGTGTTAAAAGCGAAAAGATTCAGAAGGTATGCTTGTCATATATCAAACGAAAGGCCGTACAAAGAACATTACGAAAACATCACTTTTACAGGAAAGACCTTTCAATTGTTTTACAAACAATTGAGATACTAGTTTTTCTTTTTTTTCTTCCAACATTTTTTTGACATGCCCGCCCCTTCTTTCTGTTAAAGTTACCAAGACCAAATATGGACCATTGATAGACCTCATCATGCAGTTTTACCAAATGACCCTGTTAAGGATTTCATCATCCTCTTTAGAAGTTATCTCCCTTTTATTGATTTTTTTCAACACAGCACCCCCTCGTTGTTTTTAAAGATATCATGACCTTATCTGGACAATAGGTAGACGACATCATAATGTATTACCATATGAGGTTGAAAAGGATTTCATCGTCCCCTATGGGAGTTATATCCCCTTGAAACAATTTCTTTCCTTTGCATTTTTCTCAAAAAGTATAAGAGATAGAATCGATTTCAAAACGGCAACATGTACAGGAATAGAGAACAATGTTAATGAACATGTACAATCATTTTGGTATTAACCCTTATAAGGAGTTATTCCCCTTAAAAAATTGTACATAATTTTAGAAAAATTGTATTTCGAGAACCAGAAGTCGTAGAGACTTGGGACCTTCACCAATAATCTTTAATTCATGTGACCTTTAATATGCAGTCAAGGTCAAAGGTCACTGAGTGCAAAAAAAAAATTACGCTGCAATTTCAAGCTTACATATTAGGAAAACGATAAGACTTTGCTGCATACATACAGCGTATAAAATGTTCCTCTCGACGAGCTCTACATTTTATATAATAAGCCCAAAAATGTCCGACCGTCTGTTCAAAAGTTACAACAGGATGATTCTTAAAACTTTAGTATTTTGTGTATATCTTTTTAAAGGTAACAGATATCAATCTACTATAAACTGCAAAGATGATCAGTAATTCCAGACCTTCAATTTGAGGTCAATGTCAGGTCATGATGAAATTTCACCTTGACCTTCACATTATACTATGACCTTGACCTTGTGGTATTTGAAAGGTTAAGTGGTACTGAGTTGAATGGTGGTATTCCCATGTCTCTACGACTTCCGGTTCTCAAGTTTGGTATTGCATCAGATATTTGATGATTAATTGTGACCTTGGTGAACTTTGAAATTGTCCCAATTCTTTTTTTATAATGTTGCCCTTTAACTGTAGATCATTTACCATTGAACAGATTTGAGATATCTATTGTCGTTTTAGAGATAATGCAGTTTGAAATTTGGCGAGCGGCGGCATGTATTTCTGAATCAACAACAGCTTACCACTTAAAATGTTTAAGAAATTGAAGAGGTTAACATAGTTATATGTTTGACCAAATACCAAAAACATTCCATTTAAAAAAAACACCAAAAAATCATTTTGAAATTTTCATGTTTTGCATTGACTTTGTAAATTTCATAACTGCTATTTATATCGTTGATATTGCATCATTTTTGGCACTTTGTCAAATGGGGTCATCTGATATATCAAATTCAAGGTCTCAATAAACTCTACTTAAAAATGAAAATTTTAAACCTCTTTTTCATCCCAGGCGGAAGGGTGGGGTCATTTAGTGCAAAAATTCAAATATCTCAGATGGTAAGGTTGTCGCATATCAAATGAAAGAACATAAAGCGTACATTTCAAATTTCAAATTGACGTCCCCCAAAGATTGGTTGGATGGGGTCATTGAGTGCAAAAAATAAATTTTTCTTTTACTATAGGATTGTTGTATATCAAATGAAAGGTCATGATGTGTACATTTGAAATATCAAATTCCCAACCTCCAAAAATTGGTTGGATGGGGTTATTAAGTGCAAAAATCAAACTTTTTAGAACATGGCGTTGTCGCATATCAAATGAAAGCTCATCTACCCTGTGTCACATATATCATACTTCCGATCTCAAAAATGTAGGCGGATGAGGTCATTAAGTGTAAAAAGCGAAAAGTTTCAAAAGGTATGCTTGTTTTTCTCCTGTTTTTTTTTTTTTTTTTTCATCCAGCATTTGTTTAACATGGCCTCCCCTTGTTTCTATTGAAGTTATCAAGACCAAATATGGACCATCGTTAGACCTCATCATGAAGTATTACCAGATGAGGCTGTGTAGGATTTCATCATCCTCTTTAGAAGTTATCTCCCTTTTATTGGTTTTTTTCGACATGGCCCCCCCTCGTTGTTTTTGAAGATATCATGACCTTATTTGGATAAAAGTTAGATCTCATCATGATGTGTTACCATATGAGGCTGCTAAGGATTTCATCATTCCCTATGAGAGTTATGTCCCCTTGAAGCAATTTCTTTCTTTTACATTTTTCTCAAAAAGTATTCAAGATAGAATCGATTTGAAAACGGCAACATGTACAGGACCAGATGGCAATGTCAATTAACATATACAATCATTTTGTTGTTAACCCTTATGAGGAGTTATTTCCCTTGAAAAAATATAAACAATTTTTGAAAAATTGTATATCGAGAACCGGAAGTCGTAAAGACTTGGGACCTACACCAATAATCTTAAGTCATGTGACCTTTAATTTGCACCCAAGGTCAAAGGTCACCGAGTGCAAAAAAAAATTACGCTGCAATTTCAAGCTTTCATATTAAGAAAACGATAAGAGTTTTCTGCATACTTACAGCGTATAAAATGTTCCTCTCGACGAGCTCTACATTTTATACTCTGACCTCAAAAGAGTCCGACTGTATGTTCAAAAGTTACGACGGGATGATTCTTAAAAGTATATTATTGTGTGTATATCTTTTTAAAGGTAACAGATATCAACCTAATATAAACTGCAAAGATGGTCAGTAGTTCAAGACCTTCAATTTGAGGTCAATGTCAGGTCATGATGAAATTTCACCTTGACCTTCATATTTTACTATGACCTTGACCTTGTAATATTTGAAAGGTCAAGTAGTCCTGAGTTGAATGGTGATAGTCCCATGTCTCTACGACTTCCGGTTCTCAAGTTTTGTATTGCATCATATATTTGATGATTAATTGTGACCTTGGTGAACTTTGAAATTGTCCCAATTCTTTTTCTATAATGTTGTCCTTCAACTGTAGATCATTTATCATTTAACAGATTTGAGATATCTATTGTCGTTTTAGAGATAATGCAGTTTGAAGTTTTTCGAGCGGAGGCTTGTATTTCTGAATCATCAAGAGCTTACCACTTAAAATGTTTTAGAAATTGAAGAGGTTGACATAGTTATATGTTTGACCAAATACCAAAAACATTCCATGGAAAAAAACACCAAAAAATCAATTTGAAATTTTCAAGTTTTGCATTGACTTTGTAAGTTTCATAACTTCTATTTATATAATTGATATTGCATCATTATTTGCACTTTGTCAAATGGGGTCATCTGATATATCAAATTGAAGGTCTTAATAAACTCTACTTAAAAATGAAAATTTTAAACCCCCTTTTCATCCCAGGGGGACGGGTGGGGTCATTTAGTGCAAACATTCAAATTTCTCAGATGGTAAGGTTGTCGCATATCAAATGAAAGAACATAAAGCGTACATTTCAAATTTCAAATTGACGTCTCCCAAAAATGGGTTGGATGGGGTCATTGAGTGCAAAAAATAAATGTTCTTTTAAGGTAAGGTTGTTGTATATCAAATGAAAGGTCATGATGTGTACATTTGAAAGATCAAAATCCCGACCTCCAAAAATTAGTTGGATAGGGTAATTAAGTGCAAAAATCAAACTTTCTAGAACATGACGTTGTCGCATATCAAATGAAAGCTCATCTACCCTGTGTTACATACATCATACTTCCGATCTCAAAAATGTAGGCTGATGAGGTCATTAAGTGTAAAAAGTGAAAAGTTTCAGAAGGTATGCTTGTCGTATATCAAACGAAAGGTCGTACAAAGTACATTACGAAAACGGTCTTTCCTCTCCGCGAGGAAAGACCTTATTGTTTTTCTCCTGTTTTTTTTTTTTTTTCATCCAGCATTTGTTTAACATGGCCTCCCCTTGTTTCTATTGGAGTTATCAAGACCAAATATGGACCATCGGTAGACCTCATCATGAAGTATTACCAGATGAGGCTGTGTAGGATTTCATCATCCCCTTTAGAAGTTATCTCCCTTTTATTGGGTTTTTTCGACATGGCCCCCCCTCGTTGTTTTTGAAGTTATCATGACCTTATTTGGACAATAGTAAGATCTCATCATGATGTGTTACCATATGAGGCTGCTAAGGATTTCATCATTCCATATGAGAGTTATGTCCCCTTGAAGCAATTTCTTTCTTTTACATTTTTCTCAAAAAGTATTCAAGATAGAATCGATTTGAAAACGGCAACATGTACAGGACCAGATGGCAATGTTAATTAACATATACAATCATTTTGTTGTTAACCCTTATAAGGAGTTATTTCCCTTGAAAAAATATACCCAATTTTTGAAAAATTGTATCTCGAGAACCGGAAGTCGTAAAGACTTGGGACCTACATCAATAATCTTATTTTCATGTGACCTTTAATTTGCACCCAAGGTCAAAGGTCACCGAGTGCAAAAAAAAATTACGCTGCAATTTCAAGCTTGCATATTAAGAAAACGATAAGAGTTTGCTGCATACTTACAGCGTATAAAATGTTCCCCTCAACGAGCTCTACATTTTATACACTGATCTCAAAAGTGTCCGACTGTCTGTTCAAAAGTTACGACGGGATGATTCTTAAAAGTATAGTATTGTGTGTATATCTTTTTAAAGGTAACAGATATCAACCTACTATAAACTGCAAAGATGATCAGTAATTCAAGACCTTCAATTTGAGGTCAATGTCAGGTCATGATGAAATTTCACCTTGACCTTCACAGTATACTATGACCTTTGTGATATTTGAAAGGTCAAGTAGTCCTGAAGTGAATGGTGGTAGTCCCATGTCTCTACGACTTCCAGTTCTCAAGTTTGGTATTGCATCATATATTTGATGATTAATTGTGACCTTGGTGAACTTTGAAATTGTCCCAATTCTTTTTCTATAATGTTGTCCTTTAACTGTAGATCATTTACCATTTAACAGATTTGAGATATCTATTGTCGTTTGCAAGATAATGCAGTTTGAAATTTTGCGAGCGGGAGCATGTATTTCGGAATCGACGACAGCTTACCACTTAAAATGTTTAAGAAATTGAAGAGGTTAACATAGTTATATGTTTGAACAAATACCAAAAACATTCCATGGAAAAAAACACCAAAAAATCAATTTGAAAATTTCAAGTTTTGCATTGAGTTTGTGAGTTTCATAAGTTCTATTTATATAGTTGATATTGCATCATTTTTGGCACTTTGTCAAATGGGGTCATTTGATATATCAAATTGAAGGTCTCAATAAACTCTACTCAAAAATGAAAGTTTTAGACCCCTTTTCATCCCAGGGGGAAGGGTGGGTCATTTAGTGCACAAATTCAAATTTCTCAGATGGTAAGGTTGTCGCATATCAAATGAAAGAACACAAAGCGTACATTTCAAATTTCAAATTGACGTCCCCCAAAAATTGGTTGGGTGGGGTCATTGAGTGCAGAAAATAAATTTTCTGATAAGATAGGGTTGTTGTATATCAAATGAAAGGTTATGATGTCTACATTTCGAATATCAAATTCCTGACTCCCAAAAATTAGTTGGATGGGGTTATTAAGTGCAAAAATCAAACTTCTAGAACAGGGCGTTGTCGCATATCAAATGAAAGATCATCAAGTCTTCATTACCTATATAATACTTTTGATGGCGGATGGAGTCATTAAGTGTAAAAAAAGCGAAAAGTTTCAGAAGGTATGCTTGTCGTATATCAAACGAAAGGTCGTACAAAGCACATTACGAAAACATCATTTTTACAGGAAAGACCTTTCAATTGTTTTACAAACAATTGAGATACTAGTTTTTTCTTTTTTTTCTTCCAGCATTTGTTTGGCTCGCCCTCCTACCGCTTCTATTGGAGTTATCAATACCAAAATTAAACCATCAATAGACCTCAACATGAACTTTTACCAGATGAACTTTTGTAGGATTTCACCTTCCCCTTAAGAAGTTATCTCCCTTTTATTGATTTTTTTCAACATGGTCCCCCCAAAATGTGTTAAAAGATATCACAACTTTATTTGGACAATAGGTAGATCTCATCATAATGTATTACCATATGAGGCTGCATAGGATTTCATCATCTACTTTGAGAGTTATATCCCCTTGAATCAATTTCTTTTATTTGTATTTTTTTCAAAAAGTATTAGAGATAGAATTTAATTGAAAATGACAGCATGTATTAGAACAGATGGCAATGTTTATAAACATAAACAATTAATTTGTTATTAACCCTTATAAGGAGTTATTTCCCTTTAAAAATTAAAAATATTTTTTCAAAAATTTATATTCGAGAACCGGAAGTCATAGAGACTTGTAACCTTCACCAATAATCTTAAATTCATATGACCTTTAATATGAACCCAAGGTCAAAGGTCACCGAGTGCAAAAAAAATTACGCTGCAATTTTAAGCTTACATATATCATACCAAAAACATTCCATGGAAAATAACGCCAAAAATTCAATTTGAAATTTTCAAGTTTTGCATTGACTTTGTAAGTTTCATAACTTCTATTTATATAGTTGATATTGCATCATTATTTGAACTTTGTCAAATGGGGTCATCTGATATATCAAATTAAAGGTCTTAATAAACTCTACTTAAAAATGAAAATTTTAAACCCCCTTTTCATCCCAGGCTGACGGGTGGGGTCATTTAGTGCAAACATTCAAATTTCTCAGATGGTAAGGTTGTCGCATATCAAATGAAAGAACATAAAGCTTACATTTCAAATTTCAAATTGACGTCTCCCAAAAATGGGTTGGATGGGGTAATTGAGTGCAAAAAATAAATGTTCTTTTAAGGTAGGGTTGTTGTATATCAAATGAAAGGTCATGATGTGTACATTTGAAATATCAATATCCCGACCTCCAAAAATTACTTGGATAGGGTTATTAATGCAAAAATCAAACTTTCTAGAACATGGTGTTGTCGCATATCAAATGAAAGCTCATCTACTCTGTTCCATATATCATAATTCCGATCTCAAAAATGTAGGCGGATGAGGTCATTAAGTGTAAAAAGCGAAAAGTGTCAGAAGGTATGCTTGTCGTATATTTAAGGTCTTTCCTCTTCCCGAGGAAAGACCTTATTGTTTTTCTAATGTTTTTTTTTCTTTTTTTTTTCCTTCCAGCATTTGTTTGGCACACCCTCCTACCGCTTCTATTGGGGTTATCAATACCAAATTTGGACCATCGATAGACCTCATCATGAACTTTTACCAGATGAACTTTTGTAGGATTTCATCATCCCCTTTAGAAGTTATCTCCCTTTTATTGATTTTTTTCAACATGGCCACCTCTAAATGTTTTAAAAGATATGATGACTTTATTTAGACAGTAGGTAGATATTATCATGATGTATTACCATATGAGGCTGCAAAGGATTTCATCATCCCCTTTGAGAGTTATATCCCCTTGAAGCAATTTCTTTTATTTGTATTTCTCTTTAAAAGTATTAGAGATAGAATCGAAGAAGAGATGGCAATGTTTAAAAACATAAACAATTAATTTGTTACTAAGCCTTATAAGGAGTTATTTCCCTTTAAAAATTATAAATATTTTTTGAAAAGTTCTATTTCGAGAACCAGAAGTCATGGAGACTTTGAACCTTCACCAGTAATCTTAAATTCATATGACCTTTAATATGCACCTAAGGTCAAAGGTCACAGAGTGCAAAAAAAAATTACGCTGCAATTTCAAGCTTACATATTAGGAAAACGATAAGACTTTGCTGCATACATACAGCGCATAAAATGTTCTTCTCGACGAGCTCTACATTTTATACAATAAGCCCAAAAATGTCCGACCGTTTGTTCAAAAGTTACAACGGGATGATTCTTAAAAGTATAGTATTGTGTGTATATCTTTTTAAATGTAACAGATATCAACCTACTATAAAGTGCAAAGATGATCAGTTATTCAAGACCTTCAATTTGAGGTCAATGTCAGGTCATGATGAAATTGCACCTTGACCTTCACAGTATACAATGACCTTGACCTTGTGATAGTTGAAAGGTTAAGTGGTCCTGAGTTGAATGGTGATAGTCCCATGTCTCTACGACTTCCGGTTCTTAAGTTTAGTATTGCATCATATATTTGATGATTAATTGTGACCTTGGTGAACTTTGAAATTGTCCAAATTCTTTTTCTATAATGTTGTCCTTCAACTGTAGATCATTTATCATTTAACAGATTTGAGATATCTATTGTCGTTTAAGAGATAATGCAGTTTGAAGTTTTGCGAGCGGAGGCATGTATTTCTGAATCAACAAGAGCTTACCACTTAAAATGTTTTAGAGATTGAAGAAGTTAATATAGTTATATGTTTGCCCAAATACCAAAAACATTCCATGGAAAATAACGCCAAAAATTCAATTTGAAATTTTCAAGTTTTGCATTGAATTTGTAAGTTTCATAACTTCTATTTATATAGTTGATATTGCATCATTATTTGCACTTTGTCAAATGGGGTCATCTGATATATCAAATTGAAGGTCTTAACAAAGTCTACTTAAAAATGAAAATTTTAAACCCCCTTTTCATCCCAGGGGGACGGGTTGGGCCATTTAGTGCAAACATTCAAATTTCTCAGATGGTAAGGTTGTCGCATATCAAATGAAAGAACATAAAGCGTACATTTCAAATTTCAATTTGACGTCTCCCAAAAAATGGGTTGGATGGGGTTATTGAGTGCAAAAAATAAATTTTCTTTTAAGATAGAGTTGTTGTATATCAAATGAAAGGTCATGATGTGTAAATTTGAAATATCAAATTCCCGACCTTCAAAAATTAGTTGGATAGGGTTATTAAGTGCAAAAATCAAACTTTCTAGAACATGGCGTTGTCGCATATCAAATGAAAGCTCATTTATTCTGTGTTACATATATCAGCTACTTCCGATCTCAAAAATGTAGGCGGATGAGGTCATTAAGTGTAAAAAGTGAAAAGTTTTAGAAGGTATGCTTGACATATATAAAACGAAAGGTCGTACAAAGTACATTACGAAAACATCACTTTTACAGGAAAGACCTTTCAATTGTTTTACAAACAATTGAGATACTAGTTAAGGTCTTTCCTCTACAAAGGAAAGACCTTATTGTTTTTCTTCCGTTTTTTTAAGGTCTTTCCCCTACGTGAGGAAAGACCTTATTGTTTTTCTAATGTTTTTTCTTTTTAAGGTCTTTCCCCTACGTGAGGAAAGACCTTATTGTTTTTCTAATGTTTTTTCTTTTTTTTCTTTTTTTTCTTCCAACATTTTTTTGGCATGGCCTCCCTATGTTTCTTTTGAAGTTATCAAGACCAAACATGGACCATCGATAAACCTCATCATGAGGTATAACCAGGTGACCCTGTTAAGGATTTCATCACCCCCTTTAGAAGTTATCTCCCTTTTATTAGTTTTTTTCAACAAGGCCCCCTCTCGTTGTTTTTCAAGATATCATTACCTTATTTGCACAATAGGTAGATCTCATCATAATTTATTACCATATGAGGTTGAATAGGATTGCATCGTCCCCTATGAGAGTTATATCCCCTTGAAGCATTTTCTTTCCTTTGCATTTTTCTCAAAAAGTATTAGAGATAGAATTGATTTGAAAATGGCAACATGTACAGGAACAGATGGCAATGTTAATGAACATATACAATCATTTTGTTATTAACCCTTATAAGGAGTTATTACCTATGAAAAATTGTGTACAATTTAAGAAAAATTGTATTTCCAGAACCGGAAGTTCTAGAGACTTGGGACCTTCACCAATTATCTTTAATTCATGTGACCTTTAATATGCACCCAAGGTCAAAGGTCACAGAGTGCAAAATAAAATTACGCTGCAATTTCAAGCTTACATATTAGGAAAACGATAAGACTTTGCTGCATACATACAGCGTATAAAATGTTCCTCTCGACGAGTTCTACATTTTATACAATAAGCTCAAAAATGTCCGACCGTCCGTTCAAAAGTTACAACGGGATGATTCTTAAAAGTATAGTATTTTGTGTATATTTTTTTAAAGGTAACAGATATTAACCTACTATAAACTGCAAAGATGATCAGTAATTCAAGACCTTCAATTTGAGGTCAATGTCAGGTCATGATGAAATTTCACCTTGACCTTCACATTATACTATGACCTTGAACTTGTGATATTTGAAAGGTCAAGTGGTCCTGAGTTGAATGGTGATAGTCCCATGTCTCAACGACTTCCGGTTCTCAAGTTTGGTATTGCATCATATATTTGATGATTAATTGTGACCTTGGTGAACTTTGAAATTGTCCCAATTCTTTTTCTATAATGTTGTCCTTCAACCGTAGATCATTTATCATTTAACAGATTTGAGATACCTATTGTCGTTTTAGAGATAATGCAGTTTGAAGTTTTGCGAGCGGAGGCATGTATTTCTGAATCATCAAGAGCTTACGACTTAAAATGTTTAAGAAATTGAAGAAGTTGACATAGTTATATGTTTGACCAAATACCAAAAACATTCCATGGACAAAAACACCAAAAAATCAATTTGAAATTTTCATGTTTTGCATTGACTTTGTAAGTTTCATAACTTCTATTTATATAGTTGATATTGCATCATTATTTGCACTTTGTCAAATGGGGTCATCTGATATATCAAATTGAAGGTCTTAATAAACTCTACTTAAAAATGAAAATTTTAAACCCCCTTTTCATCCAAGGGAGACGGGTGAGGTCATTTAGTGCAAACATTCAAATTTCTCAGATAGTAAGGTTGTCGCATATCAAACGAAAGAACATAAAGCGTACATTTCAAATTTCAAATTGACGTCTCCCAAAAATGGGTTGGATGGGGTCATTGAGTGCAAAAAATAAATGTTCTTTTGAGATAGGGTTGTTGTATATCAAATGAAAAGTCATGATGTGTACATTTGAAATACCAAATTCCCGACCTCCAAAAATTAGTTGGATAGGGTTATTAAGTGCAAAAATCAAACTTTCTAGAACATGGCGTTGTCGCATATCAAATGAAAGCTCATCTACTCTATGTTACATATATCATACTTCCGATCTCAAAAATGTAGCCGCATGAGGTCATTAAGTGTTAAAAGAGAAAAGTTTCAGAAGGTATGCTTGTCGTATATAAAACGAAAGGTCGTACAAAGTACATTACGTAAACATCAATTTTACAGGAAAGACCTTTCAATTGTTTTACAAACAATTGAGATACTAGTTTTTCTTTTTTTTCTTCCAACATTTTTTTGGCATGGCCTCCCTATGTTTCTTTTGAAGTTATCAAGACCAAACATGGACCATCGATAAACCTCATCATGAGGTATAACCAGATGACCCTGTTAAGGATTTCATCATCCCCTTTATAAGTTATCTCCCTTTTATTAGTTTTTTTCAACATGGCCCCCTCTCGTTGTTTTTCAAGATATCATTACCTTATTTGGACAATAGGTAGATCTCATCATAATGTATTACCATATGAGGTTGAATAGGATTGCATCATCCTCTATGAGAGTTATATCCCCTTGAAGCAATTTCTTTCCTTTGCATTTTTCTCAAAAAGTATTAGAGATAGAATTGATTTGAAAACGGCAACATGTACAGGAACAGATGGCAATGTTAATGAACATATACAATCATTTTGTTATTAACCCTTATAAGGAGTTATTACCCTTGAAAAATTGTGTACAATTTTAGAAAAATTGTATTTCCAGAACCGGAAGTTGTAGAGACTTGGGACCTTCACCAATAATCTTTAATTCATGTGACCTTTAATATGCACCCAAGGTCAAAGGTCACAGAGTGCAAAATAAAATTACGCTGCAATTTCAAGCTTACATATTAGGAAAACGATAAGACTTTGCTGCATACATACAGCGTATAAAATGTTCCTCTCGACGAGCTCTACATTTTATATAAAAAGCCCAAAAATGTCCGACCGTCTGTTCAAAAGTTACAACGTGATGATTCTTAAAAGTATAGTATTTTGTGTATATCTTTTTAAAGGTAACAGATATCAACCTACTATAAACTGCAAAGATGATCAGTAATTCAAGACCTTCAATTTGAGGTCAATGTCAGGTCATGATGAAATTTCACCTTGACCTTCACATTATACTATGACCTTGACCTTGTGATATTTGAAAGGTCAAGTGGTCCCGAGTTGGATGGTGATAGTCCCATGTCTCAACGACTTCCGGTTCTCAAGTTTGGTATTGCATCATATATTTGATGATTAATTGTGACCTTGGTGAACTTTGAAATTGTTCCAATTCTTTTTCTATAATGTTGTCCTTTAACTGCAGATCATTTACCATCTAACATATTTGAGATATCTATTGTCGTTTTAGAGATAATGCAGTTTGAAATTTTGCGAGCTGCGGCATGTATTTCTGAATCAGCAACAGCTTACCACTTAAAATGTTTAAGAAATTGAAGAGGTTAACATAGTTATATGTTTGACCAAATACCAAAAGGATTCCATTGAAAAAAACACCAAAAAATCATTTTGAAATTTTCATGTTTTGCATCGACTTTGTAAGTTTCATAACTTCTATTTATATCGTTATTATTGCATCATTTTTGGCACTTTGTGAAATAGGGTCATCTGATATATCAAATTGAAGGTCTCAATAAACTCTACTTAAAAATGAAAATTTTAAACCTCTTTTTCATCCCAAGTGGAAGGGATAGGTCATTTAGTGCAAAAATTCAAATTTCTCAGATGGTAAGGTTGTCGCATATCAAATGAAAGAACATCAAACGTACATTTCAAATTTCAAATTGACGTCCCCCAAAATTGGTTGAATGGGGTCATTGAGTGCAAAAAATAAATTTTCTTTTACGATAGGGTTGTTGTATATTCTTTTTCTTTTTTTTCTTCCAACATTTTTTTGACATGCCCGCCTCTTGTTTCTGTTGAAGTTATAAAGACCAAATATGGACCATAGCTAGACCTCACCAAGATGTATTATCAAATGACCCTGTTAAGGATTTCATCATCCCCTTTAGGAGATATCTCCCTTTTATGGATTTTTTTCAACATTGCAACCCCTCGTTGGTTTTAAAGATATCATGACCTTGATTGGACATAATGTAGATCTCATCATGATGTATAACCATGTGAGGCTGAATAGGATTTCATCGTCCCCTATGAGAGTTATATCCCCTTGATTTTTTTTTTTTTTTTTCATCCAGCATTTGTTTGACATGGCCTCCCCTCGTTTCTATTGGAGTTATCAAGACCAAATATGGACCATCGGTAGACCTCATCATGAAGTATTACCAGATGAGGCTGTGTAGGATTTCATCATCCCCTTTAGAAGTTATCTCCCTTTTATTGGTTTTTTTCGACATGGCCCCCCCTCGTTGTTTTTGAAGATATCATGACCTTATTTGGACAAAAATTAGATCTCATCATGATGTGATACCATATGAGGCTGCTAAGGATTTCATCATTCCCTATGAGAGTTACGTCCCCTTAAAGCAATTTCTTTCTTTTACATTTTTCTCAAAAAGTATTCAAGATAGAATCGATTTGAAAACGGCAACATGTACAAGACAAGATGGCAATGGTAATAAATATGTACAATCATTTTGTTGTTAACCCTTATAAGGAGTTATTTCCCTTGAAAAAATATACACAATTTTTGAAAAATTGTATCTCGAGAACCGGAAGTCGTAAAGACTTGGGACTTACACCAATAATCTTAAGTTCATGTGACCTTTAATTTGCACCCAATGTCAAAGGTCACCAAGTGCAAAAAAAAATTACGCTGCAAATTCAAGCTTGCATATTAAGAAAACGATAAGAGTTTGCTGCATACTTACAGCGTATAAAATGTTCCTCTCGACGAGCTCTACATTTTATGTAATAAGCCCAAAAATGTCCGACCGTCTGTTCAAAAGTTACAACGGGATGATTCTTAAAAGTATAGTATTTTGTGTATATCTTTTTAAAGGTAACAGATATTAACCTACTATAAAGTGCAAAGATGATCAGTAATTCAAGACCTTCAATTAGACGTCAATGTCAGGTCATGATGAAATTTCACCTTGACCTTCACAGTATACTATGACCTTGACCTTGTGATATTTGAAAGGTCAAGTGGTCTTGAGTTGAATGGTGCTAGTCCCATGTCTCTAAGACTTCCGGTTCTTAAGTTTGGTATTGCATCATATATTTGATGATTAATTGTGACCTTGGTGAACTTTGAAATTGTCCCAACTCTTTTTCTATAATGTTGTACTTCAACTGTAGATCATTTATCATTTAACAGATTTGAGATATCTATTGTCGTTGTAGAGATAATGCAGTTTGCAGTTTTGCGAGCGGAGGCATGTATTTCTGAATCAACAAGAGCGTACCTCTTAAAATGTGTTAGAAATTGAAGAGGTTAACATAGTTATATGTTTGACCAAATACCAAAATCATTCCATGGAAAAAAACACCAAAAATTCAATTTGAAATTTTCAAGTTTTGCATTGACTTTGGAAGTTTCATAACTTCTATTTATATAGTTGATATTGCATCATTTTTTGCACTTTATCAAATTGGGTCATCTGATATATCAAATTGAAGGTCTTAATAAACTCTACTTAAAAATGAAAATTTTAAACCCCCTTTTCATCCCAGGAGGACGGGTGGGGTCATTTAGTGCAAACATTCAAATTTCTCAGATGGTAAGGTTGTCGCATATCAAATGAAAGAACATAAAGTGTACATTTGAAATTTAAAATTGACGTCTCCCAAAAATGGGTTGGATGGGGTCATTGAGTGCAAAAAATAAATTTTCTTTTAAGATAGGGTTGTTGTTTATTAAATGAAAGGTCATGATGTGTACATTGGAAATATCAAATCCCGACCTCCAAAAATTAGTTGGATAGGGTTATTAATTGCAAAAATCAAACTTTCTAGAACATAGAGTTGTTGCATATCAAATGAAAGCTCATCTACTTTATGTTATTTATATCATAATTCCGATCTCAAAAATGTAGGCGGATGAGGTCATTAAGTGTTAAAAGCGGAAAGTTTCA
Organism: Mytilus edulis; assembly: GCF_963676685.1. Lineage (NCBI taxonomy): Eukaryota > Metazoa > Mollusca > Bivalvia > Mytilida > Mytilidae > Mytilus > Mytilus edulis. Next base: position 40,616,587 of record NC_092349.1, on the reverse strand, counting down.
GAAGGTATGCTTGTCGTATATCAAACGAAAGGTCGTACAAGGTACATTAGGAAAACATCACTTTTACAGGAAAGACCTTTCAATTGTTTTACAAACAATTGAGATACTAGTTTTTTCTTTTTTTTCTTCCAGCATTTGTTTGGATCGACCTCCTACCGCTTCTATTGGAGTTATCAATACCAAAATTAAACCATCGATAGAGCTCAACATGAACTTTTACCAGATGAACTTTTGTAGGATTTCACCATCCCCTTAAGAAGTTATCTCCCATTTATTGATTTTTTTCAACATGGTCCCCCCAAAATGTGTTAAAAGATATCATGACTTTATTTGGACAATAGGTAGATCTCATCATGATGTATTACCATATGAGGCTGCATAGGATTTCATCATCTAATTTGAGAGTTATATCCCCTTGAAGCAATTTCTTTTATTTGCATTTTTTTCAAAAAGTATTAGAGATAGAATTTAATTGAAAATGACAGCATGTATTAGAACAGATGGCAATGTTTATAAACATAAACAATTAATTTGTTATTAACCCTTATAAGGAGTTATTTCCCTTTAAAAATTAAAAATATTTTTTCAATAATTTATATTCGAGAACCGAAAGTTATAGAGACTTGTAACCGTCACCAATAATCTTAAATTCATATGACCTTTATTATGCACCCAAGGTCAAAGGTCACCGAGTGCAAAAAAAAATTACGCTGCAATTTCAAGCTTACATATTAGGAAAACGATAAGACTTTCCTGCATACATACAGCGTATAAAATGTTCTTCTCGACGAGCTCTACATTTTATACAATAAGCCCAAAAATGTCCGACCGTCTGTTCAAAAGTTACAACGGGATGATTCTTAAAGGTATAGTATTGTGTGTATACCTTTTAAATGTAACATATATCAACCTACTATAAAGTGCAAAGATGATCAGTAATTCAAGACCTTCAATTTGAGGTCAATGTCAGGTCATGATGAAATTTCACCTTGACCTTCAGAGTATACTATGACCTTGACCTTGTGATATTTGAACGGTCAAGTGGTCCTGAGTTGAATGGTGGTAGTCCCATGTCTCCACGACTTCCGGTTTTCAAGTTTGGTATTGCATCATATATTTGATGATTAAATATGACATTGACGAACTTTGGAATTGTCCCAATTTCTTCTCTACAATGTTGTGCTTCAACTGCAGATCATTTATCTTTTAACAGATTTGAGATATCTATTGTCGTTTTAGAGATAATGCAGTTTGAAGTTTTGCGAGCGGAGGCACGTATTTCTGAATCAACAAGAGATTAACACTTAAAATGTTTTAGAAATTGAAGAGGTTAACATAGTTATATGTTTGACCAAATACCAAAAACATTCCATTGAAAAAAACACCAAAAAATCAATTTGAAATTTTCAAGTTTTGCATTGACTTTGTGAGTTTCATAACTTCTATTTATATAGTTGATATTGCATCATTATTTGCACTTTGTCAAATGGGGTCATCTGATATATCAAATTGAAGGTCTTAATAAACTCTACTTAAAAATGAAAATTTTAAACCCCCTTTTCATCCCAGGGGGACGGGTGGGGTCATTTAGTGCAAAAATTAAAATTTCTCAGATGGTAAGGTTGTCACATATCAAATGAAAGAACATAAAGCGTACATTTCAAATTTCAATTTGACGTCTCCCAAAAATGGGCTGGATGGGGTCATTGAGTGCAAAAATAAATTTTCTTTTACGATAGGGTTGTTGTATATCAAATGAAAGGTCATGATGTGTACATTTGAAATATCAAATTCCCAATCTCCAAAAATTGGTTGGATGGGGTTATTAACTGCAAAAATCAAACTTTTTAGAACAAGGCGTTGTCGCATATCAAATGAAAGCTCATCTACCCTGTGTTACATATATCATACGTCCGATCTCAAAAATGTAGGCGGATGAGGTCATTAAGTGTAAAAAGCGAAAAGTTTCAAAAGGTATGCTTGTCGTATATCAAACGAAAGGTCGTACAAAGAACATTACGAAAACATCACTTTTACAGGAAAGACCTTTCAATTGTTTTACAAACAATTGAGATACTAGTTTTTTCTTTTTTTTCTTCCAACATTTTTTTGACATGCCCGCCTCTTGTTTCTGTTGAAGTTATTAAGACCAAATATGGACCATCACTAGACCTCACCAAGATGTATTATCAAATGACCCTGTTAAGGATTTCATCATCCCCTTTAGGAGTTATCTCCCTTTTATTGATTTTTTTCAACATGCCCCCCCCCCTTTGTTGGTTTTAAAGATATCACGACCTTAATTGGACATAATGTAGATCTCATCATGATGTATTACCATGTGAGGCTGAATAGGATTTCATCGTCCCCTATGAGAGTTATATCCCCTTGAAACAATTTCTTTCCTTTGCATTTTTCTCAAAAAGTATAAGAGATAAAATCGATTTGAAAACGGCAACATGTACAGGAACAGATGGCAATGTTAATGAACATGTACAATCATTTGTTATTAACCCTTATAAGGAGTTATTTCCCTTGCAAAATTAAACATAATTTTAGAAAAATTGTATTTCGAGAACCAGAAGTCGTAGAGACTTGGGACCTTCACCAATAATCTTTAATTCATGTGACCTTTAATATGCAGTCAAGGTCAAAGGTCACTGAGTGCAAAAAAAAAAATTACGCTGCAATTTCAAGCTTACATATTAGGAAAACGATAAGACTTTGCTGCATACATACAGCGCATAAAATGTTCCTCTCGACGAGCTCTACATTTTAGATATTAAGCCCAAAAATGTCCGACCGTCTGTTTAAAAGTTACAACGGGATGATTCTTAAAAGTATAGTATTTTGTGTATATCTTTTTAAAGGTAACAGATATCAATCTACTATAAACTGCAAAGATGATCAGTAATTCAAGACCTTCAATTTGAGGTCAATGTCAGGTCATGATGAAATTTCACCTTGACCTTCACATGCATTATACTATGACCTTGACCGTGTGATATTTGAAAGGTTAAGTGGTCCTGAGTTGAATGGTAGTAATCCCATGTCTCTACGACTTCCGGTTCTCAAGTTTGGTATTGCATCATATATTTGATGATTAATTGTGACCTTGGTGAACTTTGAAATTGTCCCAATTCTTTTTCTATATGTTGTCCTTTAACTGTAGATCATTTACCATTTAACAGATTTGAGATATCTATTGTCGTTTTAGAGATAATGCAGTTTGACATTTTGCGAGCGGCGGCATGTATTTCTGAATCAACAACAGCTTACCATTTAAAATGTTTAAGAAATTGAAGAGGTTAACATAGTTATATGTTTGACCAAATACCAAAAACATTCCATGGAAAAAAACACCAAAAAATCATTTTGAAATTTTCATGTTTTGCATTGACTGTAAATTTCATAACTTCTATTTATATCGTTGATATTGCATCATTTTTGGCACTTTGTCAAATGGGGTCATCTGATATATCAAATTGAAGGTCTCAATAAACTCTACTTAAAAATGAAAATTTTAAACCTCTTTTTCATCCCAGGCGGAAGGGTGGGGTCATTTAGTGCAAAAATTCAAATTTCTCAGATGGTAAGGTTGTCGCATATCAAATGAAAGAACATAAAGCGTACATTTCAAATTAAGAGATAACTGTATTGTATTTGAAGCTTTAAGGACGTCCATCGGTAGTTTTACTGTCGCAAATTTAGTTTACCTGGCGACGCGGAGCGTAAAATCTTCATTAAAGAAAATTCCGCGAAAAGATGTTATCTTCTTTGGTCCCTACACTAGGTGACGTCATAGGTATGCTTCCGGCGTCAAACATAAACACCGGGTGTTTTCTGGCTTCTGTGCCGCTTCAAAGTGTAATAAAATTTGATAAAAAGAAGATTTTTAGGCGAAACAAGTGAGTTTTTTGTTTATTATTGTAGAAATAACATGTCAACACATTCCGAAATTCCAAATGTCGGCTTCCTTAGTTACAGACAAGGAGATAGAGAATTTTACGCTTGCTGTCATCCAATCAGAACAATTGTTACAAAATAATTGCATTAGAATTTCAAATTGACGTCCCCCAAAAATGGGTTGGATGGGTTCATTGAGTGCAAAAAATAAATTTTCTTTTACTATAGGGTTGTTGTATATCAAATGAAAGGTCATAATGTGTACATTTGAAATATCAAATTCCCAACCTCCAAAAGTTGGTTGGATGGGCTTATTAAGTGCAAAAATCAAACTTTTTAGAACATGGCGTTGTCGCATATTAAATGAAAGCTCATCTACCCTGTGTTACATATATCATACTTCTGATCTCAAAAATGTAGGCGGATGAGGTCATTAAGTGTAAAAAGCGAAAAGTTTCAGAAGGTATGCTTGTCGTATATCAAACGAAAGGTCGTACAAAGAACATTACGAAAACATCACTTTTACAGGAAAGACCTTTCAATTGTTTTACAAACAATTGAGATACTAGTTATATTTATTTTCCTTACTTAAAGAGTCGTAATGCTCATAGTTGATAAAGAATATGTATTCTTATACATAAATATTGTTGTAGTTATAGAAATTCATAGTAACATCGGTTTTGTTACAAACGTTATAACGGTTAGAGATGTGTATTGTAATTTTATACATATCTATGACATTGTCATTCTTTGGAATGTGACATAAACAAACAAGGTAGATAATCTGGATGCAATAATCGTCGTTCTCGGCGTACACAAGTCTTACCAGCTTAAATGAATAGTCCATAGAACACACATAATCCTAGGAATAACTTCATAACAATTTTAATAGAAGGTGACAGCTGAATTTACAAATAGACGGTCAAGAGTTGATAACAAACTGACGTTGTTCCAATCGAAATCTAGACGGCACAATATTCATGGCTGTTTCATGCGGCTGATCACTTAGAAAACTCGTATCATAATAAACGAGACATGCTTAAATTCCTTTCCATGTCTAGAATATAATTATACAAATTTTCCGAATATGAATACGGAATAAAGAGATATTTACAAAAGTCTGTTCAGGTAGGAAACGGAAGTATGACGTTTCCCGTAGAAATCAGTTTCTGATTGGCTGATTGGTTGTTGAGGTAACCATAGGGGACCTCGTGAGAAGCACGAGGATATTGCACGTAAATATTATTATAAAACATCATGCACAGACTGTGTTAGGCAGTCTGGCTTCAAGACTAACGTAAATATTATTATAAAACATCATGCACAGACTGTGTTAGGCAGTCTGGCTTCAAGACTCAAGGCGGAAGCTAAAAATAAAAAGAACTGCTAGGCGGAAGGCAAGAGCAGTTTTAATTATTTGTCTAAAAGAGAAACAAGGAAAGGTTTCTATAGACGGAATATTTCTGAAAGAGAAATTAATTTAATATACAAAGAGGGTGAATTTTACTTACACTTAGTTACGTAATAAATTGTGAACGGTGTTCGTACATAACAATTAAGGTTCAGAAGTACAAAAGTTGAATTTAGATATAAATTCAGCTAAAAACAAATAAAGTATTATTTAAGGAAAAATATATGTATATTTATTTCCTATAGAAAATTCCTGAATATAAAGGAATTTAGTTACTTGTCCGAATTAAGGCAACAGTATAAATTATTATCGTACAAATAAATAACGTATCGAGTTAGATACTTTATAAATTGTATAGAGTTATAATATAGAATATTACTACGTCATAGCAACCGTCAGTTAAAGAAAGAAGACTGTCCGTTATTTCCATATCTATATAAAGGTTCCGAGTATTTTTTCCGCAGAAAAATACATGGTGCAAGAGGAGCAGGCAGCTACCCAGAAATATATTGACAATAATAAAACATTTTTTATTCATAATATATTATAAATATTTCATATACGTAATTAATAAATTATATATTGTATATCCAACTTTCTCATTCATATTCACCAAAAGCCAGAGACTCAACGATCCCATATAGATAACATAATGTTGTGGCTATATTAAAGGTTCTTCTTGTATTTAGTAGTCTTGTCTGGATAGTTCAGTCCTTTCTTGTATATTGGTGTAACTTTGACCGGTAAAACTATAAACAGTCAAAGTCCCACTATTATACGAATCGTTTTATCACACGGTTTAAGGTACACAAGAACTAAGCATAGCCCTACGGCGTTACATTGGTGGCAGCGGTGGGATATATCTTTGAGTAAAGCTTTTAGATCTGGTGGTGAATTTTATAATAATAATGGATGAAAGTTCGGACATAGTTACGTTCGGTCCTAGCACAAGTACGGTAGAGGAATAAGATACAGAACGGCATAATATTGTTGATACAGAATATAATTTAAAAGACAAACAGGAACAGAGAGATGATTTATTAGAATTATTCAAGGGACAATTGAATGAGTTTAACCATTCACTGGTCAGAGGCTTTGATGTAATGTCAAATCAGATGCAAAATTTAATAGGAATAATGTCAAGGAAGACTGACGATTCTCAAGACATGTCTAGAAGACAAATGGCTGACCCAATAAATAGAGTAGAAGCAAATTCTAATGTAGAAAACAGACAAGAAAAAAAATATTGCACACAGTACGCCTTACCAAATACGCGATGTTAATAGCAATAATTGGAGAGACTCAATGCAGGAAAAGTCAAAAATGAAACCACAGAATTATGGCGGCAAGGAGGATTCAGAAGAATATTTAACACAGTTTGAGTTAATTTCTGAACTTAATAACTGGGGTTATAAATCAAAGTCGCTTTATCTAGCCGGTAATCTTACGGGAGACGCAAGAGGACTTATTAACGAGTTAAATGAACATGACCGAAGAGATTTCGATGCAATCGTGAATGCATTGAAAAACCGATTTGGCTCCATTCATAAAGCTGAAGTATTTAGAAGCGTGTAAAAGGCCGCAATGAGAGTATACCCGAGTTGGCCCAGTCTATAAAGAAGCTAACTAGAAAAGCCTATCCTAGTGCTAATTTGGATGTCACAGAGACACTGGCATTAGATTATTTTATAGATGCCATACCATTTAAAGAAATTAGAATAAGGCTTAGGGAAGTCAGTCCAAAAACGGTGGCAGAGGCAGAAAATATTGCTGTACGATTAGACGATGTACACATGACAGACCGAAGTAGAAATTGTAATGTCAAAGCTATAGGAGTAGAGACAGAGACAAACGATTTAAGTAAAAAAATAGACGAGTAAATAAAGAAAATAGACAGAGTATCTAATGAAGTTGAAACATTAAAATCAAAAGAGACAAGATCTCAAGAATTTAATGGAAACAATAGGAATTATGATATAGAACCAAGAGCACAAGGTTCATGGTCCAAGTTTAACAAAGGCAACAATTTTAATAGAAACGGAGGAACAAATAATCAATATACCCCAAGAGGCCAAGACAAGGGTTCAAATAGATATGACCAGAAACAAAACAGCAACCAGGGAAACTGGCAAAGATCGACTTTAGGGGACAAAGATCGACAAACAGTGCAGTTCCCCCAACGAAGATTTTAAGAAATTGTTGTGATAAAGACGAAGGATATTTTGTAGCAACTAAGATTATGAGTAATTATGTGCCTATGCTAATAGACACAGGCGCAAATATTACAATTCTTAGTAAGCAAATTTTTGATGATTGGAATCCTTCATGTAAACCAGAAATAGAACCTGTAAAAATGAATATGTTAACTGCAACAGGTGAAAAGTCACCGTTTCATGGGAAAGTAAAATTAAATATACAAATTGGTAGATGTTCATACGAACATGAATTTTTATTAGCAGAAATAAAAGATATTAGGGATGGATTTTCTAACTAAGAATAAATGTGATTTGATGTTAGGTAAAGGTTATATGATGCTATATAAAGAAAGAATACCATGTTTTTCTAATTATGGAGATACACAAAATACGTGTTGTAGAATTAGTTTGAATAACAATGTGATAATTCCCCCGGAATCCGAGATGATGGTGTCGGGGAAAACAATAGACGGAATACCAATGAATTTGTCAGGAATTGTGGAACCTGATAAAAATTTTATAGAAAAGACTGGGATATTAATAGCGAAGGCAGCTGTTAATCTGAACAATGGTCTGATACCTATGAGGTTAATAAATGTTAGTGAAAATCCTTACAAACTGTATGAAAATACCGTTATAGCAAACTTTGAAGTCATAGACAAGATTGAAATACCAAGTAGAAATGTTCGAACTTCAAAAACTCAAAAAGTATTGGAAGATGTTGATCAACTACCGGAATTATTAAAGAATTTATACGACGAAAGTAGTAAAGAATTGTCAAATGAACAGCAAGTAAAGATTCGAGACTTGTTGATAAAACATAACAATGTATTTTCCATGACATCGCAGGATATAGGAAATACCAGCATTGTTGAACACACGATAGATACAGGAGACGCAAAGCCTATAAGCTGAGGCCATACCGCATTCCTTTGTCAAAGAAGCTTAATTGATGCGGAAGAAGAAATCCGAAATATGGCTGAGATAGGGATAATTGAACCATCTAGTAGTGCTTGGTGTGCGCAAATAGTAATGGTTACCAAGAAGGAGGATAGTATTCGCTTCTGTTGCGACTTCAGGAAAATTAACCACGTGACAATTAAAGATTGTCAACCATTGCCAAGAATAGACGATTCGTTAGCAGCTCTGAGTGGTTGTCGATGGCTGAGTACCTGTGATTTAAAAAGTGGTTACTGGCAAGTGAGTGTTGCAAAAGAAGATAAACATAAGACCGCATTCGCAATAGAGGGTGGGGGTTTTTGGCAGTTTAAAGTGATGCCGTTTGGATTATGCAATAGTGGGGCTACGTTCGAGAGATTAATGGAAAAAGTATTGGCAGGGTTGTCTTGGAAGATATGTTTACTATATTTAGACGACATTATTATCTTTAGCAAGACATTTGATGAACATATGGACCATATTGACCAAGTATTTAACAGATTGGGAGAAGCAAACTTAAAGTTGAATCCAAAGAAGTGTCATCTTCTCAGAAAAGAAGTAACTTTTCTAGGACATACAGTTAGCGAAAATGGAATCGCGACAGACGAAGAAAAGATAAAGGCAGTAAAAGACTGGCCTATTCCTAAAAACGTGAAGCAGGTTAGAAGTCGTGTAGGACTCTGTTCGTATTATAGGAAATTTGTACCTAAGTTTGCGTCTATAGCTAAACTGCTACATAAATTGACGGAATTAAATACGAAATTTATATGGGATGAAATATGTCAAATGTCCTTTGATACTTTAAAACAAGCTTTAATCAGTTCTCCAGTTTTAGCTTTTCCAGAGAAGAAGGACTTTTTTATTATTGACGCTGACGCTAGTCAGTACGGAATGGGATCTTTCCTATTACAAATACAAGATGGGGTTGAAAAAGTCATTTCTTATTTAGTAAGACGTTTTCAAAACCGGAGAGACAATACTGTGTCACGAGAAAAGAGCTGTTTGCAATGGTAGCTTCCATTAAGAATTTTCACCATTATCTGTATGGTAGACATTTTCTAGTACGCACTGACCACGGAGCTCTTAGATGGCTCATGAACTTTAAGAATCCGGAAGGTCAAATGGCACGGTGGCTAGAGGTACTAGGCACCTACGATTTTGAGATACAGCATAGAGCAGGAAGAATACACTCAAATGCTGATGCGTTAAGCAGACGTCCGTGTCTGGCAACTAGTTGTAAATATTGTAACAGAATAGAGAGTAAATCTAAGTCTGTAGATCTTACAAATACTGCGAAAGACCATGCAGTCAGAATTTTAAAGAAAGAATCTATAACAAAAGTATCTTTTGAAAAAGTTACGTCAAATCAAGCTGAAACAGAATTACAAGATTTGTCCTTTGACAACGGAGTAATTCAGCAGAACCGGGTAAAAGAAAAAGAATGGTCCTCGCTTAGCGAAGGAAAAGGAATATTTCAGGTTGTCTCCCTTGAGAAACCAATATATCAAGAAAGTGTCGACCCATTTAACAATGGGTTAGCTACAGATGCATGTCCAATAAAACGAGTGGTCCATAATAAAGATACAACAAGTAAATTAAAAATCAAACGTAACATGCACATTGACATTCCCGTGAATGTAACAACAAGAAACACGACTAAGAACAGGACAGAAGAATTGCCCGAAGAGCTCAAGGGTGAAATTACACCCGAAAAGCTGATACAATCACAAAAAGAGGATTCAGATATCAAGGTCATCAGTGACTATAAAAATATCAACGTAAAACCAGGATGGCAAGACATTTCAAGACATGGAAATAAAGTAAAGTCATATTGGAATCAATGGGATTCTTTAGAGTTCAGAAATGGTATTTTATGCAGAAAATATGAAAATATTCCAGGAAACGAGGTAACATGACAAATAGTACTGCCAAAAGCGCTTAAAAAGGTTGTTATGGAACAGCTTCATAACAATATCACAAGTGGTCATCTTGGGATAAAGAAAACACTAGCAAGAGTAACAAACAGATTTTATTGGTATGGGTTAAGGTCCGACGTGGAGTACTGGTGTAAGACTTGTGACATTTGCGCAAGTAAAAAGGCACCACAACGAAAGGCCAAAGCTCCTATGAAACAATATAATGTAGGCGCACCACTAAGAGAGGGTGGCTATTGACATAATGGGACCCTTACCGCAAACCAAGAAGGCCAACAAATACATAATGGTCATAGGCGATTACTTTACAAAGTGAACCCAGGCGATAGCAATTAAGAAAATAGATGCCATAACAGTCATGCGTAAACTTATTGATCACTTCATAAGTGTTGTAGGAGTACCATTACAAATACACTCAGACCAGGGCTCATGTTTTGAATCTGAAGTTTTTCAACAGATGTGTAAAATAATAGGTATTGAGAAGACGAGAACCACATCTATGCATCCATCGTCAAATGGTATGATAGAAAAGGCCAACAAAACAATACAAAATATGCTATCTGCATTTGTATCGTCACACCAGAAAGACTGGGACGAATATTTACAACCGCTTATGATGGCATATAGATCCGCAGAACATGCAACAACAGGGGTATCACCATGCAAGATGATGTTTGGCAGGGATGTTACGATGACCCTGGACTTATTAATAGGTAGACCTAAAGAAGAGAACAATGATGGCATAAATTACTCTACTTACGCAAAAAGATTACAAGAAAAAGTAGAGAGCATACACAGCTTTGCTAGACGACGGATTTATAAATCAAGTGATTTAATGAAAAAATGTCATGACAGAAATGTCAATCACATTTCTTATGAGGTAGGTGACGCCGTGTGGTTGTATGAACCTAGACGCAAAGTAGGTTTTTGTCCAAAGTTATATAGACCATGGAATGGTCCGTTTATTATAACAAAGAAATTGAATGATGTAATATACAGGATTCAAAAAGGGCCAAAGAACAAGCCAAAAGTTATACACCATAATCGCTTAAAAAGGTATAACGGAAAGGAGAAACCAACATGGTTTAAAATTACATAAACGCTATATTTATGTTATTCCTAAAAGACAAACAAAATGTCTTTTTGTTAGCGCAAAACGCAGTTAGTTATCATATTTATGTTGTGGTTCACTATTGTACATAGTTATTATATATATAAAGATATGTTTATTTAGATTATTTTTTTGTGTTAACGTATGATACAAATTAGTCCTAATAGTTTTTAAATACGTGGTATGTGGAGTAGTTATAGAGATATATTTATAGTATGAAAATCGGGTAAATTCCGAAACATTGTAAGCACTGATTGTAAGTCGAGAAATTTTAAGATAAACTCTAACAAAATTGTTTTACGATCTATTTATAGTGATACTCATATAGCCCAAAAATCAAAAGTTATTGGTGGTAATTTATTAAAAGTATAACAAAAACAGAAGGACGACAAACGTAAAATGCAAATCCGTATTTTTGGGGTTATTTTGTACCCTTGTTGTGGCCTCAATTCCTCTTTCATCAATATCACTCATGATCAGCTACGTGACGAGGGCAAGTTCAAGGTAATTTACCGAGATGTGACGTCATACTTAACGTGATCATAACGTCAAGTCAGTGCTGATTTGACGTCCATACTGTTAAGATGAGCGCCTCAAAAGAAAAACAAATGCTGGTCTGCAAGATTTGTGTTGACAGGGACTTTGCATTCCGTTGGCAGATAGAGAAACACATTATGGAGTTGCATAGCCCGTACGGGTTCGAATGTACGGTATACAAGAAGATATTTGAAAAAAGAACACCAAAACATGGAGCTTGTGAGACGGTTGATGCAAACCAGATTTTGATAAACAAGCAAACTGGAGAAACGGGATTGAAGATTAGAGACGAGTACAACAAATTCAAGGAAGAACACGTCCAACAGAACATTACAGTGGAAACCAGGCAGGGAAAGACTCCACCAAAAAGAAAGATCCGTTCATTTGGGTCCGCGAGTAGGGGTCGCTCTCCTATTAGGAATACTGAACGCAGAGGACATAGTAGATCGCCAATCAGAAGAAGGCGGGAGGAACCTGTCCATTCAGTGAAGTCGGTGGTACCAAGGTTAGTCAGTCCGGTCCATACAAATCAGACCAGTAGCGACACCAGAATAGTACTCAGCCAGTCTCCCGGAGCCGATGCTAATTCAGGACCGCCCGCAAAAGCTAGAGCTAGGTCCAATTCCAGCTCGTCAAGCTCTTCATCAAGCAGCAGCTCGTCCGAGGACTCCATTCACGCTGAGGCAGGGGGCGTTTCCCCTCCAGCTAGTACAAGATCTGGCCCGTCAGACCAGATCTTGTCAGACATGGTAAAGGAAGCCGTAAAGAGAGTCCGACGATCACAGGAGAATAGGGTCATTTTGAATGTAGGCGGGACGAAAGTCGAAACGTCTAAGGAGACCCTATCCGTCGTGCCAGGGTCGTTATTTTGGGCCCTATGCCAGGAAACTCTCCCGGAGAGTCCGCTTTTCCTGGATAGGGACCCTACACATATAAAAATGATTCTGAACTATCTAAGAAACAAGGAGGAATTTTCTAGAAGTATCCTGCCCAAAGATAGAAGATATCTGGAGGAAATATTGTTAGAAGCCAGGTATACTACCAGTTAGAAGAGCTAAAAAAGCAGGTAGTCCAAAGGATTGAACAATTATAAAAAGAACACTTTAAATTTAGATACAAACAATCATATTGGAGAAAATAAATATATGAATGTCGGTAATTAATGCTATATAAATACATAAAAATTGTAAAGAAAAAGATTACTGAGTATTTGTCTTTTATATATTCAAACTAGAGTCTAAACCATAGTAAAAATAGAATTCCAATGAATCCCTCACCATGATAGTCGCATGTCACTTCAACTATGGTAAACTAACATATCTAATGTACGACCATTTGGGGGCCAAATGCCAAAGGTTGACGGGGGTAATGTCACGGCCAGGAACCATGTACCATACGCCGAATATCTATGAAAAATTATTGTACGCACAAGACCCTGTAGAGGTCTTAAAGAAAAACAAACAGCCAGGCTGTTTACAGTTTTTATATTTATTTTCCTTACACAAAGAGTCGTAATGCTCATAGTTGATAAAGAATATGTATTTTGATACATAAATATTGTTGTAGTTATAGAAATTCATAGTAACATCGGTTTTGTTACAAACGTTATAACGGTTAGAGATGTGTATTGTAATTTTATACACATCTATGACATTGTAATTCTTTGGAATGTGACGTAAACAAACACTGTTTAGAACAAGGTAGATAATCTGGATGCAATAATCGTCGTTCTCGGCGTACACAAGTCTTACCAGCTTAAATGAATAGTCCATAGAACACACATAATCCTAGGAATAACTTCATAACAATTTTAATAGAAGGTGACAGCTGAATATACAAATGGACGGTCTAGAGTTGATAACAAACTGACGTTGTTCCAATCGAAATCTAGACGGCACAATATTCATGGCTGTTTCATGCGGCTGATCACTTAGAAAACTCGTATCATAATAAACGAGACATGCTTAAATTCCTCTCCATGTCTAGAATATAATTATACAAATTTCCCGAATATGTTAATACGGAATAAAGAGATATTTACAAAAGTCTGTTCAGGTAGGAAACGGAAGTAAGACGTTTCCCGTAGAAATCAGTTTCTGATTGGCTGATTGGTTGTTGAGGTAACCATAGGGGACCTCGTGAGAAGCACGAGGATATTGCACGTAAATATTATTATAAAACATCATGCACAGACTGTGTTAGGCAGTCTGGTTTCAAGACTCAAGGCGGAAGCTAAAAATAAAAAGAACTGCTAGGCGGAAGGCAAGAGCAGTTTTAATTATTTGTCTAAAAGAGAAACAAGGAAAGGTTTTTCTATAGACGGAATATTTCTGAAAGAGAAATTAATTTAATATACAAAAAGGGTGTCTTTTACTTACACTTAGTTACGTAATAAATTGTGAACGGTGTTCGTACATAACAATTAAGGTTCAGAAGTACAAAAGTTGAATTTAAATATAAATTCAGCTAAAAACAAATAAAGTATTATTTAAGGAAAAATATATGTATATTTATTTCCTATAGAAAATTCCTGAATATAAAGGAATTTAGTTACTTGTCCGAATTAAGGCAACAGTATAAATTATTATCGTACAAATAAATAACATATCGAGTTAGATACTTTATAAATTGTATAGAGTTATAATATAGAATATTACTACGTCATAGCAACCGTCAGTTAAAGAAAGAAGACTGTCCGTTATTTCCATATCTATATAAAGGTTCCGAGTATTTTTTCCGCGGAAAAATACATGGTGCAAGAGGAGCAGGCAGCTACCCAGAAATATATTGACAATAATAAAACATTTTTTATTCATAATATATTATAAATATTTCATATACGTAATTAATAAATTATATATTGTATATCCAACTTTCTCATTTATATTCACCAAAAGCCATATAGATAACATAATGTTGTGGCTATATTAAAGGTTCTTCTTGTATTTAGTAGTCTTGTCTGGATAGAACAGTCCTTTCTTGTATATTGGTGTAACTTTGACCGGTAAAACTATAACATGATAAACAGTCAAAGTCCCACTATTATACGAATCGTTTTATCACACGGTTTAAGGTACACAAGAACTAAGCATAGCCCTACGGCATTACAGTATGAAATACTTAAAAGGGTTGGCTTATAATAAAATATCTATATATCTTATTTCCTAAAACAAGTAGGTTTCCAGAAAACCTCTTTCATATTATTGCATCGATAGAAGGTTGATTAAGTGGAACGATGGTTGACGGGACTTTCCCGTAGGTTGAAGGTTGACTTTTGCAAAACAAACAATAGCCATGTGCTAGAAGGTTTAAGTTTTTCTTAAAACAATTAAAACCTGCGTACCATACTAATGGTTGCCTTTGGTTCAGACATTCTGATTTGGGTTTACTAAATATATTTATTGCTACGAGAAATGTGACTGCTCTTGCAGACGATAGAATAATTCTAAAGTTCGTTTTGTCAACCTTCTATTGATAATTTTCCGGTCAATGGATCGAGGTACGAGGTGACATTCCAAAACGTTTGTTATGTTCACAGGCAATCTCGTGTTGCAGACCGCCAATACACAAATAAACTATGGCACTGCTGGTATTTAGACGATTACGGCTAAAACACAAGTTATTACATTAAGAAAATAAATAAACAAATAAGGTAAATGTATCGCATCATGTATCATTGAAATACAATGCCAACCAACCGTGAATATTCTGTACGAGGTGACATTCCATCGTAAAAAATAGCGTTGCGAAAGCGTAAACAAAAACAGCTGACTCATAAAATTACTACTGTAAACTATGGATAACACGATATCCATTAATTTAATAATACGATTACTAAATCGTAACAATATACAAGGTCTTTTAATTACTCCAATTATATGTACATTGAAAGAACGGGGAGGTCTGCCTGTCATTTAAGCTGTCTTAGGTAGGTTTCACTATATAATTTGAATATCTAACTGGCACTATGGGCGCTCCGTAAACATGAAAGACCGTTTAGTCACGTTTGTATCTATTTATTATCTAAATGTCTGCATAATATTAGAAAGAGTGAGAGATCAGGGGAGATTTCACCATTGCCCTTTGTCGACAAACTTTGTCCTGAGATTTTGACAATTTTAGCGGAAAAGTGACAATCTTAGCCCTCCGAGAAGACACTGCCTGCCAATCAATATGGCAGACAAGGCTAAAAATAGAACTCAGGGGGGGGGGGGGGGGGGAATGCAGTTTTTGACTTATGTCTCTGAAACTAAGGCAAAAGTATAACAGAAGACATTATTCTGGGGAAAACTTTTATACAACCTTTACATAATATACAGAGTCTATGATTTTCTTCAACTTTGAAAGACCAGGCTATCGTTTCACAAAGAATCGTACGACAATCTTAGATCGTACGTCGGTCGTACGTCAAATCGTAAGTTTTTGACCGTTTCATAAACAATCGTAAGTCGAAATTTATCGCAAGTTTGATCGTAAACTTACGATTATTAACAGGCAGTCGTAAGTCAAATCGTAGGGATTTTACCTGTCGAAAATTTGTTAAAATCAACAACATTACATTATCTTAAAGAAACATAAGTGTCATTGGATCATTAGAATACATGTATTTATGTAATATTGTCCAATCATAAGTAACTGAAACTTTAAATTTCTAAAATAATCGTATTTCTCAGATCATTCAACGCAGCATCTTGCTTCCAATAGTCCAAATATTTGACCATAAAAAACATAGAAGTGAGTGAGCTAGCACAACACTATAAAGTCTAACAATATAAGGAGGGGATCGGTACGTCATGCTACGGTGCTTGTACATAACTGTGTACTAAAGTACAGCAAAAAAAACAAAAAAATTATTAAAGCCTATTTACTAGTTCTACAGCATTTATCACTCATGATTTACACGGACTTTATGAAGATAACAATAAATACATATGTCAAGCTTTTTAATTACAATTCTAATTAAGACCCCCTCTAGTCTTAAGTCCCCATTTTCTCATCTGTCCTGCGGTTATACACTACAGAGGAGGACGATGCTCTTTATTGATAGACAAATAATAGTCCAATAATTGAGAAAACAATCATTTATAAGTACATGAATGTATTAGTATGAATCCATAGTTTCAATGTAATTTACTAATTACACCAGTTGCCATGCGCTCTATCAGGTTCGCGTTTTTTTAGGTATAAAATGTATGCTTCAACCCCGTAATCAATACCTGCTTGGATCTTTCTAATAATTGTTGGTTTGAAAACTATGATAATTCACTTTGCCATTATGGGATTGTTTATGTCTATAAATATACTTATCAAATTTCATTTTCAAATTAAGAATATTGTAAGAATCCTAAATTTTCCAATCCTAAATATGTTTAACGATTGTCCCCTGTTTGTCAACAATCAACAAAAAGCATGAATATTGAGCATGTGTTTAACATGTACAATCAGATAATAGTTTATTTTAAGGACATTCATGCGTATTGCGATCACCGGATTTTTTTTACATATTTTCAAAAGTTGTTAATCATTCGTTTCCAACATAAAACATTCGTTTTCAACATTGAAAATTAGTTTTCAACATTGAAAAGTAGTTTTCAACATTGAAAAGTAGTTTTCAAACCTTGAAAAATTAGTTTTCAACATTTGATTTTTAGTTTTCAAACAATGTTTTCAAAAATTCAAATTTCGTTTTCAACATTCAAAATTCATCTGAAACATTCAATTTTCAACATTTAACAGTTTCCAACATTTTTGAAATAAGTTTTCAGCATTTAAAATTAGTTCGTAAAATGAGATTTCACAATTTAGGTAGCCGATAGTTTGAACTTTCAAAATAAGTTTCCAACATTTAAAATACGTTTCCAGCATTTATAAAATAAGTTTTCAACATTTCAAATTAGTTTATAAAATTTGATTTCACAATTTAGTTAGCCGATAATTTGAACTTTCAAAATAAGTTTCCAACATTTAAAATAAGTTTTTAACATTTGATTTTACAATTTTCAACAACAGTTTTCAAATTAAGTCTTTTCAACAACGGTTTTCAAATTAAATCTTTTCAACAACGGTTTTCAAATTAAATTTTTTAAAACAACAACGGTTTTTAAATTACATCTTTTCAACATTTGATTTCACAATTTTCAACAACGGTTTTAATGAGAGAAAAAAAATTTGAAAACATTCGTTTGATTATTGATTTTTTCAATTTTCAAATTGGTTTTCAAAAACGGTTTTCAAATTAAATCTTTTAAAACAACAACGGTTTTCAAATTACATCTTTTCAATATTTTGATTTCACAATTTTCAACAACGGTTTTAATGGGGAAAAAAATTTGAAAACATTCGTTTGATTATTCGATTTTCAATTTTCAAATTGGTTTTCAACATTCAACATTCGTTTTCATCATTCAACATTCCTTTTCATCATTCACCATTCGTTTTCATCATTCAACATTCTTTTTTCAAATTCAATATTCGTTTAAACATTCGATTTTCTTATTTTTAAATTTTTAAATTCAAAATTTGGTTTTTAACTTTTAATTTTCAACATTCAATATTCGATTTTCAAATTTCAAAATTGGTTTTCAACATTCAACATTCATTTTCAACATTCAACATTCATTTTCAACATTCAATTTTCATCATTCAACATTTGTTTTCAAAATTCAACATTCGATTTTTAACTTTCAATATTTAAAAATTTCAAATATATGAATATTAGTTTTCAACATTCTATTCCAACATTCTGCGTTAGTTTTCAATATTTGATAATCAATATTCGATTTTCAAATTTCAAAATTGGTTTTCAAAATTAAACATTCATTTTCAGCATTCATTTTATTAACATGAAACTTTCTTTTCATCAAGAAACAATCTTTTTGCAATATTCAAAAGCAGTTTTCAACATTCGATTTTCAATTTTTAACAATACAACAATTCGTTTCTTACATTTAATTTTCAACTTTCAGCATTCGTTTTCAACATTCCACATTTGTTTCCAACATTTAAAATTAGTTTTCAACATTCGAATTTCAATTTTTAACAATGGTTTTCAAAATTCAACATTTGTTTTCAACATTCATTTTCTTAACATGAAACATTCGTTTCAACCTGAAACTAATACTAAAAATTAGTTTTCAACATTCAATTCTCAATTTTTAATAATGGTTTTCAAATTTAACATATATTTTCAACATTATCAACATTACTTTAAACATAATACATTCGATTTCAACAATTAATTTTCAACTTTCAACATTCGTTTTCAACTTTCAAATTTCAATATTCAACATTCGTTTTCAAAATTTAAAATTAATTTCAAACATTCAAAATTAGTTTCAAACATTCAAAATCAGTTTCAAAACATACAAAATTAGTTTCAAACATTCAAAATTAGTTTCAAACATTCAAAATTAGTTTCAAACATTCAAAATTAGTTTTCAACATTCGATTTTCAACATTTATTTTTAACATTCATTCAAACATTCAATTTTCAACTTTCAATATTAGCTTTCAATATTGAACTTTAGTTTCCATCCAACATTTAAAATTAGTTTTAACAGTCGATTTTCAATTTTAGACAAGGGTTAAAAAACATTACATTCGTTAACACTTAAAATTGTTGAAAATTGAAAATTTGAATATTGAAGACCAATTTTGAAAGTTGGAATCGAATTTTAAATTTTAAAAAACGAATGTGAATGATAAAATTAAATGTTGAAGACGAATGTTGAATGTTAAAAAACAATTTTGAAAGTGAAATTCGAATGTTGAAAACAAATATTGAATGTGAAAACTTTTGTTGAAAATTATGAATCAAATGCTAAAAACTTATTTTGAATGTTGAAAACTTATTTTAAATGTTTAATATTGAAAAAATCTAAATCCTTGACAATCTAAACCCTTGAAAATCAATTGTAGAATGTTGGAAACGAAAAACGAAAAAATGTTGAATGTTAAAAGTTAAAATTCTAAATAAGTTTTTAACATTCCATTTTCAACATTCAACATTTAAAATTAGTTCTAAACATTCAACATTCGTTTTAACATTCGATTTATAACTTTCAAAATTGGTTTTCAACATTCAACATTCGTCAACATTCAAATTTCATATTTCAACATTCGTTTTTAAAATTCAACATTCGTTTCGACATTCAATTTTCAACATTCAACATTTGTTTTAAACATTCAATTTTCAACATTCAACATTCGTTCAATAATTTCAAAAATTGAAAATCGAATGTTGAATGTCAGTCATTGTTGAAAATTGAAAATCGATTGTTAAATTATGTTCACAACAAATGTTGAAAACTAATTTTTAATGTTGGAATAATCCAAAATGTTGAAAAATCAATGTTGAAAATTGAAAATCGAATTTTTAAAACGAATGTTGAATTTTGAAAACGAATGTTGAAAGTTGAAAATTGAATGCAAAAAATATTGAAAATAAATGGTTGGAAACGAAGGTTGAATTAAGGAATAACAGTACTGTAGGTGAAGAGTTGCCACCGTCAATTGTAGATTTGACGGTCGCAAATGCAGTTTTACTGGCGACGCGTAGCGGAGACAGTAAAACGGAGATTTGCGACCGTCAAATCAAAATTGACAGTGGCAACTCTTCCACTACAGTACTGTTATTCCGATTCTAATGCATTACAAAAAGAAAAAATGCGATAAAACTTGAAAAAAATGTCTAAATTTGTCAAATAAAAAAAAATCCGCGAAACTTCATGAATTTTTGGCACAAAGACGTCATGGCTAAACGTGACGTCATACAAATGAAAACTTACAAACTGGAGGTATTACCTGTACGCTTCAAATTCGGATAAAATTACATTAAAACGGCGAATTCGAGGTAGCTGTAGTTTTATTTTCGATTATATAGTAGTAATCGAACATTTGTTGATTTATCAATTCGAAATGGCGGGTCCCTCCTTAGTTATGCCTGGTCAACTGTGGATTTGACGGCAACTTTTAGCCAATGAAAAAAATTGTTACATCCAAATTGCATTAGAATGTCGAATTGAATGTTGAAAACGAATGTTGAATGTTGTAAATTGAATGTTGAAAACGGATGTTAAATGTTGAAAACAAATGTTGAATGGGTTGAGAACCAATTTTTAATGTTTAAAATCAATCGCATGTTGATTGTTGAAAACAAATGTTGAATGTGTTGAGAACCAATTTTGAATGTGTAAAATAGCATGTTAAAACAAATGAAAAATGTTAAAAGCAATAAGAAATCCATTGATGAAAATTGAAAATCGGATGTTGACTAATATTGAATGTTGGAAACGAATGTTGAAAATTGAAAGTTGAATTTTTTTTTAAACGATTGGTGAGTGTAGAAAACTGAATTTTGACAACACATGTTGTGGATTTTTGAAAACCATTGTTTCGAGTGTTAAAAACTAATATAGAATGTTGGAAATAAAATAGATACCAGGATTAAATTTAGTATATACGTCAGACGCACGTTTCGTCTACAAAAGACTCCATCAGTGAAGCTCGAATCCAAACAAGTTAAAAAGGCCAAATAAATTACGAACGTTTGCCAATTACAGCTAAGGTAATCTATGCCTTAGTAAACGAATGTTATAAATGAACCGCGTCGGATAGAAATCGACCTTATGCAAACAAAATCTCAATTTGAGTTTTGTTCATATTAATTTTGAATACAAAAAACCGTTTTACTCTAGCTTTCTTCTTTCGCTATTTCAAAGTTGTGACGGCTACATATATTTAACTTCAAAATCTCACGACAACGTCGTGAAATTAGCGTTATCGTGCATTAATTTTATTCTTTATCGATCCTTTTCTCGTTATAGAGAGAGACACGAAAACATGCATTTGAATGCAATATTTAATTTATTTTATAAGATTGTTACAATGAAAACTTAAACGATTCTCTAGTTTTCAATCCGACTGTAACCAGTACATGTGAAATGTTACTCCTCTGAAGCACGAGGACAACATTCGTCACGGAAATTATACTGGACAAAAGGACGCACGTACAGATAACGCATTCTCTCCTCTGTCAGCCCTGCTGGCTGAATAACTTCTGGAAGTGTCTTGAGCAACTCCGGTACGTTTGTGCTTTCCTTCAGCAAAGCCAGTCTTTGGATTTCATATAAAACCCCACTAAAAAATGTGAAGGCATATATTATGTTGGATTTCACAAATACAGAGTTAAAATATACAGAATCGTCTAAAAGTATACCAATTTAATTTTTCATAATTTTGTTTCTCATGTTATGAACATGTATAACAGTTTTTACAATTTAATTTCATTGAAATTGAAAACGTTTTACAACAAAAATCTATCCAAATAAACTGTGACAATTCTGCTTCTATTGGTACCTAGTACATTACCGACAAGAAATGTCCCCACAAATTTTTTTTTTATAACGTCAGAAACTACCTGTATGAAAACTTGTGAAACTTTATCGTAACGTTACTCAGTTTGACGTCGAATTGCATAAGGTCGATTTCTATCCGACGCGGCTCAAATGTTAAAACTTAAAAGTTTAAAATGACTGTTGAATGTTCAAAACTAATTTTGAATGTCCACAACTGCAAAAAATGTAATACGATATTTTCATAAATTTTGATATTTAAAGTGCGATGCTTACCGAGCTTTTAAAATAATTAAAATTTAACTTTTGAGAATGGAAAAATATCGTAATACACGAGTTGCAATGGTGGAATCTCTTATCCTTCGTCACAATAAAATTACAACCAATCATTTGCTGAGAATAGATTTTTCGCAGTGATGAGAAATATTTTTCTAACACCAGTCATTGTATATCAATTAGCTTTAATTTGTTGTATAATTGTTCCCCGCTTAATTAGGAGCTGACGGGTTGCAGCAGTCCATTCCATTATTCAAAATTGGCCAATTTCTAATTTCCACGGTTTTTTCGGTAATTAGGTCCTCCGTAACCCCTCTTATGGTCATTGCTGCACATATGGTTTATTCTCAGTGTATTCCTCTATCAATAAGCTTTAATTTGGTGTATAATGTTCCTCTTTAATTAGGTCTGACGGGTTGCAGCAGTCCATTCCATTATTCACGAAATAATATTTTTTCTGGAACTTTAAGACTTGACATATATATCAGGGGCGGATCGTCTAAAAAAAGGGGGGTTCCAACGCCTGTATATTTAAATGAAAATATTTTCCACTTGTATGTATACTACTGAATAACCATTAAGCATGTAAAATATATTCACATTATGTACAAAGGGAGATAACTGTTATTCTTTAGTAAATAGTTATCAAAAGTGAAAGGACTACAATTTTAAACGCCAGACGCGCGTTTCGTCTACATAAGTGACGCTCAGATCAAAATAGTCAAAAAGCAAGAGTGTTATACGCCAGACGCGCATTTCGTCTACATAAGAATCATCAGTGACGCTCAGATCAAAATAATTAAACAGTCAAAGAGTAAAACTCTTGGAACTATCCCACCAGAATTTAAAACTGTTTTACATTTTTTGTAATTATGACTTTTCAACAAAAGCATTTATCAGTAGCGTCTTGGTCTTGGGGATTCTAGTTTTATTGGAAATATTAAATCTGATAAAAATGTAATTCTTGAACATGGAAAGGAGAAAGTCCAGATACACAAATAAATGGATTAGTATCAATCTTACAAATTTACTGAACATGTGTTTATCCTCAAGACTTAAGGATCTATTTAGGTAAATATTTATGAGATTCGTTGGGTCCAAAAATATTTTTCCAAAAATGGCTGTAGCACAGTTGACTTTGCAATATTGAGCAAGGATCAGGATCCTACCCTCAGTAGAATATTTTTGTATCTCCTCTGATCTAATTTTTTTATCGGACTATGTACAGATTTCCTAAAATGTGATATAAAACAATATATAAATAAAAAGGACTTTAATAATGAATTTATGAAAAAAAATCACAACAGATGGACTGATCTGTCATATGTATGAAACATTAAACAAAGTGAAAAATAAAGATTTTAAATTTTGAAATCACCCACTTTGTAAAAAATGAAAAAAGGCATAAATGAAGCTTCAAAATCATTCATTGAAATTCAAGATAATGTAGCCTCTAAAACATGTATAATAAAAGTTCCAATAAAGCATAAGAAAACTAAATAAAAAAGAAACCCTTCGTAATTAAGATATTTAAAAAGTAAGATTTTAGGAATTTAGGAAAAAACTAAAACATAAACCCTTTGATAGAAATTTGAAACAGCAATTTTTTGAAACTGTAAAATATTTTTTTTTAAAAAGCAAGTAAAAAGAAAAAGAAATCCAATTTCAACAACAAATGATTGAAAAACTATCAAATCTTCAAACTGAAGACCCTCAACAATTTTTGGAAACTACTCAATTCTATAAGAAATAATATAAATACCATAGAATTGATATGAAATCAGATAACCTAACAAACCATTTCTTTGGAACAAACCTTGCGATAAAGCAGAAGATGAGATAAACCATTTTTTGAAAAACAAAGAGATTAAATGAAATAACTGATTGTCCAATAACATTATCAGAAGTAAATAAAGTTATCAAATCCCTTAAAAATGAAAAAATCCCCTGGACCAGACAGGTGATTTAATATTGTAGTCCAGTAACTTTTAAATGCTACACAAAATTATATGACCTTGTTCTTGATTCAGGATATTCCCCATAAACATGAAAATATTCTCTATTCTAGTGTCAATATGTAAATCTGGAGATTCCAAAGACCCAAATAATTACAGAGGAATATCTCTTATAAATGGTATTGCCAAAATATTTAGATCAATTTTAAATAACAGAATAATTGCTTTACGTAAGCCAACAAAACAAATACATAATGGTTTCTTTTTTAATTTAAATATTTATTAATCAATTTCAATACATATATGGAAAACAAAGGAGTAGGTCCGGTAAGGACCGATTTTGGCCTCAAATTTCAGGTTCATCTGACGAAAGATTTTGACCACTTTTTAAACACTTAAGTGTCTATTTCATTTAAATCAATTAGTTTATGTGAAAGATTTTAACTGATTTAGTCATTAAAAACGATCCGATTCAAGCTCAAATATGAAAAATCTACCAAATATGCCGAAAAATGTCACTTTTCAGATGGTTTTTGTCAAAAACGAAAGTGGCCGCATCCGTGTTCATCCTCAACCTTTATATATATTATGTATTATCATAAAATACAACTTACATTTCAATATTAAGGATGAACACGAATGCGGCCACTTTCGTTTTACCTGAAAACTGTCTAAAATTTAACTAAAATGCTAGAATTGTCAAGATTTCAGTAAATTAGCATGACTTTATGGTGCTGGTACCCGATATATGTGCATTGTTATGTCAAAAACAGCCCATATTTATGTAGCAGAAGCATTTTACTGTCCAATAAATAACTAAAAGTTTACATTTTTACAATTTTGTAAAACTGCTATATTTTGGGGCCAAAAAGGGGTCTTACTGAACCTACTCCAAATTTAGTCAGGAACAATTTGGATTTCTTCCTAAATTAAGAACTACAGATAGTCTATTTGTATTTAAAACTTTGAAAACTAAGGATTTTCTCATCCCAGGCATAGATTACCTTAGCCGTATTTGGCACAACTTTTTGGAATTTTGGATCCTCAATGCTCTTCAACTTTGTACTTGTTTGGCTTTATAAATATTTTGATATGAGCGTCACTGATGAGTCTTATGTAGACGAAACGCGCGTCTGGCGTACTAAATTATAATCCTGGTACCTTTGATAACTATTTGATTAATAAATATTTTTAAAATTTAAATAAGAAACCATTATATATTTGTTTAGTTGATCTACGTAAAGCATTTGACTCTATTTAGGGAACAGCTTTATTATATAAAAATTTGTCTTAGCGTATTGGCAGTATCAAGTAATAAAAAATATTTATTAACCAACTAAGTACATTATAACCAAAAATGACTGTTTATTAAAAATTACATATTTTCTGTAATGGTCATGTTTTTTTCTGTAATGGCCCTGTTTTTTCTGTAATGGCCCTGTATTTTCTGTAATGGCCCTGTATTAATAGTCTGAATTAAGCCCAGTTGGGGTTTTTAATAAAGTTAATAAAATTAAGTTTATTAAAATGTTAATAGTATAATACCTTTTTGTATTTTATTTAGTAACCAGCAATTAACATTAAAGAACCATATAAAGGGATCACTGTTCATTTTATTTTTCGACACATATCTTTTTTTTAACTTAATATCTTAGATATTTGATATATTTAAAAGCTTTACTTACCATGGTGAAGAACAATTTTTTTTTCAAACTAAACTGTCATTAAATATGTTAACACGAGGTCCCGGGAACAATAAAGTGCACTGGTGAATTAAATAAAAAATTGATAAAATTCGTGTTTTCATGAGCCTAGCTAAAAAAAAATGTAATTATAAGTATTGAATGCTTCTTTTTGTAACTTCATAGTGTTGTAAAAGCGTTGACCGTGCGCACATTTTTAGAATGAAGCGCTTCCGCGATTCATACAAAATGTACTTCGGTCAACGCTTTTACACCCCAATGAAGTGACAAAAAGAAGCATTCAATGCATTTTAACCAACTAAGTACATTATAACCAACTAAGTACATTACAAAAATGACTGTTTATTAAAAATCACACATTTTCTTAGTGACCCTGTTTTTCTGTAATGGCCCTGTTTTTTTTCTGTAATGGCCCTGTTTTTTTTATTTTATATCAATGATTCTGATTGGATGACATTAAGCGTATAATTCTCTATCTCCTTGTCTGTAACTTAGGAAGCCGACATTTTGAATCGCTGAATGTATTGACATGTAATTTCTACAATAATAAGCAAAAAAACTCACATGTTGCACCTAAAAATTTTCTTTTTATCAAACTTTATTACATTCCGAAGCGACACAGAAGCCAGAAAACGCCCGGTGCTTATGTTTGACGCCGGAAGCATACCTATGACGTCACCTAGTATAGGGACCAAAGAAGATAACATCTTTCGCGGAATTTTCTTTCATGAAGATTTTACACTGAAATGATGATTGAAATTTAATTATGAACTTTTTTTACATTAGAATCGAAATAACTGTATTGTATTTGAAGCTTTTGCGGACGTCCATCGGTAGTTTTACTGTCGCAAATACCCGTTTACCTGTCTCCGCTCCGCGTCGCCAGGTAAACTAAATTTGCGACAGTAAAACTACCGATGGACGTCCGCAAAAGCTTCAAATACAATACAGTTATCTCTTCAATCTATGCACAAAAAGGATCTAAAAATTAAAATGTTACACTTTAACAAACGACAATCACTAAGTTACAGGTTCCTGACTTGGGACAGGCACATATACAGAGAATGTGGCTGGGTTAAACATGTCAGCGGGATCCCAACCCCCAACCTCTAATTGGGACAGTAGTTAAACATAAGAACGAATTATAAAAATCAGTTGAAAAAGGATTAACTCATCAGATTGTTAAAAATACAAATACTACAAATAAGTGGACGTGGTTCGGGTACTTGTTCATCCAAACAACGAAAAGACACTAAATCTATTTGTTCCTCATCATCTAACAGGTCCATTGTGTGTTTCTTTTAAGTCAGGACATGTCTTTTTTACACCCCTTAAGACGATACACAAAATACAAATTTAATATACTAGTACATTGTCAAAAATTGGAAAAGACTGAATAGGGAATGTGTCAAAAAGACAAATGTATTTCTTTTACAAAAATTAGTTATGTTATCCTTTTATGGATTATCAAGTCACATATAATCACTTATTTTTTATTAGAAAAAAAAATCTAAAATAGAAAGTGAACAGAAATAAAATAGGATAAAGACTAATACTAATCTTCTTTTTTCTTTTTTTTTTTTTTTTTTTAAACTTCTGTCATGTTGAATGTCAGTTTTATGTAAAAAGCTGATGAGCTAATGTACGAGTAGACGCAGCTGCGTGCATTTTTGTTTAAATTCACTGCATGATCTGCGATTTATCATCGAATCTGGAAAGTCGAGATATGTTGAGATTAATATATAGTCTTATATTTGACTTTGTATTTTTCTTTAACTTTGGTTTTACAATATTTGCATACACTTTATTAAAGTTTCAAAATTATATCTAAACCTTACAGCAATTCTTCTTAAGACATGCTATATTTGTAGGACTCTAAAGTGCGATGGGGACGCTAAAGTACGATGGTCACGCTAAAGTGCGATGGTCTTCGCTAAAGTGCGATTCCTCCATACGCTAAAGTCCGATGGTCTGCGAAAGTATAGACGAACGAAACGTAGATGGATTATGACGTTAACAGTCGTTTATACAAACTAAAAATGAACACGCCGGAAGATATTGCGTAAATTATTAATTGTCGGCTGAAACGTTAGTTGTACATTGCAGGAAAATATAACATGGATGTATAGTCGCTACAAAAAAAAGGAGAAAATTAAGTTCGGCAAACATCGCTTTTCTCTTTCATTTAAATTAAACAAATTAATGTTACATATTCCGACAATTATCGAATATTGTATCTGTAATGTAAAAAGGACGATTGTTTCCATTAGTGATAGACTACAACGTGTGAACGTTAAGCTACACAAATTATCACAATATTTAATACGCCCGAATTGTCAGAAATTCATTTACAAGACATATAGTATTCTGTGACACCCAAATTACTTTTTAGCAATTATTATGTGGTCGGTCTTTTAGAATCATTCACTTAAGACTACGGTTAAATTAAAATGCCTTTCACATATAGTATACCTTATAATACTAGGTTATACAAAAGGACTATTTTTACATTAAGTGTTCTTTAACGCGTCTTATAAAGCCCTCGAACCTATTGGTCCATCGCACTTTAGCGTGATATGCCATAGTACTTTAGCAAACAAACAACCATCGCATTTTAGCGCGAGACACCATCGTACTTTAGCGGACACCATCGCACTTTAAAGTCCTACATATTTAAAATATTTATCATTAATTTAATGTGTTTATGTTCCTTTACTTTCCCCGACTTCGAAAAACATGAGCAAAATGGCAGAAGGACACATTGTTCTGTCAATATAACAAAATTTACAATAGAAATTTTAGAAATTCTGGGTTAAAAAAAAGTAAATTAAAATAAAACAGGAATATATTAGAGAAATAAAAAAAAATAATTGACTTTAATGAATTGTATTAAAATATTTTGAATTTTTCATTTTTTTTTATTGCTAACATCGGATAAAAAAAGTCCTTTTGTGTGGTCATTAGGCAACATTGTGGTTGCTAGGTTGCTATTTAGAACTTCTTAAAATGATAGATCAAACAATAATAAATATTCAAGTGTTTGGTAACACATTACCTTTCATTTTAATAGATTCAGAAGTCTTTTCCTAAGGCAATTGCTTTAAAGATGGATATTATAGTTCATTTTATAAAACTCGTTGCTAGGCAACCAAATAATCACATAAACACAAAATGTTCAACATTTTTTTAAGTCACTATGCATAGACTAACCATGGATTGAATATTAAGTCATTTGAAGAGGGGGCAAAAATGGCCTTGTCCTTTCCGCGAACCTGTATGTTTTATTGACGTCAAAAATAAAACTCTACGGAAACGCATTGTTTGCGTCATAAACAAACGGTCATAAACAAGGCGATATACTGTCAGTGGCTATATATATCACATATGAATATACAGTCAATGCAATTTGACTTCTTAAATAAGACAGCCTCGCTTTCTACCACCAATCTTTTTAAATGTACATGTATATATAAAAACTTGGGAATTTAGAATTTGATGCACAATGCAGTCACTACGTTACCGCTTGATACTAGTACTTTAACCGAGTAAATATAAATATATCTTAAATGTGTAGTAAAATTTGAAAGCGATAGCAAAAGATTATGAAGCAATTTTTATCAATTTTACTGTTCAAGTCGACGCTTGTAGTGTATAAACGAATTGTTTGAACGAATCGTGCATTGTTGAAGACCCTACATCAATTGTCAAGACGTAGAACAGGAATAAAAGCCCTGTTTATTGCTAAGTTGATTTTCTAAGGGTGACTGGGGAAACGAAATATGGTCACTTGGTCTTCTCCCGACCGGAAGTAAAACGCTTGCCGAAATGGGGCGTCCATTTGGCTGTGCGGATGTATCAAGTTCGCAGTCACGTCCGATCAGAATGGGGACGTAAAGTCCGATGCCTCGTATAAGAGAGTGCCACGCTCTTTGCACGTTGAGAACCCTTGCAACAACCCTTTGAGGGGTCCGTAGGTGACCTGTTGCAAAGGCAAAATTTCTGTCCCTATCCAATAAAACCCTCATTTTCCAGTGGCAGTATAAATTCCCCCGACCATCATTCCGAATGGCCTCTATTATGACAAGACCTACCTATTGCATTTATTGTTAACTTGTTCTCGTCCTGAACATGCATGACATATTTGTCACTGGGCGTTAAGCAACCAACATTCAATCAATCAATCAATTCTATTCTATGTGCGATTGTGTCAATTGTACATTTACTCCATGTCCTTTTATTTTGCATACCTATTAATAAAAGAATAGGTTCAGTGACTTTAAAAGACTATATCAATAACGCAGAAATTTCAATATCAAAAATTCATGAATGTACCATTTTTAATAGAATTCATAAGACATGTTTTACCATGGTATTGTCAGATTCTCTTTCTTTTCATGTCATTCACATGCAGTTGCTAATCATTTATTAAAAGCTTGATATGATTACAAAAGGGACATTTATTAGAAAAAACATTCTTTTTAATGCCCGTGCTTTCAACCTGTTTCTAAGCCTTGTACAAATAACATTGATATTTTGAGACAATGTATGGTTATTCTATATGTATAGCATACACCTTATCGCTATTTGTCCGCCATTACTGGATATCACACAGGTTCCCGCAAAATTTTGACGACATAAAACAAAATATCTGACGCCACAATGGAAAAGTGATTGTTGTTTGCGTCAAAAGTTTCAGAGACTCCAGAGGCCGGGTCAGCCGGGATTAGCGATAAGGTGTATTGATTATAAAATATAAAGATAAGAAATCGAAGACTGAGATGTCCATGAACAGTAAAGGAAGAATTAACAAAGTATTAGGATAGAAATGAACCGTCAATTATTTATGGAGAGTATTCTTATTTTAAGTTATATGGTTCGCTACTGACCCCCTACGGATCCATAGCGGGTTAGTAAAATCCATAGGGGGTGAGGCTTTTTGTAAGAACCGGTCCAAAATGGAACAATTTGTGTCTTCAGTGCTTTCTGCAGAAAATGGATTCGAATCTAGGCCGAGTCCCCTATGGATTTTATTCACCCTCTATGGTTCGTAGGGGGTCAGTAGTTAACCGTATAACGAATTTATCGTACGCTTGACTTTTCTGCTGCGTTTTGTTGAAAAATAAACAATGAAACGCAACAACATTAATAGATGACGTCACAATTAACGCGACATGAACCCCATATGAAATTTACTAATCTCCTACGGTGTCATAGGGGGTCACCCCACGTGACGGCGTTAAACCAATCACAGCGCGATAATTTATCCGCGGTGCGATAAGATATAATATGTACATTCACTTATATATAGCCAGGCCAGTATATATGTCTCTGGCCAGGCAACATCGCAAATGTATCATTCTGTTCATAAAATTGCAGACAGTTATAAATTCCCAATGTTAATAATATTTATAATGGATGAAATATAATTACAATACTCTAGTTCAGGGAAACAATGCGCATGTGCAAGATCGATCGTGATTTTGCGTTATCGACTAATTAGATACGAGATTTGATAAACTGGGCCGGAGCATTATCAGTTTATTGATTTATTAAATAAGAACAATGTCTATTTATTCACACATGTCTTTAATGTAGAACAATGACCACGGTCATCTGTAATGAAACATAAAACATTATAAGCAATGATAGGCACAGTTCAGTCCATAGTTATAAGTAGCAAATGTACATAGGCAATTATAACCCTCTATCTCCCCTTAAGTTTTTGGTTCCTGTAATGTTCCATTAAAGGTGGCAAATACTTGTACACTGTAGTATGACTAAGATGATATTCACACTAATCTCTGTTAGTTGAAATGCGAAACGAAAATTCAAAATGTCAATGTCATGATTGTTAATCCATACTATAATCTGAATGCCAGGCAGGTGGTCTACTAGCACGACTAGATTTACGTTGTGGATTAAGTTCTGTCGGAGTAATAATCAACGGAGGAGTGTTGGTGGTCGGCTGTGTTCCTTGGTTCTCAAATGGCGTTTCTGTGAATTCCAAACGACGGCGCTCAGGATGTGTGTTTTCAACTCTAGGACTTTTGGATGAAGAAAGTCCTGTCTTGGGCGTTTCCAGAATGTGAAGTTTTTGCTCGCTAGGCAAATCTTGTGAATAGGTGAATTCTGGTGTAGAGCTGTCCTTGGAGTCTGAAGTTGCCTGACCAAGTGGATAATGCCTCTCACGAGTAGAATCTTTGGGGTCTTTGGGGGTTTCCATTAATGTATCAGATGTCGGTTGAAGTACTTGTTTGGTGTCGAATGATGACGGGACAGGTACATTCTTATAACAAAGGTCATCTTGTATAGTCTTTGTTGTTTTGATGCCCTTGACAGGAACGTACTTCCTGAGAAACTTCCTGTTGCGTAAAGTTACTCTTCCAGAGCCATGAACCTTTACAGCATATTGATCAAATTGGCGGACTTCAATGATGATGCCAGTTTTGTCCCATTTGAGTGGGTAATGCCCTATTTGGTTCTGAATACGCACACAATCGCCAGTTGCAAGTTGGGGTAATCTTTTTGTATGTTCTGATAAGCGTTCGCCCTGTTTGATGTGGCGGTTTCTTAAAGCTTCTTCACGGGCATCTAACGTTTCCCTCCAAGTATTGTGAGGAGAATATCTTCCTGGTGGAATCGGAATGAAATCCCTAATTGGATGACCAAAGACGCACATTGCAGGGGAAAGTTTTGTGTCTCTGTCAGGTGTATTTCTGTACTGAAGCATGGCCCGTTGGAATGCATCCGTGTCGAGATCACCTTTAGGACCAGTGTTATCAGCAATCATGCGTTTAACAGTTTTTACTCCAACTTCCGCCCTGCAATTGCTATGAGGGAAAGATACTGACGATAGGCGATGGTGTACACCCCAGTCACGAAGAAACTGTTTTGTAGCAGTAGAGGTAAATTCAGGACCACCGTCAGATGCTAGTTCGTCAGGAATTCCAAAAGTGACAAATGTGCGTCGAAGACAGGTTATGAGTCCGGCTGCTCCATTTGATGATCTTTCAACAATTGGCCAGTTTGAGTATCGGTCAACTATGACAAGGTAACAAATCCCTTTGTATTGAAAAAAATCAGAACAAACGCATTGAAACGGGTAGTCTGGTGACATCAGAGGTGTAGGTGGAGCACTCGGGTTAGAAGGTGCTATCCGATTACAATGGTTGCATCCGGCTCTTTGTGCTGTAATGGCAGGGGTAATACCTGGCCAAAAAACTGATGACTCTGCTCTAGAAATCATTGCTGTTACTCCTTGGTGAGCTGCGTGTAAAGCAGACAACACTTCATCTCGGAGGCTGGGGGGGAATGATGATTCTGTCCTTGTATATTATAACACCATCAATAGTGTAAAGGTGTTCACGGAATTGGAAGTATTCCCGTAATTGTGGAGGAAATTCATGTCGAAATTCAGGTGTACCAGACTCAATTAAGTTGATAAGTTCATTCATATTGTCGTCACTTGCTGTAGCGGTACGAACTCTGTCCCAAGTAACGGATTTGACTGCAAGCGAATCAAGCGAGGATACGGCTGATATGAAGACACTGTTATCTATTTCAGTAGCATCCGATTCTGAATCTGTATGATGTATGTCGGATAAAAAAGATGTGGCAGGTGGCAACGACATTGTACTATTCTTGATGGCTGCTATGTCATCTAAGAGAATAAGTTTTTCAGGGTCCCCAGTTGGGTGACGTGACACACCGTCAGCAGCATGATGTTTGACGCCTGGTATATGAATCATCCGAAAACGATATCTGAGTGTTTTCTCTTTCAAATTTCGAAGGCGTGAATTCGATATGTCTTCTAAAGATCTGTCACTGAATATTTTCAGGAGTGGTTTATGGTCAACAGCTATAATAAGATCGTCGCATCCCAGTACAAAATACCTCGCTTTGTCCAAAGCGTCGACAACGGCTAGCGCTTCGCCTTCTACTGGCGCATAACGGGATTCAGCTGGATGTGTAAATCTACTCCCGACAAGAGTTATTCGCCATCCTGTGTTACAACAAAATGGTTCACTTCCTTTGCAGGAACAATGTTTCTGAAATAGCCAGAAGCCGATACCAGTTTTTGACCAATCTGTAGCAAGACATGTCGGTTTACTTTTATCAAAGATGCGAACACCCTCTTCTATTTCGCTTATGATAGCAGCTTTCGATTCCTCGAACAGTTTGTTGATGTGTTCATCCCAGAAAAATGGTGTTCCTGGTTTCAATAATTGCCTGAAGGGAAGCATCTTATCAGCCATGCTGAAGGCGTAGGACACTTGATTAACAAGACCAAACCATGATCGTACATCCGTAATATTTCTAGGTGTTGGGAAATCTAGGATCGCTTTAAGGTATTTCATGCAAGGACGGACAGTGTTGGACGTGATCTCAAATCCAGCGAATTCTACAATATCTTGACCAAATATGAACTTCTCAGGATTAAGAGTGATGCCATGACGACCACAAATATCGAGCCATTGTACAGCTTGAAAAAAAGCTTTCCTCAATTGAATCAGCCCATAGGAGGACGTCATCGACACATTTGGTTTTGTTTGAAATGTCGGCAACAATTTCATCATATCGTCTTGTATAGGCGTCGCCTGAAGCTATGTACCCTTGCGGAGCCGTCTTGTAACGATATCTGCCCCAGGGTGTAATGAAGGTAGTCAGATGGCGATCTTCTTCAGGAATTGGCACACTATGATAGCCGTTCCAGGCGTCAAAAACTGTTTTCCTCTTTCCATTCGGTACTGATCTAGCCTGGTGGAAAGGTGAAGGCGTATGGTGTGTTTCACGTGTTGCATGCACATTAAGGGGTTGAAAATCAACAGTGCGACGTGGTTTTCCATTTTTCTTGGCACAAACGACCATTCTATGGCACCATGTGACAGGTTCTCCAACTGGAACAGGTTCCAATACGCCAAGTCGTACGTCTTGATCAAGACCAGCTTTGACTTCCTCTTTCCAGTGGATTGGTACTGGAACTGGAGTGTGATGAGCCACAGGTTCAGCTTCGGGATCCACCATCAATCGCATTGGTGGTCCATCCATCAGTGGCAATGGCTGGTGATCACATGTATTGAAGGTACTAGATTTATAATAGTCCATGAGAAATTGTTTTATTTTTTCGAGGTTGTCTTCAGTTGCTGGATAAGGTACGTTCCTTGGCATTGGAGCCGGCAGCTTCCGTTGAGGACAGTTACAGGTGGTATCTAGGCTGTTAACACTTCCGATGTTGTTTGTGATGTTGTGAGAGTTCTCAGTACCGAGAGTTTGTTGCGTATCGTCAATTTCACCAATTGTTGGAAAGCTGTCGGAGATCATTCGAAGAGCAATGCAAGCTTCTCTGCTGATAAATAGTTTATCAGAGTTGTCAGTAACATACGTCATTTGCCTCGTTTCGACATGTCTGCCTTGATCATCTCTATCTGAAATGCGGAGTGTGGTTGCACCAAGGATCGTGATACCTTTGTTGTTGGCAGCATGCATTTTCATATTGACAGGGATTAATTCAGTCTGATTTATTCCTAGTCGATGGATGACCTTGATACCGTTAAGGCAGCTCTGGCATCCTGTATCCGCCATGGCAGAAATTGCAACAGTGTTTGTTCTTTTTGTCATGTTGAAACCAAATGCTTCATAATCTTCCGGTAATATTCTTAAAACAAGGTTGACGAAGGGTTGTGGTTGCGATGCCTTGCTGATCCAGGTATCTGACAGATTATCATAAAGATGATGGTCTATGGCTAGCGTTCTACCATTTATTTTATATGAATCGCTGGATATGCTACACAGTGAATCAAAAACAGCACCTTCACAATCGTCTGTATTATGCGTAGCTGTACCAGTTTTTGATTTTTCCTTGCTCCTACAAACCTTTTCAAAGTGGTGTTCACGGTTGCAGTATCCACACTTATGGCCATATGCAGGGCAATCTGATTTACGGAGACGAGCTGGTGCACTTTTGCCGTGTCCCTTTTTGCCACAATATGTACAAACTTCATTTTTGTCCCTCACGGCTGTCTGTTTTGCCTTTTTATAAGAGCTGCTAGCTGCTTGAACTGTTTGAGAATCAAGTAATCTAGATGCAGAACGTTTCCCTGAATCTTTTGCTTCAACGAATTGAGTGACTTCTTCAAGGGTCATGTCTTGGTTTTTGTCACCGAGGAGATCTAGTTGAATTTCTGGATCGGAAATGCCTCGTGCAAGGACGTCGCGAATAATGGTGTCTGTATAGTTCACATCTGTGTTACATGTAGGGCACTGTATGAAGAATTTGCAGACACCAGCTTGTCCTCGCAAACGTGCGCAAAAGCTACGCACTGGTTCGTCACGGTCTTGGCGCATATTATGAAGTGTGACTCTGGCCACCATCGTATTCTCTTCCCGAACAGCAAGTTTCTTGATTGCGGCTAACACTTCTTGCACAGGTTTGTTTGTTAGACTACCCCCTGCTGATCGTGTCAGGTCCTTGCGTAGCTGCTCATCGCAGCATTCTAGAAGCTGAACTACCTTGTCACGGCCGGCAATTTTCGTTGCTTCAACATAATCGGACCACCGTGATTCAAAATATGCCCATTCCTCACTAGTTCCAGCTGTTGAAATAACCGGTCTTTTCACTTTTTCTACGTTCGCTGCTGTGACTGGTCCCGGAGCGTGTGTTGTACTATGAACAGTGATGAGTACAGCTACGATTGCTGCATCAAGATCGTCAGTGACATAATCACATCCAGGTATTGGACACTGTACTGCAGGCATTCTCGTATAAGTGGTGTTCCTCACAGGTCTTCAGTAATTACTGGCCGTGGTCATAAATAAGAACAATGTCTATTTATTCACACATGTCTTTAATGTAGAACAATGACCACGGTCATCTGTAATGAAACATAAAACATTATAAGCAATGATAGGCACAGTTCAGTCCATAGTTATAAGTAGCAAATGTACATAGGCAATTATAACCCTCTATTTATCAGATCGGCTATGGCAAACGAAATATACAATATATGACAAACAAAAGACAGCAGAGAACAGAAGTTACAGAGTATACAATAATTTTATGATAATATATGTGATCTAATTTTCCAAGCTGCATTTAAATAATTGTATAGTTTTACTGTCAGAGTTTTAGAATACATTATATAACTTGTGCCGATTTGGCCAAGGACAGAAGAATAAATATAAAATTCTATACGCACATATATATATAAGTAGTATATATTGTGTGGCAGCAGCAAATATTTTTGCCACGTTGACAAAAATTTTGCCCCCGTCAGCAAAAATTGCATAATATATTTGTTGGATAATATCAAAATATTGATTTTTAATTTGTAAAATATAAAAGAATGTTTTTATTTTTTTTTTCACTGCATTAAACAATTTTAATGCATTACCAATCAATTTAACATTGTTGATATGCTGGATATGGAAGTAGTAAAAGTAAATTGAACATTTAAAAAAAATTTTCATTTCATTAAACAATTTAACGCATTACCAATCATTTAAATTGTTGATATGCTGGATATGGAAGTAGTAAAAGGAACATTTAAAACAATTTGAGAGCTTTAATTTGATAAAAGTTTAATTGGTAAATATAATAATTAACCCTAACCCTAACCCTAACCCTAACCCTAACCCTAACCCAAACAAAAATATCATACATTATAAATTATTATTATTATTAATAAAACATGGATGAGATAGAATCATGTGAAAATATAGCCAGACTTGATAACATATTCGATATAATATATGCAAAGTCAGTTTTTGACATTCTGAAGAAGGAAAATCAAGTGGAACACATAAGTGGAGGAAATGCATGGGATTTTTTTTATCAAGTAGAAACAGATAAAGTGTACACCGATTTTGTTAATTTAGTCAGACAATCAAATATTCCAGATAATGTGAGAGTCTACTATCAACTTACATTTTTACAATCAACAGATTGGAAAAATACTATATTGAAAACACCGCACAGAGCATCTCGCATAATAGATAAAGTTGAAAAAATGATAGATTTGGAACCTATTTTTAACAATGGAAAATGATGATTTAGATGAAAAACTTAGGAATGTATATTACAATACAGCAAATGGGGGAGCATACCTAAGTGCTGAAAAAATTTATCAAACGTTGAAGACATCAAGAGATGGAAATGTACCAAGCGTATACAAGATCAGGAAATGGATGGAAAAAATAGACGACTACAATTTACAAAAACCTGTAAAACGTAGAATTAAAAGAGTGAAAATAATTGTATCGGAACCGTATGAGCAATACGATGCTGACCTTATGGATGTATCCAACATACAGAAATATAACAATAAGACACGTTTCCTGTTGGTTGTTATCGATATTTTCACACGGTTTTTATGGATTTATCCATTAAAAAACAAGTTTGGGAAGACAGTAGCTGATGCATTTGAAAAAATCTTCAAACATGGTAAAATCCCTTTGAAGGTTTCCACAGATGCGGGAACTGAATTCAAAAACAAAGATTTGAAACGTGTGTTTAAAAAATATGACATTTACCATCATGTCTATTTAAATTCCGACAGTAGTAAAGCGTCAATAGCAGAGAGGGTCAATTTGACATTTCGGAGGATGATGTTCCGATATTTTACAAAGCATAGAACTTATAGCTATCTCAATGTTCTACAAAATTTGGTAGCAAGTTATAATGCAACGCCACATAGAAGTTTAAATAATACAGCTCCAAAAGATGTGAATGAGAAAAACAAATATGATTTGTGGGCATATATGTATATTAAAACTCCACCCAAAGAAAAACGAATCAGAGAAAAGAAAGAAACATTAAAAGTACAACGTAAAAGAGGGAAACAGTTTCATTTTAAAATCAATGACATGGTAAGACTGAGCCATTTGAAGAAACCGTTTCAAAGAGCTTATCAGCAACAGTGGACCTCCGAAATATTTAAAATATATAGACGATTTCTAATACATGGGAAAATCTTTTATAAAGTACAAGATTTTTTGGACAAGGAAGTTGTAGGCAATTTCAATTATACAGAGTTGCAGCGTGTGAAAAAGGAGGCTGACGCATTGTGGTTTGTTGAGAAAGTGCTTAAATGGCGAAGGCGGAATGGTCAACGTGAGGGTTATGTAAAATTCCAGGATTGGGATAAACGTTTTTGTCAGTGGATTCCTGAGAGAGATATTGTTGACTTTTAAAATGAGCTTTTACATGGTCATTAACAGTAACAAAAATTTAGACATTTACCCACATAACAGACCACACAAATTCCGTACATATCTTCAGACGCCAATAGTGATGAAATCAAAATGGAAAGTCGCATTAGTTGATATTAAATTATCATCAAATAATGATCTATATATATATGCAAACATATGCGGTGATGTAATAGTCGATGGTAACAAACAACCCTTATTGAAGCGAATATGTTGCTGCTCTCAAACTGAATACTACCACTTTGATCAACTTGCATACATTCCAGTGGTGAAAAGTGAAATAAGAGACATTGAATTCTTTATTACTGACATGCAAGGGAGTCATGCATCATTTTTAAAAAATCCAGTGTCGATTACACTGCACTTCAGGTCGTATCCATACTTTGCATGATAATCATGGAATTGAACAATTCTCAATATGTGCTAGACCCTAGGACATGGATAATGTACTATGAAAATCTAGCGAATGACAAACATCACAATTCATATCTTAATAATTCATACAGAAGAACTATCCAGAGTGGTGGTTCCCTCACTAATTCAGCAGCTAGCTTCATGGAACCAATCACATTACCACAAAGTAAACCACATGCGCAATCACCCATTAAACTTGTAACACATGCACAGCAGCAGGTGGAAAATGCTAAGTCGGAAATTAGTCGAGCTGTGAAAAAGATAAAACGCAAACGTGGGAAGTTACAAAACAGTAATAGAAAAAGCCATAGAGGGGAGCAGAAGAAAACGAAAAAGACAAAGAAAGGAGGAAGGAAAAATAAAACAAACAGTAAGAAAGGAAGTGTACAGAGTGTGAAAAAAAGATTAAAGAATCAGCTAATTGAAAAGGATATTTTCCAGTAAAATTCAAAATGGCTAAAATAAATCCTGAAACATTTCATGAGCTGCAACCAAGTCAGTTGTCTTTATTCAATCTACCAGGTCATCAAACTGCAGTCACAAGAATCACATATGAACATATTCGACCAGCTGCAACTTTTACAAAGACATCGCCAATAGAGTTTCACATATCTGGTGGAACAGAGTATCTAGACTTAAGTAAATCAACAATGCATGTACGTCTAAGACTTAAAAGAGGAGATGGAACCATAGCAGATAGCAGTGACGTTAATTGCGGGCCTGTGAACTATGTTTTGCATGCATTATTTAATCAAATAGATGTTTTAATTCAAAATAAAATTGTCACATCTTCAACAGGATTTTACCCTTACAAAGCTTATATGCAAACTTTATTGAAATATGGGAAAGAAGCTAAAGAATCGCAGCTCTCAAGTCAATTATGGATAGACGATCATCAAGGAACATTGGATGATGCAGATTGTAACACAGGATCAAATCTTGGGCTCTACAGAAGAACAGCATACATAAAAAATGGTAAAACTGTTGATCTTGAAGGAAACATTTTCCATCCCCTGTTTTCAATGAATCGTTACATATTAAATCAAGTAGGAGTTACTGTGAAATTCTACAGATCGAGACCAGAATTTTATCTAATGTCGGTTGATGAAGATGCTGATTATTACCTTGAGATTGAAGATATGTATCTATCAATAGCAAAGATCCACGTTCACCCCGGCATTGTATATGGCCACGATTCTATACTCAGGACAGTAAACGCTAAATATCCCATTGTGCAAAATGATGTTCGCACAATTTCACTTCCAGCTGGTCAAATAAGTTTTAACTTCAACAACATATTCCAGAATAATAGACCCAATAAGGTATTGATAGCCTTTACGGGGAGTCAAAACATAGCAGGTGACTACTCACTATGTCCGTGGACATTCAAACATTGCCACCTAAGTGAAATAAATCTTAAAGTTGAGGGAGTGCCAGTTTCCGGGAATCCTGTCAGAGTAAAATTTGACTCGTCAAGTGGAGAATCATCCATTGTTGCATTTCGCAATCTATTTGAGGTTGCTGGGAAAACTCTGCAAGACTGTGGTAATGGATTAAACAGAGACAGTTTTTCTGAAGGATATGCCTTGTATGCCTTTCAACTGGAACCAATTTTTGAAGGTTTAGATTATTTAACATTGAAAAGGAATGAACGTGTCAATTTGGAATGCACATTTGATTCTCCCCTCACTGAACCAACAACTATAATCATTTATAGTGAATTTAGTGGATATTTTGAAATAACTCAAACTCGAGACATCATAATTCAAGAATGAACACTATGCAATTGGAGTGTATGATTAATTGTGATGAACTAATGAAGGATAAAATTGTTGGTATATTTGCAGCAGATCAGATACCTAAGATAGTGAGAAATCGACCCATGGGATTTATTTGTAACACTGAAAATCATTTTGAGAATGGTGCACACTGGATCGCCTTTTTCATAAATGAGGAACGAAGAGGGATATTTTTCGACAGCTTCGCACACTCTCCCGATTATTATTCACGTCACTTCTTAAAATTCTTTGAACACAATGCGATATCTCTGGAAATAAATCAAAAACGATTACAGAGTGAGAATTCATCAGTATGCGGTCAATATTGCATTTTCATCTTATCACTCTTATGTAGAGAGTATGATCTAACTAACATTCACGATTTTTTCAGTGATAATCATCAAGCAAACGACATCTTTGTTTTCAATGTGATTGGTAAAACCTATTCACACTGCATATGAAAAAGTGTTTAAAATGATGAGACACATGGTAACAATCATCATTCGAGCAAGAGGTGATCATCATGAGTTTGGTGAAATTTCAAACACCCATGACTTCAATATGTGTCGGTCCAACGGGTTCAGGAAAAACTACATACATTAAAAGATTATTAGAGAACGCTCAGGAAATGTTTACAATACCACCTCAGAAGATATACTACTGTTACAGCATATGGCAAGATGTCTTCGATGAATTGAAAAAAACTGTCTCCAACATTTCATTTCAACTGGAACTGCCTGATGAAAGTGATTTTCTTGTTGATAAGGATATACACACATTATGGATCATTGATGATAAAATGGATGAAGTAGTGGACTGTAAACTGATGCAGAAGATTTATTGCGTTTTAAGTCATCACACCTTAACATCAATTATTTTTATACTACAAAATTTATATCAGAAGGGGAAGGTTATGCGATCAATCAGTTTGAATTCTCACGTCTTTTTTCTTTTCAAAAATGGTAGAGATTCACTGCAAATACAATCTTTAGCTCGACAAATGTTTCCAGGTCAAGTTCGCTTTTTCATGGACGTTTACCAACGTGCAATTAGCAGACCATACAATTGCTTGATAGTGGATATAGCACCAGGTTCAAACCCTGAATATCAGTTGCGCGCAAATCCTTTTCCGGGGGAGGACACGATTGTTTATCAACCAAAATGATTTTAAAAGAATCAAGTAGAAGCTTCCTTAAATTATTGGCGAACACTACACCTGAACAATCTGCTCAAATCATAAAAAGCACGGACCACAGACAATTACAACTATTAGTAGAAATAGTATTCAACTGTCTAAAAAGCGTCATACCATTGTCTGAGAGGGTTAAAAGGAATCTTTCAACTTTTGCAAAGTTCATTCGTGCTGTGGTAGTTAATAATATAACACCTCAGTTGAGGAGAAAACGTTTACTGAAGATAATTGTTATTATTCCAACATTGATATCATCTTTTTTCAAATACTATGACTCGGGAGTTAATACTATTACCCAAGGAGAAATATGAAAGATTGATGAATATGTCCAACCAATGTGAAATTGTTAATGTGAAAGAAAAAGAAAAGGAATATGATGGTAAAGATAGTGACAGTATAAAAACAGAAATAAACCTAGAAGAAGATGTAACCAAACAACATGGTAGTGGTCAGGTTTTGCAAAAAACAGAATTGAAAAATTTAAAAGAAACTGTAGATCGATCAAAATCAGACAATCAAGAGGAAAATAGGATGGATGTTGATGAATATGATGGTGCAGCAGAGGGTAAAGCTATCAAGATGTCTCCTGAAAAATTCTTAAGAAATGTGGAAAAATCGCAAAATCGCAAAAGATTAAAGAGTAAATGGTTATCATTTCATTTGTAATGAAGAAGTGGATTATTTAAAACTATTGGAGACTTCAATCAATCACTTGTATTTTTCTTTAAATTTGTCTATATTTATATATGTATATAATATATTGTCTATTTGTATATTTACACTGTGTACCTTTAAATTTAATTAATAAAATAAATATT
This sequence comes from Mytilus edulis, assembly GCF_963676685.1. Lineage (NCBI taxonomy): Eukaryota > Metazoa > Mollusca > Bivalvia > Mytilida > Mytilidae > Mytilus > Mytilus edulis. The sequence continues at coordinate 40,572,860 of NC_092349.1, read as the reverse complement.
TAGATAACATATGTTCGCCTATTAGTTCTAGTCCACGATCGCGTAGTATATATAAAACGTTGAAAGTGCTATTGATATCACAATTGTCATGGCTGATGATCATTTCTGCGAGGATTTATTGCGTCTTTATCCTGACAGTAACCCTCAATATCAACAGCAGTTGCGAGAGTTAAATGATCGATTGAGTGTTGATAATGACAACAGATCAAATCTTACGGTTAAGGTCTATTCATGTTATTATTGTAAACTTCTGTTTGATCACCCTTCCAAACTGAAGAGACACCAGAGAAACAGTTGTACATTTCCATGTCGACAATGTGATAGACATTTTGATTCAGCGGAAAATTTGTTTAAACATAGCAACATCGATCATACAACTTATCAGACTGGTTCAGGAAACACTGATTCAAATTCACATACTACAATCAAACATAAAAGTGTGGATAAGTCTGCTCTCTTGGGAATAGCACGAGCTCGTTTCATTTATCCGAATGAGGATAATGGGGAAAAGTATGATCTTCTAGCATTTTTATCTGGAATTAAGCATGAGGTAAAAACTCATTTACAAGAGATGTGTGATGAACTCGGTCATATTAAGTGGTATATGAATTGTCTTGTGCAAATGATCAAGCCGAATGGAGGTGAAGGTGGTAATGATTTAAAGAATAATGCACATTTTATCTCGAAGACATCGAATCTAGTTGATAGAGCAAATATAGATGATGAACATGATATTAATGTGACATATCAAAAAATATTCAAAAGTTTTGATGAGTATATACGAAATGGGAGCGGTTGGTCATTAGATCATATTAAACACATTGAGATTAATACAGCTAAATATAAACCTTTAGGCGGTGGATCGTATATACCCCTACCAAGAACTCTTGCTGCAACCAGAGCGTTACTCAACATAAGAAACTTAGATGAAAAATGTTTTGTATATGCTATTATAGCATCCATACATCCTACGTGTTCAGGTGACCCTTCTAAAGTGCATCACTACATCCCATATGAACATGAATTGAACATGGAAGGTATACAATTGCCCGTTGCACCATCATTTGTGAGTAAATTTGAAAGGCAGAATAACATTTCAGTAATGGTGTTAGGATTTGAAGAGGGTGAATTTTTCCCCCTCCATGTAACAGGTCTAAGAGAAGCTCATCATGAAGTTGACTTATTGTATTTGAAAAGTGGGAATAAAAGTCACTGGTGTTTGATTACAGATCTCAATAGACTTTTATATCGAACAAAATGCTTGGGACGCAGTCATAAGTATTGCAGATTCTGTTTATCAGGTTTCACCAGTGAACATACTTTAGAGAAACATATAAAATACTGCTCAAAATTTGAAGCTCAACATGTGACATATCCCACCAAGGGGGTAGACGATATACTAACATTTCAAGATCACGCCAAACAGTTACAAACATCATTTGTTATTTATGCTGACATGGAAACATTTTGCGAACCTATGGTTACTGAAGAGCCAGAAGATAATCGAACCAGCACAACGAAATTAACAAAGTTGATACCATGCGGGTACGGTTATCAAGTTGTTTGCATCGATGACAGATACACTCAACCACCTAAAATATATAGAGGTGAAAATGTTAGTGAACACTTCCTTCATAGTCTTCTTGACGAAAATAAACGTATAAAGGCTATTTTGAACAATCCTGAACCCTTGTGCATGACTGTTGAAGATGAGGAAGATTTTCAATCAAGTACACATTGCCACATTTGCATGGAAGAATTTACAGATTCCACTATCCGCGTTCGAGACCATGCACATGTTTCAGGTAAATTTCGTGGCGCTTCATGCAGAGATTGCAATCTTAATTTTAAAGAACACACATTCGTGCCAGTTATATTTCATAACCTGAAACAGTTTGATGCACATTTAATCTGTTCCTCGATAGGTATTTTCAAGAGTGAAGAAATTGGCTGCATAGCCACGAATGCAGAAAAGTACATCAGTTTCAACCTATCCAATCTGCGCTTTATCGATTCATACCAGTTTTTGAATTGTTCACTAGAGGAATTGGTATCGTCAATGTCTAAGGAGAATCCGAAAGAAACATTTAAACATTTTACAAAAGAATTTGATGATGATAAGCGGATTGCTCTTTTGTTGAAAAAAGGAACATATCCTTACGAATACATTGACAATGCAGCAAGGTTCAATGAAACTGAATTACCCTCTATAGACAAATTCTACAGCAATTTATCAGAGAAAACAATTAGTCAAACCGAGTATGAACATGCGCAACGGGTATGGAATCAAATGAATATTAAGAATATAGGCGAATATCACGATCTTTATCTAAAAACTGACGTTCTATTATTAGCTGATGTATTTGAAACTTTCAGGAAGAAGTGGATAACGAACTATTCCCTCGACCCTGCAAATTATTACACTCTTCCAGGGCTTTCCTGGCAATCTGCATTGAAAATGACTGGTGTGAGACTTGAGCTATTGACAGATCCTACAATGTGGCTCTTCTTTGAGCAGAGTATACGAGGAGGTTTAACAATGGTGAGCTGCAGACATGCAAAAGCAAACAATCCCTACTTGAGCAATTATGATCCAGCTTTACCAACTTCATACTTGATGTATGTAGATGCGAACAATTTATACGGTTTAAGCATGAGCATGCCATTGGCTGTGGGGAAATTCCAGTGGTTGTCAGAAGAGGAAATAAACGATTTCAATGTCTTAAATGTATCCAATAACGCTGACATCGGATATGTCATTGAATGCGATTTGGATTACCCAGATAACTTACACGATCTTCACAATGATTTTCCTCTTGCAGTTGAAAAAGGAGTGATAACAAATGAAATGCTTTCACCTCATTCACGTCATCTGTATGAGCAAGCAAATGATGATGGGAAAGAATACCAACCGAGCACCAAATTGCTAGCTACTTTGAAAGATAAAAAGCATTACATCTTGCACTATGTGAATCTAAAGTTATACCTCAAACTAGGTTTGGTTTTGAAGAAGATTCACAATATAGTTTCATTTGAACAGCGTCCATGGTTGAAACAGTATATTGACTTCAATACCGAAATGAGGAAAAAGGCTACTAGCAATTTCGAGCAAAAACTTTTTAAAAATGGCAACAATGCTATTTTCGGTAAATCAATGGAATCGTTGCGGAAACATATCAACTTCTCTCTCTGTCATAGGTGGGATAAGTTTCAAAAACTTACTGCAAAATCATCATTTAAAAGCTTTAAGATATTCAACGACCACTTGTGCGGCGTGCTACAAACCAAAACAAAAATTTTCTTCAACAAACCAATTTACCTAGGACAAATGATTCTCGATCTGTCAAAGGCGCACATGGTTGATTACTACTACAACCACATGAAAAAACTATACAAGGAGAATGTAACATTATGTTACACAGATACTGACAGTTTCATTATGCATGTGAGAACTGATGACATATATAGAGACATGTCGTTAAACAGTGAGCTATATGACTTTTCAAATTATCCAGCTGATCACCCTCTTTACACCAAAGACAGGAAATCGATTATTGGTTTATTCAAAGATGAATGCAAGTCCATTCAAATGGTGGAATATATCGGACTAAGAGCAAAAATGTATAGTTTTATCACCGCAGACGACAAGGAAACTGTAGTAGCAAAGGGTATTAAAACCCGAAATGTTAGATTCGAACAATATAAAAACACCTTGTTCAATTGTTCTCCACTACTCTCGCATATGTACACTTTGAGAAGTTTCAACCATCAGATTCACATGGTGAAGGTTGTGAAAAGTGGACTATCACCATATGATGACAAGAGACACTTGCTGGATGATAATGTGCATTCGCTAGCATATTTTCATAGAAAATTAAAAGAAAAACATTAATACAATTGTAAATTGAAAAAAAAATCCATATCCGTAATAAATTCAAGAAAAAGAAAACACACTGTACAATAATTATATAATATTTTATTTCATGTAAATAAATATATGATTTTATAATAAAATATATCAACATATTTAAGTTTTATCCGTTTGCTATCAACCTGGGGAAGTGAAATACATAGGGCAATGGGGAGTAGCATGGTAAAATGGCGACTTTAACTTAAAAACCCCAATGAAAATACATAACTTTAAAACCCAAATGGACCTTCAAACAAACTTCAAACATAATGACAATAGGACAATGGGGAATAACACCTTCAAACATTAAGGCAATAGGACAATGGGGAATAACACCTTCAAACATAGGACAATGTGAAATAACACCTTCGAACATTAGAACAATGGGGAATAGCACCTTCAAACATTAGAACAATGGGGAATAACACCTTCAAACATTATGTCAATGGGGAATAACACCTTCAAATGGGGAATAACACCTTCAAACACACCAGTGAAATACATTGGACAATGGGGAATAACACCTTCAAACACGATGAAAATATTACAAATAAATTTTAGATTAAAATATAAGAGACATATTCTTTGGTAAATTAAACACAATTATGAAAATGGGGAATTACACCTTCAAACGCACCAGTGAAATACATTGTGCAATGGGGAAAAAGACCTTCAAACACGATGAAAATATTACAAATAAATTTCTTAAATTTTAGATTAAAATATATGAGACATATTCTTTGGTAAATTAAACACGTGAAAATCGCATGTTTAATATTTTCCTTAAAATATCGGAAAAGTTCTCCCTATTGAACGAAAGTCCGAGTGAATTTAAAACAGACCCTGGGACGTTCTTTAAATGAATGAATATCTCTTCAGATGTGAAATGGCTGCATTCCCTTATCATTTTATTTAATTGATATCTTTGATCAAAAATTTCCTCGGCAGCATTAAACACATCTAATTCGGCAAATCCAGGATTTAAAACAAATTGAAAGTCTGCATAATCCATAAAAATAATTAAAATTGGTGAGGGAATTTTACAAAAAAAATCTCTCATTTGAATATCACATTTTGTTGTTAATTTATTATAAATACATGCAACAGATAAAGTTCTTAATGAAGGTGGAGCTGACCGCTTTCGTTTTTCACTCAGTGTCTTTTTTTCTACTTCTTCTCCCATTGTCCTTTTTCTGTTCTGATTGGCTAAAAGAAATAAATAAGATACATAAACTCTAGTAAAATAGTTTTCACATCATAAATCTACAGATACATGCATGAAAACAAATGAACAAAGTGCGACACCTGTATTAAGAAATTGGATTTCATAATGGAGATTTCTAAAATAAATGAAAAGGATGAATTGAGTAGTGCAAATGTGGAAGAATATTCACTTAAAATGACAGATGAGCATGATTACAATTTTATCAATATGGATACAGCTGAAATCAGTGACCAGTTTCCACAACTGCACTGGCTTGGTGCAAAGATGAAAATTGTCGGATTGTTATTCTGTTCGATAACTCTAGCAGTTATATTAATAAATGGGCCATTAAACAGTGAAAATGATCCTCCATTCATATCTGATGATGTTAAACGAAACAGTAGCGGAAACGATTTATTTTGTAATAAAATGGACACTTTTGCTTTATCTGAAGATATTTTTGTAAATACATGTATATTGAATAGTGAACTGTTTGTATTATTGAGAAATGATCCTCTTAGAAATGAGATCGCTTTAAATCAAAGGCAATGGTTTTATCTTAAAGCGAGTATTTCACATATTGATAAATCAATCTTTGATTGGAAAAATGTTGCTAAGTTATAAATGATTTCTATCCTAACTATTGTATATAAGAACATATTAGAAACAGAATAAAAATTTGATCACTTACTGGTGTTATCTTCACTCGCCATCTTCAACTGCTTCAGAAAGTATGAATCCAGCTCCAGCTGTTTTCTTTTTCTTCTTTAGCCCCTTGAACGGGCCAGATTCTGCTGCAACAATCACCTTTCTGACGTCCGACTCTGACACTCCCGCCTCCTCATCGCTATCGCTGATAGCAATCACCTTTCTCTAAAATAAGAATATCATAATATAGAAAATCATCTTAAAATTTTAAAGTTATTTCAATGTTTTCAATTTTTTTTTTTTTTTTTTTTTTTTTTTTTCTTTTTATGGTACATTTAATTGGATAATTACTTTAAATTCATAAACTTGAAAATTATAACTACTTATTTTGATTTACATAGAAAAAAAAAAACAAAAGTTGTTTTACCTTTCTTTTCAAAGTAACTTTTTTTACTTCTTCTTCTTCTACTTCTTCTTCTTCTTCTTCTTCTTCTTCTTCTTCTTCTTCTTCTTCTTCCTCTTCAACAACTATAACCTTCTTTTTCCTGCTAGGTTTTTGCAGCTAAAAAAATTAATATATAATAAAAACAATTGAACGTGTAAGAAATCATATAAATCAACGTTTGCTGTGGGAAAGAAATTCGTATTTATTAGCGGTTGAGAAATTTACCTAGAAACAAAAATGTTGAAATATCTGCAACTGAACGTTTATCAAAACATTTTTTACTTGCTATCAATAACTTTGAAAATTAATACTAACAGTGGTGAAATCAACCCAGAAACAAGTGAAATATCTGCAGCTGAACGCAAGCCGCTTGTAAATACTCTCTATCAATAACTTACTTTTAACTAAAACGTTTGTTGTATATTAAACCTATAAAGTATATATTTATGTTCAATTATTTGCTGTTGAAGGATAATTAGAACGTTTATCATATAGTTTTTACTCGCTTTCAATAACTTTGAAAATTATGTGTACTTACTAGCAGTAGTGAAATTTACGAAAAAACATATAAGGTGAAACATCTGCAGCTGGTGCTTTTATTAAACACTCGCAATATCTTACTTTAAAATAATTTTGTAGATCGCTCCTATTTCTTAGAGAATAAAATATATATCACGCTCAACTATTTGCTGCTGAACGATAATAATTTAGCTATATGTTCATGTAAATATTTACTGCTAAATATTAGAAATCACTAACCTGTTTTTTTATTTCTGCCTCAGCTTTTAAAAGAACTGGCTTCAGATTGCATAGCTCTTTAAACTCATCAGTCCCAAGAGTTATGCTTCTGCTACTTGTTAAACTGCCTATGTGGATATAAACATATCCCTTGTACGGTGTAACCGCAATGTTCTTCTTTCTTCCAAAATTCAACTCAGCCCGCTCTACTTCTCCACCAAATCCCCTCATGTACTCAACCTGGTTCATCATTTTTATCGCTTTATGATAGAATTGAGTGTACCGCGTTAATAAAGGAATAAAGCTTCCGTTTCATTAAATTATGAATAATAGTTTCCAACACTTATTTACTCCTAAAGGCTCGCCAACCTTCCATTATCCATGTTACACCATTTTATTAATTCATATGTAATTTCAGTGTAGATCTGTCCCGATCGCGATTTTTCATGTCAGATTGATCTCCAATATTGCGGCAGTATTTGGATAATACACCTTCTGTTTACATTAAATCTTAGTTCATCAGTTTAAATATAAAGTGTTTATCACCTTTCAAATTTGAAAAGTGATCATTACTCAATAAATTTTGATTGTTTTTATTTAAGATCAATTATATATTATAGATTTGTTCGAACCGGATTTTGATGGTTATTTTTTACATCTCATTACTATTTTTTCTCTCTATATATAATTTTTCCTTCATTAAAACAAAACCTATTTTCTTTTCTTTTCTTTGGATCATATTTTCAATGGTAAATCGAGTTGGATTTTGACGATTATTTTTACATCTCATTACTATCTCCTTTTTTTTTCTCTCTCTCTCTCGCTCTAATTTTTTTCATCGTTAAAACACCTTTTTTCTTTTCTTTGGATCATAGTTTCAATGGTGAATCCTATCTCCTTTTTCTCTCTCTCTATTTTTTCCTTCGTTAGAACATAAGCGACTTTTTTCTTTTCTTTGGATCATCTTTTCTTTGGATCATATTTTCAATGGTGGATCATATCTCCTTTTTCTCTCTCTCTCTATTTTTCCCCCTACATGCTACTTTTTTCTTTTCTTTTCTTTGGATCGTAGTTAATTGTTTTGCTCATGACTTTTTTGCAGCTAGCTAATTTTTCCCATGTGTAAATATTTCATTTGATAAGATTTGAGATTGAAGCTTGTGGATTACCATCTTTTATAATTAATAGTTGATAAAAATGTTTTAAGCAAAGTTTTTGTTTTGCAAATTTCTAGATATGCTCTTTTCTTTTCTTTGGATCATTGTAAATGGTGAATCTTGTTTTGTTCATGACTTTTTTTTCAGCTAGCTTCTTTTTTCCTGTGTAAATATTTCATTTTCTTGACAAGATTTGAGATTGAAGCTTGTGGTTTGACCTCTTTGAAGAGTTGTCTCATCAGCAATTAAACCATATTTCTTTTATAATTAATAAATTTAAAGTAGATAAAAATTAATTAAGCAAAGTTTTTGTTTGCAAATTTCTAGATGATATACAAATGGTGTCAACTGGTAATCATCCACATTGATTGGGGTAGCAATGCAGTGGGAAAAGTTTAAGAAAAGTCTAATTTATTAACACATATCAAATACAAATACTTTATTCCATGAAACAACATAGTAAGTTTCAAAACAAATCAAGTTTTCTGCACTATTTATATAACAATTGTAAATAATATAAACAAGAGAACTATCAAATGAAATTTGGTTATAAAAAACTTACATCATTTGTAATGCACCATTTTTTTTCACATAAAACATGTTATAGAAAGCACCATGACAGCGGTTACAAATCAAGAATTTTTATATATTTATCTCTAGGTTTAACTTAATCATATAGCACTATAAAAAGTAATAAAAACAAAAGAAAAAAAGTTTAAGCAAACACAATATGATAAAATATGCGATAATATGTTGTAATTAAATTTGGATGCTGTAAATTCTCATATGAAAAAATTCCAAAGATGAAAATGATGATAAAGTAAACATAAAAACAAAAAGTTCTCCAAACATTATATACATATATATATTATTTACATATATACAATAATACCAATCATATTTGTTTTTTAATTTAATTTATTTCTATTACAAAACTAAACATATGTAAATGGAAAACTAAAAAGAATAATTTAATGAAAGGAATAGATTAATAATGAACTTTAATACCAGAGAAAGTAGATTATTTAATGAAAAGAATAGATTTATAATGAAATTTATGGTTTGAATGAGCATGAAACATATAAACTAAGGTGAATTTATAAAAACAAACTACATGTATACTACTATTTACAATATAATAAAATGAGAGTAGAGAAATGCGAGTATAATCAAAATCTTTTCTTTAATTAAAATAAAGTGTAACTAATCCAAATAAATCAAATGAAAGAAAATTGAAAAGTTTTGGTGATATAATTTTTCATAATATAAGTAGATTTGTAGAATACATCCTCATCAGTGATTATTAAAATTTAGATAACAGTGTATAAATAAGTTTATAAAATTTAGAAAAAAGATTATAAAATTTAGAAAAAAAAAAATAAAAAAAATATAAAATTTAGAAAAAAAATTTAAAAAATTTCATAAAATTTAAAAGTTTAGAAAATTAATCATAGGTTAGTCTCTGTGGCCGAATAGATATCCTGTTTGATCTTCTCAATATTCTTGGTGGTTGTTGTTGTGCTGGGGCTACTCGTCTGTTATTTTCACGTGGTGGAAAAAAATAATTTATAATTTCTTGAAGCCTTTCATAAATTGCGATGAGGATATATTCTACAAATTAAAAAGTAGTAAATACAGAGATAGATATTAACTTAAACAGTTTTTTTTGCAGACTTATCCACACTTTTATGTTTGATTGTAGTATGTGAATTTGAATCAGTGTTTCCTGAACCAGTCTGATAAGTTGTATGATCGATGTTGCTATGTTTAAACAAATTTTCCGCTGAATCAAAATGTCTATCACATTGTCGACATGGAAATGTACAACTGTTTCTCTGGTGTCTCTTCAGTTTGGAAGGGTGATCAAACAGAAGTTTACAATAATAACATGAATAGACCTTAACCGTAAGATTTGATCTGTTGTCATTATCAACACTCAATCGATCATTTAACTCTCGCAACTGCTGTTGATATTGAGGGTTACTGTCAGGATAAAGACGCAATAAATCCTCGCAGAAATGATCATCAGCCATGACAATTGTGATATCAATAGCACTTTCAACGTTTTATATATACTACAAGTTCTATGCTTTGTAAAATATCGGAACATCATCCTCCGAAATGTCAAATTGACCCTCTCTGCTATTGACGCTTTACTACTGTCGGAATTTAAATAGACATGATGGTAAATGTCATATTTTTTAAACACACGTTTCAAATCTTTGTTTTTGAATTCAGTTCCCGCATCTGTGGAAACCTTCAAAGGGATTTTACCATGTTTGAAGATTTTTTCAAATGCATCAGCTACTGTCTTCCCAAACTTGTTTTTTAATGGATAAATCCATAAAAACCGTGTGAAAATATCGATAACAACCAACAGGAAACGTGTCTTATTGTTATATTTCTGTATGTTGGATACATCCATAAGGTCAGCATCGTATTGCTCATACGGTTCCGATACAATTATTTTCACTCTTTTAATTCTACGTTTTACAGGTTTTTGTAAATTGTAGTCGTCTATTTTTTCCATCCATTTCCTGATCTTGTATACGCTTGGTACATTTCCATCTCTTGATGTCTTCAACGTTTGATAAATTTTTTCAGCACTTAGGTATGCTCCCCCATTTGCTGTATTGTAATATACATTCCTAAGTTTTTCATCTAAATCATCATTTTCCATTGTTAAAAATAGGTTCCAAATCTATCATTTTTTCAACTTTATCTATTATGCGAGATGCTCTGTGCGGTGTTTTCAATATAGTATTTTTCCAATCTGTTGATTGTAAAAATGTAAGTTGATAGTAGACTCTCACATTATCTGGAATATTTGATTGTCTGACTAAATTAACAAAATCGGTGTACACTTTATCTGTTTCTACTTGATAAAAAAAATCCCATGCATTTCCTCCACTTATGTGTTCCACTTGATTTTCCTTCTTCAGAATGTCAAAAACTGACTTTGCATATATTATATCGAATATGTTATCAAGTCTGGCTATATTTTCACATGATTCTATCTCATCCATGTTTTATTAATAATAATAATAATTTATAATGTATGATATTTTTGTTTGGGTTAGGGTTAGGGTTAGGGTTAGGGTTAGGGTTAGGGTTAATTATTATATTTACCAATTAAACTTTTATCAAATTAAAGCTCTCAAATTGTTTTAAATGTTCCTTTTACTACTTCCATATCCAGCATATCAACAATTTAAATGATTGGTAATGCGTTAAATTGTTTAATGAAATGAAAATTTTTTTTAAATGTTCAATTTACTTTTACTACTTCCATATCCAGCATATCAACAATGTTAAATTGATTGGTAATGCATTAAAATTGTTTAATGCAGTGAAAAAAAAAAATAAAAACATTCTTTTATATTTTACAAATTAAAAATCAATATTTTGATATTATCCAACAAATATATTATGCAATTTTTGCTGACGGGGGCAAAATTTTTGTCAACGTGGCAAAAATATTTGCTGCTGCCACACAATATATACTACTTATATATACGTTGGACATGATAAAACAAAATGATATTCGTCATCCAAAACATTCATATTGCAACACATACAAAATCTATTTTTTCTTTTAGTATTAAGATCACGACCTACTTCAACATTTAATCTAAGTGTGCCGCTACGCAATTTTAATAATATAGCTACATTACAATGAAAATCTAAGTATATTTTAAAACCAAATACTAGTTTATATCGTTATAAATACAAAGTTGGTTACATTCTTCTAAAGCTTAAGATTACACTGACTATTTTGACCGTTATGTTAATTAATCTTAATTACAAATGGAACGGTTTGATATGTCACCTGACTTTGAGTGTTACCTTCACGCAAAAAATGACAGATTCATGCTGTGATGTTCACTTAGCATGTATATTGAAGAAGGTACGGGTGCTATTTCATTACCATATCTTAGGCACTGATCTTAGGTCATACAAATAAAAGTCGATCAACACCTAGGCCATATAGTATCATAAAGTTTTACCTTAAACTATTAATCTCACCAGGCGACAGTTAGACACAATTATTATACCCTTAATAATCATCGTTAGGTACCATTAAAATATATGTTCAAAATCCTAGCCCAAATTGCATGCGTGTATTAAATTTACATAAAGTGTATTGTGCTTCTTTCAAATGCATCAGATATTGACAACTATTGAAAGGAGGGGGATCTGGGTCATTCAGAATTTTATTTTGACATATTGTGAATACCTAATTAATTTCAATGAGGTTTAATAAGATCTTTAACAGAATAAGATACTTCAAATTTTTGTTGTATCTTCAAAAAGTAGATTTTCACACACATATTTATATATATATAGTTTGGCATTTGATTACATACTTTTAATGAACAGTTCTGTCGTTTATTTATTTTTGTTTAAGAAAATTCACGTTAATAAATATTGTTATATTACAATTACTATAGAAAAAAGACCCCACCCCCCCCCCCCCCCCCCCTAATGCGGGGTTCACACATTGCCGATTATTGCTCCCGTTTGAGATCAGACAGCGATACGACACGAAAAGTGAAAGAAGTCGGATTAGTATCCTCAATTATCTGGAATGTCCTATTATTGTCTGAACGCAGTCGTTTTAGTTCGTAACAGATTCCTACTGGTCGGGAAGAGTCCGAATAGTTCGGCAAAGCACCCCGACAGTTAGGTGCGTCCCGTAACATTCGGGGGAACTCAGCCGATTTTGTCTAGTCGGATTACAATCGTGCCTATGTCGTGACAGATTCTGCTGTATCGGATCGAATTCCTAACAATGTTCTGTGTATTCGGGACGGTGTCCTGTGGAACGGGAATGATCTGGAGAAGTCCCGACAATAACAGAATACAATACGACTGAGACCAGACAAAGCCGTTTGCAATACGATAGAGCGGACCGTGATAGGATTACGTTCCGACAGTACCTGATCATCCCGATTATGCCGACAGTTTTCGAACGGATAACTTCCGTCAGCGTCGGTTCACTGTCTTGTCACTATCTGATCTCTGTCGGATTACATTCGGTAGAATCGGGACGCAGTCGTGACAGACTCGGTCGAATTTTACCTGGCGAAAGATACAAATCGAATTTCCATCCACGATTTACAGGATCTTGATCAGACTTTTGACAAATTTTAATCGGGAATGGTCCTGTCAAGGACGGCAGTAAAAATCGTGAATGTGTGACCCCAGCTTAAGACAAAAAAAATATTGTCGTCTTGTCGAAAGCAAGGAGGTCTTTAAGTTTTATGAGTGAAATAACGGCCAACTTGGATCTTTTTACATATATCCTTCTTTTTGACAAGTTTCGCGACAGTGATACTTAGCGATTCTAAATTCCGTCGTCAGTATTTACGCCGACTACGTCAGCATTTAGGTTCAATCTGTGGTTAAAGTTTTGTTTAACATCAAAATCGTTGTCAAACATTATAGAATTACGGGAAATTGGGACAGAAGCTTCTTAATGTCCAACATACAGTATCATTATTTATTTTCATTTTTCCGTATTTTACTACTAGATGGACTTCGTTTTTCCTGAACAGTTTATTTCATGTTTTGTCTGAGGTTAAAGTTTTTCATGCAGACGAGTCACCAATAACCGTTTTGTTTAATCGTCCAGTTGCAAGTTAAATGCATATCCATGCAGGTCAAGATCATGATCATGATATATGAGTGTTGAAACTGTTTTGTTCTACATTGCGCTGGACTTTTCACTTGTTTGTTCAAAATGCAACAGTCAGAGTTAAGACATTGTATATATATCTTATTAGTGGGTGTGGCTTTCAAGTTTGCAAAGAGTTTTATTCCATATGACGAACTGAAGCTGTAGGAACTTATTTTATTATGGTTAGAACAAGGAACGTGTACACTGTTCCAAGCCTGAGGTTTAACGATCAGACTATTTATACAATATTGAAAACATAAAATTTATGAAGCCATGGTTATTTTTTATGGAATACATCGCATAATATCATTCATGATATCGACTATGTGTTATAATCAGCAACAACGTTTCAAAAAGCTCTGTTTTACATAACAATCATATGGTTTAAATTGTTTATCTATATTCTCCCGAAACAAACTAAAGAGAATAAATTATGTGTAGTTTCACCGTTGTATGATATACTGTTTTGGCAATTAATGTCATTACGCCAGCATGTTTCTGGAAATTATTCCCAATCGCCAAAGACGATATTTCTGCACATAAACTTCCTCAAAGTTCTTAAGAGCTTCCCGGGACTTGAAGAACCTCGTTCCTTCTTTATCAAACATTTCGTTTTAGCTATTTGCAAGCCGTAATTTTCAAGTTTCCGTCAAATTTCTTTCCAAAATTTCACCCGTAATTTTCAAACACTTAGGTCTCAAAATTGTTTACAATATTTGTTATTTTACTTTATTAAACATAAACATAAACAAATAACAAACAGATGACACTTCAACGGCACAGGGGGCACGTGTTCAGGTCACCAAAAAAACATTTAACATAATTTTATTGCTGGTGTCCATTTTATTATTTCCATTTGATAAAATATAATATAGTGTTATTGCATGAATATTGGGGACTATTGTCCCGAGTAAAATTTTATATTGCACGAGCTTGCAAGTGCAATATATGTTCTATACAAGGAACAATATTCCCAAATATTCATGCAATGACCCTTTTATTGTATAGCAATATAATATTTGAAAGTAAAAACTGGTTTAAACTAAGACTTTGTCGTTGATGACGTCATGAATTTTAAAGATTTATTATATTGCTATGCAATAATAACCAGTATTATTGCATTGCGATATAATATTTCCCACAGAAAGTAACCAAAAGTTAGCGTGCAATAAATTCCAATAAATCTTCAAAATTCATGACGTCATCAACGTCAAAATCTTAGTTTAAACCAATTGTTTACTTTCAAATATTATATTGCTATACAATAAAAGGGTTAGTGCATGAATATTGGGGAATATTGTCCCTCGTAGAACATATATTGCACTCGCAAGCTCGTGCAGTATAAAATTCTACTCGTCATAATATTATTTTCATTGGATAAACTATATTTATCAGTAGTTATTATTAGAACTTGCGATGGTAATTTTTATCTTTCAGATATAGGAGAAAATAAAAAAAGAAGAATCAGAGGTAGAGTAGAAAAATTCAGCATCATTGAAGGAAAATTATATTACAATGGTGGCAACAAGAAAAAGACAGAGATCAAGCTAGTTATGATATCTGATTAGAAGAACACAATTCTTAAACTATCCCATGACGACAATGGATCACAATGGATGCCATCTTCGGATAGAAAAAAAAACTTTCTATTATATATCGGAAAGGTACTACTAAGAAGAAATGAGGCTGGATGCCAGGTATTATATCAAAAGATTCATGGAATGTCAGCAGACAAATAAGAAAACAAAAACATCAGCAGCAGAAATGCAACCAGTCGAGTGTCCAAAGAAATCATGGCGAAAAATTGCGAACGATCTGGTTGGTCCCTTTAATGAAGAGAAAGGCCAACACTTTTACAGCTCTTTGTAAGAACCAGGCAGAGTGCGATATATAAGGGTTTCAGAATTTTTCTATAGATTGCCTGGTAGAAGCATTCCTTGAATACTGCTCCAAAAAAAAGTTTGAGTGGGAAAATATGAGTAGTTGCCATGGTAACGGAGACTCTATTTTTGGGTTGTTAAGCGTGGTAAAATCTTTCAAAAATCACCTTAATCACTACAATTCAGAGCCTGATATTTAATAGAATCAAGTATATTTTATCAAGTTTCATATGTAATGTTGATACAACTTGGTTTAAACTTCATTTTAGTTAAGATTGCATGTAAATCAAATTTGTAAATTTTTTGAAAAATTTTGGCAAAAAATGTATATTTTCAACTTTTCTGAATTTGGGATTTTTGCGAAATTATCAAATTTTCTCGGGTGTTTTTAAGAAAACTGCTAATGTGTACAGCATAGTTAGCACTGTAGTTATGAAGTTTGGATACTACTTTACCAAATTAAATAGAAAAATTCTTGGGACCTTTTTCAGTTTGATCACCATAGCAACCAATTTTTTCCTTGGAAACGGAGTTATTATTTGCAGAATATAGCAGTTTAAGATCTTAAATGTCCTGAATTGTTTCATAACCGATAAAAAAATACATAAAAGCTAACGCAAACTTTAAATTACTCTCGTCAAGTGTTGTTGCCTTCAATTGTTACCATGGGAACAAAGATTATCCGTAGCAACATCCATCTAAAAACTGCAGGAAATGTAAAAAAAAAAATACACAAATTGAGGGTGTTTATTTTCAAATTGGAATATGACTTTATTCTTAGCTTCACTCTCAGTCTTGTCTGATGTTTTTTCAGACAGTTTAATAAATGTAATATATTATGTAACATTGGGGTTGGAGAGTTGGGAAAAAGGTGGGTATATTATTTTTTTCAAATGTTTCATACAATTTGATCCGTGAAAAGATAATTGCGTTTTGTCGGAATTAATTTCGAGTTCATAATCTGATAATCAATTTTTAAAAGTTAACAGATGATGAACTTCATTGGATTGCAATAGCCGGGCAAACCTAAGGCAAGATTAATGGCCCTTGTAAGAAAATTCTTAATTTTTTAGAGCACACACAAGTTTGAGATGTTATCCCACAAGCATATTTAACAAACTTGACCTGTAACATAATAATAAGCTTACAAACCAAAAATAGAATCATTTGGTCAAAGCATTTCTAAACTGAATCTGAAGTGTGCTGGACGGGCGGATAGACGGACAGACAGATTGAACAAATATTAAGTCGGTGGGGACTTAAAAATAATATGGTAATCGTTGATATTAGAAGTCCAGTATAATGGAATCCTCTTAATAAATAGCTATTAGTATATCATTAATAACTCCTTTGTTGTAGTACTATTCCGCAATTGGAATTCAGGATCTCCGAGAAAGATGAATAGATACATCTGCTAAGTTAGAATTGTGCTACCGGGTAAAATGATTATGCTATTAACGGCAAAATTATCAAAACAAAATTATTGCTCTAAATGCTTTGGTTTTTGAGTTATAAGCCAAAAACTGTATTTTATCCCTATGTTCTATTTTTAGCCGTGGCAGCCATCTTGGTTGGATGGCCGGGTCACCGGACACATTTTTTAAACTAGATACCCCAAAGATAATTGTTGCCAAGTTCGGGTAAATTTGGCCCAGTAGTTTAGAGGAGAAGATTTTTGTAAAAGATTACTGAAAGATTTACGAAAAATGGTTAAAAATTTACTATAAAGGGCAATAACTCCTAAAGGGGTCAACTGACCATTTCAGTCATGTTGACTTATTTGTAAATCTTACTTTGCTGAACATTATTGCTGTTCACAGTTTATCTCTATCTATAAAAGTATTCAAGATAATAACCAAAAACTGCAAAATTTCCTTAAAATTACCAATTCTGGTGCAGCAACCCAACAACCAGTTGTCCGATCAATCTGAAAATGTAAGGGCTAATAGATCTTCACCTGATATACAATTCATCTCCGTCAGATTTGCCCTAAATGCTTTGGTTTTTGAGTTATAAGCCAAAAACCGAATTTTACCCCTATGTTCTATTTTTAACCGTGGCGGCCATCTTGGTTAGATGGCCGGGTCACCAGACACATTTTTTTTATCTAGATACCCCAAAGATGATCGTTGCCAAGTTTGGGTAGATTTGGCCCAGTAGTTTCAGAGGAGAAGATTTTTGTAAAAGATTACTAAGATTTACGAAAAATGGTTAAATATTTACTATAAAGGCCAATAACTCCTACAGGGGTCAACTGACCATTTCAGTCATGTTCACTTATTTGTAAATCTTACTTTGATGAACATTATTGCTGTTTACAGTTTATCTCTATCTATAATAATATTCAAGATGGTAACTAAAAACAGCAAAATTTCCTTAAAATTACCAATTCAGGGGCAGCAACCCAACAACGGGTTGTCTGATTCATCTGAAAATTTTAGGGCAGATAGATCTTGACCTGATAATCCATTTTATCATGTCAGATTTGCTCTAAATGCTTTGGTTTTTGAGGTATAAGCCAAAAACTGCATTTTACCCCTGTGTTCTATTTTTAGCCATGGTGGCCATCTTGGTTTGATGGCCAGGTCATAGGACACATTTTTAAAACTAAATACCCCAAGGATGATTGTGGCCAAGTTTGGTTAAATTTGACCAAGTAGTTTCAGAGGAGAAGATTTTTGTAAAAGTTTACGGACGCCGGACGACGGACTCCCAAGTGATGAGGTCAGGTGAACTAATAACAAATATACGGAACACTGAGGAAACTTCTTAATGGAAAATCCCTAAGCAAATGGCAAAATCAAAACCTTAAATATATCAAACGAATAGATAAAAACTGTCATATATTACCGACTTGGTACAGACATTTTCTTATGTAGAAAATGGTTGATTAAACCTAGTTTTATAGCTAAACCTCTCAATTTTCCTCATAAGGATCTATGAAAGTTTCAAACAAAAACTACCCAACCTCCACTACTCCCCCAAAATGCCACAGTGTATATATTTAGATTTGTTGAGTCTTCTCAAGGAGCAAAGACAGGACTGAGAGTGAGACAAAGCAAAGCATGCAGTTATATTCCCATTAGAAAAATTAACATTATCAAACTTATTTATATATAATTTTTAACATAAAACTATATTATATATCTTTTGATTGGGAGTTGGTGATATTTGTTACCATGGCTACTGTTGTAATAATACTTAAGGATTGCAGTTATGAGTTAAGGTATATATATGCTTCTATGTATTTTTAGCTCACCTGGCCTAAAAGGCCAAGTGAGCTTTTCTCATCACTTGGCGTCCGGCGTCGTCCGTCGTCCGTCGTCCGTCGTCCGTCGTCGTCGTCGTTAACTTTTACAAAAATCTTCTCCTCTGAAACTACTGGGCCAAATTAAACCAAACTTGGCCACAATCATCATTGGGGTATCTAGTTTAAAAAATGTGTCCGGTGACCCGGCCAACCATCCAAGATGGCCGCCATGGCTAAAAATAGAACATAGGGGTAAAATGCAGTTTTTGGCTTATACCTCAAAAACCAAAGCATTTAGAGCAAATCTGACATGGGTTACAATGTTAAACAGGTGAAGATCTATCTGCCCTGAAATTTTCAGATGAATCGGATAACCCGTTGTTGGGTTGCTGCCCCTGAATTAGTAATTTTAAGGAAATTTTGCTGTTTTTGGTCATTATCTTGAATATTATTATAGATAGAGATAAACAGTAAACAGCAATAATGTTCAGCAAAGTAAGATTTACAAATAAGTCAACATGACTGAAATGGTCAGTTGACCCCTTTAGGAGTTATTGCCCTTTATAGTCAATTTTTAACCATTTTTCGTAAATCTTAGTAATATTTTACAAAAATCATCTCCTCTGAAACTACTAGGCCAAATTAATCCAAACTTGGCCACAATCATCTTTTGGGTTAGTAGTTTCAAAAATGTGTCCGGTGACCCGGCCATCCAACCAAGATGGCTGCCATGGCTAAAAATAGAACATGGGGTAAAATGCAGTTTTTGGCTTATAACTCAAAACCCAAAGCATTTAGAGCAAATCTGACATGGGGTAAAATTGTTTATCAGTTCAAGATCTATCTGCCCTAAAATTTTCAGATGAATCGGACAACCCGTTGTTGGGTTGCTGGCCCTGAATTAGTAATTTTAAGGAAATTTTGCTCTTTTTGGTTATTATTTTGAATATTATTATAGATAGAGATAAACTATAAACAGCAATAATGTTCACCAAAGTAAGATTTACAAATAAGTCAAAATGACTGAAATGGTCAGTTGACCACTTTAGGAGTTATTACCCTTTATAGTCAATTTTTAACCATTTTTCGTAAATCTTAGTAATCTTTTAGAAAAATCTTTTCCTCTGAAACTACTGGGCCAAATTTAACCAATCTTAGCCATAATCATCATTGGGGTATCTAGTTAAAAAAATGTGTCCGGTAACTCGGCCAATAAACCAAGATGGCTGCCATGGCTAAAAATAGAACATAGGGGTAAAATGCATGTTTTGGCTTATAACTCAAAAACCAAAGCATTAAGAGCAAATCTGACAGGAAGTAAAATTGTTGATCAGGTCACGATCTATCTGCCCTGGAATTTTCAGATGAATCGGATAATCGGTTGTTAGGTTGCTGCCCCTGAATTGGTAATTTTGAGGAAATTTTGCTGTTTTTTTGTTATTATCTTGAATATTATTATAGATAGAGATAAAATGTAAACAGCAATAATGTACAGCAAAGTAAGAACTAAAAATAAGTCAGTATGACCAAAATAGTCAATTGACCCCCTAAGGAGTTATTGCCCTTCATAGTCAATTTTCAACAATTTTCTTAAAATTTGAAGATTTTCAATAACATTTTCCACAGAAAGTTCTGTTATAGATAGAGATAATTGTAAGCAGCAAGAATGTTTAGTAAAGTAAGATCTACAAACACATCACCATCACCAAAACACAATTTTGTCATGAATCCATCTGTGTCCATTGTTTAATATTCACATAGACCAAGGTGAGCGACACAGGCTCTTTAGAGCCTCTAGTTTATAAAAGTTTGGAAACAATTGAGAACATGGAATTTCCTATACTGCAGAATTCAATAAATAATATCTGTGTTTCCAAGGGGAAAATACGTTAATATGGTGATGAAATTCAAGAGAGCAACACGCAATATTCTATTTATTTTGGTCAAGTAGTATTCAAATTTTGTTACTACAATGCTTGCATTTTTATATGCTTTACATATTTGCACTTTTCGGAAAAACACACGAAAAAAATTGATAATTTCATAAAAACTCCATATTTCAACAAAAATGAATATATGTGTTTTTTAGTATATTTTTACAAAACAAATCTAACAGTCGATTAAACTGTTATCTTTACTAAGCTCTGAAGCTAAACCCCCAGTTATATCGATGTTATATATGAAATTTCTGAAAAAAAAGTTTGATTCTATTCATAATCAGGCTCTACGACCAAACGTTATCGTTTCAAGAATCTACATGTATGATTTTTTTTTTTAAATAAACCTACCCCCCTTTTTTCCCAACCTATATTACATTTTTTGAACCTTCTGAGAAGAACAGAAGAGATTGTGTGGGAAGAAAAACATGCTGTCATATTCAAATTTGAATATCAACTCTATATATGTATTTTTTATTACATAAATCCATTGATAGATTTTAAAATAGATGTTGCTATGGATAATATGTGTTTCCATGGTAAGTATTGAAGTCAGCAACTCTTACTGATGGTGATTTAGAGTTAACGTATGCTTTTATGTATTTTTGTATCGGTTATGAAACAATTCAGTACATTTAGGCTCTTAAACTGCTATATTCTGCAAATAATAACTCCGTTTCCAAGGGAAAAAAATGGTTGCTATGGTGATCAAACTGAAAAAGGTCCCAAGAATTTTTCTATTTAATTTGGTAAAGTAGTATCCAAACTTCATAACTACAGTGCTAACTATGCTGTACACATTAGCAGTTTTCTCAAAAACACCCGAGAAAATTATATAATTTCGCAAAAATCCCAAATTCAGAAAAGTTGAAAATATGCATTTTTTGGCAAAATTTTTCAAAAAAATTACAAATTTGGTTTACATGCAATCTTAACTAAAATGAAGCTTAAACCAAGTTGTATCTATGTAACATATGATAATTAATGAAAAATGCTTGATTCTATTCGTAATCAGGCTCTGAATTGTAGTGATTTAGCTCATTTTTGAAAGATTTTCCACTCTTAACAACCTAAAAAAAGAGTGTCCGTTACCATGGCAACCACTCATATTTTCCCACTCAAATTAATTTTTTGAGCAGTTTGTGGCTACTGCTTCTTCTAGGCCATTTATAGATAAAATCTGAAACCCTCATAAATCACGTGTATATGGCACTCTGCCTGATTCTTATGAAGAGCTGTACTTTAAAACATGGTTACCTAAGATGAAGTGAACTTGGAAACCGAAGAGTCTACCCGACCAAAGAGGCTATGTACCCTCAAAAACAGAAGGAATAGAATTTATGAGTATTTTCCTGTTAAAAAGTTATCTTATGTATTAAGGTGGCTCGTGGGTACAAAAATTTCAGCAAAAAAATAAACCTTTATTTTTTCATTATAAATTTTATTTAGTATACTATTAGTTTTTACTTTATGATATGGTACAAAAATCAACCAAAAAAATGATTCAGTTTGGCCCAAGATGACTTTTAAAATGTTTATATCATTGAAAAAGCTGTAAATTATCTCCCTTTGGTTCAAAAATGCCATTTGTTTGCATTAAATTTGAAATATCTTTTTTAACTCATCGGTGACCTATATTTTTTATCATTGTTTTCAAATAAGCTGTACATAAACTAAATAATTGTAAAATTTAAGCGATTTCTATAATTAGGTTATTTTTTAATTTTTTTATTTCGATATTACCTCTATTTCTCCTATTAGCTCAACAGAAAAAAAGGACATCAACTAAAATGACGTTGCTAACGTAAAATGTTATTTTCGCGACTATGACATATCGGGAAAAGATGCATTTTTCGACGGATTTTTATCATTCAAATTGATTTAATTTGAAAACAAGTGCATGGACCCCTATTTTTTAAAACGACATTTTGTTTTATTTTGCAGGAAGATAATGTGAACCAAATTTGATAAAACTGTAAACAGTGCTATTTTTTAAATTTCGACCCAGAACTTGCAGCTGAAATTCTTCAATCTCTTTTTACTTCAATATGGGAAGAAAAAATAATACCTGACGATTGGACCAAAGGCATAATAATAAAGTTAGCCAAGAAAGCAGCTCTAAGAGATAGTAACAACTGACGAGGTAATATAACTCTCTTGTCGTAAAATCATGGCCAAAATTATTATCCAACGAATAATAGATGCAGTTGACAAACAGCTAAGAGAGGAGCAAGCAGGATTCCGTAATAGTAGAGGGTGCATCGATCAAATCTTTGCTTTACGTAAAATCATCGAACAATGTACAGAATGACAAAGACAGCTCTACATCAACTTTGTGGATTTTTAGAAGGCTTTTGACAGTATCAACAGAAAGACCTTGTGGCGAATACTCAGATCATATGGAATTCCAAAAGAAATAATTGAGCTCATCAAAAGTTTCTACAGCAATTTTATTTGCAGTGCAACATCTGATTTGAGGTTAAAACAGGAGTTAGACAAGCCTCTCCTGCCAGTTCATAGCCTCTACACTGTCAAGACTTCTACAGTGCCTCCCCGCGACAGTGCATGGTAACTGGGATCTAGCATCTCAGGCTTTACTGTAGAGGATCTTGGAGCAGCAAGGGCCCTAAAGATGCAGAGTGTAGGACCACCGGCGTGTGGACACGCCCTTACTCTCATTAACCTTGCCCTAACTATGGGTAAATAGCCGATTAATTGAAGATCGTTAACTCAGGAAGGTAATTTATCTAGGAGAAAAAACTCCAAAATGAAAACGGGCAGATAATGGTTCGTCAGACTTGGTCAGCAACTTATCTAAAGGAAGGAAACCTCGATCAAAAATCCCTGGCCCTCCAAACAGGGGGTTCAACATAGGGCCAACAACCATATCCTATAAAAAGATTTATGTTACGGAAACAGCAACAAAGGAATCAAACAAAACCGCTGTGCGAATAGGCCTTCAAGAAAATAGTATAATTGTCAGTGGTGAAAGCCGCAAGAAGCTACTGGCAGGAATGAAGTGCTGAGCTCTAAAGCAAAAACCAGAATAGGATTCTGGAACGTACGTACTATGTATGAAACTGGGAAACTTGCACAGGTCTCATCGGAAATGAGGCGATATAACTTGCACATTTTGGGAGTTAGTGAGAGCAGATTGACAGGCTCTGGTAAAATGAAGACTGACACAGGAGAAACAGTTCTTTACTCAGGCAGAGACAACCATCATTTTGAAGGGGTAGCCATCATCCTCGAGAAAGGCACTGAGAAGGGACTTATTGAATGGAAACCTGTAAATAGTAGATTAATAACAGAAAAATTGAAAGGAGTGCACACCTTTATACAATGCACCAACAAATGACAGTGATGAAGCTGCAAAAGACACCTTTTACGAGCAACTTCAAGCAGAAGTGAGATTGGTACCATGTCATGATCTTCTAGTGGTGATGGGTGATTTGAATGCCAAAGTGGGAAACAACAACACTGATATGGACAGAATAATAGGTAAACATGGATGTGGTACTATAAATGATAATGGAGAAAGACTAGTAGAATTATGTGCAGCTTACAACCTGGCTGTAGGAGGAACACTCTTTCCACATCAAGATATACATAAGTTAACACGGTGTTCTCCAAATGGAAGGGATAAGAACCAGAAAGACCACCTTATGATAAATGGTACTTGTAGACGTTCATTACTCGATGTTAAAGGTAAGAGGGGAGCAGATGTTGGTAGTAACCATCACCTTGTTACTGCAAATATTAAGATGAAATTGAGAAGTACAGCACGTAAAACACTTGTCCCTACACGTTAAGGCGAGTGTAATATTTGAAAAAGACGTCTAGTTAAGGACTTTAATGCACCCACCTAACACACGGCTAATTTCTTTTTTAAATGAAAGAATAATGATTTAACTTTGATTTTTGCCCGGTCGTCACAAAATCGTACGGTGCAGTTTTTGTAAAATAAACGTTTATTTCAGAAATAAGTTGAAAATTATAAAATTACGACATGTTTTTCAAGCAAAGGAAATTAGTCGTATCTCTTCTTTTAGACAGAATAATTAAGTGAAATAGATTCTTAAAATAATGAAAAACAATATTTACAACTGTAAGTCCGCATGCATTTGCATTCCTTCTAAATATTTGACATTTTGTACGAAAATTTTTTATAATCCTGACCTTTTCGGATCTACAATTAAATTTTTATTAAATGCTTTTGCACTCTATCCGTTTTAGAACACACCAATTACTCACCAGTTATCGTTTTTTCATTCAAAGTCAAGACTTTATCTCTACATTTCTTAAAATCACGAATTTCTGTAATTTTATGATGTTGGGTAAAATCACTATAGTTTCCGGAATCCCTTATCTATTTCGTTATCGTTTTTTTACTGAATATATTAGTCGATTTCCGTGTACTTAATAGTGCTATTAGAGTAAGATAAATCATATTTAAACGGTTCTTTTTCTATCTTTAACTTCAGTGTAGCTTAAATAGATATAAAATCGTCCGAAATTAAGATCAAATCAAAGTAAAACATAGTTTTTGAGTTCTGTAGAATTCACCCCTTTCTAAATAAGGAATCGTATCGGAAAATTGTAGAAAATCTTCCGAGTCGTGTCAAATTTTCACAGTCCAGTTCACAATGAAACCCTTTCTATGCTAAAAAGCAAAAACTATCCATTGATTGACACAGATGTATAGTCTGTCATGTATTTACTACATAGAAACTATGTAGTTAAACACTTAAATGAAGATACAGTTGTATTGACGCAGTGGGAAAACGAAAAGATGAAGTTTACAGAAGACTGGTCGATGAATATGAAAAAAATGAAAACATCCCATTTGAAAATACAAAATATCATAAGAGTAGCTATAAATATTTCAAAAGTAAGCACAACCTATCATCTTCTGTTTTGTCTGTACAATGACTTTGTACTACATGACTGTACCAATTCTACCGACCAGTCTCTTCTAATATATCAACGAGGGCAGAAGATCTACAACTCATTCTGATTTGTCTCGGTTTGTATATTTTGCAAATATAAAGTATAAAGCTTATAAGCAAGTTACACAACTTCATAAGGTATCCTCTGAGGAGCAAACTCAAGCTGTATTGAGTGTTACTACATATATCCCCTACAATGATCTGATTTGCAAAATAACTCATGATAATTATACTATTAAATATTTATACTGGTATCGAGCTTGCATCGCTAAATATTTGCTACAAAATTTGAAATCAGAAAGTAAAGAGCTATTTAATTCTGAACACAAAACAGCTTTTATTAACATTTCGACGATTAAAGATGACGTGCCTGTACACAAAGAGGTATTCTGGTTGACAACTTTAATTACTTGATCAGTTAACCGGGCTTAATTTCTGCCCGAGGATCTCCGCCGAGAAAACTACACAGCATATTATCAGCTTCAACAAAAACTAAAAATATATGGTCAATTTATAGATACATGTATACAGCCTCAACAAGGCCAAGGTACATCCAATATTGTATACAGTAGCTCTATAATTTTGTCTTATGCCGTAATGGCGGAAAATTACCCGTTTAAAATGACTGTGATATACAGTCTGTCAAATTTAAAGATCTGAGCAGTGACTGCGAAACTGGTTGCAAGCACTTTATGCAGCTACTAGTATTTTACGGAAGAAGATATAGGGTAAAGTTGTAATCCAATCAGATGAATATCCATTATCTAAAAACATTTCACTGGATTATTCAATTGAAATTATGCCACCTGCTTTAAAAACATTTCTGTATTGTCTTTTGGATGATGGCGCATCTGCGGCAGTTAATAAAGCATACGATATTCCTATTGACAAAGTTCTTAGATGTATGGCTTAAGTAGACTGTATATTATCTATAAATATTTTACTCTTTTTCATTTAGGCTTATCATTACAAATGCACCGAATTTATGGACATCTTTGATAATTATTAACAAGTTTGACTGATCAGGAGATAAGAAAAATTGAAAATGGGGCATACATTCTACATGGCATTATTTTTCTTCTGGGGGTCAAAATTTTATCCAAGATAATGTCGATCTAACTACAGAAACAATAAAAGTTCTCCGTATGACTTTGGTTGGCTAAAAGGCAACATCGGACCGGTATGATGTCATCCAACTTTCTACAAGATTTGATCTGTTTACGCATTGGTTTAGGTATAGGGGGAGGGTTGAGATTTCCAAAAAACATGTTAAACCCCGTCGAAATTTTGCGCCTGTCCTAAGTCAGGAGCCTCTGGCCTTTCTTAGTTTTGTATGATTTTTTATTTTAATTTCTTGAGTATATTTCGAAGCTTAGTATGACGTCCATTATCATTTCAAACTAGTACATTTTTGTTTAGGGGGTCAGCGGAAGAACGCCTCCGGGTTTGGGAGCTTCTTGTTGCATTGATGACCCATTGGTGGTCTTCGGCCGTTGCTTGCTTTTTAAACGGGTTGGTGTCTCTTTGACAAATCCTTCATGTCCATTCCCAATTTTTAATTCAATCTGTATATAGTAGATCTTGTGTCCGCTTTGAGCAAAACCTCTGCTGTACTGATATATGCCCATGCCAAGGAAGTTGTCTTTGTATGGATATGTTGACCGATAAGAATGATGAGATTACAAGTTAAAATGAAACTATAATATTCCGATATCGCAATATTCCGACACCTAAATGGTCCAACATCCCATTGGTCCGAGGTTTCGATCATTTAGGTTATACGCTAACGGTATTTAAACATAAGAAAGCCAAATAAAAGGTTCAATATTAAGATGACCTTATCCTCCGTTTGAAGCGGTGAAACAAGATATAAAAAAAAAGTAATACTTAGTGCCATAGTAGCCGAACGTCATCACTAGAAAAAAAGTACAAACTACTTTGTCAAGTATTGTTTGATTAATTAGATATCTCAAGATACACGGCGGCCGACTAAAGTAAAATCAAACACAGTTTGACGTACAACGAGTGATCATATTTTCCTTGTGATGTTTTATATTAAAATTGTCAATTTGTTGATATAAATATACTAGTAGCACTTTACTCATTTTAGTAATGTTAGTTAGTACTCTTATCATATCTGATTTAGTGACGTAAATGAAATTGCGGTATGATCCAGACTCAACATATTGCACTACAATAATATAAAAATCTGCCTATGGTTGTCTGATCTTGAAGCGGTTGGCAGGCTTTCAAACTAACAGGAGACCATACGCTTCCTCAATTTTAATGTACAGCTCATCATGGGACTTTTCTGAACAATTAAAAATACGTCATATGTTATATTTTCCCCATGCTTCAAATATTTTGTTTCGAATTATTTATATCAAATTTGCAGTTATGTTTGTAAATACGTGCATCAAATGATCTGGAGGTATTATAAGATTTAGATAATGCAAGGGCGACTACAGATACATTTGTGTGACTTAATGGTTGATTTTCAAAGACTCCGAGAAAAAACATTACGTAACATGCGTTACCGTTAAAATCAACCAAAATTAATTAATACTGTGATTGAAATATATTTTCCCAACAACAATACAGTATTCCTATAAAAATGTTCCGTTTTTGCATTTGTTTTGACTCGATTTTTCTACTGGAAGTATCCGTGAATTGAAATTGCACCCATGACCTTTGACCTCGATTTAAAAAAAAATGCACCATAATTTCTTTTGACGACCGTGATATTTAGAAAGTACACATTCTTAGCTTTCCAGTGATATATAATTTAGCCGTGTGTTAGGTAGGTGCATTAAAAATGTAAATTTGGCTCTCATATCACTCGCCTAGTTATGATATTGAAAAATTACAAGATCATAAAGTTAAGCATGCATTCATCCTTCAATTGAAGAACCAGTTTCAAGCTCTGACAGATAATCCTGACATGGTCCCATCAGAACCAACAGAAATCAACTCAAAATGGGATCAAATAAGAACAATATTTGAAACAACTAGCCAGGACTGTCTGGTTTTAAACAGGTCAAAAAGATGAAGAAATGGATAACACCAGGTACTTGGAAGGTTACAGAAGAAAGACAATCTAATTAAAAACCGATCTCTCATCGCTCCTGTTTCTGATATGTCGCGTGGGAGATCTAACGAAACCGGCTTTGAGGTCACATGTGAGTGAACTAAAAGTCATGAATTTATAAAGATATGCAAATGAGTTGACGACCTATTAATAAGCCAATCAAAAAAGTTTATGAATTATTATGACTGACGATTTCGTCGTAAATAAAATGAGTTACATCCCTTTGCCTTACGTTAAACTTCCAAGATCGTGGAAGACTCAATTTCATTGGTCGAAAAAGACACACCTACGAGGTCACTCACATGTGACCTCAAAGCGGGCTTCGTTAGATCTCCCACGCGACATATCAGAAACAGGAGCGATGAGAGATCGGTTTTTAATTAGATTGGAAGAAAGACGGCATATGAATAAGAAAATACACGACACAAAATCAGAAAGGCTACAAGAAAGACACAAAGCAAGTTATAGAGTATTAGATAAACAAATTAAGCGAATGAATAGAGCAGACAAAAGAGCTTACATGGAAGACCTTGCTAAACAAGCAGAAGAGGCAGCCGATAAAGGTGAACAGGGAAAAATTTACAAGATAACAAGAGAAATCTGTGGTAAATTTAGAAGCAATAATGATGTCCAGATAAAAGACAAACATGGAAGGCTATTGGCAACAGAAGACGATCAGAAAGCCAAATGTGCAGAACACTTTAAAGAAGTACGCAACAGACCAGCTATAGATAAAGAAGCAATTATAATTGAGGCACTTCAAGATTTGGAAATAAATACCAACTTACCAGAAAGACAGGAAATAATAATAGCAATAAAAGCATTAAAAAATGGAAAATCACCAGGGCAGGACAATTTAAATGAAGAACTTTTCAAAGTCGACCCAGAACTTGCAGCTGAAATTCTTCAATCTCTTTTTACTTCAATATGGGAAGGAAAAATAATACCTGACGATTGGACCAAAGGCATAATAATAAAGTTAGCCAAGAAAGGAGCTCTAAGTGATTGTTACAACTGGCGAGGTATAAGTCTCTTGTCAATCCCAAGTAAAATCATGGCCAAAATTATTATCCAAAGAATAATAGATTTAGTTGACAAACAGCTAAGAGAGGAGCAAGCAGGAAAGTTTTCTGACTGGTTCTTGTTTATCCGACTTTGTTTAATGCAATTATTGCACATTTGGAAATAAAGATAGTTTCATTTGATTCTTTGTCTGTTGTTCAGCCCTAATCTGATATCAGGTATCCCGATGGTCGAATAGGGCTGGGGCTGGGGCGAAGTACTGGCCACTACACGTCCCGGTGGTGTCGGAATTCGGGTCCATTCACGTTCGCACCCTATCGCCCCCTTTCACTTTCGCACCCTACACGTTCGCGCCCATTTTTTATTTGTTTTGTGTTTAATGATAACTTTGTAATCAAAGTTTGGCAAGTGTATTCCTATAAGTATATTTGTTGTCATTGTCCTAAATTAGAGTGAGACAAGGTGTTTTTTTTTGTGATGAATAAATCTTAATCTTGTTTTTGTTAAGTGTCAGATTGCTAACTTTTATTTCATTGTTTCAAAATAAAGTGAGACTATGACAACGTATTTGTTTGTGTTGAATACATTTTAATCATGTTTTGGTAAGGGCATTGCTATGATTTTTTGTTTCATTGTTTCAGATCAATGGGGCCAAGCTGTTAAAATCTTTTGTGTTTTTCATTTATAATCTCTGTCTTCAATGTTTTTACTCATACCAAGCTAAATACAGTATTTACATCAAATCAAGTCTCGGTTATTGTATAGAAAGGTATATACTATGAAAATTAGAGAGAGGGGCTTTGCCCCAAGCTCTTATTTTCATAGTATATACCTTTCTATACAATATCCAATTTAGCACATATTTACAACTTGAGTAATCCTGTAATTAGTCTATTGATATGTTTTGGCTGACTGGATGCAGCTCATTTACGTAGTTTTGTAAATCAGGCGCGTAGCTCCCTATATATGCTAACACGCAGTTGCGTGCACATCGATTCGACATGCAAAAAAAAAAAATTGGCAAAATAAAAATTTATAAATTGAATGTTAAAGGAAACACCTATGTTGTCACTTTTTTAATTGATGAAATATCATTAATTAACGGCATTTGATTTCAAAATAAAAGTTTTATTGGAGATTATGACAAAATCGGACAGTAACTTGTATCTTTTACAAGATTTGAATTTGTAATAGACATGTAGTTTTGGAGCACATTTTACAGTGTAAGGTTCATCAGTTTGGAATGAGATGTACCAATCGGCATTAGAATTATCAGAACCCTTCGATATCGTTGAAAATATAACGAGGCGATGTGGTCGACAGACTACCGGAGCCAATCACCCTGCAAACACGCCAAAACAGTATTGGAAAGTCTCATTAATTTTTGCGTTCATAGACCATATGATAAGGGAACTGGAGGGTGGAGTCGCGTCTGGTATTATCAGAAATTGCGTCTTTGCGCTGTATCTGCTTCTTATTGGTGTAGGCAATAGGTAAGAAATATAACAAACGAACAAATCTCAACATTGTCTGAGACATACGAAACTGACCTGGCATGTAATTTTAACGATGCCGAACACGTACGATGGTTTATAACATCTCGCGAGTGCTACCATGGGGATCTATCAGTGTACTACGTATGTTGAAAACAAATGTAAGATCAACAATAAACAACGACAGTAACTAGCATTACTGCATATTCATCGGGATTTCAGTGTGAATATTGACAAAGTAATAGAGAATATAAAAAAAGAAGATGTGGTATGATTGCCAATGAGACAACTGTCCACAAGAGACCAAAATCACACAGACATTAACAACTATAGGTCACCGTACGGCCTTCAACAATGAGCAAAGCCCATACCGCATAGTCAGCTATAAAAGGCCCCTATAAGACAATGTAAAACAATTCAAACGAGAAATCTAACGGCCTTATTTATATAAAAAAAAAATGAATCGGAAAAACAAATATGTAATACATAGACAAACGACAACCATGCACTGAATTACAGGCTCCTGACTTGGGACAGGCACATACATAAATAATGTGGCGGGGTTAAACAAGTTAGCGGGATCCCAACCCTCCCCCTAACCTGAGAAGTTTGTTTCTGCCTAGACCCGAAGAGCAGATTTTGGACAATTTTGAGTAAATTCTGTATCGAAATATGTGTTGTTTATGTATTACTCTATTCAGAAGATTTATTAATAGTTTTACATTCATAAATTTTGTACAAGTCCTATCTACATATAGCTCCTCTTTTAACCGTCCTATGACCGAAAACCGAAAAAAACACATTTTTCTGCATAAAAGGGTCCAAAAAAATTTTCGCCTCGCACCGCTCGGCAGTACTTGCTTGCACATCGTTTCTTTCTAGCTACGCCCCTGTAAATCGACTCACTATGATATCATTGTAAAAAAGGCCCTTGACTTAAGAATGTAAAGAAGGTAGCTGCTGGTGTAAGTTTGTTTATTGATATAAACGAAGCGTTGTTTTACTATACATGTACTTATTTACATGGTAAGATGACAAAATGAATTGACCAAGAGTAGACAATTCTTAAATTGCAGTGAAAGCTTTACATTCTTGAAAACATTTTTTTAATTTCACATAAAACCTAAAACTATCTTAATGCAAACAGTTGGATCCCCTCCCACATCTTTGGTTGAAACACCTTTTAAAAATGGCTGGATCTGCCCCTGGTATGTACCCATAGGTAGTCTAGTGGATAGTTTATATGCATGAAATATTTGTCACTAGACATTAGGCAACCAATTATCGACCAATTTATGACTAAATATATCAAATTGCTTTATTAATAATTTCCCTTCAAAAGATTCATGGTTGACTCTTTTTGTGTACAGGGTAATTGCATGGAAGATAAAGGATTACAAATTTTAGATTGAGTTGTACTTTAATCAAGGTATAAAGCACCATTATTATTACTCTTTATTTAAATGAAAGAAACTTTTTTAATTGTCAAAACAAAATTTAGATCAAAAGATTGATTAGTAGGATGTTAAAAATCTTTTTGAAAACTAATTACAAACTATTTGGTTAAATTTGGAACACATCATTTATTTCAAAATAGCCAGTAGCAATTTTTGTTCTAATATCTTGATTACAATACAATGAAATCTTACCCTTGTGGTCATTCATGCGTAGTTACTTAGTACACAGAAAAAGTATGTACTATGAAAATTAGAAGGCAAATTCAAGCAATTTGATTGGACGAGAAGTTGTAAGTATGTGCTAATTAAAAACAACAATCTTGATTTTCTAATTATTCAACTAGAATTTGATTTAGAATTGGGTGCGAACGGACTTTGGGGGCGAACGTGCGAGGTGCGAAATTTAATTAAAGCATTGGAATGGGAAAATTTAGAAATAAGAAGGAAAAAAGCTAGATTAACTTTGCTGTATAAAATAAATTGGGGGTTAGTTGAAGTTCCTAAGGACAATTTAACAATATCTGATAGACGTACTAGGGGGAAACATAAATTTAGGCAAATATCAACAAATAAAGATTTCTATATTAATAAATTTTCATTTTATCCTCGCACTATTTCGGACTGGAACTCACTACCTGAGGCTGAAGCAATACGTATGTCTGACACCCTGGAATCCTTCAAAAGTGGCATATCCACTCTAACACTTGAAGGATCCACAACAACTTATTAATTAAACTATAAAGCCACTGTACATAATGTATAATGTATATATGTTATTGTTTAACGATTTTTCTTTGTCATATTATTTTCAAATTTAGTCCATATATACATAGCACACTATAGTGTGTGATAACATTGTGTGAGGGAATACGACGTTTGATGTACCACTGTTTACTCCAGTGCAATTTATGACTATACCACTGGATCAATCAGAATTATTTTTTTGCAGTGTTTTAAGAAATGATTTTGCTTTGTTGTCGCGTATTATTTGTGAAACATTCAATGTTTTAAAAAGGCGAATTTTCTTTATAAAGTCAATGATTATGTTGACTTTTGAAGGCCAAACTTTCTACAGCCTTAAATACGCTAATGAAAGATCCAAAAACTATACCAATACATAACGACATGTTTATGAAATTATAACAAATCTATTGGTTAACAAATTTTTACTTGTTATTGCAAAATAATGAACTTAATATATCTGACATTTTCTCCCTACCCAGTTTACCCCTATACATTTTCATGATGTGGACTGGTCATTGTTATTGAATCGTAGGCAATTTGATTGGATTAAGTTGTTATTAGTTTACCTTCAAAATTGTTTATGCTTTTCATACATGACTATTGATTAATTAGAACGTGCATGAATGTGTACGGTAACTAAAATGACACTGGACGAGTCAATATTATGTTTTATCAATGAAAGTTAAGGTATGAAAGGTAAGAATTGCCACTTATTCGATTTTCACAAATTTTCGGAATATACAGTTTAAAGGTTATTTTTTTAAAGCCTAATGTGAAAAGTAAAGAGAAAGTTTACAAATAATACGTTTTGTTCCATTAAACAAGTCATTTTCGTAAGAGAAATACCGAAATATATTTTACGCACGACTACGGCAGGTAAAATTATAATTTATCATAATAAAAAAAAGCATTTTTCAGTCTCATTGGAATATGTTGATAACAATTAATCCCAAACTTAAGAAGTAAGTAACTAAAGTCAAAATATGTCCGATCTGCCTATTTCTGCACATCAAACGTCAATACGATCGTTTTAAAGTCAATTTCGTCTACCTCACAAAATCTTGTTAGGCACTATAGTTCCGGGAAGTTTTACACTCCTACCTAGGAGTCTACTCCCGTATTCGGAAGAAGAAGAAGAAGAACGTGTAGGGTGCGAAAGTGTATTGGGCGCGAACGGACCTCATACCTGAACTACCGTGGTGTCGTCGCCGAATCCCTCCGTTACAACTGATTCCACCAGTTTCAACATTTCGGCAAATGTTAACATGCACCTAAGAGGCTACAATATCCACTGCCTAATAAAAAATGAATCCACCAAAAAACATTTATTAAGAGTGATGGCTTCTGTACAAATCGTCCGTTATCTGTCATATAACATTATCTCTGTAGCTGGTTCTGGGATAGATTGACCGCCAAATACGACAGGTAATAAAACTAAAAAATGAAAAGTTTTCTAAATTTTTTAGTAAGTTGCACCAAGGAATACTATACAAATCCTTGGTTGCACACTGGTAATGATTTAAAAAGTTGCAAAGGGTAAACATATTTGGATTATTGTTGAAGTCTACATGATGTTCGTGTTTTTTGTTCATTGATTGTGAAAAACGGTGAAAAACTGCAAAATGGCAATCCAATGAATACATGGAATACCTACTCGATGATTTTCATGACTTACATAAATAAACTTGAACAGGTTTGGGCAACACCCACAGACACTTTTTTCAATTCATGGGGTGGTTTAAGAATGGCTTTACATAAAGGCACTGGCTTCGGTTACATGGAAATGTAACAATAATAAAAATATTATTGTTACATTGGAGACTAATAAACGTATTTACATTTTTGGTATTTAGCTGTATCTTGCCTCCGAATGACCTTAGATCGACTGTGAATCACCTATTGACGTCAAGCAACAATCACTTTTAAATTGTGACGTCAAATATTTTAAATTATGATGTCAAAGTTTACGGGAACCTGTGTGATTTTACGTAATGGCGAACAAATTTGCATACAAGTGTAAATACGTCTATTGCCGGAATGTATTGTTGGGTAAGGAACCGATTAATTACGAATGTAACAATAATTATTGAGGCTACGGTTACATGGCGTTATTGTTACATGAAAAACAGCTATGTACCATGTGTCAATGGGGCTAGTAATATGTACTAATGATAATAAAAATTAAAGACATTTATTTCATATACAATAATTACATACAATTTCTTGATTTTTTTTTAATTTACAATGACAGTCAAGTTCTACATATCCAGTCATTGAAGTGGTTTTTGGAGCATGTTCAAGTCCGACAAATTTTTGATGAAACAACTCCAAGCAATATTCTTATATAGGTATATTGGTCAAAAAAGGAAAAAAAAAAACCTTTGGTTTGGGTGAGCTCCATCTGATTTTGAAACGAAATTACGTCCTCCATGGACGAGATTGAGGATGGATACATCATCGTAACATGTATACAGAAGCAGTCTGCACATAAAACTTTTTCAACTACTAGTCCGAAGACCAATATTCTGACATTTTTCTTATTTGGCCAAACAAAGTTTTGCAAAAACTTACTAGTCCGAATGAAATTTTACTAGTCTGGGGCATCCGACTAGTGGCTAACCGTGCAGACTGCAGAAGTTCATAGTATTTAAGTTCACAGTTAGCAAACTTTGCTTTTGATGTATATATGAAGTTGTAGGTTTGTGTCTTGATATTGTTTCAGTTTCGTTTCAAACGCATCTCAAGTTTTAATGTTTTCATCCAATACAAAATTGGTAAATAGGAATCTCTTTGTCCATTGTTCAAAGTATAATGACAGTTATAAAAGTAGCTGTGCAGTTAAATACTTAGAAGGGCACACTTTTCTGAGCCTGAGTTCTCAACAACAAACCATCATGAACTATATTTTTCGCCTTTGGCACACTGTACTTATCTGAAGTAGTATATCTTTAAGAACATCAAAACCATTAATACGTAAAACTATTTAAACACCATTTGTTGAATAATGATATTTATTATTTATCATTATAACAATTATTATTTAGTACATATGAAAGAATTAAGCAACAAAACTATAGAAGATTTTAAGTTTAATGAATCTAGCGAACATTGCTGTTTTTCATGTAACAATAACGCAATGTAACTGTAGCCTCAATAATTATTGTTACATTCGTAATTAATCAGTTCCTTACCCAACTTTGCATTCCGGCAATAAGTCTCCAATGTAACAATAATATTTTTATTATTGTTACATTTCCATGTAACCGTAGCCAGTGCCTTACATAAAGGTCAAACGGTCCATATATACCACTCTTTTCATCACCACCACAAGCGAAGGCTTTACTAACAGTACAGTTTAACCGAAGGCATCGCTTTCCTGAAAGATGGATCATGTATCGGGCCATCGGCGGTGTCTGTTCAAAAGCACCCTTTTCATAATCCATCAAACAAGATGATGCCGATTCAGCATCATAGACTTATGTGTGAAGTCCACAAAAAAGTTATTAAGTTTAGAAACTGATGTTATCTCTAAAGCAGTCATATTGTCCCATGCATCTCCAAGTTTCTCTTCAAGTATTTGAGTTCTATATTCCTCTAATTAGGTATTAAATTTAATTTGTGTCACAGCCTTGTCAGACATAGACTTTAGTTGAAGTAATGTTTAACAATATTTGTTTATTAACATCATTTTCACAAAGTTTACCAGCTTCAGTATAATGTCCTCCAAAATTTCTTTAAAGGTACAAAGTGTTTCACTCCTAGACTTTGTTTTTAAAGTAAATGTCTAAGCCCTAGGACCCAAAGTTTAACATCACAGACACATGAAAACCTTCATATTTTAATTTCCACAAACTTTGAGGTTTCGTCACTCAAGAAACAGATATTTGTTTTACCGCTTTGGTCTTTTGCTATTTGCATTTGAGACAAAACCAATCTTTAAATATTTATGTTATTGACAGTTGAAGTACTGGGAAGCTTGTTAGCTTTATAACCTAGCAAATTTAAAACCGCTTTTATTACTAGACTCACACGACTTGTTAAGTTGTTATTCAAAAGTTCATACACACATTCTTGTGTCTCTTTTGTGTATGATCCAGGTTCCTCATCATAAAAATTGAGCTTCTTCTGCTTCTTATCATTTATCAATAACCGTAAGTACTCATTTTCATCCCTTTCATCTTTTCTTTCCTTTTCCCATAATCTACCCTGTAATTAAATTAGAGATCCGTTTATTAGTTGTATCCCGTAAGACCACAGGCACTTGTCTCAAATTTTTTATATGGCTTTATATCAAGTAGAGTTATTTAATTTCAATATAATAATAATAATCGAGCCTGTGATGAGTTCAATATTACTTTTTAATTTAAATAATGGGTATTGATATCAAGCGACATCCAATTTTCACAAGTTGTTAATAGTTATAGGAAGATGTGGTATAAGTGCCAATGAGACAACTCTCCATCCAAATAACAATATATAAAAGAAAACCATTATAGGTCAAGGTATGTATAAATCTATTTCTTTTAAGGTCAGCACTCACAATGTGTAAATTAAAATTTGTCAAAAAAAAAAATTGACAAAAAGAAGATTGTCAGGTGAAATGTGTAAGTGTTTTATTAACCGTTTTTTTGTGACAAAAATGTCGGTTATTGATTTGGGGTTGTACGGCGGGCGGCCGGGCGGCATGAAATCAAATGATGGGCAAGCACTCGTACTATTCAGGCTTATGAAATGTCATCATTTAAAAGCTCTGGGTTAGGAAGATGTGTTCAACCCCTAGCCACAAACGAAAGAGAGTGGTTAAGCAAAGAGAAATAAGGTACAAAAAACCATCTGCTTAAAACATGCTGTCATCAGTTATGTATTTGTTTAAACAGTGAACAATTATAAAGGAACAATGATCATTCTTCCGCTTACAGGTTTCTCCAAACTTTCAAATGTAAAATATTCATACAAAAAATCAACAGTCTATATATTAAGCTCACCTGGCCCACAGGGCCAAGTGAGCTTTTCCCATCACTTGGCGTCCGTCGTAGTCCGTCGTCCATCGTCGTCGTCCTTCGTCGTTAACTTTTACAAAAATCTTCTCCTCTGAAACTACTGGGCCAAATTAAACCAAACTTAGCCACAATCATCATTAGGGTATCTAATTTAAAAAATGTGTGGTGTGACCCCGCCAACCAACCAAGATGGCCGCCATGGCTAAAAATAGAACGTAGGGGTAAAATGCAGTTTTTGGCTTATAACTCAAAAACCAAAGCATTTAGAGCAAATCTGACTGGAGTAAAATTGTTTATCAGGTCAACATCTATCTGCCCTCAAATTTTCAGACAAATCGGACAACCGTTGTTGAGTTGCTGCCCCTGAATTAGTAATTATAAGGAATTTTGCAGTTTTTGCTTATTATCTTGAATATTATTATAGATAGAGATAAACTGTAAACAGCAATAATGTTCAGCAAAGTAAGATACAAATAAGTCAACATGACCAAAATTGTCAGTTGACCCATTAAGGAGTTATTGGCCTTTATAGTCAATTTTTAACCATTTTTCTAAAATTTTAGTATTCTTTTAAAAAATCTTCTCCTCTGAAACTACTGGGCCAAATATAACCAAACTTGGCCACAATCATCATTTGGGTATTTAGTTTTAAAAATGTGTGGTGTGACCCTGCCAACCAACCAAGATGGCCACCATGGCTAAATATAGTACATAGGGGCGAAATGTAGATTTTGGGTTATATCTCTGAAACCAAAGCATTTAGAGCAAATCTGACAGGGGATATGTAGTATATCAGGTGAAGATCTATCTGCCCTGAAGTTTTCAGACAAAACAGACAACCTGTTGTTGGATTGCTGCCCCAGAATTAGTAATTTTAACTTAAGGAAATTTGGCAGTTTTTGGTTATTATCTTGAATATTATAATAGATAGAGATAAACTGTAAACAGCAATAATGTTCAGCAAAGTAAGATCTACAAATAAGTAAACATGACCAAATTTTTTAGTTTACCCCTTAAGGAGTTATTGCCCTTTATAGTCATTATTTAACAATTTTCATAAATTTTTGTAAATTTTTAGAAAATGTTTTCCACTGTAATTACTGGGCCAAGTTCATTATAGATAGAGATAATTGTAGCAAGAAGAATGTCCAGTAAAGTAAGATCTACAAACACATCATGATCACCAAAACATAATTTTGTCATGAATTTATCTGTGTCCATTGTATAATATGCACATAGACCAAGGTGAGCGACACAGGCTCTTGAGAGCCTCTAGTTAGGAAATTTCTTTGTATGAATATAGCTTCTTTTATGATATCAATCAATCAGAACTATGTATTCAATCACCTATTTTTATGCCCCCCTTTATGGGCATTATGTTTTCTGGTCTCTGCGTCTGTCTGTTTGTTTTTTGGTTGGTTCGTTCGTTCGTCCATCTGTCCAGCATCAAGATAAAGTTTTTCGTTGAGGTAGTTTTTGATGAAGTTGAAGTCCAATCAACATGAAACTTAGTACCCATGTTCCTTATGATATTTCTAATTTTAAGGCCAAATAAGAGATTTTACCCCATTTTCACACTCCACTGAACATAGAAAATAATATTGCCAATAGGGCATCTGCCTACTTAGGACACATTCTTGTTTAGTCCGATATTACTGTGACGTCAAATGGCTGTTTTGCCAGACCAGCTGGGCCCAAGCTTGTCTGGCAAAATAGCCATCAGACGTGAGAGTTAAATCTCTGACTAATTCTTGTTTTATACTAAAAAAACAAGCATGAACAATTACTATACTCACTTTCTTATGTGAAAGAAATCAAATGATGGGCAAGCACTCATACTATTCAGGCTTATGAAATGTCATCATTTAAAAGCTCTGGGTTAGGAAGATGTGTTCAACCCCTAGCCACAAACGAAAGAGAGTGGTTAAGCAAAGAGAAATAAGGTACAAAAAACCATCTGCTTAAAACATGCTATCATCAGTTATGTATTTGTTTAAACAGTGAATATTTATAAAGGAACAATGATCATTCTTCCGCTTACAGGTTTCTCCAAACTTTCAAATGTAAAATATTCATACAAAAAATCAACAGTCTATATATTAAGCTCACCTGGCCCACAGGGCCAAGTGAGCTTTTTCCATCACTTGGCGTCCGTCGTAGTCCGTCGTCCATCGTCGTCGTCCGTCGTCGTTAACTTTTACAAAAATCTTCTCCTCTGAAACTACTGGGCCAAATTAAACCAAACTTAGCCACAATCATCATTGGGGTATCTAATTTAAAAAATGTGTGGTGTGACCCCGCCAACCAACCAAGATGGCCGCCATGGCTAAAAATAGAACATAGGGGTAAAATGCAGTTTTTGGCTTATAACTCAAAAACCAAAGCATTTAGAGCAAATCTGAAATGGGGCAAAATTGGTTATCAGGTCAAGATCTATCTGTTCTACAATTTTCAGATGAATCAGACAATCTGTTGTTGGGTTGCTGCCTCTGAATTGGTAATTTTAAGGAAATTTTGCTGTTTTTGGTTATTATCTTGAATATTATTATAGATAGAGATAAACTGTAAACAGCAATAATGTTCAGCAAATTAAGATTTACAAATAAGTCACATGACCGAAATGGTCAGTTGACCCCTTTAGGAGTTATTGCCCTTAATAGTCAATTTTTAACCATTTTTGGTAAATCTTAGTAATCTATTACAAAAATCTTCTCCTCTGAAACTACTTGGCCAAAGTAATCCAAACTTGGCCAAAATCATCTTTGGGGTATCTTATTTAAAAAATGTGTGATGTAACCCGGCCAACCAACCAAGATGGCCACCATGGCTAAAAATAGAACATAGGGGTGAAATATAGATTTTGGCTTATATCTCTGAAACAAAAGCATTTAGAGCAAATCTGACATTTAGTAAAATTGTTTATCAGGTTAAGACCTATCTGCCCTGAAATTTTCAGATGGATCGGACAATCTGTTGTTGGGTTGCTGCCTCTGAACTGGTAATTTTAAGGCCATTTTGCCATTTTTAGCTCACCTGGCCCAAAGGGCCAAGTGAGCTTTTCCCATCACTTTGCGTCCGGCGTCGTTGTCCTTCTTCAACCGTCGTCGTTAACTTTTACAAAAATCTTCTCCTCTGAAACTGCTGGGCCAAATTAAACCAAACTTGGCCACAATCATCATATGGGTATCTAGTTTTAAAAATGTGTGGCTTGACCCCGCCAACCAACTAAGATGGCCGCCATGGCTAAAAATAGAATATAGGGGTAAAATGCAGTT
Organism: Mytilus edulis; assembly: GCF_963676685.1. Taxonomy (NCBI): domain Eukaryota; kingdom Metazoa; phylum Mollusca; class Bivalvia; order Mytilida; family Mytilidae; genus Mytilus; species Mytilus edulis. The sequence continues at coordinate 40,530,982 of NC_092349.1, read as the reverse complement.
TTTGGCTTATAACTCAAAAACCAAAGCATTTAGAGCAAATCTGACATGTAAAATTGTTTATCAGGTCAAGATGTATCTGCCCTGAAATTTTCAGATGAATCAGACAACCCGTTGTTGGGTTGCTGCCCCTGAATATGTAATTTTAAGGAAATTTTGCTGTTTTTGGTTATTATCTTTAATATTATTATAGATAAAGATAGACTGTAAACAGCAATAATGTTCAGCAAAGTAAGATTTACAAATAAGTCAGCATGACCGAAATGGTCAGTTGACCCCTTTAGGAGTTATTGCCCTTAATAGTCAATTTTTAACCATTTTTCGTAAATCTTAGTAATAACAACAACAACAACAACAACAATACTTTATTTTAAGAGGGTTACACAGTTAGCTATATAACTAATCTTCCCTGAGGCCCTCGTAATGAAAAATCAAACAAAACACAAACATATACTAGTACATTGCATACATACATTAGCATAAAAAGTCAAGTGTGAAAATAATGTTCAATACAACTTGATAAAATGTGATGAAAAAATAAACATGATGACATGATCAGTTTTTTATATTATTTATACAGTTAGGTTGATTTCAATAAATGATCTGCTATTTTGTATTTGAAAGAATTAATATTTGTAATATTTCTTAACGGTATTGGCAAATTATTCCACAAGTATGGTCCAGAATACATAAAAGATTTTTTGAATAATTCTGTTTTTGGTTTAGGGAGTATGAGGTTTCCTTGAACAGCATTTCTCAAGGGGTACGGATTTCTGTCTGAAACATAATGAAACTTGTTAGTAAGATATGATGGGGCATCATTATTAATACACTTAAATGTCATCACTAACTTATGATATTTTATTCTCTGTTCAACTGTCATCCAGTTTAAGTGTTTGAATAAGGGTGCAGAAGGAGCGAATGGGTCTGTTTCTAGTATTAATCTAGCAGCCCTCTTTTGTAATTTTAATATCCTTTTTAAACCCTCACTGCTACAACTACTCCACACTATACAACAATAATCAATAAGTGGCAAGATATAACCATTATAGAATAATTTTCTGCAGTCTAGATTTAGAAATTTTTTAATCTTTAATAGTAGATATAGTCTAGATGATATTTTTGAGCAGATCAAGTCAATTTGGGTTGTCCATGTGAGGGAAGGGTCAATTTTAATGCCTAAAAGACTTTCGCATGTGGAAGATTGTATCACTTGATTGTTAATAGTTAAACAACTCTCATTGTAATGTGGCATTGCTCTTTGCTTCGTTCCAATAATCATATATTTTGTTTTATTTTTATTGATGAACATATTGTTATCATTGCACCATGCCTCTACACCATGTAAATCTTCTTGTACCTTTGACTGAAGAGTTTGATAACAATTACCAGAAAGATGTAAGGTTGAATCATCGGCATATAAATCAGTGCAACAATTTTTCATATAAATAGGAAGGTCGTTGATGTATAATATAAACAGAAGGGGGCCTAATATGGAGCCTTGGGGAACACCATACTTGATATGAAGTTTTTCAGAATGAGCATGTCAGTAATCTATTACAAAAATCTTCTCCTCTGAAACTACATGGCCAAATTAATCCAAACTTGGCCACAATCATCTTTGGGGTAATTAGTTTAAAAAATGTGTGGCGTGACCCGGCCATCCAACCAAGATGGCCGCCATGGCTAAAAAGAGAACATAGGGTTGAAATGTAGATTTTGGCTTATAACTCTGAAACCAAAGCATTTAGAGCAAATCTGACATGGGGTAAAATTGTTCATCAAGTGAAAATCTATCAGCCCTGAAATTTTCAAATGAATAGGACAACAGGTTATTGGGTTGCTGCCCTGAAATAAGTAATTTTAAGGAAATTTTGCTGTTTTTGGTTATTATCTTGAATATTATTATAGATAAAGATAAACTGTAAACAGCAATAATGTTCAGCAAAGGAAGATTTACAAATAATTCAGATGACCGAAATGGTCAGTTGACCCCTTTAGGAGTTATTGCCCTTTATAGTCAATTTTTAACCATTTTTCGTAAATCTTAGTAATCTATTTCAAAAATCTTCTCCTCTGAAACTACATGGCCAATTTAATCCAAACTTGGCCACAATCATCTTTGTGGTATTTAGTTTAAAAATTGTGTGGATTGACCTGTCCAACCAACCAAGATGGCTGTCATGGCTAAAAATAGAACATAGAGGGGAAATGTAGATTTTGGCTTATATCTCTGACACCAAAGCATTTACAGCATATCTGACTAGGTAAAATTGTTTATCAGGTCAAGATCTATCTGCCCTGAAATTTTCAGACAAATCAGGCAACCTGTTTTTGGGTTGCTGCCCCCAAATTAGTAATTTTAAGGAAATTTTGCAGATTTTGGTTATTATCTTGAATATTATTATAGATAGAGATAAACTGTAAACAGCAATAATGTTCAGCAAAATAAGATCTACAAATAAGTCAACATGACCAAAATTTTCAATTGACCCTTAAGAAGTTATTGCCCTTTATAGTCAATTGTTAACAACTTTTTTGTCATGTTTTTAGGAAATATTTTCCACTGTAATTACTGGGCCAAGTTCATTAAAAAGAGAGAAATAGTTGTAGCAACAAGAATGTTCAGTAAAGAAAGATCTACAAACACATCACCATCACAAAAACACCATTTTGTCATGAATTTATCTGTGTCCATTGATAATATGCGGTCTCACTAATTAGCAACAACAAGCGTCAACAAGCGACAAGAAGCGACAACAAGAATTATTTTAGCGACAACAAGCGACAAGAAACTATTTAGCGACAAGAAAACATTTTTTTTTAATTAAAATTAATTATTGCAATTAATATTAAAAGAATATGCAAAAGAAAATAATTTTAGCGACAAGAAAGTTAAAATTGATAGAAAAAAATGAAACATTATTTACATAATATTTTATCATCTATTATGAATAACAGCCAGTATTACGTTTAAGGTGGTATGGGAGTCTAAAATAAAAATGATAGAATTTGTTCATACTTTGCCAAAACGTTGTATCTATTGATACATGTTGAAAAATATAATAAAAATGATAGGTCACCGCGCATTTTCTCAAGCTACAGGACGGGACGAAATGACACATTTTGTATGGATTATACAGGAAAAAACACCATTTTGTGATTAGAAACTAAACAAAATGATAGAATTGTTAAATACTTCAGGAAAAGATAGCTTTCAGACACTGCTTTGAGAATATCAAAAGAAAAGATAGGGTCACCGTACGTTTTTTCCGGATAAAATACAAAATAGGAAAATTCCATACAGAATCCTTCAGAAAATGCACTTTTTTAGAGTTACCTCCCCTTAAAATGCCAATTTAAAAAAAAAAAATTAAAACAACCAAAAATAATTAACATTTGCAAAAATATAAATATTTAGAAGTTATATTCTTATAAATGAAAATGTACATTAAACATCTGCATTCCTGCATCAAATTTTGCTAACTTGATGGAAAATCTGGACCTTTGATTCTCTGTTTTTTACAATCCAAGATGGAGGAAGACACCCATACCACCTTAATTATTGTATTATGAGATTTCTTTTCCTTGTGTTATAGAACATATTATTTATCTTATAATTTGTTTTTTAAAACTCTTTTCGTGCAATATATATTAAGCTCGCAAAATGAATTATTTGTGCATCATTGTCCTGAAAATATTGACACAAATTGTGAAATACAAAGAACTGAAATCAAACAGGAGGAAAAGAAAATTGAAATGTGAATGTTTTCATCTTTTTATTTGTTTACTGCCTCATTAAACGATATTTATCATGTTTATGCATATTGATTGAAGATGAAAGGAAATTAATGACAATCTTGAGTTTTCAACAGGTGTTCACTATTTACAATGATTGTATATTCTGGCACGTGTAATTGTATAGTCTGACGCGTGTACAAAGTTGAAGGTGTTAATTGGATGTTATTCTAGCAATAAAACAGGGGACACACGACTCGTTAATCTCATTTGATGTTCCACATGTTTGCTTATCAAAATGGGACCACCATGTACAAAATGTATAAATATTATGTTAGATAGGAATGTACATATTACTATATAATGACTAAAAATAATAAAAAAAAAAAAAATAAAAAAAAAAATATATGGACCCCAAGGTAGAACCACGTCCTCGTCGTGGGGTCTGGAAACACGCTTAAATAATAAAGATGGCAAAGCGTGGCTGAGAGTTCTATAAATAAAGCATCGAATTGACATAACAAGAGTACACTTAGAGCATAGTATTAAGCAAATGAATCAAAATATTATATTCCATTATGCCCGCTCCATATATATCCATTCGTTTATTCATACTTTGACTTTGATGAAAACAGATACATACATTATCTTATACATATTCTTCATATTTAAAAATTAAAAAAAAGAAGCTCAATCTCTTTCTTCTTCACAAATGTTAAATTTCTTCATCTACCAATATACTAATATAAACTTCACAATCTCTTTCTTCATCACAAATGTTTCATTTCTTTGTCTATCTATACAATAAAACATTTTAATTAGACATATCTGCTCGTATATTTAAAAAAAACATTAAATACAAATTTCTTTATATCTAATAAAAAAAATGTTTTCTTGTCGCTAAATAGTCTTCTTGTCGCTTGTTGTCGCTAAAATAATTCTTGTTGTCACTTGTTGACGCTTGTTGTCGCTAATTAGTGAGACCCATAATATGCACATAGACCAAGGTGATCGACACAGGCTCTTGAGAGCCTCTAGTTTTATCTGGCAACTGAATATCAGAAAATGTCAAAGATACAATCTATTATCTACATGTAGATTAATCTGCAGGCTGTCAATTTTCTAAAGAAAAAACGTCTTGTCTAAAAAAAAATGTAACCTAAATTAGCTATTTCAGCATGTTTTAAACTAGGCTGTAATTGAAACTAGTTACTATTGGGGGGAAAAATGCCCCTGACTGGTACATTTTTGTCTCGCCATGACAGAGTCAAAAAGCGAGATATAGGTATGCTGTTGTTGGCGTCAACAATGTATTAGTTTGTGATTAGGTCTAGTTTATGGTGAACCACAAGTGGTAGGTCAATTATATTTGGTATGCAGTTGTATCAGCATTGGCACATCTCCTTTCCATGGAGAAAATTTCTTTCCACCCCCTTAGTCATGGTCTATTGACTTTGAAACTTTTGCTTATTTTACATGTATTAGTTTGTGATTAGGTCAGTTTATGGGGAACCACAAGTGGTAGATCAATAATATTTGGTATGTAGTTGTTTAAGCATCGGCATATCTTATTTCCATGGAGATAATTTGCCTCCGCCTCCTTAGTCATGGTCTATTGACTTTGAAAATTTTTCTAATTTATCATGTATTAGTTTGTGATTAGGTCAATTCAAGGGGAACCATTAGTGGTAGGCCAATGTTAATTGGTATTCAGTTGTATAAGCATTGGCATATCTCATTTAAATGGAGATTGTTTAGCCATGTAACTCTGACATGGTCATGGTTCATTGACTTTGAATATTTTCATAACTTGTGTAAGATGTTAAATAAAATTGAGAATGGAAATGGGGAATGTGCCAAAGAGACAACAACCTGACCATAGAAAAAAACAACAGCAGAAGTTCACCAACAGGCCTTCAATGTAGCGAAAAATTCCCGCACCCGGAGGCGTCCTTCAGCTGGCCCCTAAACAAATATATACTAGTTCAGTGATAATGAATGCCATACTAATTTCCAAATTGTACACAAGAAACTAAAATTAAAATAATACAAGACTAACAAAGGCCAGAGGCTCCTGACTTGGGACAGGCGCAAACATGCTAAAGTATTTCTATTTTGATTTCAACATTTGTATAATCAAAATTACAAAAAGGCGAGACATATCTCTGTGATAATAGTTTATTATATAACTTCCCCCAATGTAGCTGACCAAATTCAAAATTTGTTTTTGCCAGAAGATACTTTTTATTGTATTTCAAGTGATGCAGCATCATACATGTACAATTGTAGCTTGGTAAATATCTAGAAAGAGATATCATCTTATCACAGACATATTAGAAGATGTTGTATGATTGCCAATTTGATAACTCTCCTGGTCAGATGTAGAGATTATGCCTTCAACAATGAGTAAAAATCATACATATATAGTTAGCTTTAAAAGGCCCCTAATTTACGAATCGATGAAATGTAAACAATTCAAATGAGAATTATATTAACTTATACCCTGATTTATGTACAAATGTACAAAACAATGAAACAAAATACCAAAATGATATACAGCAACAAATGATATTCACTGAATTGCAGCTAGCTCCTGACTTTGGGACAGGCACATAAAGATAGTGGAGAAGTTGAAAATTTATAATCAAAATCCAGTCAGTTATGAATCTTATTTACTGAGTCAAGTTATTGAACTTTTATTAATTTTAGAGCAGAGAAAGAAGAGGATGATTGAATAATAACCAAGCGAATTTAGTGAGAGCCTGGAATAGAATTAGATATGCCAGCAAGTGAAAAGAAGTCCAGGAATGGGCCTTTGTCCTGCAAAAAGAAGTCTTCAACCTCTGAGGTACAGTACATGTAAAATCATTCATATATTTCTAAAAATAAAATTTGAGATGGAAATGGGGAATGTGTCAAAGAGACAACAACCCAACAATAGAGCAGACAACAGCTGAAGTCTACTACTGGTAATTAATACAGCGAGAAACTACTGCTCCTGGAGGAGTCCTTCAGCTGGCCCCTAAACAAATATGTATACTAGTTCAGTGATAATGGATGTCATACTAAACTCTGAATTATACACTGGAAACTAAACTTAAAAATCATACAAGACTAACAGAGGCCAGAGCCAGAATGTCTTGATCCCATAATTAAGAGAGTGTAATTAACACTTGCTGTGATATTACCTGTTGTTAGATTGTAAACCAACAAGTAGCTGCTTGAATAAATTTTTATTTTACTTTTGATATGTATACATGTGTTAAACATGGCAAGTTTTATGTGGCATTGACCTCATTTTCATGGTTTTGTTGGTTTATTAGCTGATCCTATATAAGCAGTTGTAAACTATATTTAGTGTATTAAAAGATTGTAAGCTTTGAGGCATAGTAGTCTGTCTGGCAGAGTTCATGTGACCTTGACCTCATTTTCATGGTTCAATGATATTGTTTAAAAGTGTATTCTAGACCAATCATGATAAATATATAAATTTATAGGAGAGACATTTCAGGATTTTTTTTATCAATATGCTGCATTATGCTGCATTAATCTACACGTTTTGTTTTTAAATTTCAGTTTCACAAGTTTCTAATGCAATTTTCCTGATAAATAATGAAACAAAATATCAGGTATTTGCATGTATTACACAGTTTTCATAATGTCTCTCTTATTATTTAGGATAACTATATTTGGTATGTGCGTACCTTGCAAGCAAGGTGCATACCTTTCAAGGTCCTCATGCTTGTCTAGACAGTTTTCACCACTTGACCTTGATCTCATTTCATGGATCAGTGAACAAGGTTAAGTTCATATCTCAGATAATATAAGCAATATTTGATGTATTGATTGAAAGTTGTACATATCCAACTGGCAGATGCCTCTGGCCTTGACCTCATTTTCATGGTTCAGTGGTTATAGTTAAGTTTTTGCGTTTTGGTTTGTTTTTCTAAAACTGAATGCATTAGGTTTACTTTATTTGGTGTATTGAATTATTGTAAGGTGTACATGTCTATTCGGCAGCTGTCATCTGACCTTGACTTCATTTTCATGGTTCAATGGTTAAAGTTAAGTTTTTGTGTTTTAGTCTGTTGTTCTAATGCTGTATGCAACTTTATTTGGTGTATAAAAATGTTTTATGATGTACATATCAGTTTGGTATGTTTTATTTGACCTTAACCTCATCTTTATGGGATATTGCTCAATGTTTATTTTTTTTCAGGGTCTTTTTCTAATACTATAAGCAATAGGTCAACTATATTTGGTGTATGGAATGATTGTTACGATGTATTTTCAGTTTGGTTTATTTGACCTTGAATACCATGCATAGATAATGATTACCTTAGCTGTATTTGGCACAACTTTAGGAATTTTTGGTTCTCAATGCTCATCAACTTTTTAATTGTTTGGATTTTAACTATTTTGATCTGAGCGTCACTGATGTCAGTCTTATGTAGACAAAAAGCATGTCTGGCGTATCAAATTATGAGCCTGGTGCCTCTTATAACTTGATGAACTTATTTTCTTGGATCATGTTAAATGTATGTGATAGCAAAGCTTTATATTTAGGACTATTAAGGTAGATAGGGTGTCTTCCTCCATTTTGGATTGTGAAATACCAGAAAACAAGGTCTAGATTTTTGATAAAATGTGCAAATTTTGAGATTAGTAGGTAATTCATGTGTAAGATTTTTCATTATGATATAGAAAATGCCATGTTTTATCATATTTAGGGTTGTATTTTACCAAAAAACAAATACTTGTGTTTGATTCATTTTTTTCAAACTTTGCCAAATAAGGGGAGACAACTCAAATGCAAGGGCAGATAATTCAGATAGTGTTACTTTTACAATAGAATGTGTTAGGAATTTACCCATTTTATTATGTAGCAAGAAAACGAGTCCGGTGACCCTATTTTTTCTTCTTCTTATCTGAAAGAATATTATTGGAGCTATCTTCTTATATTTTATCTCAAAATTCTATGGTGTAGTTTTCGTTTATGACTGAAAATTGGGTTTTCCATGCATAATCTATACAAAATCTGACAATTTTGCACAACCTGTAGTGTGAAAATAAGTCCGGTGACCCATTCTTTTTATTAATGTTCTTAAACAAGCAGGATATAAACTACATTTTGGCAAATTATTAAGAAATTCTATGGATTATACTTTAGACACCCCATCTACCTTAACAAAATAGCAATGGTAAGTAATGAAGACAAGACATTTCATCATTTGCATTCTTGTTTATTAAAAACATGATATATTCCAGTTTACAAACAATAACTCATAAATGCTATGAACAGTTTTCATGAAACTGTTGTGAAGTACTTATATCTATTGATTTGAACTCCTTTTAGAATTTTTTTAATTTAAGTTTAAAGTTAAGATTTTACGTTTCTGAGTTGTGGTGTTTTATTCATTAAATATTCAAAAGGTGGATTTTCCAGTTTTGGATAATAAGTCAAAAGTGCTATTAAAATAACTTACTTTTATTTTTTTTTTGTATAAATTTTTGAAGCATACATTGTATATCCTATAATTTATTGTGCTTTCATTGATGATAGAAAATAGTCATGTATTATTTTAAATATTATTTTTTGCCATAATTTCAGGTACAGAATCAGAAATCAATTTCCAGCTTTTTTCAGGTATCTATTTTATATTTTTGCGATACAATTGCTTTCAAGCAATCTGTAGACTTATACCATTGACTCAGGGCCATGCCCTCACGTCAACCGTTTTATTCTAAACATCAAGGAACATCTCAGATTCTTGAGATTGTCTTGCTTTAAATGGTATAAAAAACAAAAGGATTGAATTTAAACAACTGTCCTATAATGTTCTTCTCATAATCTTCATGTGTCGATATTTCCCTTGACTTGTATGTGATTTTTAAACAACATGGAAAATCAGAATAAAGCAGTATTTATATTTAGAGTTTTTATAAATTTAGAAACACTTCAGAGGGAATTCCCCAGTTTTGATAACATGGGAGAGTTCATTGAATTCTGATAGATAAATCTATTTCTGTCATGTAAGAACTGAAGTGGAGTTTTCATATATGTCACCGTTATGAAACTGATATCTGATATTGTACTTCCATAAAGAAATGGAGGTTGTTTTAATAACATTTAATATACGCTACAAGTCGCAAGTCTAGGATTTGTTTATGTAATTATGCGCATGCATATAGTTTTCTTGACTTGAAGGTATCAGATTGAATGGTTGCTCTTGATTCCCCACTCCATTGATTATTTGAAACTCACGAGATCTTTTCTATGTCTGTCTGCTATTGAAGGTTATTGTTGTTGCATAATTTTAAATCATATGCATCATTTAAATTAAAATAAATGTAGTCTACAACGTAAAGTATAACTAAAACACCCCTTCAGCCAAAATGGAGTCTTCCATATTATTGCTACGAGTTGTCTCCCTTCCGTAAGTAACTTTCGTCAAAAGACAATATGTCGAGAAAAATTAACTTGTTCTCAACTTCTGTCGATAGACGTCATATTATATTAAATCCGATCGCAATTTAAACAGAGAAATGTGTATTGAAAAGAGTCATGCCCACTGACCCAAAGGAAATTAAATATTTAAAGAGTTAGGAATAGGGGTTCCACCTGTACAATTCACGTAGGAAAATAGGTGATAAGGTACGAAGTAAAATACCTTCTCTCACTCTGAGTGACTGCTGTTGAAAGTCAATTTGGAATTAACAGTACAAAAATAAAAGACAATAAGTACATTGATTGTTCATACACTTGTATCAATAATTGTCTATTTTTAAAGTTGAATAACTTTTCAGATTACGTAAATTACATTTTACAAGTTTTTTAATTTGCTTTCATTCTTACTTAATTTTTATGGCTCGCAACAAAGTTGTCTGTGCTATATAGTTTTACCCTTGTCTATCATTCCGTCATTCCGTAATTCCATAATTCTGTCATTCCTTCATTCCGCAACAAACCATTATATGAAGTTTCATTCTAAACGCCTTCAGATATTGGGCTGATTTTTGTTATGTGAGTTAACCATGATGAGTTACAGATCAAGTTTAAGTTTTATTCCGCTCCCCTCATTTTTGCCGAAATTATGGACTATGGACTTTGATAAATTGTTGAAAAACACAGTTATACAGATTTTTTTTTAAACGCTTTAGTATTGGGATGATTTTTTGGCATGTAAGTTACTCATGATGAGTTACAGATCAAGTTAATGTTTTGTTCCACTCGGCTAATTTTTGACAAAATTACAGACTATGGACTTTAATAAATCGTTGAAAATCACAGTTAACGTGACGGTACCCAAATTGCACCTATTTTGACAGTTTTTTTAACTACGTTTTTTTATGATGAAGAAAAAAGTTTCCATTTTGTGTTTATTTTGTAGCCATATCCTTCTTTACTATATAGGTACACCTATTTGATTTTCGATTCATATGGAATCATAGAAAAATTGGTCTGAACTAACCTCCAAATAAAATTGAGAAAGGAAATGGTGAATATGTCAAAGCGACAACCACCCGACCATAGAGCAAACAACAGCCGAAGGCAACCAATGGGTCTTCAATGTAGCGAGAATTCCCGCACCCGTAGGTGTCCTTCAGCTGGCCCCTAAAATATGCATAATAGTACAGTGATAATGGACGTCATCCTAAACTCCGAATTATACACAAGAAACTAAAATTTAAAATCATACAAGACTAACAAAGGCCAGAGGCTCCTGACTTGGGACAGGCGCAAAATTGCGGCGGGGTTAAACATGTTTATGAGATCTCAACCCTCCCCCTATACCTCTAGCCAATGTAGAAAAGTAAAAGAATAACAATACGCACATTAAAATTCAGTTCAACAGAAGTCCGAGTCTGATGTCAAAAGATGTAACAAAAGAAAATAAATAAAATGACAATAATACATAAATCACAACAGACTACTAGCAGTTAACTGACATGCCAGCTCCAGACCTCAATTAAACTGATTGAAAGATTATGTCTTCATCATATGAATATCAGGTACAATCCCTCCCGTTAGGGGTTTAGTATCATACTATCATAAAATATATGAGAAGAACATAACCTGTGTCATGCCAACATCTGTTTTTTTAGAAATAAATGTGTCCAAACCATCAATGATTCTGTAATTTATGAGGAGTACCCAAATTGCATCCATGCTTAAATTCGCATCGTCAGAAGTTGAATAACAGAGCTTTGGTTATTTTTTCAAATATTTTGAACAATTGGATATTTGTCCATGCTTACTCTTCTTTTTTTAAGAAATGAATACTTGAAACATATTATATTTTCTAATTTTAAAAAGATGACGTTTTGATGACGTCATGCGACGTTATGGTACATTTTGCTTTTTCAGTAACACTTCATCTGTTGATAAATACTGTGAACGTTTTGTGTATATCTAAATATATTTACCTATTTTGAAAGACATGTATAGTATCAAATCATAAAAATTCAAATTGTTTAGTCTCTGGGAGATCTTGTAAGATTTCCGCTGCTATTTTTGCTAAATAGGTGCAATTTGGGTACTTGTTGCAATTTGGGTACTGTGACGTTATACAGACTTTTTTCTAAACGCTTTCAGATATTGGGCTGTTTTTTGGTATATGAGTTACTCATGATGAGTTTTAAATCTAAGTTTAAGTTTCGTTCCACTCTGCTTATTTTTGCTGTAATTTCAAGCTTTTGACTTTGATAAATTGTTGAAAATCACAGTTATATAGACCTTTTTAACCGGATTTTTGTGACAAAAATGTCGGTTATTGATTTGGGGATGTACGGCGGGGGGCCGGGCAGGCGGGCGGGCAGGCGGGCGGGCAGGCGGGCGGCTGCGCGGGCGGCAATCAAATGTTGTCTGTGCATTAACTCATTAACTATTCAACCAAAGCTTTTAAAATTTTAATATGTTATTACTATACGGTCAAGTTCAATAATGGCGATTTTGACTTTTACGGTTCAGGAGTTATGGATCTTGAAAGATTGAAAAATGGAGATTCCAGTCGTGTCCGTGCATTTACGCATGAACTGTTCTACCAAAGCTTCCCAAATTTTAATATGTTGTTACTGATGACAGAATGGAAGTCAAGTTCAATAATGACGATTTTGACTTTTACCGTTCAGGAGTTATGGTTCTTGAAAGATTGAAAAATGGAGTTTCCAGTTGTGTCCGTGCATTTACGCATTAACTGTTCTACCAAAGATTCCGAAATTTTAATATGCTGTTACTGATGACAAAATGGAGGTCAAGTTCAAAAATGACGATTTTGACTTTGACCGTTCAGGAGTTATGGTTCTTGAAAGATTGAAAAATGGTGTTTCCCGTCGTGTCCGTGCATTTTCTCATGAACCATTCAACCAAAGCTTTTGAAATTTTAATATGTTGTTACTGATCATTCTGATGACAAAATAGAGGTCAAGTTCAATAATGACGATTTTGACTTTTACCGTTCAGGAGTTATGGTTCTTGAACGATCGTAAAATTGCGTTTCCATTCACGTTGTTGCATATACTCATGAACCATTCAATCTAAGCTTTTAAAATTTTAATATGTTGATACTGATGACAAAATGGAGGTCAAATTTGATATTGCAATTTTCACTTTCACCATTCATCAGTAATGGTTCTTGTGATATTGCCAGGACACAAATAAATGTTAATAAATCCGGTTTGCTGTCGTTGTGACAGCCTCTTGTTTCTAAATGCTTTCAGATATTTGGCTGATTTTTGGTATATGAGTTACAAATCAAGTTTAAGTTTCGTTCCACTTGGCTAATTTTTGCTGTAATTTTGAGCTTTTGACTTTGATAAATTGTTGAAAATCACAGTTATATGGACCTTTTTTCTAAACGCCTTTAGATATTGGGCTGATTTTTGGTATATGAGCTAACCATGATGAGTTACAGATCAAGTTTAAGTTTGTTCTGCTCCTCTAATTTTTGCCTAAATTAAAGGTTTACAACTATGAAAATTGTTGAAAATCACAGTTATACAGACATTTTTCTATACGCCTCCAGATTTTGAGCTGATTACTGATATGTGAGACTACCTTCATGTTTGTGTCCACATGTGTTATTGAAATTGCAGATTTTTCAATTTTTTGAGATGGGGCCATCGGTGTCGCTTTGAAAAATCTAGTTACTCATATGCATTATAACAGTTATATTTTAACATAGATGATTCCTGTGTTGTAATTTTTCTTAGAAAAAAAATATAATAAAAGTATAATAATTAATTAGTTCAGCAAGTTTTAAAGATTGAAATTATTATCATAATGACTCGCATGAATTAATCCTTATGTTTGCACAACCACCCTGATTACATGCTATAAAACTGTCAATGAAGTACAATTTATAGCCTGGGGAAAAATATTGTAAATCTCCTGCTTAGTTAGACATAATTGAAATGGAAACCGTCTGCATCTTGTGGATTAGAAGTCAGAACTTTTGATTAGTTTGTTAATTTTTTTTATTCTCTAATCAAATTATAACCAATATATATTTAAAGTGTCAAAAAGGGGTACATGTATCTATACATCATAATTTTTGCTGTAATCAATTAAATTACGATTTCATGTAATTGCAAATGTCTTCAATTACAGATTACTTTCGATTACTGGGAAAAATGTAATCAATTACAATCCATTTAATTACGATTACAATTTACGATTACCCCATCCCCGGAGTGACCCAACATAACTATCAAACTTCTTGTGAGGGAACTAAAACCTTTGCCCCAGATTAAGAACCTGTTTTTGGGGATATTTTAACTTTTCCATAGACTTTCCAATTGAAATCATACAATAGCTATTTTTCTCTAATAATGAGAGCTTTAAAAATCTCTAAAGCCAATCAAACATTTAATTTGGCTGTGTAAAAAATTATTTTCTAGTGACAAAACTAACACACATTGTAAGAAAAAGAGACAATAATAACCATTATAATATACATGAAATATATATATATGTTCCAGACCGTATGAGTATTTGGACCGTACGCGTACGGTCTGACATATATTAAGAAGTTGGTCAAGTTTATTAGATAAAAATGCATATAACAGATCAACATAACTTAACTCTCAAATTAATATAAAATAGTTCAATTTTAATTGAAATAAAAACTTTATATTTTAACTTTTTAAAAAATTCACGCTAATTGTACTTTAAAATCTTTTAATCTCTTCTTGTATTCAGCATGTCGATCTGTAATATATATTAATTGAATTTTGATCACTGAAATTGAAGATATCAAAGTAAACATAATGTGAGAGGACAATTGTTTTAGAATATTTAGCAACTTTACAAAAAAATGCAAATGCAAAGGAACATGCATGAACTGCAAACATGATAATGTAAAAAATATTACGTAACTTGTGTCACCTTGGGCGAGAGTACCAAAATAGGACTCAGATATACAATTAAACAAATATTTAATTATACCCCTGCTTTGAAAAAAAGGGGGTATACTGTTTTACCTCTGTCTGTCCTTCCTTCAGTCCGTCAGTCCGTCAGTCTGTCAGTCAGTCCGTCCGTCCCATGAATATTTTTCGTCACCGAACACTTGTTTGATTTTACACATGATAGCCAAGTTGAAAATTTTTTGTCACATTTTTCTCAAGAACTACAATACAAGGATTTCTGAAATTTGGTTTAAGGGTTAATATAAGTCAGCTATACCGTGTGATGTGTTTTCAGATTCATCACTTGACAACTTCCTGTTTACCGAACACTTGCATATTTTTACACAATTAATATTATCCACTTGCAGCGGGGGTATCATCAGTGAGCAGTAGCTCACGGTTTCACTTGTTTCAATTGTTCGTTTGTTCATTTTATCCATCTAATTGTAATAATAACAATTTGTAAAACTTAAAATAAAGATTGTGATAAATGTTTGTTTAAATTTAACCCATATGATCCAATAACATGTATAATCAGCTCGTACTGGACCATACGCGTATACTCATACGGTCCGACCATACGAGTATATGTATACGGTCCGGACCGAATACTCATATGGTCTGAAACATATATATATATATATCATTAAAGACAACTTCAGATTATATATGCCTCATTTATTTATCTGACCGTCCTTTTTATTCTTTGTCCTTCTATCCCACTTCAGGTTAAAGTTTTTGGTCAAGGTGGTTTTTGATCAAGATGAAGTCCAATCAACTAGAAACTTAGTACACATATTTCCTATGATATGATCTTTTAATTTTAATACCAAATTAAGAGTTTTGACCCCATTTTCACGGTTCACTGGACATAGAAAATAATAGTGCAAGTGGGGCATCCATGTACTATGGACACATTCTTGTTTTAAATAAGACAATAACAATCAAAACCAAGGAGTAAACAAAGACTCTCAAAACTAAAAGACATTTACACCAACAGTTATAAATAATAAATAAGAAACAACATGAGCTCCACTAAAAACCAGGAGTGAAATCAGGTGCTCTGGAAGGGTAAGCAGCGTATATGGCACCCGTCATGTTATTTTTTTTATCAGTTCATTAATGATGGGAGGGTATATGACTGAGGGAGAATGTCAGATATGATTTCTGACACTTTTGTCATAATGGCCTATCAGCTCATGATGGTGACCGTAAAATTTCTTGAGTGATGACCTTAATTTTATTGATTCATAGCCCTGTCTTAGCAACTTTTGAGAAAGCAGTATTCCTCGTTCAACAAAATCAACATACTTTGAGCTAGCTCTAGAGTAACATATCAATTGAGAAGCATGTACTCCATATGCTGGTGCCGCTGGGATGTTGCTACACAGAAATGGAAAGTTGACTATAGGAAAATTAAAATCATCGTGTTAGTCATAAATTTTGGTATTTAACCTACCATCAGTAGTCATTTCGAGAAAAAGGTCTAAATATGAAGCAGATTTATCTGTGTCGGTTCACTTGGATATATTAAATGTAAGTGATCAGTGAATTTATTATAAAAAATTTAGAGACAGTACATCATCAACATACCGAAAGGTGAAATTAAAAGACTAAGCTAATTTCTTTTCTCCTTTCTGAAAAAGCCCTTGGATAAATTCTGCTTTAAATTATATCAACATGCAATAAGAAGATGTTGTATGATTGCCAATGATACAACTATTTACTAGAGACCAAATGACATAGATGTTAGTACCGAAAGGTAACTGTATGACCTTCAACATCACTTGAACCGTTCTAAAGTTATACCCCTTTGCAAATGAAAAAATTGCAGAATTTTTTGTTTCCTTTCTCTCACTTTAATTTGCCTAAAAAAATGTTATTTAATTACACACAATGCTTATTACCACAAAAAATTTTCACTGAAAAAATTAAAACTATCTTTACCTTTTGGTACTTGCAAGCACTTAGATTAATGTTCTTCAGTTTTATCCCTTTATTGGGATACGATTGCTTTCAAGCAATCTGTAGACTTATACCGGTGGCTAAGAGCAATGCCAGCACGTCAATCGTTTTATTCTAAACGTTAAGGAACATCTCAGATTCTTATGATTGTCTTGCTTTAAAAGGTAAAAACAAACAAAGGGATTGAACTAAAACAACTTTATAATGTTCTTTTCATAATTTTCATGTTTGATAATTCCCTTGACTTGTATGCATGTTTTTAACAACATGAAACTGATATTTGAGATTGTACTTCCATAAAGAAATAGAGAACCAACTAGGTGGTATAGGGAAAATGGTAGTATTTCATTTCCCAGCATTAGGTTGGCCTTTTTGTGTACCCAAGACAGGTGAAGGAAGTCAACTTAGGAGCGCTGTGATTAGATGTAAGGGTACAATATATTTTTTTATTTATCTACGAATAACTGCAGTGTGTAATTTACAATATAAATTTTAAAACCTATTGAAATATTTTCTAGAGGATTATTTGAAAAGGCTTCCAAAATTTCATAAATTTGGTGTAAAATGACGGTGGGCATGAATAACATAAACAAGCTCCGTTGGAAATTGGTCATGATACTATTTGGCTTCAATTTTTAAAATAGAGTAATAAAGTACTAACACCACACATAATTGTTTTATCCAGGTTTTTATCATAAAAACTGGTAAATTTAGAAAATGTTTGTATTGTCGCCTATGGCAGAATAAATAGTACCGTTTTCCCTTTAATAAACATTTAATATACGTTCTTGCTCCAGGGTTTGTTTTGGAAATTATGCGCATGTGTATAGTTTTCTTGATTTCAAGGGGGTTTAGGTTGAATGGTTGCTCTGGATTCTCCACTCAATTACTTATTTAATAACTCATGGGATCTTTTCTATGTATGTCTGCTATTGAAGGTTATTGTTGTTGCATAATTATAAATCATATGCATCATTTAAATTAAAATAAATGTAGTCCACAATCGTAGAACACCCCTTCAGGCGAAATGGAGTCTTCTATATTATCGTTTCGAGTTGTCTCCCTTCCGGTAGTAACTTCTGAATCATATCAACACGTCGAGTATTATCTTGTTCTGTCAATAAACGTCGTATTATATTAAAAACGATCGCAATTGAAACCGATTAATGTGTACGGAAAGGAGTCATGATCACTGACCCAAAGGAAATTAAATTTATATTTAAAGAGTTAGGAATGGGGTTCCTCCTAGAATTAACGTAGGAAAATAGGTGATAAGATATGAAGTGAAATACCACAGGCACTAGACGTTCTGTCAATAGTATAAAGATATTGCCTGTGGAAATACCTTCTCTCTGACACTCTGAGTCTCAGTGACTGCTGTGGAAAGTAAACTTGGAATTGATAGTACAAAAATAAAAACACAATAGGCCTAATTACATTGTTCATACACTTTTATCTGGGATTGGCTATTTTGTAACTATTTTACATGTGCAGTTGAATTAGTTTTGAAATAATATTATCCAGCTACATGTAAACATGTGTCAATGAAACAACGGCAATCGTATCCCTCAGAGCAATCTGCTCTTTGATAACTTTATATGATATGCAAGCTGGGGCATCATCATTTATTTTTGTCAGGGAAGGGCTTTTATATATGGGTAAGACTAAAATCTAAAAAGAATGTGTCAACAACAGAATTCTACTGTGATTGGCCAATATTTTTAACTATACCTTTACATGATATATAAATAAAAATGACTGGTTATAAATTTCATGTATCTGAAGTGCTTTTCTTGATAAATATTCATTAGGAAGTCTGAACGCTTGATATTTGAAAGCCAAGAACCAAAACAGTTGAAGAGCTCTATTGATCACCAAAGATGGACATAAAAAAAAACCAAAATTCATCTAAGGTCATCTTTTACTATGGGAGTTAAAACCATAGTTTATAATTTAAAGATGATTTAATGGACAATTTTAGAAAGGTAATATACTGAAGAAAAATATTTGAAAGTGCCTGGTGATTGATATGATGATTTATTGATAAAAATTTAATGGCACTGGCTACGGTTACATGGAAATGTAACAATAATTAAAATATTATTGTTGCATTGGAGAGTAATAAGAGTAGGTGTGCAGTTAAATACTTTAAAAAAGTGAAACCATTGAACTATATTTTTCGCCTTTGACAGTCACACTCCTAATCTTGAGTAGTATCTTTAAGAACATCAAAACCATTAATACGTAGTAAAACTAATCAAGTTGTACACCATTTGTTGAATAATAATATTCTATTATTTATCAGTATTAAACTACAAGTATTGTTTAGTACATATGAAAGAATGAAGCAATACAACTATAGAAGATTTAAGTTTAATCAATCTAGCGTACATTGCTGTTTTTCATGTAACAATAATGTAATGTAACCGTAGCCTCAGTAATTATTGTTACATTTGTAATTAATCGGTTCCTTACCCAACTTTGCATTCTGGCAATTAGTCTCCAATGTAACAATAATATTTTTATTATTGTTTCATTTCCATGTAACCGTAGCCAGTGCCAAATTTAATTATGACTAGATTCCCTGTTTTCCTTCTGTCACTTTTAATTATTACTCTCTAATCAGACAAGTACACTGCAGCTTTTACTTGCCCTATGATAACTTTCGTCTGTCACTAGCAATTGGACAGCCTTTAATGTCAACCCTGCTGTAAGGAACTACTGCAACCAAGCTTTTGTTTAAAGGGGCACTAGCTGTCAAATTCATGGTCACCGATTTGACTAAAATTCTCATATTTGATTTATAACAATGTAAAACATTTATCCAAACTATCAAAAGTCAAAAATAAACAGTTTACAGAGCATGGGGTAGATAATATATAGGTTCGTTTCCTGTGTATTTTAGTCCAGACGCCATCTAATTAACTATCGATTTGACTTCAGATGACCATATAAGCGATGTAAACATAAATAAAGATATGAATAGATTAAACCAACATGTGCAATTGGATTTTTATACGCCCGTCAAAATTTTGACGGGACGTATTATGGTATACAAATGTCCGTGTCCGTCCGTCTGTCTGTCCGGCGTAAACATGTTGCACCGTAACTTGAGAACGACTTATCCAAATTTCATGAAACTTAACATAGTTGTTTCTTATGATGGTCAAATGATCTGTATACTTTTTGGTGAAAATAAGATTTAAACTTTTTAAGTTATGGCACTTTGTAACTAAAACAGGGGTGTGTTTTTTTCACATGTCGCACCGTATCTCAAAAACGATTCTTGATTATGGCTTAAAACTTTAAACACTTCTTAGTTATATTAATCTTAATATCTGTATACTTTTTGGTGATGATTCAAAATTTTATTTTTGTGTTATTGAGTATTTTGTAAAAAAGTGGGAGGTTTTTTTACATGTCGCACCATATCTCATAAACGATTTATGATTATTGCTTAAAACTTTACACATGTCTTTGTTATATTAATCTAAAGATCTGTATACTTTTTGGTGATGATTCAAAATTTCATTTTTGAGTTATTGAGTATTTTGTAAAAAAGGGGAGGGTTTTTATACGCCCATCAAAATTTTGACGGGACGTATTATGGTATACTAATGTCCGGTGTCCGTCCGTCTGTCCTTCCCTCTGTCCGTCTGTCCGTCTGTCCGTCTGTCCGGCGTAAACATGTCGCACCGTAACTTGAGAACGACTTATCCAAATTTCATGAAACTTAATATAGTTGTTTCTTATGATGGTCAAATGATCTGTATACTTTTTGGTGAAAATAAGATTTAAACTTTTTGAGTTACGGCACTTTGTAACTAAAACAGGGGTGTTTTTTTTCACATGTCGCATCGTATCTCAAAAACGTTTCTTGATTATTGCTTAAAACTTTACACACTTCTTAGTTATATTAATCTTAATATCTGTATACTTTTTGGTGATGATTCAAATTTCATTTTTGAGTTTTTGAGTATTTTGTAAAAAAGGGGAGGTTTTTTTTTACATGTCACGCCGTATCTCAAAAACAATTTATGATTATTGCTTGAAACTGTACACACTTCTTTGTTATACTAATTTAAAGATCTGTATACTTTTTGGTTTGATTCAAAATTTTATTTTAGTGATATTTGTAAAAAAAAAAACAGGGTTGGGGGGGGGGGGGGGTTTCACATGTCCCGCCGTGTCTCAAAAACAATAAATGGTTATTGCTTAAAACTTCCTCAGAAACTATTTATGTTTATTGCATAAAACTTCCACACAAGACGTCGGGCGTATCATGCGCTCATGGCACAGCTGTTTATTTTTACATGTTGTGCCGTATCTCAAAAACAATTTATGATTATTGCTTAAAACTTTACACACTTCTTTGTTATATTAATCTAAAGATCTGTATACTTTTTGTTGATGATTCAAAACTTTATTTTGGAGTTATTGAATATTTTGTTAAACAGGGGCGGTTTTTTTACATGTCTCGCCGTATCTCAAAAATAATTTATGATTATTGCTTAAAACTTTAAACACTTCTTTGTTATATTAATCTAAAGATCTGTATACTTTTTGGTTTTGATTCAAAATTTTATTGTAGTGATATTTAGTTTTTTGTAAAAAAAAAACAGGGTTGGGGGTTTCACATGTCCCGCTGTGTCTCAAAAACAATATATGGTTATTGCTTAAAACTTTCTCAGAAACTATTTATGATTATTGCATTAAACTTCCACACAAGACGTCGGGCGTATCATGCGCTCATGGCGCAGCTGTTTATTATAGGTCTGTTCTATTTTATTTTATAGATTGAAAATAGATGTTTCTCATTGTTTTTGGGGAAGACGGCTTCAAGCCGTCAATCCCCAATGGGGTTGACCAGAGTGACATTCCCTCACATCATTCATTTTGTTTTTATACCCCCGCTTTAAAAAAGGGGGGGTATACTGTTTTACCTCTGTCTGTCAGTCCGCCCGTCAGTCCGTCCGTCCGTCAGTCCGTCCGTCAGTCAGTCCGTCCCATTAAACTTTCGTCACATTTTTCTCAGGAACTACACATCCACCCTTTCTGTAATTTGGTATCAACATTTATATATGTCAGCCATACGGTGTGATGCGTTTTCAGATTCATCACTTGACAACTTCCTGTTTACCGAACACTTGTCTGATTTTACACATGATAGCCAAGTTGAAAATTTTCGTCACATTTTTCTCAGGAACTACAATACAAGGATTTCTGAAATTTGGTTTCAGGATTTATATAAGTCAGCTATACCGTGTGATGCGTTTTCAGATTCATCACTCGACAACTTCCTGTTTACCGAACACTTGTATGATTTTACACATGATAGCCAAGTTGAAAATTTTCGTCACATTTTTCTCAGGAACTACAATACAAGGATTTCTGAAATTTAGTTTCAGGATTTATATAAGTCAGCTATACCGTGTCATGAGTTTTCAGATTCATCACTCGACTACTTCCTCTTTACCGAACACTTGTATGATTTTACACATGATAACCAAGTTAAAAATTTTCATCACATTTTTCTCAGGAACTACAATACAAGGATTTCTGAAATTTGGTTTCAGGATTTTTATAAGTCAGCTATACCGTGTGATGCGTTTTCAGATTCATCACGCGACAACTTCCTATTTAAAACTTGCATATTTTTACACTATTAATATTATCCACTTGCGGCGGGGGTATCATCAGTGAGCAGTAGCTCGCAGTTTCACTTGTTATAGTGTGGAAAACCCCCCAACAAATCTTACTGAGAATGATGAGATGGGGAGACACAAATGAATAAATTGACTTTAAACACTTTTTTTACACATTTCCCTTCTGTTTCTCTCGAAATTATCGTATATTGAGCTCTCCTTTAAACTATTTACGTTTCTTTTACAATCCGGAAAAATCAGTATGACGAGATATTCTAAATATATCCAACCTACATTATATTTTATAGTGACGTCATTGTTGGAATGCCACACTACGCATAAGCAGGGATATCCTTCACTGGTTATTTAAATCATTCTCAAAGATTGTGCACTTATTAAAAAATAGTATTTGTTAAATTTAAACATAATGATGGTTGCTTAAATTGATTCAAACATCAACATGCAATACTTTAATTTGTAGGTCAACAACTTTCAAAGTAACCAAAAGTCCGAGGGCCTACATGAGATTGGAAAGAGAAACGAGCTTTTCCATTTTTTTTCTGTAAAACTCTGTTATGAGAATCTTCCTCCAATTCAGGAGCACCTCAATTTATGAGCTAATTATCCACTAAAATAAACACTTAAAATGTGACATTTAGTATATGATAAGTAGTCTTCCATTAAAACTAAATTTTGTGTACCAACATAGTCATTGTAATAGTAACAACAACAAAAATACAAATGTTGCATTTTGTAGTTTAAACCTATTTATTCATGAAATTTTACAAATATTTCAAAATGTAGGATTTGGAAACAGGCTTCACACAGTTTACATCAATCATATTGTTATTTTTATTAGTACCTGTATCCCTGTGATGAGAGATGTAACTGGGAACTTTATCGATGGAAATTTAAAACTGAATAGATTTTTCAGTCCTAACTTTCTTAAGAAAAAAGTTAAAAATCTTAAGAGTACTGTCACAAAAAGTGGAAAATGACCTTAGCCTGCAGTTCAGTCGTACACTATTAAGATTTCAAAAATAATTGTAGTTGTTGTTAAATGACAGAATTCAACTAGTTGAATTTTAGATAATTAACTATCAACTTTAATTGAATGTTTAGATTTAGAAGATGCAGATCTCTTACATTGGTCTAAATTTAATCCTAAACTAAAAAAACGAAATTACATTAAACAACAATTGATTGCAATAGTGTCAACCTTCCACATGTTCTAGCTGTTCTTTTTTTCATTCTTTTTATGAAGACTATCAAAAGATACCCCCCCCCCCCCCCCAAAAAAAAAAAAAAAACCAACATGAAATAGAAACAAGGGCCGTCTTTCCCCTCCGAGCTATTCAGCTCTTTGATTAACCTTATAAGAATGATTTTATATGCATCGCATTAGTAATCCAATGATTTACCGTAGTTTCACTTTCATTGTTGACATTCTGTTTCTTTAAATAACCAGTACACGTACAATGCATGCGTTGTCAATTTCTAGCTAGGGGTTAAATTGAACATGAATACAGATTTAAAGAGGTCGACTCATTCACTTGCAAGTGAATAACTAATTATCAATGTTTCTTAGCGTAATTTGACAAAATTGGAACGTTTTTGGCTGCAAAAATGCGAATTGTTATTTCAGTTTCATTATTGATTGAACAGAAAAAAATCAAACTTTAGATTTTTTATATATCTCGTAGCTAGTGCCCCTTTAAATGAAAATTTTTCCTTTAATTTGGAATGCCATTTATCACCATCACAACTTCAGTGGCAGTCAATCTTACTAAACAAGAAATTTTTTAAAAAGAGAATGAAAAAACGCTTTATTTCAGCAAAATGTTATGCAGTCAATTGCAGATTTGTAAAAATATAATTGTGAGGCACAAACTGTTTTGATTTATTTTTCAGCCATCTAAAAAAAATTCAGCAACACCTTCTACAAGCAGCTTGTTTTCTAAAGTTGGCCAAACAAGTATTGGCAAGTTAACATTAAAGAAGGGAAGTACAAGAGTAGCAGCAGATTATTTGAACTCTGGAACAGATCGACCAACAGGAAGTTGTACTGAAGTTATTGAAGGTGAAACAAGTGCTGCGGTTAAATGTCTCAGTACAAAAGAACATTGTTCTTCTTTCAAAACGGAAACTCAAGCAGATAGAATGTCTTCAAACCAATCAAATTTTACTGTTGTTAAAACTAGCTTAAACCAGTTGAAAATTGATTTAAATCAAGGTAACAAAAGTAACAAATTCTTTCAAAATGAAGCAATTGTTATCCCAGAAACACAGGTTTGTCTGTTAGAAAGTACTCCAAAAGTCAAGGGTCAAGCTGATGAGGGAATCATTCCTGATACTCCACAAAGTGATAAAAATGATGAACCAGTAAAAAAGAAATCTTTTGGAAGAAGCTTTCTAAGCAGTGGGGCTAATGTTTCTGAAAACCCATACATTCTAAAGAAAGAACATTTAAAAAAGCAACCGGTTTCTAAAGCTAGAAAAGGCTTGATATCTTTTTCTTTTAAGTTTAATGCATATGAAAAACAGGACAATGATACAGAAAGAGAAATAAATGTTCAATGCGAAGCAAACACATGTATAGAGAATGAAATTGAAGATTCATGTAGTTTACAAAACAGATTCAGTACACATGAAAGTGGCAGTCAATTATCTGAGAAGGTTACACCTACAAAAGTGTATCAAGGCAAAAGGTCTTTTCTGAAACGTATGTCAAAATGTGGGAGTTCCCCAAACTCAAAAAGATTTGTTTATTCAAACTTTGGTGCAAACAATGGAAAAGATAAATTGATGTCTAAAAATGTTAGAGAGCATATGACAGGAAGTAGAACTGTTATAAAATCAACTGTTGATGGAAATATAAATGATGAAAACCAGGAAGTTGGATATGACCAGAACTTTCCCAGTAAACCTGAAGAAAATCACAGTAAGGAAGAAAAAAACCTAAAAGAAAAGCATAGTCATGATATATACAATAGAATAGCGGACCAGAAAGAGAATAAAGATTTATCCAGCCAATCAAATATTTCTAAATGTTTACAAAATGAGACTGGGTCATCATTTTCATATCAACTGTCATTGATCAGAAAACAGAAGCCAGTAGTTTCAGAAATGAAAGTTGATGAAGATGACTGCTTATGTGCAATATTGAATGAATTAGATAATGATAACAAAGAAAGTTCAAAGATGAAATCTTACCAGCCACCTGTTATGTCTTTAAAAAAAACCAGAAATTCAGGACTAGGCAAATTATCATGTAAAGAAAAACCTGAGATAAATGAAAGCTTAGAAGAATCCTTAACAGAAGATGACATAAAGTTTCTGGATAAAATTGATGAGAAAGTTCATCAAAAAGTTAACAAAGAAATTCAGATAAGAGAAGATATGGTCAGTAAGCATGGCATGAAAACAATTGAAACTACTTTCCTAAAACAAAATTTTGTAACAAAGAAAAGATGGAAAGACAGGAAACTTTCAAACAATCAGAAAACAAAGGAATCTGACTCTCACAGTGCAGATGACATCATTCCAACACAGTCAATTGTTGAGATTTTAAGCCAGTTAGGGAAAGATGACATTAAGGAAATAGGAGATATTCCAATTGGTGGATTTTCAGACCAGTTAGAAAAAGAGAAATTGTCAAAAGAACTTGGAACACAAGCTAAAGAAAAGTAAGATTTAATACCATTTCAATGTTATATTTAACTTGCTTATATTTAAAAAAAACCACCTAAAACTTAAGTACAGTACAATTAAAAGGAATAGGTTTCCATACTCCAAATATTGCAATGACAAATGAATGATTCCCCATGTCACATCAGAAAACTCTAATATCCCTTTCTAAATTCTTGATGAAAATTGAGAGGGCTCTCTCCAATTATTGAACAAAACTATGTCCTATGACTGCCTGCAAACCAAAATGGTGGACATGGCTAAAATAGAGAAGGGTAAAATGCAAGTATTGGCCCAAGACCACAATTAATGACCCGGCTTTTCGTTGTCCACGAATATAGTTCCTTTTAATTAGAGTGTATTTTAATTTTTCTTTCCCTTCCTGACTCATTTCTTAGATTTTTTGGGGTGCAAATGAAAGAAGAGAGTTGAATTAAATTTTTGGATGTTGTATTTAAACTGATTTTGATATGGAATGAGTGATTAGGCCAAGTGCAAAAAGGTAATATTTACAGTTTTCGGAACATCTCTTGATTTGTCAATAGGGGTATGGATGTGTATTGGCTAAATTTGTAAAAGTGATTGGTTCAATCTTTCTGAATTTTGGATATATATTTGGACTAGGACTATACATTACACACACAAAAAATTTGACAAAAGTGCATGGTGCAATTTTTTTAATGATGCAAAACGTTATAAAGAACTGATAGAGGAATTAATTGTGGTCTGTGGCCTATTGTCTATTATTTTTAAAACTGTTATAGATAGAGATAATCTGACAGTTGAGCACTACCTATTGTCTATTTAAGGTAACTCGATACCAAATGGCGTATCTCCCGATTTCCAAAATTTTT
The DNA here is from genome assembly GCF_963676685.1 of Mytilus edulis. Lineage (NCBI taxonomy): Eukaryota > Metazoa > Mollusca > Bivalvia > Mytilida > Mytilidae > Mytilus > Mytilus edulis. Next base: position 40,503,690 of record NC_092349.1, on the reverse strand, counting down.
GGCATACGTGTACTTTGAATCGAGTTACATCGGAATATGTAATAAAAGATGGGGGTCACCATTTTTGTTTTTTTGTTATTTTCATAGGAAAACATCAATTTTGGCGACAAATTTACTTAGGTAAATAGGGGAAATGCCTTTTTTTGAGCTTACCTTTTTAGATTTTCGAATGGATGGCTATTTTCTTATATACGGAGAAAAACAAAAAACTAACATAATATCCAGGATTGCATAGTGAATCCATACACATATAGAAACTCATATGTCACCATCCTTGTTTTTGAAATAAATGGCTTCAAAGTTGATCGATAGGCCTAGAATTTGACCAAAAACGTGTGACGTTATGGTGTACGGAATATATAACGTTCTTCCTTCTCAGAGAAATGGAGAAAAAATATGTGTCGGGATCTGAATGAGTATATTTTATTTTCATTTCCCCTGTCGACTGTCGTGAAGTTCCTAGTAATGCAATATAAAATTCTACTGAATCAGATATAATTTTATTTCGTCCTGCACATGGAATTTCACTCATATGAATTAATATTAATATCGCCTGATTTTCATATCAAATGAGCATATACTTGAAACTTGCGTGAACAGGTTCCATGTGAATCTTATGATAATAGTTCATGCATAAATCACCATAATTTTGTACACGTTAAATACACGTAAATATTTGAAATAAAATTATTCAAACAAAAATCTTTGTTCTAAAATTTGATGAAAACCATAAAAAATACCTTCAGATTTTTGTTAAGTTTGCGTGAAAATTAAATGAAACATTTCACGTGAGATTCATCCAATTACTGATTTTAACTCCATCATATTAGACAGTGGTGGTATGTATCATCACTGCATCCCGTGATGCAGAAATATAGTATTTTAAAAAATTTGATTCATTTAACAGTTTTTTAATTGCTCGGTTTGATGGTTGTTTAACGTTCAGTGGCAAATAGTTCATGCATGTTCGGGACGATTCTAGTATACCATTTTGAAAACAGTTGTTTATGAAAGACACATTTGATGCACCAGTAAAAAAAGATTAAACATTCTGTTATCATTGTGAAAATTATGAGGAAAAATAATGATCCTGATAAAATACACTTTCCAAAAAGTAAAATAACAAAACTCCAAGAAAATTTCAAAACGAAAAAATCTCTTATCAAATGACGAAATCAAAAGCTGAAAAAAATCAAAAGAATGATAAACAGCTGACATATTCTTGGCTTGGTACATACAATACATGTAGTATAGTGTACTCTGCGTGGTGTAAATGTGTTACTTGTTTGCTCAGCAAGTCTGAAAAACCTTGAAAACTGTTAACCCGAATAATTCAGTTGTTATATTCCGCTTACTACATTAAGTAAGTAGGAGAGATCGATTACGGGGAGGGACTGAATTATTCGGATTAGCAAACTGTATGCAAAATTTCACAAATTTCAACATTCTGTCATTTGTGAAAAATTATTTACATAACAAATCTTGAGATCATATATGCACTCTTTATATAAGTAAAACAACTGCGAAATTTAAAAGTTCCAGCTTGAAATTCAACCTGTAACAGATGTAAGCCGTAGTCTGTACTCTGTGTGCCTTTGTATTTTATCAAAATGCGTAATCCAGCAACCTGTCATGAAACAAAAAAGAAAATCCAGACGATATGCGCACCCATAATATGAGTAGTAACACCAGGTACATACTATGTCATAGTTTTAAAGCTGAACCAAATGACTGTAGTCCTAAATAATTAGCCGAATTACCCTATATATACTAAGTGCGGGATTAACGGTCGAACGGACAAATGTTAAACACTATGATGATACCTGCTCTATAAGTAATTTGGTGACAATGCATATTTTTGAATATGCAGTTCATATAATGGAATGGTAATTTGGAGATCTGAAATGTAGTAGCAATGTAAAAAGGCTAGCATTTCCTTCATTTCGTCTTTGATGGAAAGTTGATTAATTGGAAATTTTACCGCATCTCCTTATATTTCATTATGGTTTGAATTTTCTGGAAAAGAGCAAAAGTTTTAAGACTTCAACTAATATTTACCAAGAGACTGAAATGTTACTGTGACAATTATACTACACATACTCAAAATTTTCCAACGTTTACTAAAACTACAAATAAGAAGTGTAAAGATTCTATTCCAATTAGCATTAGTCACGATTTTCTTGATGTCTTCAAGGTGTTGATGTCGTTTAATTAATGCCCAGCTGTTGCTATCTTAGGCAGCAACCATTTGATTTTCTGGGGGGGCTATGGTTTTTTTTTCAGTGCAAACTTTTTTTTTTCGCCTTCGGCGAAGAACAATCTATTTTTTTAGCGACAAACCGAAGACAATTTTTTTCTTTCAATTTTAGCATTACATATAGTGGCAGCTGAGGGTGAAACAAACAATTTTTTTTACTCAGGGTCCAAAACAAATTATTTGTTTCACCAAAACCTGGAAACAAACTTTTTTTTCCAAAAAAAACCATAGCCCCCCCCAGAAAATCAAATGGTTGCTGCCTTATCAATTGCATATCACATATCTCCATTTATCATTCTATCAGACAACTTTGTACAAATAACATGTACATGTACACAAATTTTTATTTTTTTTATTAGGGCCCCGCCTTTAGGTGGGTCGCCCTATAGTGATCAGTCTGTCCGTCCGTCCGTCCGTCCATCCGAAACTAGAGAACCATTATGATTTCATACTTTATACTTTACATGTTTATTAACCACCACCAGAGGGTGTGTCATGATGTATGTACAATTTCCTAGGTCAAAACCTTTAGGTGGGTCGCCCTATAGTGATCAGTCTGTCCGTCCGTCCGTCCGTCCGTCCGTCCGTCCGTCCATCCGTCCGAATCTAGAGAACCATTATGATTTCATACTTTATACTTTACATGTTTATTAACCACCACCAGAGGGTGTGTCATGATGTATGTACAATTTCCTAGGTCAAAGGCGGGTCGCCCTATAGTGATCAGTCTGTCCGTCCGTCCGTTGTACCGTACGTAACACTTTAACTTTGTGTCCGCTCCATATCTAGAGAACCATTATGATTTCATACTTTATACTTTACATGTTTATTAACCACCACCAGAGGGCGTGTCATGATGTATGTACAACTTCCTAGGTCAAAGGTCAAGGTAAAAAAACTTTGGTTTCAGTTGACAACCCTGTGTCCTTTGGTGAAGATCGTGTCCGCTCTATATCTTGAGAACCGTTATGATTTCAAAGTTTATACTTGACATGTATATGAACCAACACCAGAGGGTGTGTCATAATTTATGAACAACTGCCTAGGGCAAAGTTAAAGGTCAAAATCTTTGGTTTCAGTTGACAACCCCATGTCCTATGGTAAAGATCGTGTCCGCTCTATATCTTGAGAACCGTTATCATTTCAAATTTTATACTTGACATTTATATAAACCAACACCTAAGGGTGTGTCATAATTTATTTACAACTTCCTAGGTCAAAGGTCAAGGTCAAAAACTTTGATTTCAGTTGACAAACCCATGTCCTATGGTAAAGATACAATTTTTTAATGCACACTATTCACAGCGGGGCCCACAGAGATGGCTCCCATCTCAATGATATCTAGTTTGTACTTGTACTTTTACAAATAAAGTCTCATGTTACCCCAATTTCCATAATGAGCAAGCGGTAACGTAGATATTTAGTTTTGCGTAACTGTTCAATTTTGGTCTTCCTCGCGGTCTGCGTTTAAACTTTGTCAAATTTTTTGAAAAAATTAGAGGCAATGATTTAATTTTAACAACTAAAGTTCCAAGTGACAGGTGTAAATTGTAGGATTGATTGCTTTGATTATTGGTTGGTTAACGTCCAGTGGAAATTATTTCATGCATGTTCATGAAGAGAACAAGTTAACAATAAATACAATAGGTATAGGTTTTGCAATAGAGGCAGGGCATCCGCGATGATGGTCGGGAACATTTTAACTGACGCTATACATGTATATATATACGTGTATACTTGTTCTAAAAACTAATTTTAAGAAAGAAACTTTCCGGGCCTTTTCCGACGCCTAGACGCAAGTGGATACTCGGGGCTGGCTTTATTCAGACTGTAACGGAACCTGAATTTTATTATTATTATTTTATTTCTGCCGAATCAAGTGCCCATGTATTTTTCAGCCTTCGTTAACTTTTTAATGCTTCATTCCGATGTTGCTGTCAGTCCTGAGTAGACCTGGTTTATACTATTACAAAGCTGGCACTGTATTTTAAAATATTTCCAAAACTATATCGAATTTACTCTGTACAGACCAATGAATTTCAGAGACTGTTTACACATGGAACACGGGAAAAGTTATTTGGCTAAATAACCACTTTTTTACATTCCATACAAACAAACTATTTTCTGTATGATTTTCAACGTCTGTATTGTGCTTTTCCATCTAATTATATCCGTATTCTCATCCAAATAAATTTTAATTTTGTCCGAGCGGTGTTTTTGATGACCATTTTAAAACAAATTAATAGTTGTAAAATTCCCTATTTTTTCACTCATCATCCTAAGCTTTTATAAATTAGATTTCTACTTTCAAAACAAAATTTCATGGGGATACGGTGTGAATTATGAATAAGTACTTATTGCAAAAATAAACCAAGGTTTACTTTTATAAATTGTTATTTGGATGGAGAGTTGTCTCATTGGCACTCACACCACATCTTCCTATATCTATACCAAGAATAAAAATAAAGTGATAAAACTGTGTCTATAACAGAACATATATAGATAAAGCATGCAGATGCTTAAATATCAAAGAAACAGAATATTTAAAAAGTAAAGTAATACTTTTGAAAGATTAACAATGAGAAGATTGATTGCCGGAAAACGATAAAACAGTCTATGTCAAATAACCGCTACGTATTGCATCAAAACTCTCTGCACTCTGCATCTAGGGAAAGTTACCGTTAAAAATGTCACACAAAACCCGCTGCATTGGCTTATAGTGCGGTGACAGAAGTGTAAAAAGTCGTCTAGATCGCGAGTTTAATCTCCCCAAATAACACACGGCTAGAAATGGTCTTAACTTAAAGACAAATATGTCTTCTTTAGTTTTTGCCCTGTCGTCAGAATTTCGTACGGTCACTTTTTTCTAAAAAGTTGTTTTAATGACTGGTAGTATATTGGAGAGTTTCAACCCCCCTTTTTCAAAATGTAAAAAATGGGTATGTTTGCTTACATTTAATTGAAATCGTTTTTCCTGAAGCTATTTTTACATGTCAAAATATGCTATTCAGTATTTTATTTTCTTCTAATCTATAAAATTTGTGAAGTTCAGACTATTTAAAATTGAGGTAATTTTAATTGCATATTCAGAATCAAACTTTAGGTTCTTCTTCATAGTAGTAATAAAAATTATCCCATAATATTTTAAGCATATAGTATTTAATAAAACTAATAAGTGATAAAAATTTCGGAACCAAAATATGAAAAAAACCTTAAAAAATCAATGGAAAAAGAATGGAGTAAAAATCTTCAATTTCAACACGGAACTCAATCACTTGCCTTCCGTCCCATTTTGTGTTTTAGTCAATAATTTGCTCTCAAATGATATATGAAATTACTACCTTTTTTGCTATTATATACACATATTTTCAATTAAAGTGCACTGATATATGCCACATACTTTGTTTGTATATGTTTATATTCTATGTTTTTTCATTATAAAACATCAAATATACTTTGTCAGAAAAGTCTTATTGTAAAATCAAAATAATTGACGGATAGTTTCAGTAAATATTCCGTGATATGTCAAGTCCTTTGCAAAAGAGGGACGAAAGATACCACAGGGACAGTCAAACTCATAAATCTAAAACAAACTGACAACGCCATGGCTAAAAATGAAAAAGACAAACAAACAACAGCACACACGACACAACATAGAAAACTAAAGAATAAACAACACGAACCCCACCAAAAAACTAGGGGTGATCTCAGGTGCTCCGGAAGGGTGAGCAGATCCTGCTCCACATGCGGCACCCGTCGTGTTGCTTATGTGATAACAAATCCGGTAAATGGTCTAATTCGGTAGGTCACATTCATGAAAGGGGAGGGGATTGTAGTTACGACGTAAGAAACATATCCGATATCATTTGTGAAACGGTTATTCCATAGCTGTCAACCAACTCGTGATGGCGTCCGTAAAATTTACGAAGGGATGATTTCAACTTCACCATTCGGAACTCTTGGTTTAATAGCTTCCTTGTGAGCAGCAACCCTCTATCAAGAAAATCATGATAGCAAATGCAAGCACGGGAATATCGTATTAATTGGTAGAGTATACCCCGTATGCAGGTGCTGCTGGAATGTTGCTACTTAGAAATGGAAAGTTCACAATTGGAAAGCTGAAATCATCTCTTTTGTCGTAAAGTTTTGTTTGTAACTTGCTCAATTAAGTCCAAAGAACAGACAAAAGTCGTTAAATTTTATGTAGTGAATAAAAAATATGCTAAAAAAACCTCGATTGAAATTTTAAGTCAATTTACCAGTTTAGGGAAGTCGACTTTTGTATCTGCATTGCATAAAAGATTGGATGAGGGGAACATCAAGATGTTTCATGCGATAGCTGTTAATTTGAAGAACTCCGTGCAGGAAGTTTGACGACATACAATTATATGACTGTTGTCCCTCAGTTTCGGGTATTAAGTGTACACGTTCTAGAATGCAGTCGTTCATCTGGAGCGCTTGTATATTTTATTGGAACAAAAATTTTTAGAAAGATAAAAAATTACTCAAGTTTGAATCAGATGAGCGTATTAAAAATGTTTTATCCGTGTCAGATAAAGTTAAAGTTGAAATAGTTTCCCGTCCATCTTTTAAACTTCAAGCACTCTGTCATTTTGGTTGCATTACAAAATATTTGCTAAAAACGAAAACAAATAAATCCAAACCCGTGGAAGCAGATATTTCAGAACACGATACTGCTTTTACTTAATATTCTATTTTGGCTATTGACAACGATTTAATGGTCATTCCTCATGGCATCGTTACTTGATAAATATAGATCATTTCTTCAGGCTGATTCTAATTTAAAATATTCTACATGCAAAATGCAGTCTAAACTCATTTATTTCTATAGAAATTCAGTTGTAAAACAACTTCAACAAGTTCAAGGCAAATATAACATATTATTTAGTAGCAAATTAACTATTTTAGATGCCATATAAGCTTGTAGTCAATTGAAATCTGACCTCAAAATCTCAATGTCAACTGTAATAGACACAAATAACGGACAGATATTTAATTCCGCTGCAAGTTTACTTAGAAAAGACATCGAAACTCTAAAGAAGACTACCCAACTTTGGATGAATTGTTTCTTCCTTCTTAATTCAGTCAATGCCTTCGTATTTATTGCAATTCATTCTATGGTTACTGAATGAAACTGCATACAGCCTAGACTATTCTCAGGAAATGGCACCTACAGCCTAGACTATTCTCAGGAAATGGCACCAGAGAAATTGTGGACATGCTAAGCAATTGTTGAGGCAATCTATTTTATTTTACTCCTTTTCATTTAGTATTGGCTTTACAAATGTACCGTGAGTTTGGTTCAAAACACCTTGTTGAAACATTGAATGCCAATGGATTTTATGCTTCTTAAAATAAAGTGCGACGCTATCTAATGTGTTGTGAACCATGAAATTGAGCGAATTCAAGATAGTGTGTAATTCTCGTATGATATTTCCCCAGCATCTTTGCAGACAAGCATATGGATGTCATCACACCTTCCTAAACCCCCTCATAGATCTCTGTTAAATCTTGGATGAATTGATAGGGATGTTTGAAGCTGGTAATTTTTAGGAACAAATGTCTTCGGACTTCCTACAATACCTTGTCTGTACTTGTAAAGAAATAGTTATCAAAAGTACCAGGATTATAATTTTATACGCCAGACGCGCGTTTCGTCTACATAAAACTCATCAGTGACGCTCAGATCAAAATAGTTAAAAAGCCAAATCAATACAAAGTTGAAGAGCAAAATAACGTGTTTGCTATGAGCAGAACCTTTCATGTGCAGACCTGTGGCCATGAGTGAAATGTGTAGAAATATTAAAACATGTCAAAATGTTAGAAATAATTATAAATTAAGGAATGTATCTCCCTCATGCAAAGCTCTGATTCATTTTACGGATTTGGCTATACTTTTTTGAACTTTTGGATTATAGCTCTTCATCTTTAATATAAGCTTTGGATTTCACATATTTTGGCCACGAGCATCACTGAAGAGACATGTATTGTCGAAATGCGCATCTGGTGCAGAAAAAATGGTACCGTTATTGTTATTGTGACAGTTGATGAAAATGAACATGATGGATATAAGGGTTGATTTGGTATAAAGCTTGTTGCACTGGTACACACGAATCCAGTCCCGAGGTTAGGGGATTGTTGGCGTGCCCTTAAAAAAGTTAAACCCCGCCACTATCTGTATGTGTCAGTTTTAAGTTACGAGATGGTAATGCAGTGTTTGTCGTTTGTTTCTATATACTATATTGGTTTCTTTATTATTTATTTTGTACATTAATCAGGCCGTTTGATTTTTTGTTTGTTTTACATTATTCGTTTCGGGAATTGAAGACTTTGCAGTATGACTTTTACTCATTGTTGAAACCCGTACGGGACCTATAATTGTTTTATGTCTCATTTGGTCTCATTTGCAATCATATCACATCTTCTTTTTTTATATGGAATACTTTTGAAGTCTGTCGTACGTTGCAAGGGAAAAAAAGGGGGGATATAGTTAAAAACCTATAATGTAATAGATATTAACCAGAGTTAAATACACAACAAAAGATAATACTATGGTAGCAGTAATAATTGTGAAAAAAAAACAAAAAAACAACGAGTAGTCTATAAAAAACCTGAAGTATCCGCAAATTCAATTTGAGGTCATATTTGACTGTAGTGTTCTATGGCTTTGGTTTGATACCTCACCCAATATGATAGTTTAAAAAATAATTTTAAAGTATTGTCCTGCATGACACTTGATTTTTACCTGAAATTGATATTTTTCATAAGGTTTAGGTGCTTTTAACATTTTATAGGTTGAAAACTTGATTTTTGAAGTTTTGTTTATATAACGTCGTTTTAGGATTTCCAAAAAAATCTCAATGATTAAGGTTTATGTATAATAACAAACATTACTAAAGCCAAAACAGTATCATTTGTATTTAGGTAGAGTTTAGAAATAGAAAAAAAATGTCAAAATTGAAACCCACCCAAATTTTCATTTTTTTTACATATGACCTTTGACCTCAATTTAAAAAAAATGTGACCATATCAAGTCCTGACGACAGGCATATTATCATAGTACACGATTTCCTCTTTCCAATGATATAGTATGTAGGTGTGTGTTCGGTGGGGAGATTAAATTCCAAAAAATCTGCCTTCAGTTACCGCACTATTATATGTGTGAATGTTATTCGATAACGTCAGGAACGATAACTCATGGCGTAACGTCATTTGCTATTGTGTTACCTTAAGTCAACAGCCAAGGGACTTCTTATAGGAGTGATTGCCCTGGAATTACAATTTTTTTTCATTTTTGCATTTTATCTTTAAAACTATAATATAGATAAATAGGAAGAAACTTCAATTAGCAAATTAAGAGCACATTTGTTTCTAACCTAAACGATGTAAACGATTACGCGCATAGTCGTTTAATCCATTTGTTTCTTACATTTTTTGGTCAATGTTGACATCGTTCACATAAACGATGTACGCGCAAAATAGTCGCGTAGTCGTTGATCGTTTATCGTTGAGACGTGTAAACGATATATTTGTTTCTGCATCTGTCGTTTAAATAATTACAAGCACGTGTTGTTTTCGCAAAGTCCTGGTTATTTATTTCCCGCACTTTTACCTGTTTGTTTACAGTGCGTGAGTGTAATCTATTTCTGTCTGACTACGTGGGGTCTATAAAGTTTATTAAACGATGTATTTGTTTCTAGCAGCTTAATGTTAACTAAACGATAGTCATCGATGACAAAATTTCGGGTTAGAAACAAATGCACTCTAAAACTTATCAGCAAGATAGTAACTACAAATAAGCTTCATGGCTGAAATCATCAGTCAACTCCTTATCTGAGTTATTGCCTTTTGATTAATGTTTTTAACCAATTTTGCGTTTTTGAGATGATCTTTTGAAACACTGCTAGTACTGCTAGTGAAAAAACATCCTTACTTATTTGTTTGGGTATGATCAAAGACAGGTTTGTTAAATTTCTATAGTAAATACATTGAAATATGGAGATTCATGTAAGACACACCAAAATGATTATGTTGAATAATTGTGTGCTATAAATACTGTTGCCTCATTATTCTTTTTTTTTACAGAGATGTTATGCAGCCAGTTTGTGTAAAATTTGGACGACATAAAGTTGACAGACTTGATCGTCACAGGTACAAATGTATATTTTCAGACCACAAAAAATTTCATGAGGCCTGCAATTTTTGTCTCACCTGTGATAGGCGAAAGTAGTCACATGAGAAGTACAATCAGGTGGAAATGTGAACTATTTATATATTTATTTTGACCCATCTGTCTGTCAGTCTTTCAGTCCTGTTACTGACATCCCAATTCCTCTAAAACAACAAAACAGAATTTCATGAAGAACATACTATATAGATATGCATAATGACAGGAAATTACATACATGTGATTCTTCTGGCGGGAATCAAAATCTACTGATTTTTAGACCCTCTTCCGTCCATCTCGTTAATATTTGAAAACTTCCGCTTTTTGAAAATGTCAACCTCGTAAAATATTCAGTGCACATTTCATTTGAAAAAATCGATACAGACAGAGAAAAAGTCTGAGAAACTCGAAATTGATATGGGAAAAGTCTGAGAAAAACAAAAGTTTCCTGTTATTGATTTTGTGTCAAAAGGTTGTAAATTTAGGTGTTTAGGATTAGGCTGTATATACAGCAATAAATTAAAGATACTATGCAATTAGCTGGTGATCGCCTAGATAGCTATAGTTAAAGACACAAACCTGGGTGATTAGAAGTGAAATACTGACATAGGATTTAATTGTACAAGTTGTATAAACAACAATTTAATTTGATGCTGTTGAAAACATAAACCATTAAACATTTACTGAACCTCAATGACAAATAAAATCAACTCAAATATGATATTTATGGCTTGTTTTCTATCCAAGCCAATGTAATATCTATATAAGTATAGTTGTTTTGGACAATTCTAAAATTTTTGGATTTGACAAAATGCAAACTGTATGTTATCACCAAATACCCCAGCAGCAAATAAAGAAGACAAAGTATCTAACCAAAATCAACTCTGCCTGGAGATCTGATTTCAAATGGTGCAGATCCAGTTCCAAAGGTCAAGACCATGCTTACTACCGGTACACTTCATGCAAAGCTGACTAATGACTTGACCAAACTTATGAAGACAGCTACCCACCAGCAAGCCTACAACTCTATCAAATTAACACTTTCTGTTACAAGCATGTTCAGAAGTGGTACCAAAGTTGGCAATGTAGCTTAATCAGAGGTTCTTTTTGCCAACTATGTATGATGGCTGATCACTTTATCTTGAATTATACATAATGAATAAATATTTGAAAACCCCTTATATATATATAAATCATCTATTTTCATCAAGGATATTGAAGGTGTATAAAGGTATGGAAATATTGTTCTTTTAACAAAAAAAGGAAGATATGCAGTTTAAACACAAAAAAAACCCATTGCGTACGTCAATAAAAAGGTCGATAAAAAATCTCCAGTTATGAGGCCCAAACTCCAGCTGAAAAATTCCAAATCTCCAGTTGTGTCTTGACAACTCTGTCACATGTCTGAAATTATGATTCCATTTTTGTCGAGCTTTCGATTTTAGTCGAAAAAGCAAGACATAGCGATCCTACATTCCGTCGTCGTCATCGTCAGTGGTGTCCACAAATATTCACTCTGTGGTTAAAGTTTTTAAAATTTTAATAACTTTCTTAAACTATACTGGATTTCTACCAAACTTGGACAGAAGCTTGTACTATTTTTTCTTTGTACCAAAACTTGGAGACAGAAGCTTGTTTATGATCAAAAGCTAGTATCTAGAAGGAAATTAAGTTAAAAATTTGTTCCTGCGTATCTGTGATTTACTTATAAATGGACTTTTTCTTCTAGTAAACATTACATACAGTCTGCTGTTAAAGTTTTTAAAACATTTATTAGATTCCTAAACTATCCAGGATAATTTTTACCAAATTTGGACAGGAGCTTCTTACAATCAAAAGATAGTATCAAGAGGAATATTTTTATTGATTTTTTTCCTTTATTTTTGTTGAGCATGCGATTTACAGCAAAAATAGGCGAGACACTGGATTCCATGGAACCCTTACGAATTTTTTAGGAGTTTTGCCGCTGTGTTAGTTGAACAATCAGTCTTCATCAGTAGTTACACTGATAACTGAATATTATCTTTCAAAATCAATGATAGTGTCTGGCTAATTTGGAATTGTTCATTTGAACACACTTTTTAGTTTTATATACAATATTTGCATAAGCAATCATTGTAACAAAATTGTTTAGATCCATTGTTAAATTCCAGAGTGACTGAAAACTTTAATCTGATCTGATTGTTAAATTTGAATTATTTCTTAAGAATAATCAGTAAGGCCAAAAAAAAATATATGTCTGTTTCCTGTTTCCCGACCGACCCTGACTCAAACCCCCCGACCCTAGATCTTTTTATTCAAATCCGGAAAAAATCGTTTCTGGTCCGGAAAAATTCATTTCCGGTTCGATCCAGGTCCGTATTTTACTATGCCCAAACAATCAAAATAATAATAATAATAATAATAATAATAATAATAATAAATTCTTTATTTAAAGAGGGTAAACACAGTTAGTTACAATCACTAATCTTCCCTGAGGCCCTCGTATACATGTATGCAATACAAGTAAAAACAAAATGATAATAATAAGAGAAAAAAGCAAACATACAACATATAAACACAATTGTATAGACATAATACATTTTGTAGTTCAATGTACATGTACCATGATTAAAAGATATAAAACAGTTACATATCGCATGTAGTAAATAGACCTAGAATATACAAATCATTAAAATCATACATTCTAAGAGTAATAGTTGCAATCATTTCAGACTGAATATTGGGACTGTCTCAAGTATTGTTTTATAATTTGTTTAAAAGAATAAGTGTTTTGCACTTTACACATTTCATAAGGTAGTCCGTTCCATAAAACTGATCCAGAATAAGCAAAAGATTTTTTAAACAGTTCAGTTTTTGGCTGCTCCCAGCACAAATGTGCTACAATTAAGGTTTAAAAAATGTCAGCACTGGGAGGATTATTCAATTAAAGCTTCTTTAAAGGGATTAAATCATTTTGGGGTACAGGACCCTAACCAAACATGACATGTAACCGACTGCAAATCTGACAGGGAGTGCAAAAATAAATTAAAAAAAAAAAAAAAAAAAAAAAAAAAAATCCCGACCTACCGACCCTGATTTATTTGCCTTGGAAGCAGGAAACAGACATATATTTTTTTTTGGCCTAATGAACAATTTCAATTTAGTCTTTATATCATTTTATTTTCTAAATTCAATATCTTCGGTATTATAAATTAGGTAAAAAAGAGGTTTGAAAATAAATAAACATGAATATCTATTGCAAGACTTTTTTATGGTAATAATATTACATGTACTTATTTATGGAAGGCAATACATTACAGAGGCAGATTTAGAGGGAGGTGACCCCCGTCCCCCTGGGCCCCCTTTTCTGGGAAAAATTTGGTTGCTTATATAGGGAATATGTATCCATTATTATTGAACTAATATACATATTTGTTTAGGAGCCAGCTGAAAGACGCCTCTGGGTGCAGGAGTTTCTAACTACATTGAAGACCCATTGGTGGCCTTCAGCTGTTGTCTGCTCTATGGTCAGGTTGCTGTCGCTTTGGTACATCCCCTATTTCCATTCTCAATTTTGATTTTACAATGTTTTCTTTTTGAGAACCATTAAATGGAATGAAACAAAATATGGCATGAATGTTCCTAATAAGATGCTACCAAATGTTGTTACTTTGTAGCCAATCAATCATCCAAGATGGTTGTCAGTGGGGAACTTAGTTTAACAAAAGTTCCTATGGGAAATACATGCAAATGCTTTTTCTAGAGGAGCAGTGATTGGAATGAAACCAAACATGGCATCAATGTTCGTTATGATGTGCTGTTGAGGACTTTTATACTTGTATCTTTATGGATTTAGATATACTGTAAACTGAAAATATATCAAGAAAAGAAGATCGTCAAATAAGTCAACATGAGCAAAATTGTTGCCTTGGGACAGGTGCAAACAAATGCAGCAAGTTTGATATAGTCTATATTGTTTATTTCAGAAATGGAAATGATTTGTGTTTACAGTTAACAGATGTATTTACAAAGAAACAAAAAAACTGCATACTCTCAGGATTTTGGTTTGTATGATTTAAATTTGCAACTTATTATTCAAAGGAGTAGGTCCCAAAATATAACAGTTTTACAAAATTGTTAAAATGTAAACTTTTAGTTATTTATTGGACAGTTGAATGCTTCTGCTACATAAATATGAGCTGTTTTTGACAATACAATGCACATATATCGGGTTTTAGCACCATTAAGTCATGCTAAATTACTGAAATCTTCAAAATTCTATCATTTTAGTTAAATTTTAGACGGTTTCCTTGTAAAACGAAAGTGGCCGCATTCGTGTTCATCCTTAATATTGAAATGTAAGTTGTATTTTATGATAATACATAACATATATAAAGGTTGTGGATGAACACGGATGCGGCCACTTTCATTTTTGACAAAAGCCATCTGAAAAGTGACGTTTTTTGGCATATCTGAGAGATTTTTCATATTTGAGCTTGAATCGGATCGTTTTTAATGACTAAATCAGTTAAAATCTTTCACTTATACTAATTAAATCAAGTGAAATAGACACTTAAGTCTTTAAAAAGTGGTCAAAATCTTTCGTCAGATGAAACTGAAATTTGAGGCCAAAATGAGTCCTTACCGGACCTACTCCTTTACTTTAAAAAAATGTTAGTGGTATTGCAGTATAAATGTAGCGCCTGTATTCAACAAAGGACAAACCCATACCATATAGTTGTAGGGCTAGGCCCTATCAATACAAATGTAAAACAATCCTAAAATGAAAAACAATGACCTCATCTATGCTGAAAGCTTTTGAAAGAAAAGCAAATTATGGCAGACAGCAACCAACTCATAAATGCTTTGAACATTTTTCATGTAACTTTGGTGAATTGTTTACATCTTTTGACATAAGCTTCCTTTTGATTTTTTTAAATTTGATTTTGTTAAATTTTACGTTTCTAAGTTGTGGGATTTAATTTATAAAAAAGGAGAGATTTTCCAGTTTCCAACCAATATCCTTAAAGTTCTTTGATCAGATTTCATTAAAACTCTGGTGACTGATTTATATATAAATAAGCCCCCTTTAGTTTTATTATAAATTTCCTGATATGACATTGTGAAGTTTTTGAACTTCATTCTTTTAAAAAGCGAGGGGCTTATCATGTGCTCATTTCGCAGCTATTTCTTTCTTTACAAAGAACTGCAGTAAATGCAACTCCCAAGATTAATGTATTCAGAATGAGCATGACGTAATCAACTGATAGATGGCGAAACATTGTTATCATAAATGTTAGCTTAATTTGCCAAGGGTGGAGAGGAGGGTAGTGGATCATATCCCTTGGCTAGCAAAAGTTATAAGAAAACAAACACAACTATGGGAACTGGCCTGAAAGAGGGCAACTTAGTTTTGTATATGAATTGGACCTGAAGAGTGCAACTAAGTTTAATTTTGATATACCCCCCCCCCCCCCCCCAAAAAAAAAAAAAAAAAAAAAACAACAACCAAACTATGGGATCTGGCTAGGAAAAATACAACTTAATTTTTTTTTATATCAAAACTAACATACATAACTATTAGAACTGCCAAGGAAGAATGCTTCAAAGTTTTGTTTTGAGATAAAAACAAAAACTATTATTATGATAATTTGGAAAGTTTCATTCGTTTAAACAATCACCCAATGGTCATGTTTATTTATACTGTAGAAAATGAAAATTATTACATTCATTAATTATTATACCCCAGTTTGACAGTGGGGGGTATACTGTTTTACCTCTGTCTGTCCGTCTGTCAGTCCCTCTGTCAGTCCATCATTCAGTCCCTCCGTCAGTCCATCAGTCCCTCTGTCCCATGAATATTTTCGTCGCATTTTTCTCAGGAACTACAATGCAAGGATTATACCCCTGCTTTGAAAAAAGGGGTATACTGTTTTACCTCTGTCTGTCCGTCTGTCCCATGAATATTTTCGTTGCATTTTTCTCAGGAATTACAATGCCAGGATTTCTGAAATTTGGTTTCAGGGTTTAAATAAGTCAGCTATACAGCGTGATGCTTTTTCAGATTCATCACTCAACAACTTCCTGTTTAGCAAACACTTGTATCATTTTACACATGATGGCCTAGTTGAAAATTTTCGTCACATTTTTCTCAGGAACTACAATGCCAAGATTTCTGAAATTTGGTTTCAGGGTTAATATAAGTCGGTTATAGCGTGTGATGCGTTTTCAGATTCATCACTTGACAACTTCCTATTTACCAAACACTTGTATCATTTTACACATGATGGCCTAGTTGAAAATTTTCGTCACATTTTCCTCAGGAACTAAAATGCCAGGATTTCTGAAATTTGGTTTCAGGGTTTAAATAAGTCAGCTATACCATTTGATGCGTTTTCAGATTCATCACTCGACAACTTCCTGTTTACTAAACACTTGTATCATTTTACACATGATGGCCAAGTTGAAAATTTTTTGTTGCATTTTTCTCGGGAACTACAATACAAGAATTTCTAAAATTTGATTTCAGAGTTTATATATGTCAACTTTACGGTGTGATACAGTTTTAGATTCATCACTCTACATCTTCCTGTTTACCGAACACTTACATATTTTTACACTATTAACATTATCCACTTGCGACGGGGGCAGTAGCTCACAGTTACACTTGTTATTATTATTACAAAACTAAATGCATTGGTTGGTGCAAAACATGTGCTTCTGATTATTGATAAAGACATTTGCAAACATGATGAGGGTCATTTGACAAAACAAAAATTTATAAATTGTCTTTTTTTTTTTTTTTAACTTTTAGGGCAGATACACATGTTTCTGAAAATGATATTGTAAATATTGTTGGAAGTTTTGATGGAGACACCTATCATATCACAGACAATAATGGCCTAATTGTTGTAAACCCTGATCTACTTCTATCAGGTACAACAGTTGTATCAAGTGTCTTTTGTATGAGAAAGTAAGTAGTCTCATGTTTTGTCAACAATTGTTTTAACTTTTGCTAATGTCACAGTTTGATAGGAACTACTTGTGAGAGTTCAAGGATATTTTCTATAAAGTTGCATTACTATCAGTACAAATCATTTTCTATTGACTTTGAATTAATTAGCAATTTTCAGTGTTAATTGTTCTGATTAAGTTAGATTAACAAGAACTACTTGTGATAGATTAATGATAAAAATATAATAGATAAATAGACACTTTAAAAATAATAAAGATGATTAGCATAGCAAGATCTACTATCAAGTAAAATTTAGTGACTATAGTTGGTAGACCACCTTTTATAAGGAGTAGTTGCCCTTCAAAGAGGATTTTTTTTTAACCCTTTTTTGTGTTTTGAACAAAAACTGAAGAAGATAGAAGGATACTAAACAGAATAAAGGATCAGTAATACAAGATCAACAAAGTACTCTCAGATCTGTTCATTGTGTCTTTTTGTGTCGGGATGTATAAGGACATGGCCACGTCCACTTGTATTTTTGTCCATCTGATGAGTTAAGCCTTTTTCAACTGATTTTTGTCGAGCCTGCAACTTTTGTTGCAGAAAGCTCGACATAGGGATAGTGATCCGGCGGCGGAGGCTACGGCGGCGGCGGTGTTAGCTAACTTCTTAAAAGCTTTATATTTTAGAAGATGGAAGGCCTGGATGCTTCATACTTTGTATATAGATGCCTCATGTTACAAAGTTTCCGTCAGTCACATGTCCAATGTCCTTGACCTCATTTTCATGGTTCAGTGATCACTTGAAAAAAAAGTTCAAATTTTTTGTAATGTTGAATTCTCTTTTATTATAAGTAATAGGATAACTATATTTCATATGTGCGTACCTTGCAAGGTCCTTATGTCTGTCCGACAGTTTTCACTTGACCTCGACCTCATTTCATGGATCAGTGAACAAGGTTAAGTTTTGGTGGTCAAGTCCATATCTCAGATACTATAAGCAATAGGGCTAGTATATTCGGTGTATGGAAGGACTGTAAGGTGTACATGTCCAACTGGCAGGTGTCATCTGACCTTGACCTCATTTTCATGGTTCAGTGGTTATAGTTCAATTTTTGTGTTTTGGTCTGTTTTTCTCATACTATATGCAATAGGTCTACTATATTTGTTGTATGGAATGATTGTAAGGTGTACATGTCTAGCGGGCAGATGTCATGTGACCTTCACCTCATTTTCATGGTTCAGTGGTCAATGTTAAGTTTTTGAGTTTTTGTCTTTTTATCTAATACTATATGCTATAGGTCAACTATATTTGGTGATATTTTATGATCTTTATGTCAGTCGAACAGGTTTTATTTGACCGTGACCTCATTTTCACGGTTCATTGCACTGTGTTAAGTTTTTGTGTTTTGGGCTATTTTTCTTAAACTATAAGTAATAGGTCAACTATATATATTGTATAGAAGCATTGTTAGCTGTACATGTCTGCCTGGCATGGTTTATCTGACCTTGACCTCATTTTCAATGTTCATTGGTCTTTGTTTAGTTATCTTGGTTAATGTTAAGTTTATGTGACAGTTGTTTTAAAGCTTAACCAGTGATTTTGCTAGCGCTCGTCACTTTCGTATTTTACGAAAGGGTTTTCTCATTGACGAAAGTATTTCAAATCAATTTCGTCACTTTAATTTTGAAAGTGTAAAAATTTTTTCGCAATAGTCTATAAATCTACCTGTCTTCATGTTTTTGACAAGTTTATGACCTCCAGGTAATTAACATTTTCAACAGGTGTTACAAGTTGTGATTACAACTAATCCGCTTATCGCCATCAGATGGGTCACTTATCCGTTATTTATTAATTAACCCCATAATTGAATGACCATCATAATTATTTCCCCAGGAAAATCAGTCAGTCGGCATTTCAACAACCAGGAGTATAATTTCGTCATTTAATCAAAAATGTAACAACCCGGACAGTTCGCATTTGAATTTCAATATTTCCCAAACGATCACAATCTGAAGTTAGTTTGTCGTAGATTCGTCATTCGAAGGCATTTTCGTCATATTTGATTTACATTTTCATCAAAAACTTTCGACAATTTCCATTTAAAATAAAGAACTTTCATGTGTTTATTCAAAAAGTTCACGAGAAATGTTTTAAACAGGTGCTTCCTGTATTGTGTTCTACGCATGCGTGAAAGTATCCTTTTGACTATTTATAGACATTGAAAAAAAACGTAAAATTCGAAATCATTTAGAATCAATTAAACGAGGGACAAATATATATCTCTTACTAAAGGAATTTAAATCGAAAAATAATAATTTCCCGATGAATCCGGACTCGTTTTGAATTTATTATCCACGTGTCACTTCCCGTATTCGTTTCATTTTAAAACCGAAAGTAGTAAACGTGATCTATTGTTGATTTGTTTACAACCTCCTTTCAGTCATTATAATCGTTCCAAAAAGGATATAATACATTTCCAACTTGATAGAAATGATATCCAAATATCGACTTAGACGTTTTATAAGGATAATGATTATGCAGTGAAATAATCATTGCAAATTAATTTCTGCTGTGATTCCTTGTTTAAAAAAAATAGAATCCAACTTTTGTTGTTCAGGAATGACCCCTGGAATAAACTGAAGAGAAATTGTGAACTAAATTTGTGGATTCCATGTCAGAATCTTTCATAATAATGGCCAATACAGTCAAATCATACAATAACTGCCAATCATGCTGGTGCCTCAATCCCTTAAAATCTGACAAAGTCAAAAGATGAAGCTAGTAATATACATCATTGTTCTATTGCTTATACACAAAATAAGGTTGATTTTAATAGCGCGCAAAAGTGACTAAAGCCCTCAAAATCCTAGCTTAAACCCTGGCTTAACTTTATACTTAAAGACTATCAACATAATATCAATGATTAGTATAGAAGGCGAGACATTTCAGCGTGTGCACTCTTGTTATAGTTCATTCTTATGTTGTACTGTTATACCACTGTCCCAGCTTAGGAGGAGGGTTGGGATCCCGCTAACATGTTTAACCCCGCCACATTATTTATGTATGTGCCTGTCCCAAGTCAGGAGCCTGTAATTCAGTGGTTGTCGTTTGTTTATGTGTTTCATATTTGTTTTTCGTTCATTTTTTTATATAAATAAGGCCTTTAGTTTTCTCCTTTGAATTGTTTTACATTGTCTTATCGGGGCCTTTTATAGTTGACTATGCGGTATTGGCTTAGCTCAGTGTTGAAGGCCGTACGGTGACCTATAGTTGGTAATGTCTGTGTCATTTTGGTCTCTTGTGGACAGTTGTCTCATTGGCAATCATACCACATCTTCTTTTTTATAAAACCGATATTTTTGTCATGAATGCCGTTCCTTTCTTCAATGTTGAAGAGTTTACTTTGTTAAATGTGCACATATACCAAGGTGAGCAACACAGGCTTTTGATTTCTAATAGAATGAAGACAGAACAATAAAAAATATCATGTCCATTAAAATACACCCACTTAAAGTCTTAAAAAGGTTAAATCAAATGTTTAAAGTCCTTTCTAGCCTGGACATTATCTGCTTCCTTATTATGGCTGTTCTATGTTTAATGATACATTTGTAATAGATGCTTTCTTGTCTGTCCTTAATCTAGCTTTGCAGTCTTTTATTGCAAATAGGTGATGAAGTGGCTCTGGACTTGTACATCCCGTCATTGTGTTAATGTTCTATAATAATTCTCATATTCTTGTCTTTTGTTTTTCACGGATGTTTCCACTATATAGTTCAGGGGCGCTTAGTGGGCCTATAATCGGCCGGCACCCTATTGCCCCAAAAATGCTATTGTACTGACTCATGTGTTTCAGAACTTTTGGTATAAGGCAAATTTGTGGAAATGCATATGCCCACATGTGCTCCCAAGAAATTGTCAGTGCATCTACTGCTAGGGCCCTTTAATGCTTAATCTGAACACAAAACACTGGTGCTTTGTGATTGTCTCCCAATGCAAACAATATTGAAAAAATTGTTTGAACCACTTGACCGTAGAGTGTCTATCTGTTAGGAATATTTTGTTGTGTGACAACTGATCTGCCAATATATTCCTTCGACCTGCTATGTGAGCTGACCTTATAACTATTTTTTTTTTGATTGCCATTTGCCACAGTCCCTAGTCTTGTAGCATAGATCAATTGATCTGGTGCTCCATTGTTTGTTCACATAATGAACTACTGTTGTATTGTCGCTTTTGATCAAAACATTTTGCCCCTGTAACTTGCGTAGAAATTATTGTACTGTGTAATGTACTGCCTCTAACTCTAAAAGATTGATGTGAAAAATTTTTTGGATTTCTGTTCATTTGCTCTGAAAAATCTGACCCTTCATGTGACCCCCAAAACCATCTGGGTCAATATCCCTTATGCGCCTCCAATTGAGGAACACAAAAGCTGTGTTTAAATAAGAAATCGCGGTGTAGTGATATTAGTAGATATAGGAAGATGTGGTGTGAGTGCCAATGAGACAACTCTCCATCCAAACAACAATTCAAAAATTAAACCATTATAGGTTAAAGTACGGCCTTCAACACGGAGCCTTGGCTCACACCGAACAACAAGCTATAAAGGGCCCCAAAATAACTAGTGTAAAACCATTCAAACGGGAAAACCAACGGTCTAATATATATATAGACATGTTTTTATTTTTAGACATGTTTCTATTTTTAACAAGTGACTGAGCTTAACCATTTTTGTTAGTTTGAAAAGTAGATGAACATAAAATAAATATGTAAAATCTATGGTGCTATGAAATGTGTTCAAAGTTTTAATTTTCAAAGAACTTATTGTGTTAAAAAAGGGATTTTTTAACAACACGAGGAGCCGCATCACAGATGGATTTTCATGGGTATGCTGTAAATTTAAGTTTTTTTTTTTATCTCACTTAGTACCCTGAAAATTTAACCACATATGTGAAAATGTCTCAGTTTCGAAACAAGCCATTATACATATCCAAGTTTACAATATGGACTGAGTAACAGGAAAAACGTTTCCATTGCCACCTATTGACAATAAATTCATGATATTGACCCATCTGTGGTTATTGTTTCATTGACTGACCCCTGGTGAAGTGAGTTTCCCCTGGCTGTGTTGGCTCTGTCTAACCACCAAATCAAATGACTTTTCATGCGTAGTGTAAATGATGTTTGACAAAGTAGGTCTCTTGATGCAGTGGCTCGATACTTGTACATTTAGTCATTGTGTTCAATGATTATTCTCGTATTCTTGTCTTTCCTTTTACTAGTGTGCTTTGGTGTTTCTTTGAAACATATAATGTGACTCTGTACTTATACATCCCATTATTGTGCTATTGTAAAACATATTGTGTTCATGTCTTTCATTAAAGCTAATGTGCTTTTTATGCCCCACCTACGATAGTAGAGGGGCATTATGTTTTCTGGTCTGTGCGTCTGTTTGTTCATCCGTGCGTCCGTTCCTCCTGCTTCAGGTTAAAGTTTTTGGTCAAGGTAGTTTTTGACGAAGTTGAAGTCCAATCAACTTGAAACTTAGTACACATGTTCCCTATGATATGATCTTTCTAATTTTAATGCCAAATTAAAGTATGGACCACAATTTCACGGTCCACTGAACATGTAAAATGATAGTGCGAGTGGGGCATCCGTGTACTATGGACACATTCTTGTTCTATATGCCTTTTTATGTTTCTTTTATTCATATATGATGTGGCTTATTATATACTTAGGGTCATTTTGTTATTGTAAATTTGTGTATTCTTTTCTTTAATTTTTATGCCCCACCTACGATAGTAGAGGGGCATTATGTTTTCTGGTCTGTGCGTTCGTTCATTTGTTCATTTGTTTGTCCGTCTGTCCTGCTTCAGGTTTAGTATCGAATTCATAACAGTGTGGCTATGGACATTGATTGGCGCACTTTAATATCCCATTGACTGGGACAGATTAGGTGAACGATCGTCTATAATGCCCATTGCTCACGACGTCCTTAATATAAACATTTAAACCGTGGGGTCACCAAAGGTTCTCAACGCCTATATAAAATAATTCGAAATACTAATCAGGAATTTGTGTTTTGATTTATATTGATTAATTAAACGTCCTTTACTTGTGTTTTTGTTATGTTTCGACAATCAATTTTCATAATAAGATATCGCAAAGCCATGTTCTTTCAGAAAAAAAGAATGACTTACTGCATGCATGTATTGATTGATTATCTTTTTCGGATTTAACAATTTCGATTGTCGAGTTATGTAATCTTTTAACTTTTATCTGGTCTAATTTTATTTTAGAACGAATGCATAATCCACTTTCAAAAGTTGTGCAAATACGAAACATAAAGACAAAATATACTTCTGCCCTGTCTTTTTCGTACTTGAAAGTTATTGGATAGTAAGAAAGCTATTTGGATTAAACCTTGTGAAATTTGCATGCATTTACGTTATTGTATTGGCAAACTGTATCATTTGGTGTATATAGGAAACTTAAACCGTTCTGCTATACTGCTACTATACTTGTGAAAAACACTTGGCAACAGAAACGCATTCATCTTATCTATATAAAAAAAATCGACCCAATTTACATAGAAATGGACGTCTTCGTGCATTTTTGATCGCAAATAAAATATGTTCCGGACCTTATGAGTATTTGGACCATACGTGTATGGTTGGACCATATTAGTATACGTCCTTGGTATACCCTTATGGTCATGATATATGCGTATGGTCCAAATACTCATTTGGTCCGGAACACATACATGATATTCTGTGCGTTGTCGGTCGTCTATTTTTTTCTTTTGTTGATGGATTTGACGTCTTTCTGTGAGTGATTATTTGTTCATGACTTAAAACTTACTTGCAAATAATTTAAAAACAAGACTTGATTTATAAAAATGTCCAAACAAACCATGATTTTTTTTAAAACATACATCACCTCCATTGCAAAAGGCTAAAATTTGCCAGGTCTTTAATTTCAACTAAGTGAGTTGACTAAATTAATGTTGCGGACCATTTTCTAATTTTCATGCAGTATCCCTATTTTTGTTCTCGCTCATCTTTTATGTTTGTTTTTTTCATCCCAAGACCTCTTGGAGCTTTCATTTTATAAAGTGTGTATTTTGCTAATGGTTGAAGGCCATACGGGGACCTATAGCTTGATAACGCCTGTTGGTCCCTGGAAAGAATGTGTCTGATAGTCTATCACACTTCATATTTTTATTTTAACATGCAGTTATATCTATGATAAGAATGAAAATTGAATTGTCATTGAGACAAAAACCCAACCAAAGAGCAAAAAAAAAAAGAAAAAAAAGCCCAAGGCAACATGTAGATCTTTCGTATCAAGGGAATTGCTATAAATATATTTATTTCAGGTTAATAGTATTAGGCCATACTCAAGTTATAAAATAGATCTTGTCGTCAACTTTTGCAACCAGCTTCTATGTTTCTATAATGCACTGTTCATCTTTTTTGGGCTTCGACTTTTCCATTGGACAGACAATTTTGTTTTCGACTGTTTTAAAAAGATGCATTTTTTTACAAAATCATACAAGTAAGGAGTCTCTGGCCTTTGGTAGTGTTGTATGTTAATTAATGTTTGTTTATTTATTTGTTTAGGAAATAAGTATGACGTACATTTTCACTGAACTAGGACACTTTTTATAATAGTTTTCCGATATCGCTCGGGCTAAAATAATCACAAATATAATGCCTACCCATGCATTGAAAAAAACGGGTATAAACTACGCAGTGCAGCTTCCAACAAGAATATAAGATTTATTGATTTTCAAAATGCGACCAAAATTAAAAATTTGCTCGCAGCGGAAAAAAATCAACATTTTGATTTTCATAGAAATAAAATAATTGTTATGATTTACACACCGTTACTTTTTCCAATATAAATATTCGAACTATTTTGTTTGTTGTTTCCTTTATAAATTTACATCATTTTTAAAAAGACCACGCGTCTTCGATATTTAGAAGACTATAAAAGCGATGTTCATTATCTTTCTTCTGCTGTAAGTTTAATTTAGTTATTTTGTGTCATAATTGCCATCTCGTATGTTTTAAATTTGAATAAAGAAGATTCAGGTTGTCTTATACGTCAATGATACACACAAAAAAACACGATAACAAATAAAATAAGGTGCAACATTCATTCTCCATGAAAAGAATACATCACATGGATGTAATTTTTGTAAGAAAAATACCAATTTCGTGAGAAGTTGTGTGTTGGACTTGAAGAGCCAAGGCAAACTGACAAATATCTGAATGAACGAATCGATTTATGGTATATAAAAAAAAAAACAAAGCCCACATGGTTAGCATTGAATAAATACAAGGCCACTCTTAAATGATCACAACGTAGAAGTTTTTGTTCTCTTAATCAATAAGATATTTTCTGAAATTTTTTTTTACCATGAATAAACTTTTTTTTTATTATTATTATTTATTGATATCAGCTCTGGACATTAATATTCTTAAAAGTGAAACTGTTGTAAGTGATGGTATAACAATTATTTGAAATAAATTCCTTAAATGATTTGTGAAAAGAAAGTTTCATTTTATGTATCAGAATTTGTAACAAATGATTATTTAAATCCCCACTTGAAGGCCTCCGATAGACTGAGTGAGCATAAAATCATCGCCCACGACAAACAAGTTAAAGGTAAACTTTTCAGTACAATTACTAATAAACGTTTTACTGTCGACCACACTGTTATGAATTTCGTTCTAAGTTTTTGGTCAAGGTCAACCAACTTGAAACTTAGTACACATGTTCCTCATGATATGATCTTTCTAATTTTAATGCCAAATTAAAGTTTTGACCCTAATTTCACTGTCCACTGAACATAGAAAATGATAGTGCAAAGTTCAGGTTAAAGTTTTTGGTCAAGGTAGTTTTTGATGAAGTTGAAGTCCAATCAACTTAAAACTTAGTACTCATGTTCCCTATATGATAAGAACTTTCAAATTTAAATGCCAATATTAAAGATTTTACCCCAATTTCATGGTCCACTGAACATGGAAAATGATAGTGCGAGTGGGGCATCCGTGTACTATGGACACATTCTTGTTGCTAAATATGTTTGGTCTTTATGCCATTTTGTGCTTCTTTGTTACATATTTGTTTGTTTTTATAGTGATTTAAGATTATAACACATTGTTGACTGCTGTACCCTTATTTTTGACATTTTTGTCGAGCCTTCGACTTTAGTCGTCGACGGCAGCGTCCACAAATATTAACTCTGTGGTTAAAGTTTTTGAAATTTGAATAACTTTCTCAAACGATCCTTGATTTCTACCAAACTTGGACAGAAGCTTGTTTATGATCAAAAGATAGTATCCAGAAGTAAATTTTGTAAAAATAAAATTCCATTTTTTCCGTATTTTACTTATAAATGGACTTAGTTTTTCTGCCGGGAAATATTACATTCACTCTGTGGTCAAAGTTTTAAAAATTTTAATAACTTTCTTAAACTATCCTGGGTTGGTACCAAACTTTGACAGAAGATTGTTTATGATCATAAGATAGTATCCAGAAGTAAATTTTGTAAAAAAAAAATCCATTTTTCTGTATTTTACTTTTAAATGGACTTAGATTTTCTGTCAGGAAACAATACATTCACTCTGTGGTTAAACTTTTTTTTAAATTTTAATAACTTTCTTATACTATTTTGGATTTGTACCAAACTTGGACAGAAGCTTTTTTATGATCAAAAGCTAGTATCTAGAAGAAAATTTTGTAAAAAACTAAATCTGTTTTTAGCTCACCTGGCCCGAAGTGCCAAGTGAGCTTTTCCCATCACTTTGGATCCGGCGTCGTCCGTCATCGTCGTTAACTTTTACAAAAATCTTCTCCTCTGAAACTACTGAGCCAAATTAAACGAAACTTGTCCACAATCATCATTGGGGTATCTAGTTTAAAAAATGTGTCCGGTGACCCGGCCAACCAACCAAGATGGCCGCCATGGCTAAAAATAGAACATAGGGGTAAAATGCTGCCCCTGAATTGGTAATTTTAAGAAAATTTTTGCTATTTTTGGTTATTTTCTCGAATATTATTATAGATAGAGATAAAGTGTAAACAGCAATAATGTTCTGCAAAGTAAGATTTACAAATAAGTCAACATGACTGAAATGGTCAATTGACCCCCTAAGGAGTTAATGTCCTTTACAGTGAATTTTTAACAATTTTCATAAAATTTGTAAATTTTATAAACATTTTACACTGAAACTACTGGGCCAAGTTCATTATAGATAGAGATAATTGTAAGCAGCAAGACTGTTTAGCAAAGTAAGATGTACAAACACATCACCATCATCAAAACACAAATTTGTAATGAATCCATCTGCTTCCTTTGTTTAATATTCACATAGACCAAGGTTAGCGACACATTTTGTATTTTACTTTTAAAGTGACTTCGATTTGCTGCGAAACAACACATTCACTCTGTGGTTTAACTTTTTAAAATTTTAATAACTTTCTTATACTATTTTGGATTTGTACCAAACTTGGAAAGAAGCTTGTTTATGTTCAAAAGCTAGTATCTAGAAGGAAATTTTGTTTTCTTCTAGTTAACATTACATTCAGTGTGCAGTTAAATTTTTTAACATTTATTACATAAACGATCCTGGATTTTTACCAAACTTGGACAGAAGCTTCTGAAAATCAAAAGATAGTATCAACAGCCAGGAATATTTTATTGATTTGTTTCCTCATTTTTGTTGAGCTTGCGATAAAGAGAAAGAGTAGGCGAGACACTGGGTTCCGCGGAACCCTTACAAATTTTTACTTAATATGTCTGTATGTTTTGTTATCACATTTCATCAATATTACTAAATTTGATGCAACTGTCATTCAAGTGAGAGGTTTATCTAGCTTCAAAACCAGGTCTTATCCATCAATTTCTACATAAGAAAATGCCTGTACCAAGTCAGGAATATGACAGTTGTTATCCATTCGTTTGATGTGTGAGCTTTTGATTTTGCCATTTTATTACAGACTTTCCTTTTTAAATTTTTCTCAGAGTTCAGTTTTTTTGTGATTTTATTTCCAGTAATGTAGTAAATGTAATTGAATAGGCCTCATAAAAAGTTGTGCATTAGGGATCATTTCTATGCCTGATGCTATTAAACCCAATAGAACCAAATAATCCCTTGCTGTATTTTGCCCCATCATTAAATTTTGTAGTGATATTTCTAATTTGGTCAGTGTATCTGAAGTTGGTGACACAATTTTTCCTTTTGAAATTGAAAAGTGCTCATGTTATCGATGGAGCTCAGATCAAGGATGATTTTTCTAAATTGACAATGAACCCCAACTTTGTTGAGTTTTTATAGGTCTAATACATGTAATACAAGACTGTATTGCTGCATATTTATTAGTAACCAGTCGTATATATGTTGCTAGCCTTACATTGTGAATTCTTAAATGAGCGGCTTTTATTGTTACAATCTTTGTAAACACCCTTGGATGTGATTGGCTGAACCATAGTGTTACAAACTGATACATTTTTCCCTGTATATAGAAGCTTAGGTATTTTCAATGTGATTTGTTAATGGGTACATGTAGATATGCATCCTTCAGATCGAGAAACAAAGCCCAATCTTGAGGTTTTACTAAATTTAGGGCTCTTGGCAAAGTGTTTATTTTGAAGTGCTAGATACTGGTTGAGAGGATTTAGGTTGATTACTGGTCTCTAGTCCCCGGTTTTCTTGGAAACAAGAAAAAGTGTACTGTAAAACTTGACCTTTTTTGGATTGAGGTACTGTCTCTTTTGCACCCTTTTCTAACAATGAGTCTCTCACTGATAAAATGATAGGAAGACTCTTTCCATTGACTTGTGTCTGCTTTATATCAGCTGTCCTATGACTTGTGTCTGCTTTATATCAGCTGTCCTATGATGTTTTGTCTGATATTCAAATTTGTTACCTTCTTTTAAAAATTTTAAAATCCATTTGTCGTCTGTTATTTTTATGCCCCACCTATGATAGTAGAGGGGCATTATGATTTCTGGTCTGTCCATCTCCGTTAGTTCGTTCGTCTGTGCGTCTGTTCGTCCATGCATCTGTTCGTCCCGCTTCAGGTTAAAGTTTTTGGTCAAGGTAGTTTTTGATGAAGCTGAAGTCCAATCAACTTAAAAACTTAGTACACATACATGTTCCTTATGATATGATCTTTCTAATATAAGAGCCAAATTAGACTTTTGATCCCAATTTCACAGTCCACTGAACATAGAAAATGAAAGTGCAAGTTTCAGGTTAAAGTTTTTGGTCAAGGTAGTTTTTGATGAAGTCTAATCAACTTGAAACTTAGTATGATATGGTATGATCTTTCTAATTTTAATGCCAAATTATATTTTTTACCCAATTTTACGGTCCATTGAACATGGAAAATGATTGTGCAAGTTGGGCATCCGTGTACTTTGGACACATTCTTGTTTTGCATTCTTTAACAAAAAAACGCTGTTATTTTTTCCCATTCTTCAACAAAAAACTCAACCGTCCCTATATCAGTATCTGGGGAAGTAGCGCTAAAATCTTGGCGTCACGAACAATTCTTTTATTTGGCACTTGAAGAAAAGCTTACACAAGGTTTATTTGTTGAGTTCTGTGTTGCCTTCGCCCCTGACTTCAAAGCTGCTGGTTTTGTTTTTTTTGAATTAAATTACCCTTTTTTAAAACCATAGTAATTTTTGTCGAGCCTGCAGAAAGCTTGACATAGGGATAGTGATCCGATGGCGGCGGCGTTAGCTATCTTCTTTAAAGCCTTATATTTTAGAAGGTGGAAGACCTTGATGCTTCATACTTGTATATAGATGCCTCATTTTAGGATGTTTCTGTCAGTCACACGTCAAATTTCCTTGACCTCATTTTCATGGTTCAGTGACTTCTTAAATAAAAATTAAGATTTTTTGTAATGTTAAATTCTCTCTTATAATAAGTAATAGGATAACTAAATTTGGTATGTGTGTACCTTACAAGGTCATCATGCCCGTCAGACAGTTTTCACTTGACCTCAACCCCATTTCATGGATCAGAAAACAAGGTTAAGTTTTGGTGGTCAAGTCCATATCTCAGATACTATAAGCAATAGGTCTACTATATTTGGTGTATGGAAGGACTGTAAGGTGTACATGTCCAACTGGCAAGCGTTATCTGACCTTGACCCCATTTTCATGGTTCAGTGGTTCTAGTTAAGTTTTTGTGTTTTGGTCTATTTTTCTTATACTGTATGCAACAGGTCTACTATATTTGGGGTATGGAATGATTTTAAGGTGTACATGTCCAGCTGGCAGATGTCATCTGACCTTGACCTCATTTTCATGGTTCAGGGGTCAAAGTTCAGTTTTGAGTTTTGGTCTATTTTTCTTATACTGTATGCAACATGTCTACTGTATTTGGGGTATGGAATGATTTTAAGGTGTACATGTCCAGCTGGCAGGTGTCATCTGACCTTGACTTCATTTTCATGGTCCAGGGGTCAAAGTTAAGTTTTTGAGTTTTGGTCTTTTTTTTCTAATACTATATGCAATAGGTCAACCATATTTGGTGTATGGAAATATTTTATGATCTATATGTCAGTCACGCAGGTTTTATTTGACCTTGACCTCATTTTCACGGTTCATTGCTCAGTGTTAAGTTTTTTTGTGTATTGGTCTGTTTTTCTTAAACTATAAGCAATAGGTCAACTATATATGTTGTATGGAAGAATTGTTAGCTGTACATCTTTGCCTGGCATGGTTCATCTGATCTTGACCTCATTTTCATGGTTCATTGGTCAATGTTTAGTTTTCTTGGTTAATGTTAAGTTTATGTGACAGTTGTAATAAAGCATCATATTTAGAACGATCAACATTATATCAATGATTAGTAAAGAAGGTGAGACATTTCAGTGTGTGCACTCTTATCATCAGTACTGGATTCTTTCCTCTTAAGTAGAAAATGAATGAAATGAAATAAAGTCAACTATACAATGCAATGGTTACTTAAACAATGGAAGTATTTTATAAATTTAAACAATTATATGCATTTCATTTGGTATTTAATGATATGTATTGAACAGCTCCATGCTATTTCTTAGTCTCTTAATATTCTGTCTATCCTATATTGGTATCCATCACATATTACACTTTTATTTCCTTTGTTCGTTTCAACAACATTGATGTCCATGATGAACCTAAGTGAACATAGAAAGAACTTAAACATTAATTCAGCATTCATTTCTGTTCATGGTTTTAGTAAGTATTATTCCAACATTTTTGCTTAAATGGGCGTCTGCGTTAAGATGTCCCCTAGTAGTTTAAAATTTTTGGCTAAAATGTCCTGCTCCCAACTGGAAGATTGTACTGCCATATTACACTTGATTTAATTTCTTTTCAGAGGTGTTTTAAGCGAGAAATTCAAGGTAAATATGTGTCAGCTACTCAGATTATCATTGTATTAATGTCTTCTACAAACAAATTGTTTTCATAAGTATTTCTTCAATTTAATTCTTCATTTATTTTAAGAGGATTGTCAAGATTTCTTTCCTTTACAACCTAGTCTTGTAGTGTTACATCTTTTAGCTCACCTGACCTAAAGTGACAATGTGAACTTTCCTCATCACTTGGAGTCCATTGTCAGTCATTGTTAGTTAACTTTTACAAAAACCATCTTTGAAACTACTGGCCAAATTTAATCAAACTTAGTCACAATCATCATTAAGATAGCTAGTTTGGTCAATATCCTTAATTGATTTTCCATAGGCGATGGTAAAGTTTTTTCCTGTAGCTCAGTCCATATTATTTTCATGGTCAAAGTGAGATTACTTTTTCCGTAAATTAGCATTCCCTGAAAATCCTTTCGTGATGCGGCTCCTTGTGGTAAAAAATCCCCTTTTTAACACAATAAGTTCTTTGAAAATTTAATACTTTGAACACAATAGCTCCATAGTTTTACACATTTATTCTATGTTCCTTTACTTTCCAAATTAACACAAATGGTTACACTTAGTCACTTGTTAAAAATAAAGACATGTCCAATGTCACTACATTGAAATTTTTTGTTTACACACAACTTTTGAGTTCTACATCTTGAGGCACATTAGGAATATTGACCCATAATGAATCCATAGTTTTGATCTTCCCAAATATTCATATGTGATCTTTATCTGTGTGACTTTTTGAATAAAACTGTGACTTTTTGTCCGTTTCTGAAAAAATAAAATAAAAAACAAGGTATTAATTAAACTTGAAATCAACATCAAATTTAGAAAACCTGAATTACTTCTAACTGCTCAATTTCATGATGTCAGTTAGATTATTTTTTAATTAATGTTTCTATCATTTTTTCCTTCTCCGTTGAATTTTTTTTATCAAATATAAATGAAGAAGAAGATGTGGTATGATTGCTAATGAGACAACTCTTCACAAGAGACCAAATGACATAGAAATTAACAAATATAGGTCACTGTACAGTCCTTCAACAATGAGCAGAGCCCATACCACATAGACGGCTATAAAAGGCCCTGAAATGACTATGTAAAACAATTCAAATGAGAAAACTAACAGCACAAAAATGAACGAAAAACAAATATGTAACACAAACAAACAACAACCACTGAAATACAGGCTCCTAACTTGGGGCAGTTACATACATACATAAACCTATTTATTATGATTTAAAGACATATTGTGCGTTATAACTTACCTTAATAAATAAATTACAAACACTTGATAGTATGACATAACCTTTTCATATTATGTAAACATGAAAACTTGAGAACTAAGCTTATCCCATGCATCTGCTCCATTGTAAGATTTCACTCTTTATAAACCTGTCACTAAGCTCTCCATAAATTATTTTAAATTTGATTAAGTTGATGTTAGTAATTTAGATGCAGACTCACCAATGCCATCATACCAAAACAATGTAATGGTTTCATTATTATGCTTCTGTATAATATTAGATGGTAAGATTCACACAATCAGACTATTTCATCATGTATTTTGCACTCAAGTGCCAAAATATTTGACTACTGACATTAGTAGAATACCTGATAATTGATATTATACAATTATAGCCTTTGTATGAGGTCGATACTGTATACTTATTGACTGGGTATGAGTGGAATAGTAAGTTTATTGTCCCTAGGAGCAACTATTGTCCTGAGGCATAGCCAAGGTCAATAGTTGTATCATTTGATTTTGTTGGAATGTTATAGTTGTCATATCGTTTTCTAGACACATGAGACAATAACATGTATTTGCAGTAATTTCATTTTGTTTTTTATTGGTTTTTTTTGGCACATTTTATGTATTTTCTTCAAATAATCGATAATAAATATATTTTTTAAGAAAATCTTTTAACAATATCATTAAATTCATTACATGACATCACAAAGTATAACTTATATGTTGTTATTGTCAGGGAGACCATATAATATCTATAAAATCCAAACAAAATTGAATGATGAAAAAAAAAGAGAATGTATTGAACTTACGATTTTGTTACAAATATGGTCGGAAATTAATAATATAATATTTATAGCCTATGTATTAGTTCAATACAGGATATATCGACCCAAAGAAGTGAATTGACCTCCGACTTGGTCCTCAGTCAATATATCCTAGTATTGACCTCATACAAAGACTATAATTGTATAAGATGTTTGTTGTATCTAAATTTATTGTATAACTGCTTGTAGTTAGTAATAGTTTTCATGTAAAATTAGAAGATTGTAAACATGTTTTTCAGGGCTGTGATAAAGGAAACCAACAGATGTTGTATGGAAGTATCATTCATTTTGTGTTTCAGCAGGTAGGAAAAATATATTGGCACAATTCTTAACATCCTTAAACATGTTCTTTTTCTTTTACACTGTACTAGAAAACACAATCACAAAATTTCTGATTTCCAATACCACATATTGTAAACATGGTCAGCACAGAAGAATGGAATGGAATGGAAATGGGAACTAGAAGTAAGATCTGAAAAATCTGAACTAATGATTATTAACCATAGTGAAGCATCACTAAATAGAAAGGATTCTACTTGGTCAAAATTATCTCCCCATTAGGCCAGTCAATTTTTACAATAGTAAAAATAGAAGCCA
The DNA here is from genome assembly GCF_963676685.1 of Mytilus edulis. Lineage (NCBI taxonomy): Eukaryota > Metazoa > Mollusca > Bivalvia > Mytilida > Mytilidae > Mytilus > Mytilus edulis. The sequence goes on along the minus strand of NC_092349.1, from coordinate 40,469,199 downwards.
TTGTAGGGATAACGCACTGCCAATTTAGCAGACATAGCACAATTACAATCCTTATATGCAAGTTGTATTTTAAAATACAAATGTATCTACTAGCAAATTGGTGCTTTTGAAAGATCAATCTATTATCTTTCTGTGGATTAATTTTCAACAAAATTTATGCTTATGCACAAAAAAGATCCACTTCAATTTGAACCTGTAACGATCAATTGTTTTATGAAAATTTGTCTTTAATTCAAAACTTTTGAAATATCTTGAAGCTTCATACTAGAATTGAAGTATAGAAGATGCATAAAATTCTAAAATATGCATCTTTTAAAGCCCATAGAAACAGATATAAACCATTCAGATATACAAATTTTGCTTTTTTACCTTCTCCAAAAGGTCTGGGTTTCTGCCTGTAAAGGGAGGCAGACATTCAAACTTATAAGTAACAAGTTGTAAGTTAAAAAATAACTTGACAACTCCATGGCTAAAAAAAATAAATAACAGACAGTCATTCCGCAACAAACCATTATACAGACTTTTTTTCTAAACTCCTTCAGATATTGGGTTGATATTTGGTATGTGAGTTAACCATGATGAGTTACAGATCAAGTTTTAGTTTCGTTTCGCTCCACTAATTTTTGCCGAAATTACGGGCTTTGGACTTTGATAAATTATTGAAAATCACAGTTATACAGATTTTTTTTCTAAACGTCTTCAGATATTGGGCTGTTTTTTGGTATGTGAGTTAACCATGATGAATTATAGATCAAGTTTAAGTTAGTTTCCGCTCTATACTCCTTCAAAGTTTTAGTTGATTTTTAATATGTGAGATTACCATCATGTGTGTTCACATGTGTTGTTGAAATTGCAGTTTTTCAACTTTTTGAGACGGGGCCATTAGTGTCGTTTTGACGCATCTAGTTTTTATTATAGAAATATTTCTACAGAGGAGTTCTAGAATAGCAATTTAAAATCTTGATAGATATGTTATATATTTTAGGTTTTACAGAAGGGATTGACATTGGAGGAACAAATTTTAAAGGAAGCCACTAACATTGTACAGCAAGCAAGGTTTTTACATGACATGTAAGATTATCCACATTGCCTATTAAGATGAAATGATACAGAAGCAATTACGATAATATTAAAGTCATATGAAACGAGAGAGTGGTGAAAATAATGTTTATCCAATTCTTGAACTAACGCATGTATATATCATAAACTTAGTCCTCTGTGCACGATTTTATCATGTTTTACGCAAATATATGGTATAATCGTCAATTTTTTTTCTGTCTGTCTGTTATGATTTAACAAATATGGCTGCTCATTAAATGCCTTGTTTTGAAGCTGAAGTTTACCGATTGTCACCTTATAGTAAACAAATAACAAAAAGCATGGGTATTGAGCATGTGTTTAACATGTACAGTCAGATAATTGTTTATTTTAATGACAGATTCATGCGTATTGCAATCACCGGATTTATACGAGGAGGGTCACGCTCAGGTCACTATGCATACGGAAAATATGTCGTCGAAATTGCTTCCTGGAAGCTAGCAATTAAAAATAAGTAAACTTCTTCTAAATGTGGACAAATTAAAGAATTTTCCTCAGAAAAAAGTATGTGCACATACATGTAAGTTGTATAATGAAAACTATCCATTTAGTTATAAAAAACATATGCATGATTTTTTTTAATTTGAGGTTTCATATGACTTTAAGTATAAATATGAAAATCTTTCAAAGGTGAATGTTTTATATGTTAAGTTTTCAAGCTAGAAAATATTTATAGATTCGGTTTATCTTGTCTGGTTTAAAGTACAAATGAATCAGTTTGAGCAATTTTTATTTAATGTAGCTTACATGATTTACCTGTATTTACCTGTAAAATAAATGTGTGCAAATGTACAAGAAATTTTAATTCAAATTTACTCTAAAAACTGATCAACTGGTAAAAAGTAAAATCTCAAAAATATTGAACTCAGAGGAAAAAAATATAGTAAAGTCCCTCATCACATGGCAAAATCAAAAGCACAAACACATTAAACTAATGGTTTAATTACAACTGTCATATTCCTGATTGGTGACAGGCATTTTCTTATATAGAAAATGGTCGATAAAACCTGGTTTTATAGCTAGCTAAATTAATTTAGCTCCTGGCTTGAGTAAAAAGTAATTATCCTGAAGCAAGTGCAGTGAAATGATAAAAACAATTTGTACAATCCTTTGATCCAAATATGATTTAACAAAAGCTGTGAACACACAATTGTAAATAACACTTGTTTTATAAAAAACTTTGATCGTAATTCTACTTACTGACAATTCATCAGTTACTTGTTCTACACATTGTTTCCATCGTTATTATCATGTGTTCTGAAAAGAACACTAAAATTCATTTGTTAGAAAAGTGAAATGAAGTAAAGGGACATAATCAAAGTTTATACAACAGTAGATTATCTTCAATGTAAATTATTTCCCTTTAACTTCAGTAGATCAGAAATTGCTATAGAAAACATATCCATTTTCAAGTTTACAAGTACAGATTGAAACAGAGTTGTCAAGTCATAACTGGAGATTTTTTGTTGACATGTATATCAATGCTTTCACTGTTAATTTTTGTCACGCCTTGACGGAGTGTAACAAATGTAATCTTGGAGTTTCAGATCAAGTTTAAGATTTGTTTCTGCTCGGGCTATGGACTAAGATAAATTGTTGAAAATCAAAGTTATACAGAATTTTTTTCTAAATGCTTTCAGATATTAGGATGATTTTTAGCATGTGAGTTAACCAAGATGAGTTACAGATCAAGTTTATGTTTTGTTCCGCTCTGCTAATTTTTGCCGAAATTACGAGCTATGGACTTTGATAAATTTTTGAAAATCACATTAATACGGACTTTTTTTCTAACCTCTTTCAGAAATTGGGCTGATTTTTGGAATGTGAGTTATTCATGATGAGTTATAGATCAATTTTAAGTTTCATTCCGCTCTCCTAATTTATGCTGTAATTTCGGTCTTTGGACTTCGATAATTTTCGAAAATCACAGTTTTACCTTTTTTCTAAATGCTTTCAGATATTGGGCTGATTTTTTATATGTGAGACTACCATAATGTTTGTGTCCACATGTGTTATTGAAATTGCAGATTTTTCAACTTTTTGAGACGGGGCCATTCATGTCGCTTTGACACATCTAGTAAAACAATTTATAAAAATTCATTGTTGTAAATTAACAAACTTCGTAGTGTTATGTGGTATCTAGAAACAAAAAAATACATGTTTTAAAGTGTCTTTATTTTCATGGTGTGTACGGTTCGTTATCATTACACTTATTGCAACAATATTGTATATATGTCAATGAATTTTGTATGTATTAAGGAGGTTCGCTACTCAGTTTCAAAATAACAAGCTTTTCATAATATAAGTATATCTTGATAGAAGATTATTAAAGGAACCAAAAGAGCAAAAAAAAAATATAGGCCAATATTGTTGTTTTCGAGATATTAGCCAGTAAAATTTTGGCGGGAAAATTTTCTCTCTTGATTTTTCATAGCTTTATCATTGACATGTTTACACTCTGAAAAAATAACAAAGATTTTATACTACTTTTACAGATGGCTTATATATAATTATTATCATACATGTAAATGATTTATAAAAAGAAAAATTTGTTGAGGCATTTAAATGGTTAAAAACAGAGGATTTGGAAAATCTGACAAAAATTCCAAAATATGACAAGCGAACATCCACATATTAAAAACAAAAATATAAATACCACCATAACAGCATACAGCAACCAATAAGAACAGTTGTATTATTGAAACATTCTTGGATGTATTTTGTACATGTAAAAATTTTCATTATCTATACGAAAGTTTAAATTGGTAGTAAATACAATAATTCAACATATACAAATATCACTGGCTGAGCAAGCTGAAACACATGTACGATATCCAATTTGATAGCATTTTTTAAAACGTTTAGCATATGACTTTCAATGAACTGTTACACCACTGTCTCATGTTAGCGGAAGGGTTGGGTCCGCTGTTACATGTTTAACCCAGCAAAATTCTATATGTGCCTGTCCCAAGTCAGGAGCATGTAATAAAGTGGTTGTATATTTGTTTTTTTGTTTCTTATTTTGTGCATAAATTATGGGGTTAGTTTTCTCCTTTGAATTGTCTTACATTTGTCATTTTGGAGCGATGACCTGTATTTGTTCATTTCTATGTCATTTGGTCTCTTGTGAAGAGTTGCCTCATTGGCAATCAAAAACAATCAATGGATTATAGGCTCTTCGTCTGAATCTCAGAGGCGGATCCGAGGGGGTCATGGAATACAATAGAGTTACCTTAAGGCTGAAGAATATGTTTATACAATGAACGTGTAACTTTAGCTTAAAGGTGGCACGGTAGTATTTCCTGGCCCATAAGGGATAATGATAGCCTTTTTAGAATTTTCACTACTTTCTAACACTGCAAAAAATTCTACATTCACAGTTAACTGAAGTACTTTCATTTTACTATTCAGAAATGAATTTGAATATGTATCATGACCGTTTACTTTTTTTGCTATTTTTATGCCCCACCTACGATAGTAGAGGGGCATTATGTTTTCTGGTCTGTGCATATGTTCGTCCGTCCGTCCGTTCGTTTGTTCGTACGTCCATTCGTTCGTTCGTCCGTCCGTCTGTCCCGCTTCAGGTTAAAGTTTTTGGTCGAGGTAGTTTTTGATGAAGTTGAAGTCCAATCGACTTCAAACTTGGTACACTTGTTCCCTATGATATGATCTTTCTAATTTTAATGCCAAATTAGAGATTTTACCCCAATTTCACGGTCCACTGAACATAGAAAATGATAGTGCGAGTGGGGCATTAGTGTACTGAGGACACATTCTTGTTAAAAACCTAAGGCCACTAGTACTTTTAGGTCTTTTATGGTGCAGTGAATAAAAAATTTAAAAAAATTCTCAAAAATTCATTTTCATCTGTATGTAAAATTATTTCATATTTTTCTACACCTGATTCATCCCTCAGTTTGGGAAAGTATGTTCAGTTGATACTGTATTTTTTGTCCAATCACACTGTTTAGATACATTAACCTAAGTAGGGTACACAAAAGAGCAACCTAAATTCTGGAATGCAAATACTACCGTGCCACCTTAAGCCATCGTTTATAAGTACAGTTTCTTTAATGTGGAGATGTAAAGATAAATAATTTCTGTTCATTTATCATTATTTTTTGTTTATAACACAAATGTGAACCTTGGTTTGACATTCTGTCTCTTTGTCTCTCATACCACTCAAAAGCATTTTTATTTCATACTTATTTTCCGGAAAATATACGTTTCCTACGTATTTGGTTTAATTTTTTTAAAACTCATATTTCCGGTTTGCTTGCAGATTTGTAAACATAAAATTTGTATTATTTATATCCATAGGTAAGGCCACACCAATTTAATTTCTTGTTCTACGGATTTTTGGACTCCAAAAATTGGGGCGAGCGAGCGATTTGAAAATTTTAATAAAAAAATATTTATTTTGCAAATTTTTGAGGCGAAGCTTGAAAAGTAAAGGCGAGCGACTGTACCTTCAGACTGAAGTGTCGGTAGGTAGGAAAAATATTTTATTTTATCAGCCAAAATACAGTTTAAACAAGCAGTTACACTAAACCAAGTTTCTTGTAAAGACAAAAAAACATTTTAAAACAACAAACACTGGACATGCTGAAAACCAACTTCAAATGAACAGGCATTTTCAGATAAAAAACTTTTTAACCAAAACTGAAACTTTAACATAGTGTCATTATCCAATTTATGACATAAAATATGGTATAATTATTAAATACTGGAACACTTATAAACAAGGAATGTCATTATGACTAGAACTGTTTTAAAGAAATATATTCAGACATGTATGCTTCTTGACTAGAATGTTTTCATGAGTAGAGTATTTTCATCAGAAAAATGTAGATATTAAAGATTTATACGACAATGTATTATAGAGTGTATTTTTATTGCGAACCCTATCTTAGTTTTCCATAGATTCACCTGCAAGTTACCTGTCCATTTAAACTTTTGGCAGTTCTATTGTCCCATCTAACAAATACAACAGGTATTGTTCTCTGTGTAGTTTATTCACTCAGACCTTTAAATTTCTTCTAGGAGAAATATATCACTCATTGATTAATCTACCTGAGTAAAAAATTGAACTGTCAATGAAGAAAAAATACTTATACCAATACTAAGTAAGGACTCACAAAACTGCATGTGGTGTTGTATTTATTCGATACCTGGAGTAACTCGTTTTTAATGTGTTCAATATTACATTTGTAATACTGATTCAAAAATTAAAAGTTGATTTCTGATCAAATATTCAATATTTTTGTGTGTTTGATAAATAAAAAATTGAATATTATTATTTTTAAATTAAGGTCTTCATAAACATAAGTCTATAAATGAACAACAACAAAAACATGTAAATTCATTGGAAAGTACTAAAAAATGTGTCTGAAATAAACTTTTTAGTATTAAACCAGATTTTATATTGAACAGATTGAAAATATATTAATGATAATATTGAATAAATACAATATTGCATACAGTTTATGTGAGTTATTAGAAGTATTTCAATAAAAAAGAAGATAATTTTTTGGTCAGGTAAATTAATCAATGAGTGATATATTTCTCCTAGAAGAAATTTAAAGGTCCCAGTGAATAAACTACACAGAGAACAATATCTGTTGTATTTGTTAGATGGGACAATAGGACTTACAAAAGTTTAAATGGACAGGTAACTTGCAGGTGAATCTATGGAAAACTAAGATAGGGTTCGCAATAATAAAAAAAAAAATAACCATTGAATCTTCTTTAATTGAAAAAAGGCAACTTGAAAAAAAAAGTATTAAGACATTCGACTGTTTTCATATTTCTAATAATATTTAATTATATGTGATAAGGTTATATTTTTGACAGGCTTTAAGGGCATCCGATACAGTTTCTCGATATAATGTCATTTTTATAATTTTGAAATATGTTGTAGGCCTTGGCGAGTTATAAAATAAAACACAAAATAGAACATAGGTCACAGTGCTTGTTTTCGAGAAAATTGAGGCTGAAAATTGGGGATTTGTGCAATTTTGTAAAAAAATTGGGCAATGTTATAAAAATTTTGGAGCAGATATTCTTAGTCGTAAATTATTAAGATCGGGTTCAATCTGAAGCTGTGATAAGTGGCAATAAAGAAAAAAATAAATCACTACACGAATAACTATAAAATTATTCAAGTCTTGCTTGATATTGCGGACCAGATGCTCAAAGTGGTATTTTTCTAAACCTAAAAAAATGGGAAAAAAACTGTTTCTGAAAATGTCATTTTTATCATTTTTCTGCATAAACTGCATTTTTTCATGCTTTCGCCAAATCTCAAATAAAAAATATAGGTTACCGTGCTGGATTCCATGATAATCGCGATTCATCCTAAAAAACTGCGTCACCCCTTTGTTACCTCAACGTTAGCGCTAAAGTGCACGACCTCGCTGGCAGACAATTTCGACGTTATCGCTTCAAATTACCGGCGACGTTTTTCAGATGTAAATATTGCTTGTAAAGTACTATCTATAAATTGGTAACATTGTTTTCGGAAGTAAAATCATGTGAATTACAAATACCTCTCTGTGTTTGTGGTCTAAGTGAGAAACATCTCAAGAAAAGTTATTACGGACTGTTGATAATTTTTACGGCTTTCAAAAGTTAAAGACTCAACAATTTAGAACATGACATACAGGTACATTTACTGTACACACTCGTATATTATTTCATACTGTATGATGACCTCTAGATGTTGTTCTTTGTTTTGTTTTGTTTGGTTGGCTGCTGTTTCATTACACATACTTCTTAATATCCTTTATTTTACGTTTTTATCACTGAGAAAATCCGTTTTTGTTGATACAAATTTTAAAAAAGTTAGCGTCGATTGGACAGTAATCAAATTTGACGCGCATTGCAATTTGAATTAGAATTTACGCTAGGACGTAAAACATTTCGAATGCGAATTAAACTAATTCGAATTACGTGTGAACTCAGCATTCTCCTGCAAACGGAACTTCTTTTTTTGTACATAAATTGCAGCACATAAATTATGCCGTTACTTTTCTCGTTTGAGTTGTTTTACCTTGTCATTTCGGGACCTTTTATAGCTGACTATGCGGTATGGGCTTTGCTCATTGTTGAAGACCGTACGGTGGCCTATAGTTGTTAATTTCTGTGTCATGTTTGTCTCTTGTTGAGAGTTGTCTAATTGGCAATTATACCACATCTTCTGTTTTATGTGGTCAGAAAACAGAAGCAAAATCTTACAAAGGAGAACCTTCAATTTGCTAATGGATGCTTTTGTTCAGACAGAGAAACTATAATTTTGAAATTTTTGATTTGGCTAAAAAACGATTGAATTAATAGCGAGAGGACTGGATATATTACGATTAGTTGCGATTAAAATCATTCTCTCATAGCGTAATTTTATTGGTAAATAACTTTATATTTTTTTCACCACAACGCGTACATAAAATACCGCATATCCATTCCCCTGTCTGTCCTTCCGGACTTCTGGTTAATTAGATTTTTCAAGTGTACAATTCTTGCCAACTTTCTATAAAACTGATATCGTATGGACACGTTCGAAAATCAGTGCATATCAACTATTCTTTAAAAGAGTTATGCCATTTGGAAATATTAATTATATTGAAAATTGCATTGTATTTTCTGTCATTTTGTCATTTCTCTAAAATATCTATAAAAAAAATAAAGAAAATAATAAACAGCTGTGCTTCGAGCGCATGATACGCCATTCGTCTTATGAACAAAAACCCAACATAATATATGTTTTTAAAATAACACGGGGGTTGTACGGGAAGTCATGCTAGGTATATCCTGACTCATTCATTATTCTTGCTCAATAGGAAGTTTATATATCACAACATGTTTTATATGATCCCCAAATTGAAGCTCAATAAAAATTCAAGAACTCAAAAATGAATTAAAGAATCATCACCAAAGTATACAGATCTTAAGAATAATTTAACTAAAAAGTATGTGAAGTTTTATGCAATAATTATAGATAGTTTCTGAGATACGGCGCGACATGTGAACCCCTACCCCCTTTTTGTCATAAACTCAATAACTCTAAAATCAAATTCTGAATCATTCTCAAAAGTATATACAAATTCTTCAGAGTTATATATTCAAGAAGTTATAAAGTTTTGAGCTATAGTCATAAAACGTTTTCTAGATACAGCGCGAACTGTAAAAAAAACTGTTCTAGTTACAAAGTCCTGTAACTCATAAAGTTCACCAAAAATGATACAGATCGTTTGACCATGGTGACTGAAAAAAACAAACATGTTCAGTTTAATGATAATATGCTGTACCATATTTACGACGGACAGACGGACGCGGGCATTTTTATACCATTATGTCCCGTCAAAATTTTTACGGGTGTATAAACATATTGTTTGCTATTGCCTTTTGTTAGATAAACTACGTGCAACGTGGAGGAAATAGAAACTTTGTTCTTTTATAAAAGTTGTATCATTGTTTGTATTAGCGGCATACCATTATTTTTTATACATAAATAAATTGAATAAATTGTTCAGAAGACCTTTTCGTGTACATACATTTTCGGTATTAGTTTTAAAATATCAATGGTTTTCTGTGCTGTAATAAAAAATCGGATCCTGACCAAATCGTGGATGATGAATGATAATAAAATTTTAATTGACATGCATGATATTAGTAACACCAAAAGGGTCAATCGTCTTGAGATTGCTCACTATACGATATTTGTTGAAGATCTCAAAGAAGCAGTAATGTGTTTTATTTCTTATTATGTTATTAGACTGTCATCCTGGTAGAATCAAATGCACTGACTAATATTAATGGCGTAGAAATTAGCATGCGGGAGAAACAGAAATTGGATCATGGAAATTCCGCATTACGTTTCTTATTACGGAAAATGACACGCATTACGTCCCGCAAAAAGTGACGTTTTGCGGGAATTCAAACGCTTAACGTCGCGCCAAGAGTTAACTCCCTTGAAACTGTATCGGATGCCCTTAATGAAAACCAAAGAAATCTAAAGTTTGGGGTGAAATCTATAGCACCCCATTAAAAGTAAACGGTCTGTACTGAAATGTTTTTAATGCATAAAAAAAATTGGCAGCATAGCTCCTAAGGACATGTTTTAATTGAATTCACACAGGCCACACAGTTTGGGTATATTTAATATTGTAAGAAAGAGAATAATTGCAATGAGTGGGGCAGCCCCCTTATCCTAAAGGAGCATACTCATTGCAATCGAAGATAGATTTAATATAGAGAGATTATATTTATTTTTCAAGCTAACCATTCATTTTCTCTACATCTTTGTGTAGTTAGGGTTGCTTCTTATTGATTTGGCATGATCTATATCCATTAACATTTCAAATGAGCCCTTCCTCCGTACAGGCGTGTTTACAGATATCCATGAAGATTTAAGTCACGGAGGAGTGGTTTCATCTTTGTCGTCTTCACAACGATTTGTACAAAACATGCCATACTTCAAGCTGCTGTCGAATTATTTAACCACTGAAATAGGTTCCATAAAGTCAGGCTCCACAGATTCTGTACCCGATTTGTTTGAGACAGAATGGTTATCGTGTCAGTTATGAATATCCTCTACATCATCGTCAATGATATCATCACACATCATTACATGTGCCTGAATCTGTATAAACAGTTTACTAATAAACTTTTTTGTTTGTTATTTGTCTTAAAATTGACACGAGACGACATCGTAAAGTACTCCTCCGTGACTTCATGGATACCTGTAAACAATTTCCATGTGCTTTATCATTAAATGGTCACATGAACGCTTGACGGGAAGCTAAGAAAAACCGAACTTGAAATGTGTAATTGACCCAGACTTTAAATCATTTCCGGAAAAGACCCAAAGTTCCGGATCGCGTCAATAGAAGTATTAAAAAAAATTTCTTCAAATATAAAGCAATAAAATTTTCACAGTCGGGAGGATTTTCAAGGGTCGGTCGGTAAACTGCAAACAAACAATATTTTAATTTAAGCCTTATATTTTTTTTTTGTAAACATAAAATAGTAGGTTTTGACAATATTAAAACTTGATTTATTACTTGTACTTTGACATTTCTTTAATTTATGAAGTATTTTTCCCTGTTCACCAATAAATAATTGAATAATTAGATTTGGTATATGTATGTGTGCCAATTAATGAGACAATTCTCCATCCAAGTCATAATCAGGTTGGGAACAACCCCTCAATTTTATAAATAACCTTTTTATGAGGGGTCAATATAAGTTACAATATATTTTTTTTGGAAATAAAACTTTTTAGTACAAAAGAGCTCATATCTTCTTAAAGAACTATATATCTATCTGGTATTAAATGGTCAAAACATGCCCAAGAATTTTGTAATATTCCTGGACTTAAACCATGTTAACACATTTACTTTAATATTATTCAAAATAAATAATATCATAAATAATTCTCTTTAAGAATATAGTAATGTTGTTTAAAATTATTTAAATATGATGTATTTCTCCTCTCTTTTAGTTAATTTTTGTAAGTTCTTCAAAGGATTTGTATAGTAACACTATGCAACTCCTTGGTATTTCTTCAAGTTTCTTTTTTTACAACAGTAAAATTACCCCATATGTGCCCTTCTGAGGGATAATAGCAAATACAGGTTATAGTACCTACGGCAGAGCTTTGACCCAGACCAAACAGCAAGCTATAAGTGTACACAATTCGAACAGGAAAACCAACGATCTAATTTATATATATACAAACGGGAAAATACCAAATAATATTTATGAACATCAACGAACGATATCTAACTGCTGACCGACAGGCCCCTGAATCAATCAGGACAGGTGCATAAACATGCAGGGGTATGGATAGTTTTGTATCGCCAGCATATTGCAGTTGAAGGCATTTCTTTCCGAAGTTCTTTGAAGTTTATTTCTAACAACGAACATATTTTGATAGGTAATCTAAGTAAGGGGGAAGGAAACCAATGTTTTGTTCTGTACAGGTATTTTCTTCTGTTTTCTATTTATCGGAGCACTCCCATTTGGGATAAATGGGTTTCATGCTGTATCAAATATCACAGACCTTGACACAGTGTACTTGGGTGCTTATATGTTTAAAATCGTTATAAATACATGTTAGATTGTGATTATAAAAACAAGTGCAAATATCTGTTTATATATAATATTTACAAAAAAAACGGTGCGGGAAATGGACACGATTACATTTCCGGATGCGGGAAGCGGGAATATAAAAAAAATAAAAAATTCTGCTTTGAAAAAAATAGGTGCGGGCGGGTCCGTCGAAAAAGGAATTAAATTGGTGTGGCCTAACTAGTTTTACACATGAGATTTACACAAAAACAACTGACAAATGGTTGCAATAGTAAAGGATGTCCCATACATTTATTTTCATAACTATAGTATTACCAGAATCTAAAACATAGAGAATATACATATGTTTCTCACTTTTACACTCGTAAATTTAAATTTAAGTCGAGTTTACAAATTTCTGTCTAGCATATTCTATAGATTAGTCTAGTCAATATCACTGCGCATTATTCAATTTTTGTCTGAAATGCAAGCTAAATATTGTCCTACTTTTACTAATATATTTTGCTTTTGTTTTGTTTTGTTTTCTACATTTCAGTCTCACAATTTACAATTACTGCTCACATCTTTGTAACTCTAAAACAAAGATTATTGCATGAACACAGACCTTGCTAAATTTTTTTTCAACAGTATAACAGTATCACAATGTAAGGGATAATTTATATTGTTAACATTTGTTATTTTTCAATGTTTTCCTTTTGTATATATGTTATGTACATGTATGTTTTGTGTTGTACTTTATCTCGTCTAGTTTTGAGTGTCCTATTAATCAATGCATATGCCAGCTTTTGGTTTCGAAGGTCTGTCCAAAGTGTACATCATGTGCTTATGTTTCACTATATATGTTTCACTATATCACACGGGTTATGTTCTTCTCATATATGTTACGATGGTGTGATACTAAACCCCTAACGGGAAGGATTGTGCCTGATGTTCATATGATGAAATCATAATCTTTCAGTCAGTTTAATTGAGGTCTTGAGCTGGCATGTCAGTTAACTGCTAGTAGTCTGTTGTTATTTATGTATTATTGTCATTTTGTTTATTTTCTTTGGTTACATCTTCTGACATCAGACTCAGACTTCTCTTGAACTGAATTTTAATGTGCGTATTGTTATGCGTTTACTTTTCTAGATTGGCTAGAGGTATAGGGGGAGGGTTGAGATCTCACAAACATGTTTAACCCGCCGCATTTTTGCGCCTGTCCCAAGTCAGGAGCCTCTGGCCTTTGTTAGTCTTGTATTATTTTAATTTTAGTTTCTTGTGTTCAATTTGGAAATTAGTATGGCGTTCATTATCACTGAACTAGTATATATTTGTTTAGGGGCCAGTTGAAGGACGCCTCTGGGTGCGGGAATTTCTCGCTACATTGAAGACCTGTTGGTGACCTTCTGCTGTTGTTTTTTTCTATGGTCGGGTTGTTGTCTCTTTGGCACATTTCCCATTTCCATTCTCAATTTTATTATAAGTTTTGATAGTTTTGACTGATCAATGTTTTTAACATTAATCTGTAAATTTGTAAACTATAATATTAATCACAAAATAATCCTCCCTTATCATAAAAAATATTTTTTTCCTCAGTAATATTATACAGTTTTTGTTACTGGTTGCTGGAATTGAGCAAAATCCAGGTCCAGATCAGAGTAACAAAAAGAATTTGAAAATAGTACACAATAAAGTGTGTAGCTTACTTCCTAAGTTAGATCTCATTAACAATGAATTACATGAGTATGACATTTATATTTGTATATCAGAATCTCATCTTGACAAGTCAATTACCGATGACCAAATTAAATTAAATGGGTTTCATAAGCCTATTAGGTTAGATAGAAATAGACATGGTGGAGGTGTGACAATTTATGTGAAAAATAGTCTACATTTTATTATACAGAATGACATATCTGTAAGCAATCTTGAGTTGCTTTGGGTTGAAGTGAGGAATTATAGTAATGAAAAATTTTTAATTGGTGTTTTATACCGGCCTCCAAACTCAAATTCTAGTATATGGGACTTATTTAATGAGTCAGTAGATAAAGCACTTGATTGTAATTTGCCAATTTTCCTTTGTGGTGATTTCAATTGCGATATGATGTCAAACACAAGTAACTCTTTTAAAAAGTTACTTAACCTTTTAAACTTAGATAATGTTGTTTAGGAGCCTACCAACTTTACAACCCAAACTGGAACTTGTATTGATTTATGTGTGACTAATCGCAAGAACTTAATTAAATCAGTAACTGTTTTTACACCGATATGCAGTTCTCATTCTCCTGTTTCAGTCGAAATTTCATTTAAAACTTTTAAACAACACTCATTCGTGATTTTAAGCGTGCAGATTATGAAGGTCTTAAAAACCAGTTGAACAATACTGACTGGGATGATGTTGTTTTTAATTCAAATAATATAAATGATGTTTCTATGAACTTTGTCAAAACATTCGAAAGTACTGTAAATAGATATATACCTACTAAAACTATTACAGTAAGACCAAATGATAAACCTTTTATGAACAACTTAATAAGAAACAAGATAAGACATCGTAATAGAATTCACCACAAAGCGAAAACTTCAAATAATCCAGATCACTGGAAAAAATTCAGAGAAATTCGTAATGAAATTATCAGCTTAGCTAGAAAGGCAAAAGAAGATTATAAATGCAAACTGACATCTCAACTTATTGACAAAAATATTCCTCCTGGTAAATGGTGGCGCATTTGCCAAGTCTGTGTCAAATTTTACTAAAAATAGAGAGTCCCCCCCTTTTTTGGAACATGATGGCCAAATTTTTATGCCCCACCTACGATAGTAGAGGGGCATTATGTTTTCTGGTCTGTGCGTCCGTTCGTCCGTCCGTCCGTTTGTTCGTCCGTTCGTCTGTTCGTCCTCTGTCCCGCTTCAGGTTAAAGTTTTTGGTCGAGGTAGTTTTTGATGAAGTTGAAGTCCAATTGACTTCAAACTTGGTACACATGTTCCCTATGATATGATCTTTCTAATTTTAATGCCAAATTAGAGATTTTACCCCAATTTCACGGCCCACTGAACATAGAAAATGATAGTGCGAGTGGGGCATTCGTGTACTGAGGACACGTTCTTGTTATTCATCTATTGGACAAATCAGAGATCCTGATGACAATTGGGGCCCCTGGGAGCCTCTAGTATCTTGTCCACTTATGTACACATCATTGATTGTTATATTTAAGTGACATATTTTGATTATTTTAGGTACAAATCTAATACAACAGAAGGAGAGGTTCTAGAAGAAATAAAGAAATACATCCCACAGATGAAGAAATGGTTGGACCAGTACACAAATTTTGCCTCTGCATGTTCCCAAAAGTATATATTGTAGTGATATTTTGAATATGAATAATAGAGTGAATTACTGTTTTATTGATTTCCCTAATCTTTATGTTTGTGACCCACCTACCACAAAGGTCAAATAATGCTTTGCTTTTTTTTTTAACCTTCATGACCTATGGACCTGGCAGTTTTATTACTGGGTTTGTTGAATCTTATAGATTTGTGGTGATTGCCAATGAGAAAACTCTTCACAAGAAACGTAATGACACAGAAATTAACCATTTAATATATCTGTTACAACAACTGCTCTATCTTGTTCAAAATTATCAGGATTTTACATAAACCCATAATAAGACACATCAGTGACGCTCAAATCAAAATATTTATAAAGCCAAACAAGTTGAAGAGCATTGAGGATCTAAAATTCCAAAAATGTGCCACTTCCACCTTACAAGGATATCAAACATTTTATCTAGAGTTATGGGACTTTTAACATAATTGACACTACTTGTATGCTTAAGGGAATCTTCATGCATAATTTTCTATGAAGCCATATTTTTTTGCTTCTGATTGGATGTCTTCTAAATGTTCCATTTTATTTTGGAACAATTTCAATATGTCTATTAAACATTTTATAAGAAATTTTCTTTTTGAAGCACCAAGTCTAGGCCCACATGAACCTACATTTAAATAAAATTTCTTTGTGACATTTAGAAGAGAAAGGTGGGCAAATCAAATATTACCAATGCATAGTTGTTGAATTTGTGAGAACCTTTTTTTTTTTGCAGAAAAGAAGATCTGAACATTACGAAAGTAACAGATATTGAAGAAAATATTTGGTGTCCAAGGTAAGCTTTGTCATAGCTTTTTGATGTTCCTAATCTCTTAAATTTACTCAAAAACAAAGGACATTTTTTTAGGTGATGGACCTATAGATAAACTAGCACTTAAAGTTAGCAGCTATTATTACATGGCGTCTGTAGTCTGTAAATAATGTAAGATTTTTACTCTGACATTAACTTGGTAGGTTACGAATTCCTGAAATTATAGCCAGTTGAATAAAAAAAGATGATGTAGGAATAGAGACCATATTGACATAAGTTCTTATTAAAAAAATTTGAAAATTGTTTCATCTTTCGAATTTCCCTATACTTAGAAAATAATTTTATTCATGGGTATTAATTTTGTTGTTTGAGCAAAAGTTACATGTTTGTGGGTTCTAAAATTCGTTGATTTTTTGTTT
Source organism: Mytilus edulis (assembly GCF_963676685.1). Classification (NCBI taxonomy): domain Eukaryota; kingdom Metazoa; phylum Mollusca; class Bivalvia; order Mytilida; family Mytilidae; genus Mytilus; species Mytilus edulis. The sequence goes on along the minus strand of NC_092349.1, from coordinate 40,452,473 downwards.
TTATTTCACCTGTGTGGCATAGGGATTACTATCGAATCGTAAGTTTTTCCCCGTTTCATAAGCTATCCTTAGTAGAATTTTATTGTAATTTTTATCTCAAACTTACGAGTGTTAACAGGCAGTCGTAAGTCAAAAAGTTAGACAATATACATATAGTGTCTTGAAATATGAAATTTATTTGTATGAGGCTTAGAAACGGGAAAATGCGAGGTTCTACCGAGCATTTTCATGTTTCGTGCCGAATACAAATAAATTTCATATTTCAAGACACTATACGTATATTGTTTTTATACTGAAATCGATAAAAAAAAAAAAAATAAAATAAAAATATGAAATAAATATTATTAAAAAAAAGTGTTTGGAATTTCCCCCTTGGGGTACTATTTTGGGGTATTTCCCTATGAGCGTAGTCTAGGCGGTAAGCATTGACAATTTAAGGAATTAGAAAGGGAAAATGAATTTAATTAATAACATTTGATAAACATGGTATATAAATTACCAATTTGAAGACATAACAGGTTTAACTTCATAAAAGTTTGACCATTGTTACTACACGTTGTCATGGTTGTGACGTGACGTTGTAAGTAGGCGGGGCTTATAGGTGAGTTGAGGTCATTGACGTATAAAGCTAACGTTTATACGTATAGCTTTATCTGTATAGTAAAATAGCTGATTGCAGTATAATAGTGATTTAACCTGTTGAAATCAACATAACATTATTGTACAGTTCTGTTTAATGAACAGAATATAGTATCAATGTTAGTTTGCATCAATCATAGTGGAAGATATTAGCAAGCAAAATGGAGGGAATTGTGCAAATGATGATACAAGTATAGAAATTAGCACAAAGCATCCTTATTATATACTTTTTAAGAAAAAATTGCTGGCCATAAAAAAAAATCATTTTTCAAGATGGCCACCCTTTTCTAAAATGGCTGTTTTTTTCGGGTTTAAAAAATCTATTTTTCTGGAAAAAAAATTCTTTGACCTTCTTTTAAAATAAAATAATATCAGATTTGGTGGCTACCGTCTTTTCATGTGACATATATACTAGAAGTGAATAATTTACATGTTCAGGGTTTGCGCATGTGCGAAAATGTCACAAAAACATTTGAACTATTCATTATATACTTAGCACTTTGGGATTTTTAATTTGGTTATGAACCGTTTGATACCACTTTTTAAGGTTATGATACATATGTGTTTAACAATTTCGCGCATGCGCAGACTATTTATAGACATAAAAAGAGATTTTTACGCACTATAAGGGCACAATGATGTAAATCGTTGTTCATCTTACAGATGAGGATTTGCATTTTGTAAACATATCTTTGTCATCATTTCATTCCTCTAAACATCTAGGCTCTTCTGTTCAAGTTCGTGTTACTTTTATGATGCCACTGTTTGAAAACACGTCTTTTCAGGTGCAATGATCAAGCATTCATTGAATAAGGTGAAAAAGGTGGTTAATTTTCTAAATCCCAGGCAACCATAATCATAGCTGCAAATTAACCACCTTGGTATTGGTTAAGCTATTTCAGTGGGAATGGCCAGATTTGTACGGAGAAGATAAGTTTATCGTCATGTTTGGTGGATTGTACATTACAATGACTTGTTTTAAAAGTCTGAGTAAAATATTGCGTGATAGTGGATGGACATGTGCCCTCACTGAAGCCGATATTGCAACACCTAAAATGGCGATTCTTTTCATATATGTTCAAATATAATAAGAACTAAACACGCACATCGATGACAGCATGTGTATTGATTGAATTGATAATGCCAGCTTCTAAACGCGTAAACGCCGAACATATAACCCATGACTCTGTGACGTTTAAGTATTTGATCAACAGGTGTAAGGAAAGAGAGTCTTCTCGACCACAGTTTAATTTCTGGCGTTCAATTATGAATTAAGAATTTCTTGTGCTTTCGGTAGTACGCCCATTTCACAAGTCATATATCGTACTTTACAAACAGTCCATACTAAGCAGGATACGTATTTTGTTTGTCTTGATCATGTTGATTATTCTTGATGGTTACCGATTGCGATCCATTTCCGAGGTATGGCATCCCTTCACGAACATCACCCACAGGTGGCAATGGAATTTGCAAGTGGTAATTTTACTTTGCGTAAGACCAGATAGTTGTTTTCTTATATCACAACTGATCAGGCACAAAAACAGAATAATGCAATTGTGAAGGGCGATGTTGGTGCCATACGTTTAACCAAATATCCCTTTAGGACGATGGATGATAGCTGGACCAGAAGTCAGTAGACTGGTAGATGAATATTAAAGATCTAGTGGTTTGAGTCATTCTATAACAGATAAACAACATCATGAAGACTCTAAGATACACAAAAGTATTTCTTCAAAAAGCTTCAAAGGCTTTCCAAAGTGATGAACAAGTTTGGAAATTCATTTCTAGAAGAGTCTTCAGATTTGTACACAATTGGCTCATTTATGGAAGTTTTGGATTCGGAAGCTTGTAAGATATGTATATAAACTCCAAGATATTGGGTCCAAACAATACGGATATCTTTTGAAGCAAATGCAAAACGAAAGAGAATATGCTTTTTATAACCAGATATAAAGAACAATTCCTTATAAAAGGCGTAAAATGAAACTGGAAATGTCTTTGTCAAAAACAAAGCTGGAGAACCTGAAAAGTAATTGTGATCTCTTTATTTTAATTTAATTTCTTGTCAAAGTAGACAGTTTGACTTTGAAGATTTCGTTAGCCATGAACACAAAAATGCTCCCCCATCTTTGTCTCAGAATGTCACTTTAAACAGTGGTATAAAATCGCAGCAAGGAGGTATGCTTGAAATATTTTGCAATTTCCCATTAACTGATCCAAATTCTGATGCATATGTCGTTGGTGGAGCAGCAATGGTTTATTCGAGGCCACCATTTGGGGAACAAATATCTGATGATTATGCAAATGATGTCATACTGCCTTATAGCTTAAAATCTTGCAACGATAGGTATCCAAGAGTAGACATTGTATTTGATGTTTATTAAATGAATGATTTAAAGGCTTGGACGAGAAAAAAGTCAAAGTATTGGTGCTAAACGGAAAGTTGGTGGTACTGGTAACACGCCAAGTTTTCTCTGTGAAGATGACAACAAAACGGATTTGTTCAAGTTTCTTGCCGACATAATTTTTTAGTGATTTATAAAAATGCTTATGTTACTCAAGGTAAAAATATTCTTTGCCATTTCAATATGGATAATTCCCAGCTATCCCCTTACCATGAAGAAACAGATACACGAATGATTATTCATGATAAGCATGCTGCTAAAAATGATTGTTAAAAGTAGAACTAACACTGATGTAGTAGTATTTCAAATTGCAGCACTCGCAAGATAAGGTGTGGACAAATTGTAAATAGGTTTTTGAAAGAATATACGGTAGGCTTTCTATGGCTTCCTCTACATGTAATAGCAAATTCGTTTGGTCCTCGTGTAGCTGCTCTACTTTTCTGCCATGCATTTAATGGGTGTGACACTGTGTCGGCATTTCATGGTAACGTGAAGAGGTCAACTTGGCACACATAGAAGTATTCCCTGATGTCACAGACTTTTTTTACCCCGCTTTTGTATTAAAACACAGACACAGACATTGACAACATAGAAGCATTTGTTTGCATCATGTATTGCAAACTCAACATTTGCTGTTAAGGAGGCACGATTTGAATCGTTTGCAAGGAAGTAGCGGCTTTATGATGCTACTCTGCCTACCAGAGGTTCTCATCCGGATCACATCAAAAGAGAAGCATATCAAGTGAACATGTTTGGGCTCATCCGGATTTATGCATTCGACAATGAAAGTTGGAAACCAAAATGAATTTCTTTGGCTGCCATGGCATCCTCGTGTCAGGATTTTTTTAACATGCAAATGCAAGAAACAAAGCTGTGTGGGTAACTGTAAATGCTACCGTTCTGGTCTTCCTTGTACAGGTGTGTGTATTGGTCACTGTCAGATAGTTATAAGATAGTCAATCTGTATTTATGCATTTGAACCCGACAAAGACCGTGATATCTCTTGTTAAGTTGATAGAAATGATAAAATTGACATGTTACCCGTTGTTGCCGCCATTTCGGAACCGGAAGTCACTTTTTTCTTCGTGTATGTATTGTTTTATCGCACTTTACGAACTTTAGTTGAAGTTTTATCAAAACTTACATTGGATTATACATATAAAACAGCTTTTAAAGGATTTACAGAATGTAGCCAATTGGATATGACGCCATTTCCAAATGGGCGGTGGCCATTTTGAAAAAATGAAAAAAATTGATGGCCAGCAGCGGATTTTTTTTAATTATCATTTAGTCAACCTATATACCAAATTTCATGCTTGTATCACGATTTGCACAATTATGTTTATAATATCTCCACTATCATAAGTAACTGAAGTTTTAAAATCCTGAAATAATCATCAATTTACCATTCCAACATTTGAGTTAATTTTAAATGAAATAAAAGGAGCACCTTAAGCTTGCTTCCAAAATTTCGAAATCTTTCACCATAAAAACTTAGAATTTAATAAAAATGGATTGAAGTAGCACAGCACTAGGGACATCTGCTTTTAATTAAGGGGGGTTGGTATGATCCTGTTCCATGCAAATTGGTACTTAAAATTCTCAAAACAGAAAATTAGAAACTTTTATTTACTAGCTCTTAAATCTGTTTCACACACTGCATTAAACACCCCAATTGTTGTGTTCAACAAGGAGTTTATGGAGTTAACAATAAATATTTATGTCAAGCTAAAACTGCAATCATGCCCTAGAATTCAAGTCTGAGGATAAACACTGAAGCGGAGGATGGTACTCTTTATTTAATTTACTTCTTTATATATATAAATTACGATTGTTTGCAAATAAACAACATTCCAGAGTTTGAGAAATTTGAATAATTTATATACATGACTGTAATGGTAGAGTTATATCGTCGCTGGGCTTCTAAAATGTTGTAAATTACAAATTTTTCAAGAAAAAAATATCTCACAGACTTTGAAAATTTTGGCAAAATGCATGCTTCCATGCGGGGGACTTAGTTTAACATAGAACCCTATGGGAAGGAAATGCATACAATATACTTCTTTTAGGCTTAAATTAAAATATTGTTTGTTTGCAGTTTACCGACCGACCCTTGAAAATCCTCCCGACTATGACAATTTTATTGCTTTAAATTTGAAGAATTTTTTTTTAATACCTCTATTGACGCGATCCGGAACTTTGGGTCCTTTCCGGAAATGATTTAAAGTCTGGGTCAATTACGCATTTCAAGTTCGGTTTTTCTTAGCTTCCCGTCAAGCGTTCATGTTACCATTTAATGATAAAGCACATGGAAATTGTTTACAGGTATCCATGAAGTCACGGAGGAGTACTTTCGCTGTCGTCTCGTGTCAATTTTAAGACAAATAACAAACAAAAATGTTTATTAGTAAACTATTTATACAGATTCAGCCACATGTAATGATGTGTGATGATATCATTGACGATGATGCAGCGGATATTCATAACTGACACAATAACCATTCTGTCTCAAACAAATCGGGTTCAGAATCTGTGGAGCCTGACTTTATGGAACCAATTTCAGTGGTTAAATAATTCGACAGCAGCTTGAAGTATGGCATATTTTCTACAAATCGTTGTAAAGACGACAAAGATGAAACCACTCCTACGTGACTTAAATCTTCATGGATATCTGTAAACACGCCTGTACGGAGGAAGGGCTCATTTGAAATGTTAATGGATATAGATCATGCCAAATCAATAAGAAGCAACCCTAACTACACAAAGATGTAGAGAAAATGAATGGTTAGCTTGAAAAATAAATATACTCTCTCTATATTAAATCTATCTTCGATTGCAATGAGTATGCTCCTTTAGGTTAAGGGGGGCTTCCCCACTCATTGCAATTATTCTCTTTCTTACAATATCAAATATACCCAAACTGTGTGGCCTGTGTGAATTCAATTAAAACATGTCCTTAGGAGCTATTCTGCCAATTTTTTTTATGCATTAAAAACATTTCAGTACAGACCATTTACTTTTAATGGGGTGCTATGGATTTCACCCCAAACTTTAGATTTCTTTGGTTTTCATTAAAGCCTGGAAAAAATATAACTTTATCACATATAATTAAATATTGTTAGAAATATGAAAACAGTCGGATGTCTTAATACTTTTTTTTCAAGTTGCCTTTTTTTTCAATTGAGGAAGATTCAATGGTTATTTTTTTTAAATAAAAATACACTCTTTAATAATTGTCTTATAAATCTATAATATATACATTTTTCTGATGAAAATACTCTACTAATGAAAACATTCTAGTCAAGAAGCATACATGTCTGAATATATTTCTTTAAAACAGTTCTAGTCATAATGACATTCCTTGTTTACAAGTGTTCCAGTATTTAATAATTATATCATATTTTATGTCATAAATTGGATAAAGACACTATGTTAAAGTTTCAGTTTTGGTTAAAAAGTTTTTTATCTGAAAATGCCTGTTCATTTGATGTTGGTTTTCAGCATGTCCAGTGTTTGTTGTTTTAAAATGGTTTTTTTTCTTCACAAGAAACTTGTTTTAGTGTAACTGCTTGTTTAAACTGTATTTTGGCTGATAAAATAAAATATTTTTCCTACCTACCGACCCTTCAGTCTGAAGGTACAGTCGGAAAACAGCAAACAAAAATATTTTTAAGGTTGGCCTTAGAGAACCACTAAATGGAATGAAACCAAACATAGTATGATATGAATGTTCCTTATGGAGTGCTGACCAAGTGTTTTTACTTTGTTGCCGTTCCAACATCTAAGATGGCCGCCAGTTGGGGGGACTTAGTTTAACATAGGACCCTATGAGAAATGCACACAAAAGTCTTCTTCTAGAGAACCACTGAACTGAATGAAACCATACATAGCATGCATGAATGTTCCTTTTCTTATGCGGTGCTGGCCAAGTGTTGTTACTTTGTAGCCAAATTTTATCTTTTTATACGACTGCAAAAATTTTAATTTTTTGGTCGTATATTGCTATCACGTTGGCGTCGTCGTCGTCGTTGTCCAAATACTTTTAGTTTTCGCACTCTAACTTTAGTAAAAGTGAATAGAAATCAATGAAATTTTAACACAAGGTTTATGACCACAAAAGGAAGGTTGGGATTAATTTTGGGAGTTTTGGTCCCTACATTTTAGGAATTAGGTGCCAAAAAGGGCCCAAATAAGCATTTTCTTGGTTTTCGCACTATAACTTTAGTTTAAGTGAATAGAAATCTATGAAATTTTGACACAAGGTTCATGACCACAAAAGGAAGGTTGGGATTGATTTTGGGAGTTTTGGTTCCAACAGTTTAGGAATTAAGGGCCGAAAAAGGGCAAAAAAAAGGGCCCAAATAAGCATTATTCTTGGTTTTCTCACAATAACTTTAGTAGAAGTAAATAGAAATCAATGAAATTTTAACACAAGGTTCATGACCACAAAAGGAAGGTTGGGATTGATTTTTGGAGTTGAGGTCACAACAGTTTATGAATTAGGGACCAAAAAGGGGCCCAAATAAGCATTATTTTTGGTTTTTGCACCATAACTTAAGTATAAGTAAATAGAAATCTATGAAATTTAAACACAAGGTTTATGACCATAAAAGGAAGGTTGGGTCTGATTTTGGGAGTTTTGGTCCTAACAGTTTAGGAATAAGGGGCCCAAAGGGTCCAAAATTGAACTTTGTGTGATTTCATCAAAAGTTGAATAATTGGGGTTCTTTGATATGCCGAATCTAACTATGTATGTAGATTCTTAATTTTTGGTCCCACTTTCAAATTGGTCTACATTAAGGTCCAAAGGGTCCAAAATTAAACTTAGTTTGATTTTAACAAAAATTGAATCCTTGGGGTTCTTTGATATGCTGAATATAAAAATGAACTTAGATTTTTAATTATTGGCCTAGTTTTCAAGTTGGTCCAAATGGGGGTCCAAAATTAAACTTTGTTTGATTTCATCAAAAATTGAATAAATGGGTTCTTTGATATGCCAAATCTAACTGTGTATGTAGATTCTTAATTTTTGGTCCAGTTTTCAAATTGGTCTACAATAAGGTCCAAAGGGTCCAAAATTAAACTAAGTTTGATTTTAACAAAAATTAAATTCTTGGGCTTATTTGATATGCTTTATCTAAATATGTACTTTGATTTTTGATTATGGGCCCAGTTTTCAAGTTGGTCCAAATCAGGATTCCATATCAAGTATTGTGCAATAGCAAGAAATTTTCAATTGCACAGTATTGCACAATAGCAAGAAATATCTAATTGCACAATATTGTGCAATAGCAATTAATTTTCAATTGGAGTTATCTTTCTTTGTATAAAATAGTAGTTGATAATATATGTTGGAAATTTGCCAGACATGACTATGATGTCATTTTCTATTTTTATTTGCCAATAACTTTATGTAAATAACTTCATTGGAAATTTGCCAATATAAAATGTTGCTGATGAGTGGGGGGTGTTTAAATTTTTCTCATTTCAGATTTCATAAATAAAAAGAAAATTTCCTCAAACAATTTTTTTGAGAGGATTAATATTCAACAGCATAGTGAATTGCTCAAAGGCAAAAAATAACTTTTAAGTTCATTAGACCACATTCATTCTGTGTCAGAAACCTATGCTGTGTCAACTATTTAATTTTAGATTTAAAAAGTTTGAAGAAGAAATCTTTAATTGATTTGTAAAATCTTGACATTTGTTTTGTGTAAAAAAAACCCATGTAATGTCAAAAATTTGATCACAATCCAAATTCAGAGCTGTATCACGCTTGAATGTTTTGTCCATACTTGCCCCAACTGTTCAGGGTTCGACCTCTGCGGTCGTATAAAGCTGCGCCCTGCGGAGCACCTGGTTGGTTATTATCTTGAATAATATTATAGATAAAGATAAACTGTAAACAGCAATAATGTTCAGCAAAGTAAGATTTACAAATAAGTCAACGCGACTGAAATGGTCAGTTGACCCCTTTAGGAGTTATTGCCCTTTATAGTCAATTTTTAACCATTTTTCGTAAATCTAAGTAATCTTTTTCAAAAATCTTCTCCTCTGAAACTACTAGGCCAAATTAAACAAAACTTGGCCTCAATCATCATTGGGGTAGTTAGTTGAAAAATTGTGTCCGGTGACACGGTAATCTAACCAAGATGGCCGCCATGGCTAAAAATAGAACATAGGGGTAAAATGCAGTTTTTGGCTTATAACTCAAAAACCAAAGCATTTAGAGCAAATCTGTCATGGGGTGAAATTGTTTATCAGGTCAAGATCTATCTGCCCTGAAATTTTCAGAAGAATTGAACGCCCAGTTGTTGGGTTGCTGCCCCTGAATTGGTAATATTAAGGAAATTTTGCTGTTTTTGTTATTATTTTGAATAATTTTATAGATAGAGATAAACAGTAAACAGCAATAATGTTCAGCAAAGTAAGATTTACAAATAAGTAACACGACCGATATGGTCAGTTGACCCATATAGGAGTTATTGCCCTTTATAGTCAATTCTTAACATTTTTCATAAATTTTTGTAGATTTTTCGAAAATATTTTCCACTGTCATTACTGGGCCAAGGTCATTATAGATAGAGATAATTGTAGCAACAAGAATTTTCAGTAAAGTAAGATGTACAAACACATCAACAATTTTGTTATGAATTTATCTGTGTCCATTGTTTAATATGCACATAGACCAAGGTGAGCGACACAGGCTCTTGAGAGCCTCTAGTTTTGAGTAATAGGATAACTATATTTGGTATTTGCGTTCCTTGCATGGTCCTCAGACAGTTTTAACTTGACCTTGACCTCATTTCATGGATTAGTGAACAAGGTTAAGTTTTTGTGGATAAGTCCATATCTCAGATACTAAGCAATAGGTCTGGTCCGAGATCACCATTGTCGTCCCTTGATTTTCGTTGTCCACAAATATAGTCCCTAGTGTTGAGGGTTGGTTACTTGCCATTAATTTTTATACCCCTTCCAAATTTATTTCTCCATGTTCAATGCCTCAAATTGCAAGGAGGGGGATGAAATTACACTGTAAAAAAATTTGGGTCCAGAATTTTAAAGGAAAGTAGTGATTTGGTCCAGCTGAAAAAGGTTGAAAATGAGCACTTCGGAAGCTGTCAAAAGATTTCAAGACGCCCTAAACATAAAATTGTCCATATTTTGAGTTAGAGGCGATGAAGTTTTCTATAAATTTGATATAATTTGTCCCAAAAGTAGTACAACACACTGTAAAAGTTTCTTTGAGAAAGCGCAGGTGGGATTTTTTTTATTTTCATTTATGTTCTAAAAGAAATGCACTACGAATTAATTGTGTTCTCGGACCTAAGAGGTGAAATCTGTAAATATAGAATTTGTACTCTGGCAACTTCCCTTAATGATTTGATGGTGTCAACTTGTCAAATAGCATGAAACTAAAGGATTTAAACTTTTATTTTATAGAATTTCTGCAAAAACGACCAATTTTGGCATTTTATTGTCAAAATAGGCATTTTATAACTTTTTCAATATTGATGCATAAATGGCATCCTGACTTTCTATCTGACAGGTTTTAATGTGTCAATATTTGTGTTTCTATGCCTTTATCTGCTTCTTTTACTTATTTATGAACTCTGAATCTACAGAAAAGAAATTTATCTCAGATAAAATGTGCAAAATGTGTTGTATAAATGACCCTTGTCTAACGCCTTGTTCGGATGCAGTCAATAGTGGGGAACTTGGTATATAAAATTTGATGTCCATATTAGAGACCTCACTAAATTTGTATCAAATGCACTTTACAATGTCTATTGTACCTGTTTCATTTCACATAATATATTTCTTTTCTTCTGTAGGATAGCAAGTGGTTTAAATATAAGCCTGTTGAGAATAAATTGCATGCAAGTTTTTCCCTAAAAAGGCAAAAATCTTTGTTTCAGCCCATACTGCTTGTAAGAAAAGTTAATTGCAAGAGTCTTTTTGTGTTCAGATTTGTTGTATCATGTCACATGAGTATAGAAATGATAAAAAAGACACAAATTTTTATTTCTTATAGCCTCAACATGCACTTTTTAATGTAAATATGTGGCAAGGCCTAAATTGACCCTAAATTTTTTCCAGTCTTACTTGGCCTAAGACCCTTTTAAACTAATATGATATGTTATTTGTAACTTTTCTTTCCATTTAAAGTACTTTAAATACATATGTAAGGATTATTTATAACCAAAAAGCTTCACAAATTTAAAATTGCTGGAAAATATTACATCTTCATGTAAGGCTCCCCTTCATTGAAAAACCTAAATTTTTAGGGGCAGGCTCATATAAATTTTACTTTTGAATAATTATGCCAAGTCTGATAAATCAAATGAGTACTCTATTGCTTTTAGTACATGATAAGTTATATATTAAGGCATTTAAAAAGTATTTTTTTGCAATATTTTAATTTTCAAAGCCCCAAATGTTGATAGTTGAAATTTTTCAATTTTAACGTCAAAATTTTACACGCAAAGATGAGTATAGAACTTAATTTAATGTCTACAATATACATCCTATTGACATGAAACTTTGTAAGCAGTGTTATAATACATTAAACTTTGTTCATACCAAGTTTTTTTAAGATTTGTCAACTCTTTCTACCCTATTAGGTCCGAGATCACCATTGTCGTCCCTTGATTTTCGTTGTCCACAAATATAGTCCCTAGTGTTGAGGGTTGGTTACTTGCCATTAATTTTTATACCCCTTCCAAATTTATTTCTCCATGTTCAATGCCTCAAATTGCAAGGAGGGGGATGAAATTACACTGTAAAAAAATTTGGGTCCAGAATTTTAAAGGAAAGTAGTGATTTGGTCCAGCTGAAAAAGGTTGAAAATGAGCACTTCGGAAGCTGTCAAAAGATTTCAAGACGCCCTAAACATAAAATTGTCCATATTTTGAGTTAGAGGCGATGAAGTTTTCTATAAATTTGATATAATTTGTCCCAAAAGTAGTACAACACACTGTAAAAGTTTCTTTGAGAAAGCGCAGGTGGGATTTTTTTTATTTTCATTTATGTTCTAAAAGAAATGCACTACGAATTAATTGTGTTCTCGGACCGTCTAGTGTATTTGGTGTATGGAAGGACTGTAGGGTGCACATGTCACATTTTTTATACTATATGCAATAGGTCAACTATATTTGGTGCATAGAAATATTTTATGATGCACATGTCAGTCTCACCACTTTTATTTGACCTTGACCTCATTTTCATGGTTCATCGCTCAGTGTTAAGTTTTGTGTTTTGGTCTGTTTTTTTTTTTTAAAACTGTAAGCAATAGTACAAATATGTTTGTTGTATGGAAGAATTGTAAGTTGTACATGTCTACCTGGCATGATTCATTTGACCTGTTGACCTCAATTTCATGGTTCATTGATCAATGCATGTTTATAGTTTTCATGGTTAAGTCTGTTTCTTAGAAACTATTAGCAATAGGTCAACTATATTTAGTGTATTGCATGATTGTGAGGTGTATATGTATTTCTTGTTTGGTTTATTTATACAAAATTCTCAGAAATGATCCTGAATATGTTTAATTGTCATGTGTTCCATGTTTGCATTGTATTCTGATCTTTGTAAATATTTTTTTAGGGTAATAGTTTCTGTTTGATGTGATGTTGTACTATCTCATTTTAATTGTCTGTTGTTTATACTTTATCTTTTCTTTGGTAATCTATTATGTAATAGGGAAATGTGTGTTAACACCTAAGTAAACATCCAACCTCATTTCTTCTTGCAAATTCCTTTGACCTGACAATTAAACCATCCTGATGTAACTTTTTGCCCTATATTTCAATTTTGCTAATAAATGTGTCAGTGAACAAAATCCTCAAAGTCACACATAATGAGTTCATAGTAATTTCATAGTAATTTTAATAATTTAATTACCCCTGATTTCTTTCAGAACACACCATTTGAACTCATGATATGTAAAATTAAGGATTTAGTGCTCACATTATTATCAACCTAATTTTTCCTGCTAAAACCTATCTTGTAAATAAACTCCTGGGAAATATTGTGTAGCAATGCCATTGGTATCCATGTTTGAATTAAACATAAATCATAATTTAATTACAACTTTTATTTTATATATATGTTACAGTAAATAGGTGAAATTAGGAATTACACGTAATTACTAAACATTTCAGTAAATACCTGTAATCACTAGTCAATTTAGTAATTACATGTATTTACTAGTTGTTTCAGTGATTACAGGTATTTACTGATTTTTTTTGTCATTTTTACAGCTATTTACTAACTTGATATATTTGTTTAAAAATTAAAGACATAATTCAAGATATCAAAATTTTAAGGGGTAGGGATTTTTAGGGCTTACTTAAGGATGTACTTAAGTGAAGTTTTGGAATTTGTGTCAAATGTTCGGACTCCTTGGTGTTTTTCCATACAATACAATGTAAAATATTTTGCCCCATAACACCCCTTTATTTTTTCATATAAGACTTAATAGCTCATGAAAGGTCAATTACCACAATTTTAGAAGATTCTTAATTTTCGTTCTTTTGTTTTAAGACCTTATAATACCAATGCAAATATAAGGTAAAAGTCTGAGTCAGCCTTTTCCCGCCATATTTTAAATCTCAAATATCTCAAAAAGGAGGTCCATGACCTATCAATATTTTTTGCTTATTTTTATCCTTAATTAATGCTCTACCAGCTTATGGTATCAATTTTAACTTCTTAATTTATTAATTTTCACCTAACCTCACCTAAGTACATCCTTAAGTATCAAGGATTATAAGGCACATTAAAAGTGCATACTCTTCAGTGTTTGTGAATTGAAACTGGAAAATGGTTAATCTATAATACTAAAATTACGAGGTCCAATTTGTCAGCCGTCATCGGGTAAAAACGACAAATCAAAGAATTCAACTCTATATATAACTAATATAGGACAATGGTGTAGATTAAAAATTACACCACTCCAGACCCTTTTGTTTTCTGCATAATTAATATTGCCAATCATTAACAAGTTCCGGGTCGAATCCGATACCGATACAAATAGTATATTCAGCTATTACCTTATCTGTACGTTCCGCATTTGACAGGCACACCACCAAACGGTGTATTTAGGATTTTGCTATATACACGGGTCATAATCAAAGGACTGACACTACTAAATTCAATCATTGTCAAATTGTTCCCTATTGTAGTTTTATTCAGCAATCAGCAAGACTTTCTAAGATAACTAATATAGGACAATGCTGTTGATTAAAAAATACTCCATTCTTCGCTCTGTGGTTATATTTTTAAAATTTTGATAAGTTTCTCAAATTATCCTGGATTTCTACCAAACTTGAACAGAAGCTTCAGTTGTTTATGATCAAAGATAAATTTCAAGAAGTAAATTTTGTAAAAATAAAATCAAGTTTTTCCGTATTTTACTTATAAGGGGACTTAGTTTTTATGCCAGTTAACATTACATTCACACTGTGGTTAATTTTTTTTCAAATTTTAATAACTTTCTCAAAATATCCTGGATTTCTACCAAAATTTGACAGAAGCTTGTTTAAGATCATAAGATAATATCTAGAAATAAAGTTTGTAAAAATAACTATGCTTTTTCGTATATTACTTATTTAAACGGACGATTTTTTTCCAGTTAACATAACATACACTCTGCAGTTAAAGTTTAGATTTCATAAACCATTCTGAATTTTAACAAATTTTGATAGACAGAACTAGTCAAAAGATAGTATCTAGAGGAAAATTATAAATAATTTTTTTCCTATTTTTGTTGGGCCAGCGACTCACAGCAAAAGTAGGTGAGACAATGGGTTCTGCAAAACCCTTAAAATTTTGATAGCTGAATACTCACTGATTTTCTTATTAGTATTACCATAACTTTTGGTCAGTTGACCATATTACAACATTGTTTTAACAGTTAGTAAATAGGTGTAAAAATTCATTCTAAAATCAGTAATTACTGGTAATTACTGGGCAGTTCTAGGAATTACTTGTATTTACTAAGTGCATCGGGAATTACATGTAATTCCTAAATTTTAGTAATTACATGTAATTCCTAATTTCACCTATTTACTGTAACATATATACAGCACAATTATAATTTGGCCCTTGGGGAACCTACTCAGCTGAAATTTTAAATTTTTTGCTCCATGCCTAAACCAAGAGCCTAACTATGTGCATACTGAAAAGTAGCAAAGTATAGACCCCTAGCTTGATATCACACCAATTCAATTGGAACGATGGTTCAAAAATAAATGCATGAGGCTATTAGGAAGCCTATGAGGCTATCATGCCTAGAGGCTATCATGCCTATGAGGCTACGAGGAAGCCTATAATGAGACAATGATGAAGCCTATAAGGAGGCTATGAGGAAGCCTAGTAGTGTTGATGTTGAATTGGTGTTGGAATGAATTTGTATGAAATTTGACAGTTTATCC
This sequence comes from Mytilus edulis, assembly GCF_963676685.1. NCBI lineage: Eukaryota > Metazoa > Mollusca > Bivalvia > Mytilida > Mytilidae > Mytilus > Mytilus edulis. Next base: position 40,436,992 of record NC_092349.1, on the reverse strand, counting down.
CCAGAAATTCTTGGGGGATGAGTGAAATTTTTGAAACAACCAGTGATAAAATTTTATAAATGAAATCTATAAACCGTGCTGAGATTGATTCCCCTGTCATGGCAATATTGAAGGTGAAAGGAGGGGTCGGTGGGAAGCAAGTTTTTAACTAAAACACTAATTAGAGCCAAGATTATTCTTATAACTGCTTAATCTGCATTTAAATAAATGGATACTCAAGGCAGCATACACAGGTTTTTAATACACAACTTCTTAATGAGATACTCCTAAGTGGGAGGAGTTAAAACTGCACCCAGATTAATGTATCAAGAAACAAAGGACAAAGGAAGCCAAATGCCACAAGTGGTCACTAATTAACAAGACATGTATATTTGTATTGGAATTGATGTAATTAGACCTCCTGTTAAGAACATGTGATAAACTTCACATCTAACTGATTGAGATATGATAATAAATCTGTTTCATCTCAACAGCAAAGAAAATACACATCCTGGGAAAATCCTAAAATAATGACTACTGAGTGTAAAGAAAATCAAACTATGTATAAACATAACTTATATAACATATAAGTACCTATATGTTCTTGGCCTCATTTTCACGGATCTTGTTAAGTTTATGTGATAGTAATAAAGCTTTTGATTAAAGTCACATGAAACGAGTGACTGGTGAAAAATAATGTTTATCCAATTCGTGAACCAATACATGTATATACAATGTATCATAAACTTAGTCTTCTGTGCACTATTTTATTATTTTTTATGCAAATATATCATATAATCATCAATTTTTTTTCTCTCTGTCTGTTATGATTTAACAAATATGGCAGCTCATTAAATGCTGTGTTTTGACTCCGAAGTTTACCAATTATCACCTTAAAGTAAACAATCAACAAAAAAGCATGGATATTGAGCACGTGTTTAACATGTACAACCAGAGAAGTGTTTATTTCAGTGACCGATCCATGCATATTGCGATCACTAGATTTTTACGAGGTTCACACTAAGGCACTTTGCATACGGAAAATATGTCGGTGAATTGCTTCCTGGAAGAAAGCAATTAAAAAAAAAGTAAACTTCAGAAAAAAGTTGATGTACATAAGTTTAATAGTGAAAACTATCCATTTTGTTAAAAAAAACATATGCATCATTTTTTTTAATTTGAGGTTTCATATGACTTTAAAGACTATCAACATAATATCAATGATTATTAAAGAAGGCGAGACATTTCAGCGTGTGCACTCCTGTTTAAATTTAGAATTTAACAAAGGTTTTGTAATTCACTGGGGCTGCATATTTATAGATCCCAAATGAATATAGCACCCCTGCATTTTAAATTTTCTAGAATTTCATTTACAAAGGTAAATGAATAGCAACAGAGACTGCATAGTAATTTGATCAGTAAAATAACTGAAGTTTGTATTTAAATTATTGGAAGGTGTAGATGTCAATCTAGCAGGGTTAATATGACCTGAACAATTTTTAACTGGATTATTGTGACAAAAAGGTCAGTTATTGAATTGGGGATGTACAGCGGTTGGCGGGGCGACGGGGCTGCAGGGCGTGCGGCAGTCAAATATTGTCTGTGCATTTACTCATAAACCGTTCTACCAAAGCTTTTCAAATATGTTGTAACTTATGACAAAATTGAGGTCAAGTTCAATAATGGCAATTTTCACTTTTTCTGTTCAGGAGTTATGGTTCTTGAAAGATTGAAAAATTGCGTTTCCAGTCATGTTGTTGCATTTACTCTTGAACCATTCAACCAAAGCTTTTCAAATTTTGATATGTTGTTACTGATGAATAGAGGTCACATTTGATATTGTTGATTTTCACTTTCACCTTTCAGTTATGGTTCTTGTGATATTGAAAAATGCCAGGACACAAATAAATGTTAATAAATCCTGTTTGCTGTCAGTCTGACAGACTCTTGTTATATGATTCATTCATCAATGTCAAGTTTTAGTGATTAAGTCTGTTTCTTTGATACTGTGAGCTATAAGTCAACAATATTTGGTATCAGTATGTGATGATTTCATTGTTTCACAAGGTCATGTTTTTCTCTGACTGTTAATGACGTCTTTACACTCAATCCGTTGGATGTTGGATGTGTACAGATTGATATTTTAGTCTTAGATGCATGATTTTTTTATTAGTTGTTAGTGGCTTTGAACTAGCTGTCAGTTAACCGCGAGTACTCTCAGATCTGTTTCTAGTGTCTTTTTGTTGTTGGGATGTACAAAGTACCCGGCCACGTCTACTTGTATTTTTAGCTCACCTGGCCCAAAGGGCCAAGTGAGCTTTTCTCATCACTTGGCGTTCCTCGTCCGTCGTTTGTCGACGTCGTCGTCCGTCGTTAGCTTTTTCAAAAATCTTCTCCTCTGAAACTACTGGGCCAAATTTAACCAAACTTGGCCACAATCATCATTGGGGTATCTAGTTTAAAAAATGTGGCTGGTGACCCGGCATGGATAAAAATAGAACATAGGGGTAAAATGTAGATTTTGGCTCATATCTCTGAAACCAAAGCACTTAGACCAAATCTGACATGGGGTAAAAATGTTTATCAGGTCAATATCTATCTGCCCTGAAATTTTCAGATGAATCGGACAACCTGTTGTTGGGTTGCTGCCCCTGAATTGGTAATTTTATGGAAATTTTACTGTTTTGGTTTATTATCTTGAAAATTATTATAGAAAGAGATAAACTGTAAACAGGAATAATGTTCAGCAAAGTAAGATTTACAAATAAGTCAACATGACGGAAATGGTCAGTTGACCCCTTTAGGAGTTATTGCCCTTTATAGTAAATTTTTAACCATTTTTCGTAAATCTTAGTAATCTTTTACAAAAATCTTCTCCTCTGAAACTACTGGGCCAAATACTTCCAAACTTTAACTGAATGTTCCTTAGGGTATCTAGTTTGTAAATTGTATCCGAAGTTATGATCTATCAACAAACATGGTCGCCATTGCTAAAAATAGAACATAGGGGTCAAATGCAGTTTTTGGCTTATAACTCAAAAACCAAAGCATTTAGAGCAAATCTGACGTTGGGTAATATTGTTTATCAGGTCAATTTCTATCTGCCCTGAAATTTTGAGATGAATCAGACAACCTGTTGTTGGGGTGCTGCCCCTGAATTGATAATTTTAAGGAAATTTTGCTGTTTTTGTTTATTATCTTGAATATAATTATAGATAGAAATAAACTGTAAACAGCAATAATGTTCAGCAAAGTAAGATCTTCAATTAAGTCAATTTGACTAAAATTGTCAATTGACCCCTTAAGGAGTTATTGCCCTTTAAAGACTTTTTTTCACAATTTGTTCATCATGTTGACTTACTTTAAAAAATCTTCTCCTTTGAAACTGCTGTATCAATTTCAGCCAAACTTAGGCTAAATGAGTTTCAGAGTATCTAGTATAAATTTTATATTTTATTTCCTTGTATGTCAAGAAACATAGCTCCTATGGCTAAAATAGAACATAGGAGAAAATGATTATTTTTTTTGGCTTTTGAAGAAAATAGGACGATCCAAAAAACATTTAAATAAATTGAAAAGCCAAAATTATCATTGATGAGAGATTTAACCAAAAGAATTAAGGTGAGCGATTCAGGCTCTTGAGAGCCTCTTGTTTATATAAATAAGGCTGTTAGTTTTCTTGTTTGAATTGTTATACATTGTCATTTCGGGGCCTTTTATAGCTGACTATGCGGTATGGGCTTTGCTCATTGTTGAATTACAGTGACATATAGTTGTTAATTTCTGTGTCATTTTGGTCTCTTGTGGAGAGTTGTCTCATTGGCAATCATACCACATCTTCTTTTTTATTTTATCTGAAACTGACCTAGACCTGGTCATTGATCATTTATTTTATTTGATACATGTTTAAAACCTTGATCTGAAAAATTCCAATGTAAAATTCAATCATGATCAGTAAAGCAATTTTGTTTAATTTTAGATATGGTGTGAAAGGAAAGATAGATTTAACGGTAGAAATACAGGCAAGTAATCTATAGTACATAATAAAATCTAGCCTGTAGAATTTGTATTTTAGCACCCTTCAAAAGGAGGGGCAAGTGTGATACTGTTTTCCAATTTCCTTATGTCTTAGTGACTGTATTTTCTTATAACATTTTTCTCAGCTTCTAAAAGTTAGACCCAGCTTATTTATGACAGGTTTTCAGTTTTCAGCACCGTCAACAATGTATTAGTTTGTGATTAGGTCTAGTTTATGGTGAACCAATTCTTGTAAGTCAAAGATATTTGGTATGCAGTTGTATTAGTATTGGCACATCTCATTTCCATGGAGATTATTTGGCCACGCCCCATCAGTCATGGTCAATTGACTTTGAAACTTTTGCTTAGTTTTCATGTATTTGTTTGTGATTAGGTCAGTTTATGGCGAACCACTACTGTGGTGAGTTAATGATAATTGGTATTCAGTTGTATAAGCATTGGCATATATCTCATTTCCATGGAGATTATTTGGCCCTGCCCCCTCAGTCATGGTCAATTGACTTTGAAATTTTTGCTTAGTTTTCATGTATTTGTTTGTGATTAGGTCAGTTTATGGGGAACCACTAGTGGTAAGTTAATGATAATTGGTATCCAGTTATATAAGCATTGGAATATCTCATTTCCATAGAGAATATTTGGCCCCACCCCTTCAGTCATGGTCTATTGACTTTGAAACTTTTGCATAGTTTACATGTATTAGTTTGTGTTTAGGTTTGTTTAAAGGGAACTACTTAAGATAAGTCAATGGTATTTGGTATGCAGTTGTATGAGCATTGTCACATCTCATATCCATGGAGATTTTTTAGCCATGTACCTTCAGTTATGGTTCATTTAGTTTTTATGCCTCATTTATGTTTCCTGGTCTGTGGGTCCGTTTGTCTGTTTGTCAGTCCGTTTGTCCGTCCGTCTGTCCAGCTTCAGTTAGTTTTGGTCAAGGTAGTTTTTAATGAAGTTGAAGTCCAATTAACTTGAAACTTATTACACACGTTGCCTATGATTTCACAGTCCACTGAACACAAAAAAATGATAGTGTGAGTGGGTCATCCGTTTACTATGGGACACATTCTTATTTCTCATTCTTGAAGATATAACTGGTTATTGTTAAAAAGAAGATGTGGTATGACTGCCAATGAGACAATTCTCAACAAGAGACCAAATAACACTGAAACTATAGGCAAGGGTTAGGAAAGTGTCATATTTGCCAGTCATGTCCTAAGATGAAAGCTATTTGTCCTAAACAAGTAATTGGGATTTAGTACAAAAGTTGTTTTTTCACAAATCATCAACTCTGATTTAAAAATTAAACCTTTTTTGATGCAGGAAAAGTAAGTTTTCCTGAGTAACATATGTGCTCTATTTACTATGTCATACGCATGCATGAAATTGTCTTCAGCCAAAATAATATTATTAATAGTAAAATGCAAATTGGTTTCATGCTATTATCTTTTATATTCAAACGCTTTTAAAGGTAATAAAATTTTAAAAGACAGTGATTTCCTGTCAATTTGATAATCCCGAATTATTCATACTTTAATTTTTTTGCAAAACGTCCGGTTTTAATTTCATCAAATCGAAAGAAATGTTAGCAATGTCTAAGAAAATTTTTTCAGTCATTAAAATCATTTCAATTTAAAACTGTCAATAGCTGTTGCCTTCCCTTAACTGTTCTTGAAGGTAATGGTAAGACATTAACTTAGTAAATGCGATGAAAAACAGCAATACAAGTTTGTTGATGCTATGAATCTAGTCAAGTTGACATCAATATCAACAATTTAAAAAGGGGAACCAACTTTTCAATCATCTCAAAATGAAAAATTTACTGATCCTTGACTATAGGTCACCTTAAGGAAGAGTTATACCCCTTGGAAATATTCAAATTATGAAAAAAGTTAGTGCTCTCACTGGTACAATTCTTGTCAGATTTTGAAAAAAATTATATTATAGGTAAATTAATAACAGCAATATCTCTAACAAGTTTTACAGTTGTGGACGATTTTCTCCTTGCCAGAAAGGTCAAATGAGATTTTCTCATCACTTTTCATCCGTCTTCGTCCGTCGTACACAAAACTTCTCTGAAACTACTGGACTAAATTTAACCAAACTTAGCCACAATCATCATTGGGGTATCTTATTTAAAAAATTGTGTCTGATATCTGGGCCCAACAACCAAGATGGCCACCATGGATAAAAATAGAACATAGGGGTAAAACGTAGATTTTGGCTTAAATCTCTGAAACCAAAGCATGAAGAGCAAATCTCTGTGGTGTAGTGGTTAGTACATCGGACTTCTAACTCAAAGGTTCCTGATTTGATTCCTGTCTGGGATGAAAAATTCAGGGACTGAACTTTCGGCGCTCCCTTGACACCATTTGCAAGTATGGTCTTGAGGAAACGATGATAGTCCGTCGGAAGGGGACGTTAAATGGCTGACCCGTGTTAAGAGAGAGCCATATCTCTTGCACGTTAAAGACACCCTTGTAGATTTCGAAAAAGAGCAGGCTAATGCCGCTACAAGGCAGCACTCGCACCTGCAAAGTGGAAAGGGATTAATATAAGTTGCAAAACTTGTTTCCCAATCCACTATAATTAAATATGTTTAAACTAAGAGCAAATCTGACAATGGAGAAAATTGTTTATTATGTCAAAATCTACCTGCCATGAAATGTTCAGAGAAATCGGACAACAAGTTGTTGGATTGCTGCCCCTAAATTGGTGATTTTAAGGAAGTTTTGCAGTTTTTACGCCCGTTTACAGGACATATTATGGTAGATATACAGTTGTCCATCTGTCTGTCTGTCTATGAGTCTGTGTGCGTCAACATGTTAGACATCAACTCAAAAATACTTTAACCAATTTGCATGAAACTTTGGTGAATGGTTTATATCTATTGACGTGAGCTCTGTTTCCTTTTTTATAAATTTTAGATTTTACGTTTTTGAGTTATAGGGTTTTATTCATTAAAAAAAGGGGGATTTTTCAGTTTTCCATCCATAACTCAAGAATCCTTTAACCAACTTGCAAGAAATTGTGGTGAATTATTTTTATCTATTCACATGAGCTCCCTTTTGTTTTTTTATAAATTTTTGATTTTTCGTTTCTTAGTTATGGGGTTTTATTCATAAAAAAAATGGTGATTTTCCAGTTTTCAGACAAAAACTCAAAATGCTGTCATGAAACTTGGTGAATTGTTTATATCTATTGATGCAAGCTCCCTTTTGATTTCATAAATTTCTAATACTGTAAACAGGGAAATTTTCGCGGTAGTTTAATTTTCGCTATTTTCGCGGTAAGCATTGAACCGCGAAAATAAAACGACAGCGAAAATATCAAGTAAACTCTTTTTATTCAATTTAATTTTACAAATCATGACTTAGATGGAGAGTTGACTCTTTGGCACTCATACCAAAGCTTCTTATATCTACATAATGTGGATAGAATATCTATAGGACTATTGTATAACATTGATTTTTATAGACGACACATATATAACTGAAATCATAACTGTATATCGTAATGAAAAGCAATGTTAGAAGTCATGTCTTTAACTCAAATCAGTAATCTCATAAGCGATCATTATGTATATTGTTATGTAAACAACACGCTTTACCATTATGTTACACGTGTCAATCAGTAATAACGTATCACCTCGTTGAATCTACTACACAGATTAATCAGATCAAACGATCATTAATTAGCATTAATCCTGACAGCATTTTATTCTAATTCAATCCTAATTAGGTCTACTTTTCTGATATTGTGTATGTCACGGTTTTTACAAGCAAACATGACAAACTTTTAATCTACTTTAACATTAACATGATTAATAAACCGAAAACAAAAGATTTATGATTGATTTAATAACTTGATTAGGGATATATTATAGCTGTTCACTTTTGAAAATCATTTATGAAAATATTTATATAGACCACAGGGAAATCGCGAATTCTAAACGGCGCAAACTAGGATTGTGTCACTAAATCGCGAAATAAAGACGGCGCGAAAATTTCCCGGTTTACAGTATGATATTGAGAATTAATTGAACCTTATTTGTTTATAGTCTGACAACAGATTAAGTATTGCACAATATCAATTCAATTCATATAACCAATTTCAAATTCTTTGACTGCATTTATTCAGAAACCTATAATATTTCAAATATTTGATTTGCAGTTTTTGGTTAACTAGAATATTATTAATATTTAGTGTTCAGCAAAGTAAGATATACATGAAAAGATAATGTGACAACAGTTGTCCCCTTATTATTTCCCTTTAAAGTAAAATTTAACAATTTTTCTTTATTTTTTGTAATCATTTGCAAAAGTCTTCTGAAACAACTGAGATAAATTTAACAAAACTTGGCCACAATCAGCATTATTTTATCTTCATAAAAATGGGTCTGATGACCCAGCCTGCCAACCAACATGGCAGGCATGGCTAAAAATAGAACTTAGGGGGGAAATGCAGTTTTTGACTTATATCTCTGAAACCAAAGGAAAAGTATAATGGTTACATTATTTCATGCATCAATTGTAGATAAAATTACCAGGTGAGTGAAACAGGCTTCTTGGAGCCTGTAGTTAAAAAGAGTTATGCCCCTTGGAAATGTAAAATAAGTGCAAGGGGGAAAGAGTTACACCCCTGAGAAATATAAAATAAGTGCAAAAGGGAGCTCAATTAATTTTAATAATATGAGCCCCAAGATTTAGAGAAAAAAATATAAAATATAAAAAATTATTGTATTGGTATACCAGTGTAATTAATAGATATATGCATGAATGTATTTTGTAGGAACTAGATTTAAGGTACTTCACTACCTTTATAATTTCAGATAAAGAATAAAGAAAGATATGAAAAGTGTATTGTGCCATTAGAATTAAAGACTGGTAGACCTTCCTTTTCTATGGAACATAAAGGCCAGGTTTGTGAGAATATAATCCAGTGATTACTATAGAGATATTGTTCATATCATTTCAGTTTTATGAGAAAGGAGTAAATATTTGTATAGGACCTGAAAATTTCTTTAAAGTCATTAAAAGGAGTAGGTCCGGTAAGGACTCATTTTGGCCTCAAATTTCAGTTTCATCTGACGAAAGATTTTGACCACTTTTTAAAGACTTAAGTGTCTATTTCACTTGATTTAATTAGTATAAGTGAAAGATTTTACTGATTTAGTCATTAAAAACGATCCGATTCAAGCTCAAATATGAAAAATCTCTCAAATATGCCAAAAAACGTCACTTTTCAGATGGTTTTTGTCAAAAATGAAAGTGGCCGCATCCGTGTTCATCCACAACCTTTATATATGTTATGTATTATCATAAAATACAACTTACATTTCAATATTAAGGATGAACACGAATGTGGCCACTTTCGTTTTACAAGGAAACCGTCTAAAATTTAACTAAAATGATAGAATTTTGAAGTTTTCAGTAATTTAGCATGACTTAATGGTGCTACAACCCGATATATGTGCATTGTATTGTCAAAAACAGCCCATATTTATGTAGCAGAAGCATTCAACTGTCCAATAAATAACTCAAAGTTTACATTTTAACAATTTTGTAAAACTGTTATATTTTGGGGCCAAAAAGGGGTCTTACCGGACCTACTCCTTTATCTTAATTTATCAAAATTTGAACAGTCAGTTTCATACTCAAAAATTTAAAGTTGAATTTCCTCTGCATGTTCCAAGTACTCAATTTAATATTCTATTTTTTCAGACGAAATGAGGATTTGTAAATTTTCAAAGAAACATTCATTGAGTACTGTAAATTCAGAAATTATTGCGTGCATTTATTTTTGCGATTTTGTCATTTTAGACTTGAATGCGATTTTAATTTTTACGATTTTGAGAAAAATCCTGTTAAATTCATATAAAATATTTCAAAATGCGAGTTTAAATTATTGCGTTTACAACTCAGTCGCATTTTTATCAATAATAAAAACCTCGCATTAATTTCTGAATTTACAGTATCAAATTAGTTTGTCTTTTTAAATAAGTATTAAATTCAGAAATTTCAAAACAAGGTTTGTCTGCTAAGTACTATAGTAAATTTAAAGAGAATTCTTGTTTGCTTAGAGTGGGAATAATGTTTCTAACTAAAGAATGTGAATGACAAGTCTTGTAAAGGACAGCTACACCTTGCATATTAAAATTCGACTCCTACGATCTGTCGTTTTGATGCAAATCACCAACATTTTCTTGCACTGCACTGAATAATGTACAACTAAAATTTATCAGGTGAACTTAAAATATTTATAAATACAGCCCCTTTACAATTTTATTTTCTAAATATATCAGTTATTTATAATTTTATTTTCTAAATATACCGGTATGTTCCCACAAGGGTGACTGGGGAAACGAAATATGGTCACTTGGTTTTCTCCTGACTGGTAGTAAAACGCTTGCCAAAGTGGGGAGTCTGTTTGGCTATGCGGAATGTTTCAAGTTTTCAGTCACGTCTGGTCAGAATGGGGATGTTAAATTTGATGCCTCCTGTAAAGAGAGTGCCACGCTCTTTGCACGTGAAGAACCCTTGCAACAAATCTTTGAGGGGTCCATAGGTGGCCTGTTGCCAGGCAAAATTTCTGTCCCTATCCAATATACCCTCATTTTCTAGTGACAGTCCAAAATTCCCCGACCATCATCCCAAATGGCCTCTATTATGACAAGAACTACCTATTGTATATATTGTTTACTTGTTCTCGTCCTGAACATGCATGACTATTTGCCACTGGACATTAAGCAACCAACTTATATCTGTTGACTGAAGCTACCTTTCAAAAATCAATCAATCAATAAATCAATCTAAATATATGTGAGACTTAAAATTGAACAAGGATTTAATAATATATATTTACTAAATAAATCCTAGGCCTTGACTTGAATTGATATCAAATTTGAATCCTTCGTAATTATGAAAAAAATCTTTTTTTAGCTCATTCTTTCTGATGAAACTGTGAGCTTTGGCCATCATTTGGCATAGTCTGTCATCATCTGTCAGGTGTAAACTATTTCAAACATCTTCTCCTCAGAAACACCTAAACCAATTCAAACTAAACTTGAACTGAATGATCCTTAGGGTATCTTCAATAAATTTTGTGTTTTATTTTCTGTAGCCATGGCTAAAAATAGAACATATATGGGGTAAAAAGCTGTTCTTATGGCCCATTTATGGACATTATGTTTTCTGGTCTGTGCGTCCGTCCGTCAGTTTGTTCGTCCCGCTTCAGGTAACAGTTTTTGGTTGAGGTAGTTTTTATACGCCCGTCGAAGACGGAACATATTATGGTATACTGTTGTCTGTCCGTCCGTCCGTCGTCCACACTTCGGACAATTACTAAAAAAATGCTTCCACCAACTTTTATGAAACTTTGTTGAATTGTTTATATCTATTAACATAAGATCCTTTTTGATTTTTATAGATTACAGATTTTTCCATGTTAGGTGTCACACCACCAATAACTCCCCTCCAATTTAGAACGTATGTGAAAGTAGGCCTACTCGGACAAAAAATAGTGCATTTGATGTCATTGTTTACTTAAACTAACCAACAAATTGGCAGAAATGAAACTTTTGGTGAAAGAGAAATATATTAAGACCATTTTGAGTTAAAATTTACTTGTTTATGAGTTTGCATTAAAAATTGAGGATTAATGCACTCCATAGTATACTAATTTAAGATTTCCAGAAAACCAGGGGTTATTTTTAGTGGTACCTCTATTCGGAAGACCTTTTCTTTTTTATGTGATTTTAAACATCTGTTGAAAATTGGCATGCAGAAAGCTGATACATGTACGATTCAGGATATACCTGCTACCTGCTTTCTATGAAGTTAAACTTAAGGTAAAATATTTAGAAAGCTGTGAAAATTTCAAAATTTGGTTGAACAGATAGGGACTTTTAATTGGTAGTATGACACCTGTTATGAAGCTTTATCTTTTAAAAAATGTGAATTTTCAAGTTTTCGGAAAATAACTCAAAAATGCTTCCATCAACTTGAATGAAACTTCGGTGAATTGCTTATGTCTATTGACGTATGCTTCTTTTGGATTTTTATAAATTTCAGATTTTACGTTTCTGTGTTTATTAATTAATTAACCCTTTCATCCCTGACGTTGCTTTGAGGCATCGCCTGACGTTGGCCCGACGGTGCTTCAACGTATCGCATCGCCTGACGTTGACCCAACGATGCTTTCAGGCATATTTTTTCGGTATTTTTAAAATGAGTTTTATGACGAAATGACGGGGCGTATGAATGGTAAAATGGCATAGTCAATGAGCCTATTTTGAAATTTTGTTTAGTGTAATTGTACGATTTAAAATTTTAAAAAAATACAGTTGAAATGTCATTCACAATGGGAGAATTAATGACGTCCTCCGTGGAGCAACTTATGTACAACGGCCGTTTATTTCCATTTTATACGTTTTGAAAGAGGCCTTCTCATGTGAAAAATTGGAAATGTTTATTCTGTGACCTCATTTGCATATCAATGCGGATTTTCAGGGGTCATTTAATACAACATTTCATTGCCATTTTCAGATTCGGATGCGCTAACCTTATTGTTCCTTCGTTATTTCTTCATTTGTGCCTGTAAATGGCCATGACAAACATTTATTTAGTCTAAAAATGAGACCGCATGCAAGTTTCCATTTGTGTTTTGTTTTTCAATTCTATTTTATAAATATATTGGCCTTTGAAAACGGCCTTCAGTTGACCAATAAAAACGTGGATTCCGTTCTTACGTCATAATATCATGTGAGATGTCATGTGCTTGCAGTAAAAATAATGTGCATTTTTCGAAGTTATGAACACAAAATATACACCAGACTGAGAGAACATTTTTATGTGAATGGAACAAGGTATTGAATCTTTCTAATTGTATCTCTTCAGACATTTAAGAATGTGCAAGTCTTTGAACTTACACTCCCAAGTTTGCAGACCACAATTTTTAAAAGTCCAGTCACACTCACAGCAGGATGAGTAAAAATAAATTATAAAATACACAAGCTAATAATACATGTGTATGTCCAGAATTTTTGCTTTGAATAAAATGGAAAAAGAGTTGATATTTTAACAGATTAAATTATAAAGATTGTAGTTAGCTGGTATTGCAAAGTACATGTAGCTATAGAGAAGAACAATAATTTAATGGTCTTTAATGTGAATGGAAAAGAACATGTTTACCTCCAGCTCCAGATTAAAGACATATATATATATTTTTTAATTTATACCTCAGAAATTATAGGGAACTATCTTATTAATGTCTTATTTATGGAGGGCTTTGGGGGGAAACAAAACATTTTATTTTTTGAATTTATTGACTTAAACACCAACCTAATATACCCTAGGTACTAACTACAGGAAAGGAGTGATCTGAGAGACTGTACTTCTGAAATATTGAGTCTTTTCATTTTCAAACCATAGAAAATAATACTTCAAGTGACATATTATATGATGTTTTATAATGAAACAAATTAAGCAAATAAAATGTATAAAGGAAGACTTTCAATTCAAATTTGAGACACCACAGATACTACAAAAGTCTTATATTTCCAATAATTGGAAAACAAATTAACTGTTTTCACATGAGATATAAACCAGCTGAAGGGGGGATTTTCCAGTTTTCGGACAATCATAAACACTTTCACAAAATTTTATGATATTTTGGTGAATTGTTTATATCTATTGACTGAAGCTACCTTTCAAAAATTAAAAGTGAATTAACATTTATAGGTCACCATATGGCCTTCAACAATGAGCAAAGCCCATACCGCACAGTCAGCTATAAAAGACCCTGAAATGACAAATTTAAAACAATTCAAATTAGAAAACTAACAGCCTAATTAATGAAAAACAATAATCATTTAAAGCATAAAGACAGGCTAAAAGGACAACAGGCATATCATGCACTTATAGCACAGCTCTTTATTGATGAAGTTGAAGTCCAATCAACTTTCTTACAAAGGGTAAAATATATTCATTGGGTGAAGTTTTATCAGCCCTGAAATTTTCAGATGAATCCAATTTCCCATTGTTGTGTTACTAAATAGGTGATTTTAAAGAAATTTTGCAGTTTTTGGTTATCTAGAATATTATTAATTAAATGTTCAGCAAAGTAAGATCTACAAAAAAAGATAATGTGACAACAATTGTCAATTGACCCCTTAACGAGTTATTTTCCTACAGACAATTTTACACAATTTGCTTATCATGTTTTCTAACTTTAATCTTAAAAAATCTTAAAAAATCTTCTCCTCTGAAACTACTGAACAAAATCTAACCAAACTTAAGTCCTTAGGGTGTCATGAATAAAGTTGTGTTTTATTTTCTGTTTCATCAAAAAAGAGCCATTGTGGCTTAAAATAGAACATGGGGTAAATGCAGTTTTCGCCTTATATCTCAAACACTAAAGCATTTAGAGCAAATATGAAGTTGGGTAAAAATGTTCATTAAGTCAATGTTGGGTTGCTGTCACTAAATGGTAATTTTACAGAAATTTTGCAGTTTTTGGTTATTATCTCGAATATCATTAATGATAAAGATAAAACTTCAAAAGCTGAAAATGTTCAGGAAAGTAAGATCTACAAATAAGTTTAATCTGACAAAAAATATCAACTGACCCTTTAAGTAGTTAATGCCCTTTAAAGACAATTTTTCTCAATTTGTTCATCTAGTTTGCTTACTTTAAAAAATCTTCTCCTTTGAAACTGCTGAATATCAGCCAAACTTGGAATGAATGAATTTCAGAGTATCTAGTATAAATTTTGTATTTTATTTCCTTACATGTCAAGAAACATAGCTACAAGGCAAAATGGAACATGGGGTTAAATGCATTTTTTTGTTTTTGAAGAAATGGAATTTTTAAGCCACTCATTAAAATATATTAAAAAGCAAATATAATCATTGATGAAAGATTTAAGGGTAATGATTCAGTCTAGTTTTTATGCCCCACCTACGATAGTAGAGGGGCATTATGTTTTTTGGTCTGTGCGTTCGTTCCTTCGTTCGTCCGGCCTTCTGTCCGTTCGTCCCGCTTCAGGTTAAAGTTTTTGGTCAAGGTAGTTTTTGATGAATTGAAGTCCAATCAACTTGAAACTCAGTACACATGTGCCCTATGATATGATCTTTCTAATTTTAATGCCAAATTAGTGTTTTGATCCCAATTTCACGGTTCACTGAACATAGAAAATGATAGTGCAAATTTCAGGTTAAAGTTTTTGGTCAAGGTAGTTTTTGATGAAGTTGAAGTCAAATCAACTTCAAACTTAGTATACATGTTCCCTGTGATATGATCTTTCTAATTTAAATGCCAAATTAGAGTTTTTATGCCCCACCTACGATAGTAGAGGGGCATTATGTTTTCTGGTCTGTGCGTCCGTTCGTTCGTCCGTCCGTCTGTCCCGCTTCAGGTTAAAGTTTTTGGTCGAGGTAGTTTTTGATGAAGTTGAAGTCCAATCAACTTCAAACTTGGTACACATGTTCCCTATGATATGATCTTTCTAATTTTAATGCCAAATTAGAGATTTTACCCCAATTTCACGGTCCACTGAACATAGAAAATAATAGTGCGAGTGGGGCATTCGTGTACTGAGGACACATTCTTGTTACCTCAATTTCACGGTCCACTAAACACAGAAAATGATAATGCGAGTGGGGCATCCATGTACTATGGACACATTCTTGTTTAATAATAAAAAGTGGAAGTCCATTCAATTGAAACTTAGTACACATGTTTCCATAGTTATGATCTTTCTAATATTAATGCCAAATTAAAGTTTTGACCAAAATTTCACAGTCCACTAAACTTAGAAAATGATAGTGTGAAGTTCAGGTTAAAGTTTTGGTTAAGGTTTTTTGTCAAGGTAGTTTTTGATAAAGTTGAAGTCACATCAATTTGAAACTTCAATTGAAACTTAGTACACATGTTTCCATAGTTATGATCTTTCTAATATTAATGCCAAATTAAAGTTTTGACCAAAATTTCACAGTCCACTAAACTTAGAAAATGATAGTGTGAAGTTCAGGTTAAAGTTTTGGTTAAGGTTTTTTGTCAAGGTAGTTTTTGATAAAGTTGAAGTCACATCAATTTGAAACTTAGTACATGTATACATGTTGCCTATGATATGATCTTTATAATTTTAATTCCAAATTAAAGTTTTGACCCCAATTTCATGGTCCACTCATGGAAGTATTATATTGACAGGAACTCCAACAAGCGGACTTCAAACGTTTATAGTGTGATGCCGCAAAATCGTTAAGTATCTGTTAATTAACTCGACATGTCTTATGGATGCATGGGTTCCGATCAAATTTTTGGAACCTCGTGAATGGTCATAATTACGGAACATAACGAAATAACCGGATGTGTACTTAATTGTCAAGGAAATTACATTTACCGACCATGTATATGACAAATATGTCAGTTTTTACGGGTTTTGCTGCTTAAAAACAAATAAAATGAAAAGAAACGAAATCACCACGACTGTGTTCCCCAAATGAAAAAAAATAAAAAAATGAAGAGTAAAAATACTCACAAGCCATAAACATTTCAGTTTAAGTTGCAATCAATTTTAAAATAGTTAGATTTTTATTCATGAGAGAGCCGCTGTCTAAACACGCGTAACTGTTATATACATATATGCATGATAGGCTTGAAAATCATAAAATTCTCATGTAAAGTAAACGGAAAAGTTTTTATCAGTAATTATTATCGCGTTTTGACAAATATTCTAATAAGTGTATAATGAAAGAATTTCCAACAAAAATTTAATCCAAAAGTTGGCCGGGAGGAGACGGTATGAAAGGGCTTTGATCCGAAAAAAATATCATATATTTTGATTTATTGTTTACTGAAGGTCCAATGGCAAATATTTCATGCAATTAAACAAGAAACAGAAACATAAATTGCTTAGCATACGGCGTATAAGATGTTTCAGAACTATTAAGCTTTTAAACACATAAATAAATTCTAATTTGGTTTCCATGAAAAGAAAAAAAATTAAACTGCTTAGGGCCCATCATGGTGATCCTTCTTTTAATGCATCAAGAAATATTAAAAGCCATCCGTAAAAAATAAATCTGTCAGACGTCAGATTGAGTAATCTCGGACTAGGTTGAATGTTTAAGATTTTTTACAACTTTGGAATTATCATAAAAGGTGTAACAATTCATCTGCATGTCTCGTAACTTGATATTGCTATGTAGAGGTCATCACATGCGTGTAATAATTTTTTATTAACCTCTTTTAGTCTTTAAAACATATTTGATAAATAAGTTAACAACATTTGCCGATAGAGAAAACCATAAATATTTGTGTAACACTCGATATAAGTTTACAATCTTTAACTTAAAATTTGAGTTATCTGGCACCATCTGGTACACTACAAGCACATCACATTATTTTCTGCAAACACTCTACTTCAGAATCATTTAAATTTCATAATCGGATATTTCCCGATTTCCAAGTTCCAATGATTAAAACATACTCAACAAAACTAAAAATAAGCTTGCCCTCTTTCTGAATGCAGTTAATTTTCTTATGCCATTCTGTTAAATATGGACCGATCTTTTCAGTGTTGTTCCTCATTTATTGAACGGAAACAGGTGTTGTTATTCATGTGGCGATTCACAAATAACCACGGGAGTTTCCGTGTTTATTTACATTGGTAGGTAGATAAGACAATGGATATCAAATCACGTGATAAGACCAGCTTCAGTTAAAAGAACAGGTGAAGGCAGCATCACAGATACCCCACAAAGGAGTTATCACGTACTTGACAAACTGAGTCGGAACCTTTATTTTCTTAAAGAAATCAGTGGGATGGGAATGTGCTAATTTTTCGTTGGAGTTCCTGTCAATATAATACTTCCATGGTCCACTTAACATGAAAAATGATAGTGTGAGTGGGGCATCTGTGTACTATGGACACATTCTTGTTTTTAATGGGTTTTTGCTGATTTTAGTTATAGATTTAACTTGCAACAATATAAAAAGAGGTCCATAATAATTGATAGTGGGTCCCCATTCCAAAAACTTGACAATATACAGAATCTCCATAGCAAACAAAAATGTTATCTAATAAATTTCCAAGTGCAGTTATCTTATCAAAGCAGGTCTTATTGACATATAGTTTTTAGCTCACCTGACCTGAAAGTGAGCTTTTATTATCACTTGGCGTCTGTCATTGTCTGCTAACCAACATGGCCAACATGGCTAAAAATAGAACATAGGCGGTAAATGCAGTTTTTGGCTTGTATCTCTGAAACTAAAGCATTAAGATTTAATTTGACATTAGGTTAACATGTTCATCAGGTTAAGATCTATCTGCCCTGAAAATTTCAGACAATTCAAACAATCCATTAAACCAAACTGAGTCTCAATCATTTTTAGGGTATCTAATACTATTGATGATTTTAACCTTCTTTTTTTACATGATTTCCAAAACCACAGTAAATACTGGAGAGCCTCCAGTTTTGTTTGTTGTTAATAAAAAATTACTTAAAAGAGATTGAACATGCATATTTGCATTCTGACTTTTTAAATGCCTATTAAGTAAGGTGTGTGAATTTTTCTTAATGAAATTATGAGGCAAAGTGGTATATAGGGTAGAAAAATCAAAACTTTGAACAGAATCGAAATCACCAATATGAGCATGCAATTTATCAAGTACTTCCAACAAAATTTTCAACATTCGAAAAGTAATTAATTGCACTATTTTCCAAGGCTTTATTTGAAGAATTCATTACCACTACCAGGTATTTGATTGTACGAAGTGTACTAGTAAGTAGAATAGACAGTTAAGTATGGTGGTGGAACATAGCTTGAAGATGATAATAAATCTATATTTGTGAGGTGTTTTGTGCAGCTTTTGGAATTAGGTACATAGTTCGAACTTACGTTTTATTCAGTTATATTATGTGAAACACATGTTCAATATCTGGGATGATTTTCAACAGACCTAAATATAATTAAATACTCCACGGCGATCTATTTGTATTTGTCACCACCTTGAATATGTATTTTAACTTTGTATATTCAATTCAATCTGATTACAATCCAATGGAATTGACGATCACACCTGTCACAGAATGGATTGTTATGAAACTTGTGTGCATGAGCTAATCTTCAGGACCATGAAGTTAATCTAAAGAAAAAGTTAGATTTTAGATTTTAAATTCTGTATTTTACTGATAAATAGACTCACTTTTTAAGTCAACATATATACCTGTTTATTTTACAGGTTACTCTGTACAGCATGATGAGCTCTGATAGAAGACCAGATTCTAGTCAGGGTTTGTTGTTACTTCTGAGGTTTATATTTACAGGTTACTCTGTACAGTATGATGAGCTCTGATAGAAGACCAGATTCTGGTCAGGATTTGTTGTTATACCTGAGGTTTATATTTACAGGTTACACTGTACAGCATGATGAGCTCTGATAGAAGACCAGATTTTGGTCAGGGTTTGTTGTTATACCTGAGGTTTATATTTACAGGTTACACTGTACAGCATAATGAGCTCTGATAGAAGACCAGATTTTGGTCAGGGTTTGTTGTTATACCTGAGGTTTATATTTACAGGTTACACTGTACAGCATAATGAGCTCTGATAGAAGACCAGATTTTGGTCAGGGTTTGTTGTTATACCTGAGGTTTATATTTACAGGTTACACTGTACAGCATGATGAGCTCTGATAGAAGACCAGATTTTGGTCAGGGTTTGTTGTTATACCTGAGATTTATATTTACAGGTTACTCTGTACAGCATAATGAGCTCTGATAGAAGACCAGATTTTGGTCAGGGTTTGTTGTTATACCTGAGGTTTATATTTACAGGTTACACTGTACAGCATGATGAGCTCTGATAGAAGACCAGATTTTGGTCAGGGTTTGTTGATATACCTGAGGTTTATATTTACAGGTTACTCTGTACAGTATGATGAGCTCTGATAGAAGACCAGATTTTGGTCAGGGTTTGTTGTTATACCTGAGGTTTATATTTACAGGTTACACTGTACAGCATGATGAGCTCTGATAGAAGACCAGATTTTGGTCAGGGTTTGTTGTTATACCTGAGGTTTATATTTACAGGTTACACTGTACAGCATAATGAGCTCTGATAGAAGACCAGATTCTGGTCAGGGTTTGTTGTTATACCTGAGAGATCTTGTCCAGAAAGTTATTCCTGCTGATCATCTAAACATTAGGGGTAAAGTACAATTCTTTTCAACAAACTTGCATGCATGAATTGATAAAAAGTATGAATTTGTAACAAACTAAGGGAGCTACCATTTGATTTTTATGGGGGGGCTAGGATGAAAAATTTTGTCCTTCTTTTTGTTTAGTTGTAATCTCTGTCCTGCCTTTTTATTTTTAACTCTATTCGGTCCTGCTTTTTTTTTTTTTTAGTTTATCCTGACTTTTTTTACATAAATTGTCATCCTGACTTTTTTTTTTTGCAAGTTTCTCATCCTGCCTTTTTTTTTTACTCAAAACTCCTGTCCTGCCTATTTTTTTCAAATTTCATCCTAATTGTAGGTTTGATACAATTGAGAAATGAGATGGCGTATTATCTAAGTGATCAAGTATCGAAATCCACAACAAATGATGGTCAGGCTTCATATCACATCGGCAGGTTACCAGATCCTATCAACAACCAACGAGCATGTCTGAAATGTGCCCAACTAACAAACTGTTGTATTTATCAAAAGTAAGTAAATACTTATTGTTAAAGCTTAAAGCTTTTCCAAAAATGTTGTAAATTCTTAACCGAACAAATTTCGTCAAGGTTTGCCATAAAACTTCCCAAATTGAAAATAAAAAATCTATTGGAAAAAGTAAAATAACAAAATTACAGATTTCCGTTGAAAATTCAAAATGGAAAGTCCCTAATCAAATGGCAAAATCAAAAGCTCAAAAACCTTTAGACTTTACTTATAAATTACACAAACACTCTCTACAAAATATTTAGGCCTAACTCTTCAATCAAATTTAAAATGGGACAAACATATAGATAACATGACATCAAAAGCAAACCAGTCCCTTGGATTTATTCGTAGAAACCTAAAAATAGCATCACCGAAAGTTAAAGCTCATGCATATAAAGCTCTTGTCCGACCAAAATTAGAGTACTGCTCAACAATTTGGGACCACATCAAAAACAGCAATCCCTACAAATAGAAAAAGTTCAGAGAAGAGCAGCACGCTTCTCATGCAACCGCTTCCATAACACCAGCTCAGTTACTGAAATGATGACAGATCTAAATTGGTACCCACTCGAAATTAGGCGTTTACGATACAGACTTGTTTTCTTTTACAAAATTATTCATGAAATTGTTGCAGTCCCTACACATAATCTTTTGATCCCACTAGACAATAGAACCATACATGGCAATCCACACTCATTAAGGTAAATACAAACATCTAAAAACAGTTATAAATATTCATTTTATCCAGGAACTGTTATAAATTGGAATCATCTGCCACAACAAATAGTATCATGCAGTACTGTAGAGGGATTCAAGGGTAAGATCTCAGAATCTGCTCTCATCCCCATAGTCTATCCCTAACTATTCTGTTATCAAATGTATATAGTTTTATAACAATTTATATTTTTTCCAAATGTACATACGTTATGTTCATTTTTTGATTTTGATATTTTTGATTTGTTGTTGCTAAATTAGTGTAAATTATAAATTTTATAGTCGACGCCCGGCAAATAATCTTCAATAATTGAAGGATCGCTAGAAACCTTAAGATTGATTGATTGTTGGTTGCTTAACGTCCAGTTGCAAATATTTCATGCATATTCAGGACGAGAAACCTAAAGAAGAATGCATCAAACAAATGGATCACAACTGTCATATTCCTGACTTGGTGCAGTTATCTTCTTATGTAGAAAATGGTGGATAAAACCCGGTTTTGTAGCTAGCTGAACCTTTCACTTGTATGACAGTTGCATCAAATTCCATTATATTGACAATGATATGTGATCAAAACCAACAGCATAATAAGTAAAGGTGTCAAAAATCACTATAAAAGCAGACAAATAAGTTTATATTACTTTTATAATTTGTTGTGATGTTGAGAAAAAATATAGTATTATAATACTTATTAAATAACTCGTACATTAAGATAATATCTATGAATTAGAACCGTAGTTTGGAGTTCACACCATTTGAAATCAAAAATATTGTTCTTGTGAGCTTAGGATTACTTTGATTGTTTGATGTTTATCTTTTCTTTGGTCAGTTTTAGTCTGTAATGTAATAGGGAAAGGTGTGATAACACCCAATTAACCAACAAAACTGATATCTCCTTTGACCTAATAATTAAAACCAGTTTGATGTAAGTTTCTATCCTATATTCCAACTTTTACTAAAATATGTATCATTGAACAAAATCTTAAAAGTCCCACAAATGATTTGTTAGTAATTTTAATAATGATTTAGTTACTGCTGATTTCTCTAATAAATTTGAACCATTGCACAGGGCATTTGAACCCATGATATGTAAAATTAAGGATTAAGTGCTCATATCAACATTATTGATAATTCAAATACATATTGAAAAATAACTTTTCATTATTTTTATACCTTTATACAATTTTTAAAAAAAAGTTGAAAATTATTTTTTACATTTATACTTCCTTTAACTGTATTACTATATTTTTATCATAGTCTAATTTCCTAGCTAAATGAAAAATATTGTGGTTAAAGGCTACATAGCCAATGGTCTCAAACATTTAAGAATTACATTAAATTCTAGTGTTTGATGATTGTAGTATTTTTTCTCAAAAGGTAAAGCCCATAAGACGGAGTTACACAAATTTATAAAAATCTGCATCTTTTTCATGACCTGCATTTTCATCGTCACAGGTTGACAGGTATGCATTGGAGACTAATCATGGTTATTGCAGGAATACAGGCTTGGGTAAGGATCCAATTAATTAGGAATGTAACAATAATAATTGAGTCTACGGTTACATTGCATTATTGTTACATTAATGCACTTCATAATTGACTTGAATTTTTATTTTTAATTGGGGTTTGAAGCTATTGAACGATTTTGGATATATATGGAAATTGAAGGTGAATATAAAATCAGTAATGGGCGGTAATGAAATCATACTACAACCTCACACTTGCTTTGAACAACAAAAAAAATGGTCAAAATATAAACATCGCAACAAGGATTTTTATATACAAATCCTTGATCACGTACAAGAGTAAAAAATATTTTCAGCTGAAAAGAGACAGACATTGAAAGTTTCTTTAACTTCAAAAAAGTATAGTACAGAATGGAATTGTACAGTATGAAATACAGACGTGCATATTGCACTTGTTTGTGATTGCTGATTGGTTTCACCAAGATTTGCTGGACTAAAACATGCTCACAAAAACAACATATTGAATTTTTTGAAACTGTAATAATGCAAATAAAAATTTTAAAAATTGTATGCAAGTTTTCAAGTTTTATTTTAATAGATATTACTAGTCCAAGCATACATTGAAGTGTAATGTAACAATGCAATGTAACCGTAGACTCAATAATTATTGTTACATTCATAATTAATCGGTTCTGTACCCAACCTTGCAATCTGGCAATTAGTCTCCAATGTAACAATGATATTTTTATTATTGTTACATTTCAATGCTCTTCAACCAATGCTCTTCAACTTTGTACTTGTTTGGCTTTATAAATATTTTGATATGAGCGTCACTGATGAGTCTTATGTAGACGAAACGTGCGTCTGGCGTACTAAATTATAATCCTGGTACCTTTGATAACTACATTCCATGTAACCTAAGCCAGTGCCTCTTTTATATATATTCATCACTAATTTGGCTCTTGGGGAATCTCAGCCTAGGAGGCTATGAGGAAGCATATAATGAGGTGATGATGAAGCCTATAAGGAGCCTATGAGGAAGCATAGAAGTGTTAATGTTGAATTGGTGTTGGAATGAAATTGTATGAAATTTGACATTTAAACCCCACACATTCTTGGGGGATGAGCAACATTTTTGAAACTAACAGTGATAAAATTTCATATATGTCCATAAAACAGATGATAACAGCTGTGTCCTGGAGGATTTGTGAAGTAACCTTCAATCAAGGCATGAAGAAAAGATGAATTTACAATAGAAACACTTTATTAAAATGATTAGTCAAACAATATCATACAGAAACTTTGTGAAAACATGCACATGAAAAACTTAAATTCTACCTAACTTTAATACTTTGATCTGTTTTAATATATATATGCTGGCTATCAGATAATGTATCTGATACAACCACCGCCCTAATATTTTTACCAAGAGATCTAATAGCTACCCCAATTCTAAAAATTAAAACTATGACTATTATAATGACTTCAGTTGAAGCCACATATAACCAATACATTTTTGTTGAGCCTAAAAGTCGCAGAAAGCTTGACATAAGGCGACGGCAGCGTTAGGTAACTTCTTAAAAGCTTTATATTTTAGAAGGTGGAAGTCTGCCTGGATGCTTCATACTTTGCATACAGTACCTTTTGTTACAAAATCCCTGTCTGTGATATGTTCATTATCCTTGACCTCATTTTCATGGTTCAGTGACTACTTGGTAAAAAAAGTTAAGATTTTTTGTAATGTTAAAGTCTCTCTTATTATAAGTAATAGGATAACTATATTTGGTATGTGAGTACCTTGCAGGGTCCTCATGCCTGTCAAACAGTTTTGACTTGACCTCGACCTCTTTTCATGGATGAATGAAGGTTAAGTTTTGGTGGTCAATTCCATAGCTTAGATACTATAAGCAATAGGTCTAGTATATTCGGTGTATGGAAGGACTGTTAGGTGTACATGTCCAACTGGCAAGTATCATCTGACTTGACCTCATTTTCATGGTTTAGTGGTTATAGTTAAGTTTTTGTGTTTTGGTCTGTTTTTCTTAAACTTTATGCGATAGGTCTACTATATTCAGTGTATGACAGGACTAAGGTGTAGATGTCTAACTGGCATGTGTCATCTGACCTTGACCTCATTTTCATGGTTCAGTGGTCAAAGTTAAGTTTTTGAGTTTTGGTCTTTTTTTTCTAATACTATATGCAATAGGTCAACTATAGTTGGTGTATATAAATATTTTATGATCAATATGTCAGTCACGCAGCTTTTATTTGACCTTGACCTTATTTTCACGGTTTCAGTGTTAGGTTTTTGTGTTTTGGTCTGTTTTTCTTAAATTATGAGCAAAAGATCAACTATATTTGTTGTATGGAAGAATTGTTAGCTGTATATGCCTGCCTGGTATGGTTCATCTGACCTTGACCTCATTTTCATGGTTCATTGGTAAATGTTTAGTTTTCTTGGTTAATGTTAAGTTTGTGTGACAGTTGTAATAAAGCTTTATATTTAGGACTATCAACATGATATAAATAGTAAAGAAGTGAGACATTTCAGCGTGTGCACTCTTGTTTAGTTTAAGTCTGTTTCTGAGAAACTTAGCAATAGGTCAACTATATTTGGTGTATTAAATGATTGTATGGTTTACATGTATTTCTAGTTTGGTTTATCTGACCTTGACCTCATTTTCTTGGATCATGATAAGTTCATGTGATACTTGTAGTGACATTTATATTAAAAACTATGAACATAAAATTAATGGTTAGTAAAGAAGGCAAGACATTTCAGCATGTTGTTAATAAAGCTGATGAAATATTATCCCTCCATAGGTTTCTCATTGTTTGGGTTTAGATAATGGTTCCAAAAGAAGTCAGTCATAATTGCACCCTATACTTTATTTGCATTCTATGAAATTAGATAAAGTATTCTTTAAACTTTAGGTCTATAGAGCAAAGAAATTTGAACTCATCTATGGCAAGTCTGGTTCCAAACACCTTGTGTCACCTTCTACAGGAACATTTAGACTTCTATGTTCACTGGTGCCTTTTGTTGGACCTAGAGAGTAAAGCCAGCACAGATAAGGGAGGAGTCAGTGATCTGTGGTGTAAAACAGGCCACCAAAGGTAAAATATATAAATACTTTTCTTGATATGTATGTTATTTGTCATTATGTATGTTGATAGTTCAATAACTTGCATCTGTCAATAATACATTTTTGATACAAAAATACACAATTTACACTCCAGATACTTAAATTTAATGTTTTAAAATGTTGTTTAAGAATTGATTCACTGTTGACATCTAGTTACCAAGGAGCCACCATTTTGACTTGCTGAAATCAGTAAATGTGCGAATAATGCAATAGAAAAAAAAAAGCAACACGTACCTAAAATTTTTTTGTTTTAATGCAATATAAAATCCAGTTTAGAAGGTAAACGCAATGAAAAATCTTCAGATTTGGTATTTTCATTTTTATGACATAAGGTTTTGAAATCTTTAATGCGCCAAAAACATAATGGAATTCACAGAATTTGTACTTATTTTGATTTTGTACATTTGATCTCTGATACCTTAATTCTATTTGTTATGCCTCAGAATAAGAATAAAGGTTCTATAGGGTTTTTCAATTGGATTTTTGCTACACAGTGAAATTGACATAGCATTTGTGCATAGATTACAATAGGTATATTTAAACAGCCATTATTATGTACATCATGGAGTCTGCGCTAAATACAGATATATCAAGAATTTTATCACGGTGTTGTTTACAAAGGGAAAGAAACATGTCATAGTAAAATATTATTATTACATACATGAAAAAAGGATTTTTACAGCAAATTACCAAATCCTCAAGTATGCAGAACTTTTCAAGATATATGTTTAAAAAAAAATAAAGCTACACATTCAAACAAACACAAAACATAAAATCTTAAAACTTAATTGTAAACGTTTAAAAAATGTGCATTTAAATGGATTACTCGAAAACATTTTAAAGAAACAATAAACATGTACATGTATCATGTTTAATGAATATACATGCTGCATTGTGAATGTGTAACAAATGACTGGACCGGAAAAAACATTAACACAAGGGTTATCCATAATATATGTGTAATGCAGGTCTCAGACAGAGCATTCACTGTGACTTTCCTGGCTTAGGGCTTATATCCTGTTCACCTTCGGCTCAGGGGCAGGGCTTTCAAAAAATAAAATATTTGAGCCAGCCTGACATTTAACGTCTTAACCCCATTTTTATGCCCCATCTATGGGCATTATGTTTTCTGGTCTGTGCATCCGTTCCTTTGCATGTCCATTCGTTCGTTCCACTTCAGGTTAAAGTTTTTGTCAAGTTAGTTATTGATGAAGTTGAAGTCCTATCAACTTGAAACTTCGTACACATCTTCCTTATGATATGATCTTTCTAATTTAATACCAAATAAGTGTTTTGACCACAGTTTCACGGTCTACTAACTTAGAAAGGATTAGTGTGATTGGGGTATCCGTGTACTATGAACACATTCTTGTTATCCTGTAAGACTTAGTAACAAAAGGCAATTATGGTAATCAGTTGGCCATCATATATACAGTCTGCCAAAAGTTAAGCACCACCGAAATATAACTGGCAATATTTTTTTAACTATTGCAAAAAAAATATTAATGTTTGGTGTTATGAATTACCTTTAACATACACTAAATAAATTCATTACGACCAAAAAGATTGCACTCCGATAAAGCAGTCAACCAACCTTTTATCAAAGGTCATATGTGCGTTTATAAATACACTGTTTCTCCAGGTGGTCCTGTAAGTGTTCGTACATTGGTCCGTCGACTTTATAGAGGCAAACGAAGAGCACGTTGTGGTGTATAGAGACCTGTACCTTCAAGCAGGCACTCTACCGTCAGGTTTAAATGGGATAATGAACATCTATGCTTGAACATAAGAACCTGACAAAACACTCATTGGTCAGATGGGAGTCAGTTTCCTTTACTGCCAGAAGACGCCATAATACGAATTTTGCAGGGGAAAAAAACGGCGTAGACCAAAATCAACATTTGCACAAGGACTGCATGCATTGCTGGTTGTGTTCCAGTACGGAGTTGCTTCTTGTACCGTTATAAGCTGGGTATGCATATTCTGCAGGGTAACATAAACGGGCAGACATACAGAGATTTGGTGCCTTAACATATTGTAGTCCGTCATTTTAGTAATCCCCCACTTGCCTCAACATTGTCAAGACACTTGTACCTAAATGACAACGCTATACCACGCAGGGCAAGAATTTTAACCGAGTCCAAAGAGCAACCAGCCATTTACACTAATTTTTGGCCTTCCTTGACACCATGCATGAACCCTATCAAACATGTCTGAGATGCCATTGTCGGAAATCTCAATCGCAGAGATTCACCTTTACAAAAGTTTGTCGATTTAAAAGTGGCATTTGTTGTTAAATGCAACAGATTTCATCAACTAAAGTTTTGAAGGCTTGTACCGAGAAAGATAGGTCGTGTTATGAAACTGTACCGGAAATGAGGTTGTTACACATGCTATTGACTCAAATATTGACATTAAATTTGCCAAACATAGCAAAGATTATGTGTAGAAAATTTTAATGGTATTGGGTGATTAATTGTTGTAAAAAAATAAAATCACAGTGAAACTTAAATTCCATTTCTTAATTGTGTAATTTACACTATTTCTATGAACGAAAAACCTATATGCATAGAACCTTCATAAGTGACCAAAATTATATTTGTGGTTTGTTTATGGTATACATTAGCAAAATTGCTATATGATTGTTTTCTATTTTTCGAGGAACAATTGATTTTTTAAATTTGAAAAAAAATCGATGCAATAAAAGTAGGTGGTGCTTAACTTTTGGCGGACTGTATATAACCATTGATTGACAATGACATTTAAAAAACTCAAAAAAAAAAAATTCTATAAATTCAATGTTCGAACGTAAACTGTAAAATAAGACAGTGTGCAACATTAGCATACTCATATCTGCCTTAGATTCTTTATTTGTGCAAAATGATGTTGTAAACAACACCACTTTCATTTTTAAAAGCACATTTTCCTAATACCTGATGTTGAGATTAAGTAGATCTTTCCACATTATTTCTTAGAAAATCCTCAAAATGAGCGTTAGTTAAGGTATCAATGATAATTTGAGCCTTTTTAGCTCACCTGACCTGAAAGGTAAAGTGAGCTTTTCTCATCAATTGGCGTCCTTCGTCCGTCGTCCGGCGTCCTGCGTCCGTCGTCCGTAAACTTTTACAAAAATCTTCTCCTCTGAAACTACTGGGCCAAATTTAACCAAACTTGACCACAATCATCCTTGGGGTATCTAGTTTAAAAAAATGTGTCCGATGACCTGGCCATCCTATCAAGATGGCCGCCATGGCTAAAAATAGAACACAGGGGTAAAATGTATATTTTGGCTTATATCTTTGAAACCAAAGCATTTAGAGCAAATCTGACACGGGGTAAAATTGTTCATCAGGTCAAGATCTATCTGCCCTGAAATTTTCAGACGAATCAGACAACCTGTTGTTGGGTTGCTGCCCCTGAATTTGTTATTTTAAGGAAATTTTGCAGTTTTTGGTTATTATCTTGAATACTATTATAGATAGAGATAAACTGTAAACAGCAATAATGTTCAGCAAAGTAAGACCTACAAATATGTCAACATGACCAAAATTGTCGGTCAACCCCTTAAGGAGTAATTGCCGTTTATAGTCAATTTTTAACAACTTTTCGTCATTTTTTGCATCTTGTACAAAATTCTTCTTCTCTGAAACTACTGGGCCAAATTTAACCAAACTTGGCCACAATTATCATTGTGGTATATAGTTTAAAAAATGTGTCTGATGACCCCGCCTACCAAACAAAATGGCTGTCATTGCTAAAATTAGAACATAGTGGTAAAATGCAGTTTTTGCTTTATATCTTTGAAACTAAGACATTTAGGGCAAATCTTTCAAGATTTAAATGTCCATCAGAATAAGATCTATCCCCTCTCAAAATTTAAGATGAATCTGACAACCGTTGTTGGGTTGCTGCCCAAATTGGTAATTTTAAGGAAATTTTGCAGTTTTTGGTTATTATCTTGAATACTATTATAGATAGAGATAAACTGTAAACAGCAATAATGTTCAGCAAAATAAGATCTACAAATAAGTCACCATGATCAAAATTATTAGAGGTCCCCTTAAGGAGTTATTGCCCTTTATAGTCAATATTGAACAACTTTTCGTCATTTTTGTTACTTGTACAAAAATCTTCTTTTCTATAACTATGGGCCAAATTCAACCAAACTTGGCCACAATCATTACTAGGGTATCTATTTAAAAAAAGTGTCTAATGATCCCGCCTACCACCCAAGATGGCCACATCAGTAAATACAGTAACAGGTGAGGGACACAGGCTCTTGAGAGCCTCTAGTTTGTCTTGCTTGACGGAGTCGATAAGCGAGATATAGGTATGCTGTTTTCAGCGTTTGCTTAGTTTTCATGTATTAGTTTGTGATTAGGTCGTTTTATGAGGAACCACTAGTGGTAGGTTAATGCTATTTGGTATTCAGTTGTATTAGCATTGGCACATGTAATTACCAAGAGATTATTTGACCCTTGCCCCTCAGTTATGGTTTATTGACTTTGACATTTTGCTTAGTTTACATGTATTAGTTTGTGTTAAGGTTTGTTTAATGGGAGTATTTTTATATATAAATACATTAATCTTATAGTTGTTGCATAGTTCCGTATTTAGTGTTGCCTGGGTACAAAACTTTGGTATACTTGAAATGGCTTGTCAAGACAATGGGTCCCCTGTGGGTATATAAATTATTCTTGAGATAATTAACAATTCATTATACATTGTATAAGGAGAGTATAACCTTGAGGAATAAATCCTTCAGTGCAATGAAAATGTAGCCTGTAAAAATAAATATGGACTTATAAAACTCAATTATTTACCTTGAAAGTCAAAGGTCAAAAACAAAATATCAATTATTTGGACCTTGAGAGGAAAGGTCATGATAATATAAGACTGATATGCTATTTTAAGATGATGATATGATCTCTCTAATTTAATGCTAAAGTAGAGTTCTGACTCCAATTACAAGGTCCACTGAACATAAAATATGTGCATGCAGGACTTGGTTTAGAATATAGCATTGGTTTAATAATTTCGATAACTCTCAAACTTAAAGAAAGTTATTTCATATTACTGTCGTGAAGTAAAGAAATTTTAGAATTTACAATCGTGAGTATCTTGTATAAATACTAGTTTTAAGTGACCTGATTTTTTACCTTTTCTTATTTCAATCAAATTCACTTGGATAACTGTTTGATTATTACAAAACATTTGTCAACTAAATTTTGGGTATAGATGTTTAACTTGATAATGGATTATTCTAACATGACGTCCTTCAAAAGCTTTGAGTACACACCCATGGTAAAATATGAATACATTGTTTTGGGTTGTTCCAATCTTACTCCCAGGTCATATCTTTTTTTTATGAATTAGCTACCAAAAGTCATAGAACAATGACGTCAGAATAAGTCATTTTACAGAAAAACACACGCTTGTGAAACCAAAAATTGTCACACAAGGAAACGTAAACAAACATGCTTAAATGTGTTATAAGCCATTTTTTAATACATATAAGACATATAAGTAAACTTATCATTTATATTCATCTAAATCTATTGATATACGTTATTGTAAATGTGTCGACAATAAAGACAACAACACTCATGTTTTTACCGCATAGTATATGTTTATTGGGTCTAGATGTTTCGCCTAGTAGATAGGCATCATCAGGACAATTATACAAAGAAATATGACAGTGAAGTATGAATCTTGCGGTTTAGCGGTTTAACCGGAAGTGTAAGTTACATAATAGTAGTTATGGTGACGTTATATAAATAGAAAGTGAAAGTGAAAGTAAATTAAAATAGAAAATATATAAATAGAAATGTTAGTGTTTTCTTGAATGGTAACAGCATCTCGTGTGGTTGACATCTATCCCGTTCTGTGTAGTTAATCTCATGGGAGGTCTTTGTTGGAATTGTACGTTGTAGTTATCTAATAATCATGTCAGTGAATTCCAAATTGGACAACACCTCACTGTTCATTCTGTACAGTCAACTGGCTTCGCTCTGTGACCCTCGAGTTACTGCTTCAAATTGCGTTGGTAATGGTGTGAAGTGTATGATCGTCACACATTTTGGAAATTAAAATAGTGGTAGATCCGTAAATATTTAATTATGAGTTGTGTTAATGATTAAAGCTTTTGCTGTGGTTTGATGTTGAATTTGTAAGAGCTTCCAGCAGGTTTCTTCTTTCTAAACCGGTGGTAAGGTATTGTAATGGTTGAGACTCTGTTAAATCTTTATGTTAATTTTGCGTAGTGTCATAAATTCAGGTAGGTGGTCTTGATTTCTTATTAGTGTTATCAGCGGTTGTAGTGGTTTCTTCCTTCTCTTCTTGGACAGTGCCGAATCTTGATCATTTTCAGGAAAAGATCGGGAATCTTGGTATTGGTCGGTAGTATCATCCATGCTGTTGGTCAAAAGTACAACGCTAGTGTGGCGAAGGTGGATCCTTGCGGATGCAGGGGTTCACAAAAAGTAAACAGTAAAAATATAAGTGAACCAACACCTGAAATGGTGATTGTGCGGTAGGGTAAAAACGCAAAAATTTTAATTATTTCCTTTCATCATGTTCATTGAATAATATAAAATGTTAAATATATGCAGATGATTCGCATGACTCCATTTGGAAATTGTATTGGAAAAAAAAAGTTGAAAAATCCTGTGATTTAAATTGTATTTAGAGAACAAGAAGGTAGCTGTATATAATCCTGTCATTTGAATTGTATTTAGAGAACAAGAAGGTAGCTGTATAGATGGATTGAGATTATCAGATCATCAAGTTAATAATGGATATTGTTTGCTGACATTTTCCAGACACCAAGATAAGCAAAAGTAGGTATCACTTTACTCTTTTTATTTATATACCGGTAATTATATTTGTCATAGAAATTCTAAGCATATCTGCCAACCTCTGAGACCTTCAAAGAGGAAGATCTCCCCCTCAGCTATGACAGCTGAGGGGGAGATTTTGCACGAACGACATTTTCATGTGAAATATATTACCTGTTTATTTATCCATCTACAAAACACATGTAAGAGTTACTAGATATACTTTATTTTTATAGAAAACATTTGCATCCCATTAGGACAGCTTTCAAGTTCCTCTGTATAATGACAATGTCACTGATGGTGCACTTTTTGTATGTACATTCTCATATCCTAAAATTATATGTTCAATACATAAATTTCAATTCAAACATTGTATAGAAGTATAGCTCTCTTAAATGATTTTCAAAATATATAAATAATTTTTTTGTCCTTAGACATTATCCTTTTATGATTATTTGTTCAATTTATATTTAATTTATATTAAATATGAATTATCAATTCACATTATTCAAAGGAGGGAAACTTCAAACAGGATTAAACAGGAGAAGTAACTCGAAATTTCTTTGAAGTTCAATAACATTGCTTGAAGCAAAAGTCGTTAATGATAATTAATTAATACTATGTTTGACACCAAGCTGTCATGTGATCCATTTAATTTCACATGGTCAGAGATTTACAGGTAATAACAACCCTCATCAGTGACACAAAAACAAAATAAATGAAGACGGGTCATTCAAGGATAAAATCAAATGTCCAAACACGGGAGATTCTATACTCCTGCGCAGAAGGGTACCGTGAAGCGGGAGATTTTCGGAATTTCACCATTTGAGCAGGAGTCTCCCGCTCAAAATGGGATGTTGGCAGGTATGTCTAGGTGGCAATCCTACTGTGCGTCTGTCTGATCTTGTAAACGCTCTCACTTGTTTAATTATTATCCAAATAAGGTGGTACCTATTACCTTGACTTAAATTAATTTGGCTCGTTTAATTTTCATAAAATTTTGACAAAATATTTTCTTCAACCCTTTGACAAAAATTTCAATAAACTTGTACCAATCACTTTCTCAGAAAAATTTGGTTGCATATACATGTAAAGCAGTTTTGAAAAAACACTTATTTTGATCATCGATAAGCTTAACATTTCCTTAACTATACAACGTAATGAAAACATTTAGATGATTTTACAAAGTTATCTCCCTGTAGTGTTAGGTACAACCTTAAATTAGCAATTGTATCAGCATAATATGCATTAGACAATTTAGAAAATCAGTCGCAATCAATTACCAGTTTCACTTGTAAAGAAATATATATTATGAAAAATTTTAGATTGTTGATATTTTGTAAAACCATGCCTTATTCATGCCTTGTTTTTACTGTAAAAAAATACTAAAGTCAGTCCATTCAGAACTTCACCTTTACATTTGACCATCATAGTTGACTATCCATTTTGTGCTCGTTTCATAAAGTTTGTGCTTGAAACGTTTGGTTATCAAACTCAGTAGGTCTTTGGACGTGCCCTATCTTTTAGTAATCATCACTGACCTTGACTTTGTTCTTGATAGTAAAACCTTGTCCAATTCATGTCTGGGTCATATCTTTTGTCCCTTAAAGTTTTGGTCAACCTAACATGGTATACAGTTGAACTGTTTCATTATCAGCTAAGAGTATGTTGTATACCAAAGTCAAATCAATTTAATCTTTCTCATTTGACCCCTATGATAGTTAAATAGTGTCTGGTTTGTGTTTTCATACTGTCTTTGTCACTGACTTGCTGTATCATTGATGTATACTACACATCCTTTAATTTTAATTTGGTTATGCTGTCATAGATGTTGGGGGATTGTAAGTTACCAAGAATTCAGGATAAAGAGAACTAATTGTATATTTAAATGAACCAGTAATTATCTATATTTTATTAGGTTATATTCCACTAGTATTAACATGATAGGTATAGCTGTACAGGATTACATGATTATATCAACAGAAAAGACCAATCATTTAGCTCTATGCAATGGTACTGTTGTTGGTATTACAGAGGAAAGTATTGGCATTGCTATTGAAAGGTAATTCTGTCTGTTCTTTATCTATGAACTTCAAATTGACAGTCTTTCGTCATTCATAAGGTTTGTCATACACTGGCTTTAAAGGGCAGTAAAATCCATTTTGGAAAATTGTATTTATGACTCAATGCATTTTTCAATATTCTGTTTGGAAAAAAAAACTTCAATGTATTTCAATCAATTGCTTGTTAAGGGGACATAACAATGTAGAATATCCCGTTTTTCAATTCTGTGTTCATGATATAGTTGGGCATAGGAATTGGTCAAACATAAATTTGATATTAGAATACATAAAAGGCTTGATTGCACAAGATCTTGTTTTTCTCTGACTGTTAATGGTGTCTTAAACTGAATCCATCAGATGCTTGATGTGTACTGATTGATACTTCAGTCTTAGATACTTGATTTTTTTAATAGTTGAAATTGCTGTCTGTAACTGTGAGGAGTACTTTCTGATCTGTATGTAGTGTTTTTGTTGTTGTAAAGGATGAGGAATAGATAAATACACTGCTTGCATCCATTTCATTTACATTTTGGTGGATATTTGTTTCATTGGCAATCATACAACATCTCCTTATTTTTAATTAACAATAAGTATGATGAATAATTATATTAAGATGTCATAATGAATTCTTAAGTATGTCCTCAACAATGAACAAATCCAAAAGAATGGAAAAAACATTTTGATGGACAGCAATTATTAACAAACATTAAATTGCATGATCCTGGTTTGGAATATGCATATAAAGAATGTGGCAGTAATGTGAGTGCTCAACTCTTTTCCTTACCTAAACTGGGACAGTTGAGTAATAGAATGAAATAACAAAAGACATAATCTTAGACTACTCACAGTTACTGAAAGCCAGTTTGAATATATTAATAAGAAGATATAGTATGATTGCCAATGAGACAACTCTCCACCAGAGACCAAATGATATAGAAGTTAGCAACTATAGGTCACTGTACAGCCTGCAACAATGAGCTAAACCCATTCTGTATAGTAAGCTTTCAAGGGTCCCGAGTGAGAAATGTAAAACATGTTTGAAGGTACCATGCCAACCTCCCCTAACCTGGGACAGTGGTGTAACAACCCAAGAACAAACTATTCAAAACAGAAAAAAGTTGATATTTATACATTTGTGTATATATATATATATATAAGGTTAATTTTGTTTTGTTCATAATGTTTGAATAATCTTCCCTTAATTTTCCTAAAAATTTACTTGTATACTGTGGATTCATTTATTTTTGTGGGTATCAATTTTTGTGGATTCAGTAAACATTGCATTTTTGTGGATATTTAATTTCATGGTTTTGCCAAAGTCTGCATACAAGCCTATAAAACATTGTATTTCGTTGAACATTTTAAATCCACTAAATTGATATCCCACAAATAATAATCAATCAACAGTAAGTAAATTTTTTTTCATTCCCTTAAAAGTGCTAAAAGTTTTGAGATGTAAAAACTTGCCTTTAAAGATTTTTTCTCAGGTTAGCTCATAATTTTTTATTAGATTTCAATGTTTCATCTCATAAATTTAACAGAGAAACGAATAGCCAAAAATCTTAAGTAATTGCAAAAGGCCTTCAAAAATTTCCCTTTGAGGGCTTGGTAAATGAGCAGTATTCGGAAGAAAACAGAGAAACAAGATGTTTCATTGTTCATGAAATAACACTTAAGGGGGCTCCCGGGTCTAAATCATTTTTTGTCGAGCCTGCAACTTTTGTTGCAGAAAGCTCGACATAGGGATAGTGATCCGGCGGCGGCGGCGGCTACGGCGGCGGCGGCTACGGCGGCGGTGTTAGCTCACTTCTTAAAAGCTTTATATTTCAGAAGGTGGAAGACCTGGATGCTTCATACTTTGTATATAGATGCTTCATGTTACGAAGTTTCCGTCAGTCACATGTCCAATGTCCTTGACCTCATTTTCATGGTTCAGTGACCACTTGAAAAAAAAGTTCAAATTTTTTGTAATGTTGAATTCTCTCTTATTATAAGTAATAGGATAACTATATTTGGTATGTGAGTACCTTGCAAGGTCCTCACGTCTGTCAGACAGTTTTCACTTGACCTCGACCTCATTTCATGGATCAGTGCTCAAGGTTAAGTTTTGGTGGTCAAGTCCATATCTCAGATACTATAAGCAATAGGGCTAGTATATTCGGTGTATGGAATGACTGTAAGGTGTACATGTCCAACTGGCAGGTGTCATCTGACCTTGACCTCATTTTCATGGTTCAGTGGTTATAGTTAAATTTTTGTGTTTTGGTCTGTTTTTCTCATACTATATGCAATAGGTATACTATATTTGTTGTATGGAATGATGGTAAGGTGTACATGTCTAGCGGGCAGATGTCATGTGACCTTGACCTCATTTTCATGGTTCAGCGGTCAAAGTTAAGTTTTTGAGTTTTGGTCTTTTTATCTAATACTGTATGCCATAGGTCAACTATATTTGGTGTATGGAAATATTTTATGATCTTTATGTCAGTCGCGCAGGTTTTATTTGACCGTGACATCATTTTCACGGTTCATTGCACAGTGTTAAGTTTTTGTGTTTTGGTCTATTTTTCTTAAACTATAACATGTATAAGTAATGGGTCAACTATATATGTTGTATAGAAGCATTGTTAGCTGTACATGTCTGCCTGGCATGGTTCATCTGACCTTGACCTCATTTTCAAGGTTCATTGGTCTTTGTTTAGTTATCTTGGTTAATGTTAAGTTTATGAGACAGTTGTAATAAAACTAAGCTTTATACTTAGGACTATCAACATAATATCAATGATTAGTATAGAAGGCGAGACATTTCAGCGTGTGCACTCTTGTTTTTTTTTAAATATAGGATTTCGCTATTTTTAGCTCACCTGCCCAAAGGGCCAAGTGAGCTTTTCCCATCCCTTTGCGTCCTGCGTCCGGCGTCCGTTGTTAACTTTTACAAAAATCTTTCCTCTGAAACTACTGGGCCAAATTAAACCAAACTTGGCCACAATCATCATTGGGGTATCTAGTTTAAAAAATGTGTCCAGTGACCTGGCCAACCAACCAAGATGGCCGCCATGGCTAAAAGTAGAACATAGGCGTAAAATGCAGTTTTTGGCTTATAACTCAAAAACCAAAGCATTTAGAGAAAATCTAACATTGGTAAAATTGTTTATCATGTCAAGATCTATCTGCCCTGAAATTTTCAGATGAATCGGACAACTCGTTGTTGGGTTGCTGCCCCTAAATTGGTAATTTAAAGGAAATTTTACTGTTTTCGGTTATTATCTTGAATATTATTATAGATAGAGATAAACTTTAAACAGCAATAGTGTTCAGCAAAGTAAGATTTACAAATAAGTCAACATGACCGAAATGGTCAGTTGACCCCTTTAGGAGTTATAGCCCTTTATAGTCAATTTTTAACCATTTTTCGTAAATCTTACTAATCTTTTACAAAAATCTTCTCCTCTGAAACTACTAGACAAAATTAATCCAAACTTGGCCACAATCAATTTTGGGGTATCTAGTTTAAAACATGTGTCTGGTGACCTGGCCATCAAACCAAGATGGCCGCTATGGCTAAAAATAGAACATAGGGGTAAAATGCAGTTTTTGGCTTATAACTCAAAAACCAAAGCATTAAGGGCAAATCTGACATTGGGTTAAAGTTGTTTATCAGCTCAAGATCTATCTGCCCTGAAATTTTCAGATGAATCGGACAACCCGTTGTTGGGTTGCTGCCCCTAAATTGGTAATTTTAAGGAAATTTTACTGTTTTTGGTTATTATCTTGAATATTATTATAGATAGAGATAAACTGTAAACAGAAATAATGTTCAGCAAATTAAGATTTACAAAAAAGTCACATGACCGAAATGGTCAGTTGACCCCTTTAGGAGTTATTGCCCTTTATAGTCAATTTTTAACCATTTTTCGTAAATCTTAGTAATCTTTTACAAAAATCTCTTCCTCTGAAACTACTGGGCCAAATTAATCCAAACTTAGCCACAATCATCTTTGGGGTATTTAGTTTAAAAAATGTGTCTGGTGACCTGGCCATCAAACCAAGATGGCCGCTATGGCTAAAAATAGAACATAGGGGTAAAATACAGTTTTTTGGCTTATAACTCAAAAACCAAAGCATTTAGAGCAAATCTGACATTGGTAAAATTGTTTATCAGGTCAAGATCTATCTGCCCTGAAATTTTCAGATGAATCGGACAACCCGTTGTTGGGTTGCTGCCCCTAAATTGGTAATTTTAAGGAAATTTTACTGTTTTTGGTTATTATCTTGAATATTATTATAGATAGAGATAAACTGTAAACAGCAATAATGTACAGCAAAGTTAGATTTACAAATAAGTCAACATGACTGAAATAGTCAATTGTTCCCCTAAGTAGTTATTGTCCTTTATAGTCAATTTTTAACAATTTTCATAAAATTTGTAAATTTTTACTAACATTTTCCACTGAAACTACTGGGCCAAGTTCATTATATATAGAGATAACTGTAAGCAGCAAGAATGTTCAGTAAAGTAAGACGTACAAACACATCACCATCACCAAAACACAATGTCATGAATCCATCTGCTTCCTTTGTTTAATATTCATATAGACCAAGGTGAGCGACACAGGCTCTTTAGAGCCTCTAGTTTTCTAGCAGGTCTAGCTCTTATTTCTAACTTTTATTCTTTATGAATTGTATACCTCTTGTTTGGACATGATCAACAGATGCCTAAAAGTCAAATGAATAGACTTGGATGGAGAGTTGTCTCATTGGCACTCATACCACATCTTCTTATATCTACAAATACACTATACTTTGAAGTTTTTGTCATGTGCAGTTTGATTTTTGTATCTAATAGTATACCCATTATGATATAATATATATATACCTGTGCCTTTTTAAATCAATTTGTAGTGAAAGTTTACAGAGAATTATAACATTAAAAGAGGAGATATTCAGACTAGATAGATACAGTAGCTTTAGTACAGCCAGTATTTTGTATTCAAACTTGTCCAAACTAATGATGGATGAACCTCGAAGGTAAGATAGTCTCCAAAAAAAATATGTCAATTGGACATGCTTTGATACTATATATGCCCTTGAATTTTTACTAGATAACATTTTTGTTCGCTTTGGGGATTCCGTATATCTTCAGATTATCGGAATTCCAATGGGGACTAACTGTGCACCACTTATTGCAGACCTGTTTTTTTATTGCTATGAGTTACAATTTATGACAAAAATAAGCTAACCCCCATCGAAACAGCATCTGATAAACAAATTTAATAATACTTTTAGATATTTGGATGATATTTTGGCTCTCAATAATGACGAGTTCAGTATGTATATTAAAGAAATTTATCCTGTTGGACTTACTTTAAATAAAGCTAATACTAACAATGACCACTGCCCTTTTCTCGATCTTGATATTTATATCACTAACGGAAAGCTGAATACTAAAATTTATGATAAAAGAGATGATTTTTCATTTCCCAATCGTTAATTATCTATTTTTAGATGGTAACGTTCCCTTGTCACCATCTTACGGTGTTTATATATCTCAACTTGTATGATTCGCTCGTGTTTGTAACAATGTTTTAGATTTTAACGAGAGAAATTTATGTATTGCTGAAAAATTATTACACCAGGGTTTTCAATATCACAAACTAGTCAAAACATTTACTAAATTTTATCATCGGTATAAGGACATCATTAGTAAATATAGCTCAACATGCAGACTACTTATACGTTCAGGTATTTCACATCCAATTTTTTATGGAAATATTCTTTATAAAGCACAAAGGTGTCGGTATTCACCTCAAAAACTAACAAAACCTTTGAATAGACTTATTAAGAAGGGATATAGTAACGATACTGTTGTCTGGTCATTAAAGATTGCATATTTTGGCGTTAATATTGATTCACTTATAGGGTCTTTGCATCGGAACTATGCACATTTATTCAAAAACCAGTTGTTGGCATGACACGGGTTATGTTCTTCTCATATATGTTATGATGGTATGATACTAAACCCCTAAGGGGAAGGATTGTGCCTGATGTTCATATGATGAAATCATAATCTTTCAGTCAGTTTAATTGAAGTCTGGAGCTGGCATGTCAGTTAACTGCTAGTAGTCTGTTGTTATTTATGTATTATTGTCATTTTGTTTATTTTCTTTGGTTACATCTTCTGACATCAGACTTGGACTTCTCTTGAACTGAATTTTAATGTGCGTATTGTTATGCCTTTACTTTTCTATATTGGCTAGAGGTATAAGGGCAGGGTTGAGATCTCACAAACATGTTTAACCCCGCCACATTTTTGCGCCTGTCCCAAATCAGGAGCCTCTGGCCTTTGTTAGTCTTGTATTATTTTAATTTGAGTTTCTTGTGTACAATTTGGATATTAGTATGGCGTTCATTATCACTGAACTAGTATATATTTGTTTAGGGGCCAGCTGAAGGACGCCTCCGGGTGCGGAAATTTCTCGCTACATTGAAGCCCTGTTGGTGACCTTCTGCTGTTGTTTTTTTCTATGGTCGGGTTGTTGTCTCTTTGGCACATTCCCCATTTCCATTCTCCATTTTATTTGTAAGAGCATTCATTAACATAATCATTCAAGAGCATATACTTGTTAGCCTACTATGTAAGACGGACATGGATAAATTAAGATTTTGATTTTCTAAGACTATAGTGAAATTTTGTAGCAAAAGTAAACTTTTTCTAGTTGTATAATTACAAAGTTTATTAGCATCACCATATAAATAACTGAGGCCCATTGTTTTCTGAATTTTTTTTTACGTTCTGCTAATTTTTGCTTTGGACTGAGATAAATTGTACAAAATCACAGTTAGGCTTAAATTAAAATATTGTTTGTTTGCCCTTTACCGACCCACCCTATAAATTTGTTCCGACTGAAAATCTTTTATTTGTATTTACCAGCAATATTTTATTTAAATTTTTTTTCGTTCC
This sequence comes from Mytilus edulis, assembly GCF_963676685.1. Taxonomy (NCBI): domain Eukaryota; kingdom Metazoa; phylum Mollusca; class Bivalvia; order Mytilida; family Mytilidae; genus Mytilus; species Mytilus edulis. The sequence goes on along the minus strand of NC_092349.1, from coordinate 40,395,078 downwards.
TATCGAAAATCTTATATTTGTATTTCCCGCTCAAAACTTTTTTACCAGAATCCACGGGTTTTATCTTAAGCCCATTTGGTATCACGTTAGCGTTTGGCATGAACACTTGCATTTAGAGATTCAAAGCATTTCAATGTTTTTTTCTATGGTCGGGTTGTTGTCTCTTTGGCACATTCCCCATTTCCATTCTCCATTTTATTTGTAAGAGCATTCATTAACATAATCATTCAAGAGCATATACTTGTTAGCCTACTATGTAAGACGGACATGGATAAATTAAGATTTTGATTTTCTAAGACTATAGTGAAATTTTGTAGCAAAAGTAAACTTTTTCTAGTTGTATAATTACAAAGTTTATTAGCATCACCATATAAATAACTGAGGCCCATTGTTTTCTGAATTTTTTTTTACGTTCTGCTAATTTTTGCTTTGGACTGAGATAAATTGTACAAAATCACAGTTAGGCTTAAATTAAAATATTGTTTGTTTGCCCTTTACCGACCCACCCTATAAATTTGTTCCGACTGAAAATCTTTTATTTGTATTTACCAGCAATATTTTATTTAAATTTTTTTTCGTTCCTATCGAAAATCTTATATTTGTATTTCCCGCTCAAAACTTTTTTACCAGAATCCACGGGTTTTATCTTAAGCCCATTTGGTATCACGTTAGCGTTTGGCATGAACACTTGCATTTAGAGATTCAAAGCATTTCAATGTTTTTTTCTATGGTCGGGTTGTTGTCTCTTTGGCACATTCCCCATTTCCATTCTCCATTTTATTTGTAAGAGCATTCATTAACATAATCATTCAAGAGCATATACTTGTTAGCCTACTATGTAAGACGGACATGGATAAATTAAGATTTTGATTTTCTAAGACTATAGTGAAATTTTGTAGCAAAAGTAAACTTTTTCTAGTTGTATAATTACAAAGTTTATTAGCATCACCATATAAATAACTGAGGCCCATTGTTTTCTGAATTTTTTTTTACGTTCTGCTAATTTTTGCTTTGGACTGAGATAAATTGTACAAAATCACAGTTAGGCTTAAATTAAAATATTGTTTGTTTGCCCTTTACCGACCCACCCTATAAATTTGTTCCGACTGAAAATCTTTTATTTGTATTTACCAGCAATATTTTATTTAAATTTTTTTTCGTTCCTATCGAAAATCTTATATTTGTATTTCCCGCTCAAAACTTTCTTACCAGAATCCACGGGTTTTATCTTAAGCCCATTTGGTATCACGTTAGCGTTTGGCATGAACACTTGCATTTAGAGATTCAAAGCATTTCAATGTTTTTTTCTATGGTCGGGTTGTTGTCTCTTTGGCACATTCCTCATTTCCATTCTCCATTTTATTTGTAAGAGCATTCATTAACATAATCATTCAAGAGCATATACTTGTTAGCCTACTATGTAAGACGGACATGGATAAATTAAGATTTTGATTTTCTAAGACTATAGTGAAATTTTGTAGCAAAAGTAAACTTTTTCTAGTTGTATAATTACAAAGTTTATTAGCATCACCATATAAATAACTGAGGCCCATTGTTTTCTGAATTTTTTTTTACGTTCTGCTAATTTTTGCTTTGGACTGAGATAAATTGTACAAAATCACAGTTAGGCTTAAATTAAAATATTGTTTGTTTGCCCTTTACCGACCCACCCTATAAATTTGTTCCGACTGAAAATCTTTTATTTGTATTTACCAGCAATATTTTATTTAAATTTTTTTTCGTTCCTATCGAAAATCTTATATTTGTATTTCCCGCTCAAAACTTTTTTACCAGAATCCACGGGTTTTATCTTAAGCCCATTTGGTATCACGTTAGCGTTTGGCATGAACACTTGCATTTAGAGATTCAAAGCATTTCAATGTTTTTTTCTATGGTCGGGTTGTTGTCTCTTTGGCACATTCCCCATTTCCATTCTCCATTTTATTTGTAAGAGCATTCATTAACATAATCATTCAAGAGCATATACTTGTTAGCCTACTATGTAAGACGGACATGGATAAATTAAGATTTTGATTTTCTAAGACTATAGTGAAATTTTGTAGCAAAAGTAAACTTTTTCTAGTTGTATAATTACAAAGTTTATTAGCATCACCATATAAATAACTGAGGCCCATTGTTTTCTGAATTTTTTTTTACGTTCTGCTAATTTTTGCTTTGGACTGAGATAAATTGTACAAAATCACAGTTAGGCTTAAATTAAAATATTGTTTGTTTGCCCTTTACCGACCCACCCTATAAATTTGTTCCGACTGAAAATCTTTTATTTGTATTTACCAGCAATATTTTATTTAAATTTTTTTTCGTTCCTATCGAAAATCTTATATTTGTATTTCCCGCTCAAAACTTTCTTACCAGAATCCACGGGTTTTATCTTAAGCCCATTTGGTATCACGTTAGCGTTTGGCATGAACACTTGCATTTAGAGATTCAAAGCATTTCAATGTTTTTTTCTATGGTCGGGTTGTTGTCTCTTTGGCACATTCCTCATTTCCATTCTCCATTTTATTTGTAAGAGCATTCATTAACATAATCATTCAAGAGCATATACTTGTTAGCCTACTATGTAAGACGGACATGGATAAATTAAGATTTTGATTTTCTAAGACTATAGTGAAATTTTGTAGCAAAAGTAAACTTTTTCTAGTTGTATAATTACAAAGTTTATTAGCATCACCATATAAATAACTGAGGCCCATTGTTTTCTGAAATTTTTTTTACGTTCTGCTAATTTTTGCTTTGGACTGAGATAAATTGTACAAAATCACAGTTAGGCTTAAATTAAAATATTGTTTGTTTGCCCTTTACCGACCCACCCTATAAATTTGTTCCGACTGAAAATCTTTTATTTGTATTTACCAGCAATATTTTATTTTAATTTTTTTTCGTTCCTATCGAAAAAATCTTATATTTGTATTTCCCGCTCAAAACTTTTTTACCAGAATCCACGGGTTTTATCTTAAGCCCATTTGGTATCACGTTAGCGTTTGGCATGAACACTTGCATTTAGAGATTCAAAGCATTTGATTGAAGTCGATGTTGAAAGTATAACGAACGTTGACCTTTATACTTGAAGAGCAGGGTTCATTCAAAACAGTTTGTCCAATAAATATCCATTTATAAATGCGATGTAAAATACGTGACATTTGAGTTTCAAGTCTTTTGGATTTTTATTGATAACACCAGGACACATGAAAATTTAAACACTCAGTCTCTAGGGTTGCAAGTAAAGTAAGATGAATGCTCTGTTTTAGCTTTTTAAACTGGTTGCATGATGATGATGTGGAAAATGCACTGCCGGGCAGTGGCTTTATATTTTAGTCAAATATTTTTTTTATTTCACAGATATCATCTCTGATAATTTCAGTTCAAATTTTGATAAAATTGGTAGAATGTCAGAATAACACATGCTATAGATGAGGGGTAGGATGGTCCTGATCCTGAAATTCCGGGCTTTAAACCACGAAATCCTGAGCTCCCAAATTTAAATTTCTGCATCCCGAAATTCGAAAAAAAACAATTCCTGGAAATGCTGAAATCCCGAGCTTAAAAACACCCGATCCTGGAGTCCCGATAAAGGTCCTACCCCTCCCCCTAATAGATTGCACATTGTACAGCTGTTTCACAAATCATGCTAGGGAGATATATATGATATCAATAAATCTTTCGGTCAAGTTATGCGTACAAGGTACATGTGCATAGTACAGAATATCAGTGCAAGTAAAAACTCTTAAAAGTTCCAGGCATATAATTGTTGAAAATATGCTCGAGCCCTATATTTTGATATTTGAAAACAAATAGTCACATAGTAGTGCATATGAACTAACTTCACATTCTACATGATAATTGTTTTCATAACTTCCTGGGACTATTCAGAAACTTTAATAAAAGTAAAGATCAGTAAAATTGATTATTCTTAAAACAAAAGCAATATATACAGACTTTTTATCTATAAGCCTTCAGATATTTGACTGATTTTTGGTATATTTTTTTAACCATGTTGAGTAACAGATCAAGTGTAAGATTTGTTCCACTATGCTTATTTTTGCTGAAATTACAGGCTTTGGACTTTGATAAATTGTTGAAAATCACAGTTATACAGACTCTTTTTTATAAAGCCTTCAGATATTGGGCTGATTTTTTTTTAATTTTTTTTATACAACTGCAATAATTAAAACATTTTTGGTCGTATATTGCTATCACGTTGTCTTAGTAGTCATCAGTGTCGTCCGAAGACCGATGGTTTACAGATAATAACTTTAGTATAAGTAAATAGAAATCAATAAAAAATTTTAACACATGGTTTATAACCACTATTGGAAGCTTTGGATAAATTTTGAGGGTTATGGTCCCTTCTGATTAGGAATTAGGGGCCCAAATTAACATTTTTATAGTTTCTAGACAATAACTTGTGTTAAAGTATATGAATCCCTCTTAAATTATACCACAAGTTTCCATACTACAAAAGGATAGTTATGATTGACTTTTGGGGGTTATGGCTCAAACCATATAGGAATTAGGGGTAAAAAAGGGGGAAAACAAAGGTTTTTCTGGGTAAAGGACAATTAAGACAATTTAAAGAACACTGTTTGATTACCTCCCTTACACTGCTTGTAAATTATGTATTAAGAAATTATGATTGTCTTGAGGTGTCAATTTATTTTTAGCAGTTACTATTAATTTATATTAATTTTAACCATGACTCTGTATGTCATTTTATATTTTAAAACTTTTATGATGCATTTAAATTGGTAATTATGGTTGCAAACTCCATTAGAAATTTGAATTGAGATCCTGACATATCTTGAGGGAAAGAATTTTTTTGTGAATAAGGGAAAGTGGAAGGTGAAAAAAATTGATTGCACAAAAGCTAAAAACCGGGGTAAAGGCAAAAATCTGATTATAAATTTAAATCATATAACCAATTTGAAGTTCTTTGACTACAGTTAAGAAACCTATTATGTGTCAAAAATTTAATTACAGTCCAAATGCAGACCTGTATCAAGGGTGAATATTGTGTCCATTTTGGTCCAACTTTTCAGAGTTGGACATCTGCGGTCGTATCCAGCTGCCCTCAGTGAAGCAATTTATTGTACAGTAGTTAGGCTTTTACAAATCCTATACATCACTACCTGACTATGGTGTTAAGGGGTTTGATATATAATACAAAAACGTTGAATAATTGACTACATTTTATCTCCTACCATGGTGGAATAAATCATAAATTGTTTATTACAATGTATATTGAAAACCATTAAAATTTCAACCCATTTACTATATTATAGTCTTTTAGCTTTACCATAACAATTTCTTTTCAGAAAAAGAATATTTGTTCAGCCTTTTCCTTATTGGAATAACAACTAGAGATTAGCTATAGTTTTGTTCCCGTTAAACATGTCTACCTAGTCTTTTACATTCATTGCTGATGTTGAAAGCAGTTCTAGAAGCAATTTGAGACATTTTTTGTTCAGTTGTTGATATGTATTACAATTAGTATGTAACAATAAATTTAAATTATGAAAATAATAAAAATCATGTTGTTTTCCAGTGATAATCTTAGAAAACTAATTATAGACAGAAAGTCTCCAGAATTTGCAGCTAAACTATCAAAAATAGAAATAGAAAAAGGTGAGAACAGTTCAGATTTTTTTTATTTAAAATTTATTTCTAGCTTAAAAAAACTTGTTGGGACAAACAGCTTCTAAATAGGTTTCCATTTTTGTCGAGCCTGCAACTTTTGTCACAGAAAGCTCAACTTAGGGATAGTAAGCCGGTGGCGGCAGCGGCATTAACTAACTTCTTAAAAGCTTTATAAGTTACAAGGTGGGAGACCTGGATGCTTCATACTTTGTATATAGATGCCTTATGTTATGAGGTTTCCGTCTGTCACATGTTCATTGTCCTTGACCTTATTCATGGGTATGTGACTACTTGAAAAAAAAAGTTAAGATATATTTGGTATGTGCATACCTTGCAAGGTCCTCATGCCCGTCACACACTTTTCACTTGACCTTGACCTCATTTCATGGATCAGTGAACAAGGTTGAGTTTTGGTGGTCAAGTCCATAGCTCAGTTACTATAAGCCATGGGTCTAGTATATATTTGGTGTATGGAAGGATTGTTAGGTGAACATGTCCAAGTGAAAAATGTCCTCTGACCTTGACTTCATTTTCATGGTTCAGTGGTTATAGTTAAGTTTTATTATGCATTATGCGAGCACCCTAGATTTGTGTTCTACCCAATAAATGCTGAAATACTTGCCATTGTTATTTTCTAGCTGGCTACTATGTTATATATAACTAATTGGACACGTTTTTAATACTTTTTATTCTGGATTACAAAAAATATGACCAGAAAAACCTTAAATGATCGTCGAATCAGCCAAAAGTTTTGAAGTTACACATAAGAAGTAGTGCTCATTAAGAATCATTGTGTAGTCTATTATGACCTGTGCTTTTGGCTAAGATGTCAAAGAACAATTGTATGAAATATTTAATCGACGAAAATCTCTAAAGACAAGTAGTTTATAAGATTTCCCAAATGGCAAAAGTCGTAGGAATATTGTTTGTCATCAATACGTAGTACAACCACGTCAGTAGTCTATTTATAAGTTCAACTGTTCATGCTGTTGGCGGCAATTTCAAATAAGAAGACGAAAGTTTCGTATATTTTCAATTTAGAGGCAGGGGTGCAAATTAGCGGTGATCCGAGGTCCGCGACCTTCCACTTTTCTACGTGGAAATTCGACTTGGTTTCAAGCTACGCCCGACGGAGTCAACTTCCAATTGAAAGAAAATAAGAAATAACTTTGCAAACCTTTTCACCAAAGTCTCCAAATAAACTATCTAAAAACTAATTTTCATCATAATTCATGACAGCGATGTTCATTTTGTTCAACCGCTAGCTTTATACGGAAAATCGCCGACAAATAATGTGTAAATTCGATTAAAATCGTATCTGATTGACAAAAACAACATTGTAAACACAATAACAATGGCTACCGTGAAGATAAAATTTACAATATCGGATCCGATTCCGGAAGCGGATAAGGGTAATTCCGGGTTTGCGATCTTCTACAAAAAAATACAGGCAGGTGACAAAATACATCTATGCATGGTAGATGAATATAAACACTAGAATTGAAAACCAAAATATATGTAAAAGAAAGAAAAAGCAGAAAATATTTTATACAGACACTCAAAATTACTTTTTATGCCCCACCTACGATAGTAGAGGGGCATTATGTTTTCTGGTCTGTGCGTCCGTTCGTCCGTCCGTCCGTCTGTTTGTTCGTTCGTCCGTCTGTCCCGCTTCAGGTTAAAGTTTTTGGTCAAGGTAGTTTTTGATGAAGTTGAAGTCCAATCAACTTGAAACTTGGTACACATGTTCCTTATGATATGATCTTTCTAATTTTAAAGCCAAATTAAACTTTTGACCCCAATTTCACGGTCCACTGAACATAGAAAATGAAAGTGCATGTTTCAGGTTAAAGTTTTTGGTCAAGGTAGTTTTTGATGAAGTTGAAGTCCAATCCGTTCGTCCGTCCGTCCGTCTGTTTGTTCGTTCGTCCGTCTGTCCCGCTTCAGGTTAAAGTTTTTGGTCAAGGTAGTTTTTGATGAAGTTGAAGTCCAATCAACTTGAAACTTGGTACACATGTTCCTTATGATATGATCTTTCTAATTTTAAAGCCAAATTAAACTTTTGACCCCAATTTCACGGTCCACTGAACATAGAAAATGAAAGTGCATGTTTCAGGTTAAAGTTTTTGGTCAAGGTAGTTTTTGATGAAGTTAAAGTCCAATCAACTTGAAACTTAGTACAAATGTTCCCTATGATATTATCTTTCTAATTTTAATGCCTAATTTTATTTTTTATCCAATTTCACGGTCCATTGAACATGGAAAATGATAGTGGGAGTGGGGCATCCGTGTACTTTGGACACATTCTTGTTGAAAAAATTTTAATGTCAAAATCCAATACAATGTGACAGCTGGGAACAGTATATCTAACAATATATATGTTCATGGTCACAGTATAAATTTTCTTTATCAATGATTAATGATGATAATGCATGTGAGATGTGTAAACATATTACTGCAATTTTGAAGGGTCAATTAAAGTAGCTGGAAGTTTCTTACTTTACTTTCACAAATAATGCAACTATATTATATAATACCTAAATGTAAGCAAATCATATGATATATAGGTGACGTCCTTTAGGCCACTCTACCCCTTCCTGTTTGATAACTTGGAAACGGTCGAGATCCCCACCCCTGAACCATATATTCAAGTATAGGACAATATAATAAATCAAATAAAATATAAGGGGAGTCCCTGGAGTCACACACCCCCTCTTGTTTGAGAACTTGGAAACGGTCGAGATCCCCACCCCTTAAGGTGGTATACGAGTCTAAAATAAAAATGATAGAATTTGTTCATACTTCGCCGAAACGTAGTATCTATTGATATATGTTGAAAAATATAATAAAAATGATAGGTCACCGTGCATTTTTTCAAGCTACAGGACGTGACAAAATGACACATTTTGTATGGTTTATACAGGAAAAAACACTATTTTGGGATTAAAAACTAAACAAAATGATAGAATTGTTAAATAAAAGTATTAATATTTCTAAGTTGTATTCTTATAAATTGGTTCTTTTCAATGAAAATTCACATTTAATATCTGCATTCCTGCATCAAATTTTGCTAACTTGATAGAAAATCTGGACCTTTGTTTCCCGTTTTTTACAATCCAAGATGGAGGAAGACACCCATACCACCTTAACCATATATATTCATGTTTATGAAAATATGAAAAATCAAATGAAATATATAAGGAGAGTTGCTTGGGGTCACCTCACCCCTCCTGTTTTAGAATTTAAAATCGGTCGAGATCCCCACCCCTAAACCATATATATTCATGTATAGGACAAAATAACAAATCAGATGAAATATGGAGGAGTCCTTTGGGTCACCCCACCCCCTCCTGTTTGAGAATTTGAAAACCATTGAAATCCCCACCCCTCAACCATATATATTCATGTATGGGACAATATAATAATTCAAATGAAATTTGGGGGGAGTCCCTGGGGTCACCGTACACCCTCCTGTTTGAGAACTTGGAAATGGTCAAGATCATCACCCCATAAACTTTAATACTTATGTATGGGACAATATAACAAATCAAATGAAATATAGGGGAAGTCCCTGTGGTCACCCCACCTCTCCTGTTTGAGAACTTGGAAAACCCCACACCGAAACAATATATATTCATGTATGGGCCAATATAACTAATTGAATGAAATATAGGGGGAGTCCCTGGGGTCATTCTACCCCCTCCTGTTTGGGAACTTGGAAACCGATATTATCCCCACCCCTTAACCATATATATTCATGTATGGGACAATATAACAAATCAAATGAAATGTAGGGGAAGTCCCTAGTGTCACCCTACCCTTCCTATTTGAGAACTTGAAAACCATCGAGATCCCCACCCCTTAACCATATATATTCATGTATGGGACAAAATAACAAATCATTTACATTTACTTTCGGCAGGTCAGTCAGACCTCACCTTTGATCCCTGTAGTAGTGAACATTTGTCTGATTCTTGTCTCATAACTTTTGTACTATAGAACACAAACTCAGTTTTCTTTCCAGGGAAACCAGTCCATTCATACTATAACATGTTCGTACTAAGTCAACTTGTACTACTAGCATTCAACTAAAACCAACGTTAACTACCAAGCAGAACAACTGCAATCATTGCAAACTTGTACCATAAAAAATATGCATTGATATATGCATTGCTTTTGAAACTTTGATAACATATAAACTATTTGCCTTAATAATTAATTCATTAGATAAACATAAATGTACTATATATCAATGTTTAATGTTGAAGCAACATTGCCACAGTTTTCATAATTACGTTTGCCTTGGTTTTGGGTTTTTGGTTAACTGCCTTCAGCGCTTACAGCGCTTTGATCTTATACTGTATGCAATAGGTCTACTATATTTGGTATATAGAATGATTGTCAGGTGTACTTGTCCAACTGGCTGGTGTCATCTGACCTTGACCTCATTTTCATGGTTCAGTTGTCTAAGTTAAGTTTTTGAGTTTTGGTCATTTTTGTTGAGCCTTCGACTTTAGTTGAATAAGCGATCCTACATTCTGTCAGCAGCGGCAGCGGTGGGCGTCCACAAATATTCACTCTGTGGTTAAAGTTTTAAAAAAATTTAAAATAACTTTCTAAAACTATCCTGGAATTGTACCAAATTTGGACAGAAGCTTGTTTATGATCAGAAGATAGTATCCAGAAGTAAATTTTTTAAACATAAAATTCCATTTTTTCCATATTCTATATATAAATGGACTTTTTTTCGGCCAGGAAACATTACATTCACTCTGGTTAACACAGATCAAGTTTGAAATTGGGTGGCATGACTTCTACTAGCCATGAGTTATACCCCTTTGTAAACATAGAAATTGCTCAATTTTTTTGTTTCTATAAAAAAAGAAGATGTGGTATGATTGCCAATGAGACAACTGTCCACAAGAGACCAAAATGACACAGACATTAACAACTATAGGTCACCGTATGACCTTCAACAATGAGCATAGCCCATACCGCATAGTCGGCTATAAAAGGCAGATCAAGTTTGAAATTGGGGGGCCTCACTTTTACTGTTCAGGAGTTATTCCCCTTTTGAAAATGAAAAAATTGCTAAATCTGTCATTTCTGTTCTCTAACTAATGATTGCTTCAACCAAATGATATGAAACTTCTATAAAATGCTTGAAATCATAAAATGGTCTTAATTATATGAATCCTGCATCTGTATGTGCAAATTCACTCATGCATATTTACAAGCAGGAGCATCTGTGGCGCATATACGCTAAATTGCAAGTACTAATGAATGAGTTCAATATGCACTTAGCTTGTTCTGCTTCACTCTGTTAGTTGTTGTTTACCTAAAACAACAATAAGTCTCATGGCCACAGACCACAATTAATTCCTTTATCAGTTCTTTATAACGTTTTGTATTATTATAAAAATTGCACCATGCACTTTTGTCAATTTTTTCTCATCACTTGGCGTCCGTCGTCGTTGTTAACAATTTTTCAAACATCTTCTCCTCTGAAACTACTGAATGGATTTGAATGAAACTTAGCATGATTGTTTCTTAGATTATCCTGCACAAAGTGTGTGCTTCGATTTTTGATCCGTCAAAAAACATGGCCGCCGTTACTTAAAATAGAACATAGGGGTCAAATGCAGTTTTTGGCTTATATCTCAAAAACGAAAGCATTTAGAGCAAATCTGACAGCCCTGAAATTTTCAGATGAATCAAACAAACCATTGTTGGGTTGCTGCCACTTAATTGGTAATTTTAAGGAAATTTTGCAGTTTTTGGTCATTATCTTGAATATTATTATAGATAAAGATAAACTGTTACAGCAAAAATGATCAGCAAAGTAAGATCTACAAATAAGTTAATATGACCAAAATTGTCAATTGACCCCTTAAGGGGTTATTGTCCTTTAATGACAATTTTTCACAATTTGTTCATCACATTTGCTAACTTTAAAAAATCTTCTCCTCTGAAACTACTGAATGGATTTGGATGAAACTTAGCATGGTTGTTCCTTAGATTATCCTGCACAAAGTGTGTGCTTCGATTTTTGATCTGTCAAAAAACATGGCTGCTGTTACTTAAAATAGAACATAGGGGTCAAATGCAGTTTTTGGCTTATATCTCAAAAACGAAAGCATTTAGAGCAAATCTCACGGGGTAAAATTGTTCATTAGGTCAAGATCTATCAGCCCTGAAATTTTCAGATGAATCAAACAAACCATTGTTGGGTTGCTGCCACTTAATTGGTAATTTTAAGGAAATTTTGCAGTTTTTGGTCATTATCTTGAATATTATTATAGATAAAGATAAACTGTAAACAGCAAAAATGATCAGCAAAGTAAGATCTACAAATAAGTTAATATGATCAAAATTGTCAATTGACCCCTTAAGGGGTTATTGTCCTTTAATGACAATTTTTCACAATTTGTTCATCATATTTGCTAACTTTAAAAAATCTTCTCCTCTAAAACTACTAAACCAAATTCAACCAAACTTAGGCTAAATGAGTTTCAGAGTATCTAGTATAAATTTTATATTTCATTTCCTTGTATGTCAGAAACATAGCTCCTATGGCTAAAATAGAACATAGGAGAAAATGATTTTTTTTTTGCTTTTGAAGAAAATAGGACGATTCAAAGAACATTTAAATAAATTGAAAAGCCAAAATAATCATTGATGAGAGATTTAACCAAAAAAATTAAGGTGAGCGATTCAGGCTCTTGAGAGCCTCTTGTTTGTGTGTGTAATGTATTGTACTAGTCCAAATATATATCCAAAATTCAGAAAGATTGAAGCAATCACTTTTACAAATTTAGCCAATACACATCAATACCCCTATTGACAAGTCAAGAGATGTTCCGAAAACTGTAAATATTACCTTTTTGCACTTGGCCTAATCACTCATTCCATATCAAAATCAGCTTAAATACATCGTTCAAAAATTTATGTCACCTCTCTTCTTTCATTTCCACTCCAAAAAATCTAAGAAATGAGTGAGGAAGGGAAAGAAAAAAAAATTAAGGAAAAACACACTAATTAAAAGGAACTATATTTGTGGACAACGAAAAGCAGGGTCATCAATTGTGGTCTTGGGCCTCATGTACTATACAACATTTATCTATGACTAATATGGGGTCAAAGTCCCCAATTATGGTAGAAAAATCAATAAAAAAAAAAAAAAAATCAGGAAAATTTCCCGAATTCTTCATTCTACTAATGAACACAAAATCATTAACTTTTTTTTCAGATCTACTTTCTGTTCCGGTCTTGTTTGCATGAGACTTTGAATAAAATGTATATTTATCAACATATCAACAAATATAGGACGGAATTCAACACCCAATCATTTTTAATAATTGTTTGATATGAAAAAAACGTTACCTGATAACAGCGTTTCTTTGTTTACATTGAATATGACGTCTTAACTTAAATAACGTCACAACTAAATCCCTAACAACAGAACCAATACCGGAAACGTTACGGTATTTCCATTTCTATTATCAACATGTTTGAATTTAAAAAAACTGAATACAGACTTTGTCCCCATTTACAGGTAATGCCTGCCTCATATTATTGATTCTATGAATAAAAATGGAGGTGTTTCATTTTGGAGAAACCATATGCTAGCCATTATCAATAGTAAAATATCATGTACAAAACTTTTCATAATTATTTCTAATTTTATTAACATACTATTACTAAGACATAATTGTATAAACACCCCTCCGGTGGATCGATATCCTTGCCGTGGTCGGGGGGCTTGCGTGTCTCAGTGACCCCAAGAGCTATGCCAGCTGGAGCTTCGTCTCCTGGTAGGGTTACCCATGGTGGACAGGTCGAAGGGTAGAGACCAGACTAAAGTGATCCGAACATCGTGAGATGCCCGATGTTTTAAATAAAATAGGCTCTCCAACCCGTTTGCCGTGGGTTGCTACCCGTGTCGGTGGTTGACGAGATCCTTGTGGATGAGGGCTATAGCCAGACTCCTTACGGTCAGAAAATACCCGGACGGACGAGACATAGTTCAATAAGCTGCTTTGGCTTCGATATCATCTAAACGGGAGGTCGGATGGACCCGGTTCGATCAATCGGCTGGTCATGTCGAGCCCTTCAGTTAATCCTCAACAATAAGCTTTCTTGTAACAATTTTCATAATATACATATGTATTTTAAATTAAGCTATTTATATTTCGGATAACTGAAGAAGGCGATGGCTCATGGGGCAATCAAGTGGTACGCTTTCTTTTTCGCTTGATGGATACGCTCTGCTTGAGTATACTATTCTTGGAACATCTGGTGCTTTCCGCAGTGGATCTTAGGTGCTGATTTTGAGGACCAGCTACATTATATTTGGAGCTCGTTTTCAGCATTAGCACTTGATCCCGGTTCGCCACGGAAACACAGCATCGCCCTTGTAGGCACTCCGAGGTGGGTGGATGACAAGAATGGTGAATCTTTCTCCTTTCATATGGCACAACAAAACAAACCCTATAAATCAGCTTTAGTACATAAGAAAAGAAAATGTGATGATTCAGAGCCCTGTCGGGAAGATGACAGTTGGCCCAGATTTATTGTAATAAAAGGAACAGATGAAAAACCAATTTCAAAAATATCGCCCTTTGTTATTCACAAACAAATTCAAAGCGTTGCTGGTACTGTCAAAAAAGTTTCAAAAATGAGATCTGGCAATTTGTTGGTTGAATGTTCCAACAAAAGTCAATCAACAAATTTACTTACAATGACTACAATATCAAACTTTCCTGTTTCTGCCTCTCCTCATAACAGTTTGAACAGCTGTAAGGGGATCATTCGAGACAGAAGTCAATACCTTGGTGACCTCACCGTGGAAGAAATCGGTGAGGAACTTTCAAGCCAAGGTGTAACTGATGTTATTAGATTTCAAATTAAAAAGAATGGAAATATAATCAAATTAAATACATACCTTTTGACCTTTAGAACTCCAACTCCTCCTCCATCTATTACTTTAGGTTGCTTCGGAATCAGAGTTGACATGTTTATCCCTAACCCAATTCGATGCTTTACTTGTCAAACGTTTGGTCATGGAAGCAAACAATGTCGTGGTAAGCAGAGATGCTTCAAGTGTTCTGACGAAGGACACGAGGGAACAAACTGTAACTCTGAATCTTCTAAATGCGTAAACTGTGGTGAATCCCATTTTTCATCGTCTAGAGACTGCCCTGTTTACCTTAAAGAAAAAAATATTATTAAAATTAAAACAGAAAGAAACATCAGTTACCCAGAAGCTAAACAGATAGCTTCTGTTTCGAGTGATCTCCTTGTTTCAAACAGACCATCATACGCCAGCAAAGTTGTCCGCTCATTCAGTCACGAGAATACACAAACTCGCATGACTTGGCCAATTGATGCGGACAATTTCACAATGCTGCCTGTTGAAACAGAACCTACCGATAAAATATTAATTCCAAGAAAACCAAAATCTTCCAAAACCAGTACTCAGTCAACTCAATCTTCCCTACAGCGCTCAATATTATCACCAAAAAAAAAATGAGAAAAAGAAATCAAATAAAAAAGAAACAGTAGAAATACACAATTGGGTCGGTGAATCTGTCTGGGATCTTCCCAGTGACATAGATGATTCTTCCACCTCAAAAAGTCTTCCTTCATCTTCATCTAAGAATGTACTTCTTCGTCCAGTACAAAGTCTACTAAAGCCCCATCTCCTCTTCGTTCTCCAGAAAAGAAGGATGTCCAAAAGAAGCCAGTAAATACATCCTCTCAGAAGTCTTCTGATTCGAGATCGCGGGGTAGGGGTGGAGGCGGAGTAAAACCAGCTGCATGTGGTCCCGGAGATCGGCGACTCTCCTCGCACAACAGATTTTCAACACTTGTTGACGAAACTGAAATGGAAACCGAAAGTGTTCCGCCACCCGAAAGATCACAATCTCAGGGTGAGCGAAATAAGAATGCTGGAAAACTCGACAGCATTCGCCCTTCTTTTATTAAATAATGACAAATATCATCCAATGGAATTGCCGAGGTCTTAAAATAAATCTTCTTGAGTTAACACTTCTAGTTCAGTCTTTTTTACCTATTGCATTTTGTCTTCAAGTAACTCATCTAAAACAATGTATCTTTAAAAGGATACAATATGTATAGCACATTTTCTAAGGTAGATGAACGTGCTGCAGGCGGATTATCCATTTTTGTGAAGGACAACCTCATTCATAGCACAGTCCAATTACCACGGATCTGCAAGCAGTTGCAATTCGTTTATCATTAGACAAAACAATTACATTATGTTCAATATATATTCCACCCAATTCAATTATAGATAAAGCAAAACTCAAAAACCTCACTGATCAATTACCCTCACCATTTATACTTATGGGCGACTTCAATGCTCACAATCCATTATGGGGTAGCAAGACTCATAATGCCAAAGGTAAGATCATTGAGGACTTTGTCTCTCAAGAAGGATTATGCATTTTTAATGATGGATCTAATACGTATCTTCATCCTGGAAACGGGTCTTATTCTTCTATTGATATCACTATTTGCGATCCCTCTCTGCTTCTGGCGTGTTCATGATGATTTATGTGGAAGTGATCACTTTCCAATAGTACTTGAACATCTTTTTACCTCTGCCCAACAGAAAGTACCACGTTGGAAACTTGACAAGGCGGACTGGTCCTTGTTTGAGAATCTCTGTCAAGCGGAACTTCAGTCAAAGATGTTTGAGACTGTGCAAGATCCAATTTTAACTTATAATACAGTTTTAACGTCAATTGCTGACAGAACTATTCCTAAGACCTTGGCAAATCCGAAACATCCCAGCAAACCATGGTTTGATGACGCTTGTGATCAAGCCATAGGTGACTGTAAAAAATCTGAAAGACGGTTCAATCAACAACCAACGACGGAAAACTTGAGTAATTTCCGTATTTTTCGCGCTAAGGCACGGCAGACTTGTAGGCAAGCCCGACAAACATCCTGGAAAAAATTTGTCTCTGGGATTACATCTTGCACTCCGATGACAAAAGTTTGGAATATGGTAAATAAAATAAAATGTAAAAATTCTAAAGCCACTGTAAAACATTTGAAAGACGGCAATGATTTATTAACATCTGAAAAGGATATTGCCAACAAGCTTGGTGAAACTTTTGCGAAATCTTCTTCTTGTAACAACTACAGGGAAGACTTTAAAAAAGTTAAAAAAACAAAAAGAAAAAATTAAATTTAACTTTAAATCAAAAAATGGTGAAAATTATAATAAACTATTTTCTCTTGAAGAACTTAAAACATCTCTGATGCCCATGATACAGCTTGTGGGCCTGATAATATTCACTACCAACTCTTAAAACACTTGCCAGATTCCTCACTAGAAGCTCTCTTGCAGCTCATGAATAACATCTGGGAATCTGGTGATTTACCATCAATCTGAAAGCTTGCAACCGTCGTGCCTATTCCAAAACCCAGTAAAGATTATACGGATTATATTAATTATCGACCAATTGCTCTTACCAGTTGTGTCTGTAAAACACTCAAACGGATGGTCAATGATCGCCTTGTTTGGTTCCTGGAATCAAATGGGCTATTAGCCAATATCCAGTGTGGATTCCGACAGGGCCGCAGTACTCTTGATCATCTTGTTCGATTCGAATCATATTGTCCGTAATGGTTTTGCGAAAAATGAACATGTGGTGTCGGTCTTTTTTCGACCTTGAGAAGGCCTATGATACTGCATGGAAATATGGTATTTTAAAAGATCTATTTGATATGGGGTTGAAAGGCAATATGCCAAATTTTATTTCTAATTTTCTCTCTAACAGACAATTTAATGTTAGAGTGAATTCGACCATGTCTGATCTCTATGATCAAGAGATGGGTGTCCCTCAGGGCAGTATTTTATCTGTTACACTATTTAGTCTTAAAATCAATAGCCTTGTTGAAGTTTTAAAAAGTAATATTGAAGGTTCATTGTACGTTGATGATTTTTTAATCGGATTTTTGTGACAAAAATGTCGGTTATTGATTTGGGGATGTACGGCGGGCGGTCGGGCGGCCGGGCGGCAATCAAATGTTGTCCGTGCATTAACTCATGAACCGTTCAACCAAAGCTTTTAAAATTTTAATATGTTATTACTGACAACTATACGAAGGTCAAGTTCAATAATGGCGATTTTGACTTTTACCGTTCAGGAGTTATGGTTCTTGAAAGGCGGCAATCAAATGTTGTCCGTGCATTAACTCATGAACCGTTCAACCAAAGCTTTTAAAATTTTAATATGTTATTACTGAAAACTATACGGAGGTCAAGTTCAATAATTGCGATTTTGACTTTTACCGTTCAGGAGTTATGGTTCTTGAAAGATTGAAAAATGGAGTTTTCAGTCGTGTCCGTGCATTTACTCATGAACTGTTCAACCAAAGCTTCCCAAATTTTAATATGTTGTTACTGATGACAGAATGGAGGTCAAGCTTAATAATGACGATTTTGACTTTTACCGTTCAGGAGTTATGGTTCTTGAAAGATTGAAAAATGGAGTTTCCAGTCGTGTCCGTGCATTTATGCATGAACTGTTCTACCAAAGCTTCCCAAAATTTAATATGCTGTTACTGATGACAAAATGGAGGTCAAGTTCAATAATGACGATTTTGACTCTTACCGTTCAGGAGTTATGGTTCTTGAAAGATTGAAAAATGGTGTTTCCCGTCGTGTCCGTGCATTTTCTCATGAACCATTCAACCAAAGCTTTTGAAATTTTAATATGTTGTTACTGATGACAAAATAGAGGTCAAGTTCCATAATGACGATTTTGACTTTTACTGTTCAGGAGTTATGGTTCTTGAAAGATCATAAAATAGCGTTTCCATTCACGTTGTTGCATTTACTCATGAACCATTCAATCTAAGCTTTTCAAATATTATTATTTCAAAATGTTGATACTGATGACAAAATAGAGGTCAAATTTGATATTGATGATTTTCACTTTCACCATTCATCAGTAATGATATCATCTGATATTGCCAGGACACAAATAAATGTAAATAAATCCGGTTTGCTGTCGTTGTGACAGCCTCTTGTTAATATGTTACAGAGGCAAAAATATGAATAACATAGAAAGACAATTACAATTATGTCTTGGAAGAATTGAAAAATGGGCCTCGGAAAATGGTTTTAAATTTTCCACTTCAAAAACTGTCGGGATGCATTTTTGTAACAAAAGGAAATTGCATCTTGATCCAGAACTCACTTTGTACGGCAACCCAATTAAAATGGTTGATGAAACTAAATTTCTTGGGTTAATTTTCGATAAAAAGTTAACCTTTCTACCCCATATCAAAATGTTAAAATCAAGATGTTTAAAAGCATTAGATATTTTAAAAGTTGTCGGCAGTACTGACTGGGGTGCTGATCGCAACATTTTACTTAATTTATATAGATCTCTAGTTAGATCTAAACTAGATTATGGCTCTATAGTGTATGGCTCTGCAAGGAAGTCCTACATACAGATTCTTGATGCTGTGCATCACCAGGGTTTGCGTCTCTGTCTTGGCACATTTAAAACCTCACCAGTTGAGAGTCTGTATGTAGAGGCTGATGAGCACTCACTCTCTAACAGACGTTTGAAGCTTGGACTTCAATATGCTGTCAAACTAAAAGCCTATTCAGGTAATCCTGCCTACAGCTGTGTTTTTAATCCGATTTATGAAGATATTTTTGCAAAACATGAAAATAAAATTCCTCCGTTAGGTATAAGTTTAAAACCACATTTAGCTTCTTTTGATTTAAAATCTGTTGCTCAAGTTAAAATTTGCAAATGTCCTCCATGGGAACTTCCCAAACCAAAAATGATATTTGATCTCCGTGAACACAATAAAAATAAAACAAATCCTCTTTTAATTCAGCAACACTATGCTGAAATTAAAGCCAATTATCCAGATTTTTCAACTGTCTATACTGATGGATCAAAAGATGGCGACAGAGTTGCATCTGCTGCTGTCTTCAGGGACAGAGCTGCAACTCTCCGTTTGTCATCTGATGCATCCATCTTTACTGCTGAAGCAGAAGCAATAATTTTGGCTTTGAAATTTATTGCTTTTTCAGATAAATCCAAATTTATTATATGTTCTGATTCACTTTCATGCTTACAAGCTATACAAAATACTAAAATTAAAAACCCAACAATTCTCCAAATTTTATATGTAATGAGGAATTTAAAAAAATTTCTGAAAGAAATAATATTTCAATGGGTTCCGAGTCATGTTGGAATCCTTGGAAACACAGCTGTAGACCTTGAGCAAAGCATGCCCTGGGTGACCCTTTATCTAACTGTGATATACCATATACTGATTTTAAATCTAATATTAGAGAATATGTTTTTAATATTTTAAAAAATGAATAGAGTAAAAAAAATGATAATAAATTACATGAAATTAAACCTTATATAGGTAAACCTTTTAATAATTTTATGTGCAGAAAAGATCAGTGTATTATTTCTAGATGTCGTATTGGTCATACTAGAATAACACACAAGTATCTCTTAAAAAAGGAAGATGAACCACAATGTGTACCTTGCAACTGCAAGTATACTATTAAACATGTTTTAATTAATTGTATTGACTTTGCTGATATTCGTAAGAAGCATTTCAATGTCAATAATATGTATGATTTATTTAATAATGTTCCATTTACAAATATTGTTGCATTTTTAAAAGAAATTGGAATTTATTATAGAATATAAAAATGTTATTATACATACCCGTAGCCAGGGGGGTTCGGGGGGTTCGTCCGAACCCCCCCTTGAAAACAAATAAGCACTGTTAAAGTCAATGTTCTGTTCGAATTGTGACTGTTAAAGTCGAGTTTGTGAGTCCAACCAACCCCTCCTTAAAAATTCCTGGCTACGGGCCTGTTATATTAAAGTCGTTTTTAATTTTTATCACGTTATTTTACTCATATTGATTTTTATTTGTAAATAATCAATTTGCTTTAGTCTAGAATTTTAGTATATTGAAGGACTTTTTGTCTTATTTTAAAAATATGCTTTAAATTGTAAAAATATTCGAATAAGCTCTCGCCCCGATATAGCCTTTTTGTGCTAATGCGGCGTAAAGCAACCAACAATCAATCAATCAATTGTATAAACACTATACAAATATCATATTTAGAAACAATTCTAAAATACATGAAATAACCATAATTGTATCATTTGGCTTTCTAGGGGGCTTATAATAACTCATTACAACTTACAATGAAAATAATTAAGATAACATAACTCAAATACACTACCTACCTGGTACTCATTAATTGCCTTACTTAAGCACCTGTGGTAGAGCTTGGACAGGTGAAATTTATTAAAACCTGTGGTAGAACCCAACAGGTAAAAATTCTTGAAACCTGTGGTAGAACCCAGACAGGTGAAAAATGAAAAAAAAAACTGTGGTAGAACTTATGTTGTACTGTCCCAAGTTAGGAGAGGGTTGGGATCCCGCTAACATGTTTAACCCGCCACAATCTGTATATAAGTGCCTGTCCCAAGTCAAGAGCCTGTGATTCAGTGGTTGTCGTTGATGTGTTACATATATGTTTTTCGTTCATTTTTTGTACATAAATTAGGCTGTTAGTTTTCTTGTTTGAATTGTTTTACATTTGTCATTTCGGGGCCTTTTATAGCTGACTATGCGGTATGGGCTTTGCTCATTGTTGGAACCATACGGGGACCTATAATTATTAATTTCTGTGTCATTTGGTCTCTTGTGGAGAGTTGTCTCATTGGCAATCATACCACATCTTCTTTTTATATAGACAGGTAAAAAACATTCAAACCTGTGGTAGACAGGTGAGCATTAAAAACAAACCTGTATAAGAACCTGTGGTAGATCCCAGACAGGTGTTTTTTAAATGAGAATTCCTGTGTTTGATCCCACCAGGTACAAATAACTAACTTAATTATGACACTTAAATTAAAAAATACCTAAATTATTCATAAGATGTATTAATAAATTGGGGAAAAATAATACAAACAAAATAAAAAAAGACAACATAATGTTATGAGTAGCCCCTTTTAAAAATAGATAAAAATTGAATAATGAGAAATTTTAGGTGAAGTTGGGGATAGTGGTTGGGCTGAATTAATTTTCCTTGAATAAAAATTGACTGTTTACAGTGCAATGCTCAACAAACACCTGACCCCCTTATCAAAATTATATACAGATGCTTCTCTTATGACACCCATGCTGTGATTATGGTGTTTCCTATCTATGACCTATAACTCATATAGATCTCAATTTCCTTATTAAACCATGCTGACATTTTACAGTAAATAAAGATAAACTCAGAGAAAGGGTTGACCACAGGAGTTTGTAAAAATATGTATTAACTATAATTTAATTATTAAATTCCCATGTAATGTAGGTTCTTGGAATTTTGTCTTCATAAAAATATATAATCAACATTTTTGTGATGAACTTTTCTGGTAATATGAACATTTTCTCTATCTGTTTTTTTTCAACACATGTCACTACAAAAATGGAGTTAACCTTTTTTGTTTTCTATATGTTTATTATTAGCTAAACACTAATGTTTCAAGGGGTTATAGAGATCAACATTGTTTTAATGATGATTTATTTTATAGTTAAAGGAATATTCAAGTCTCTGAATAAGCCACAGAAGACAGCTGTGTTAAAGGTAATTGTTTATTATTATTACCTGTATTATGTAGCTGGAATTTGTGATTATGGCAATTTTGATTTAGATATGTTTAATAAAATGATATGATTTATAAAAGCAATTACTGGTAAGTTTTATCTGGTTTGAAGTGGTTATGTTTTTTAAAGGGCACTAGCTGTCAAATTCATTTTCACCGATTTGACTGAAATTCTAATATTTGTTCTCCCTAATATATATCAGAATATCTTGTGTATTTTAGTCTAGACACCATCAAATTAACTATTGAGATGACCTACAAATACTTCCAATGGTAAAATAACCTCATACTATTGGAATTTTTTTAGGTCTGTTTGATTTCATGTTAAAGGTTAAAAAATAACTGTTGGATCGAATCAATCAACTAAATGGTTCACCTTAATGTTTCACTTTCAAAGTTGACATTCTTTTCCTTTTAATGTCCGAACACAACTTATGCATGCATAACTAATCCCGGGGCCCTAATCCCTAGCTAATGGGTTTAATTAAAGGTCACAGGAATACTGTTATAAAGAGGTCAAATTATTCATTTGCAAGTGAATAATTCATCAGCAATATTTCTTGGCTTATTTTGACAAAATTTAACCAAATAAACTGCTAATTTGAATGATTTTTTCATTATTTTACGTGTTTAATGATTGAACCAAACATAATAACATTTTTATATTTATACGCCCGTTTATGGGACGTATTATGGTATACAGTTGTCCCTCTGTGCGTTCTTCTTCAACATGTGGGACATTAACTAAAAATTACTTAAACCAATTTGCATAAAACTTTGGGGAATTGTTTATATCTATTGAGTGGGAGGATTTTATTTTTAGCTCACCTGGCCCGAATGAAACCCTCTTGTGACGAGTTCTTCAGATATGCTAGTGTAATAATAATCTAATGCATGTATCATGTATAACAAAACATGTATAAGGAATTGTACATAATTTATCAAATTCTCAAATAAATATCTCTGGTTGGCAACCACTGTTCTGCATGTAATTGCTGCTTTAGAAACCTATTTTTAAATGTGGAGAAATGCTCTCTTCAGTTGGACTACATGTACCTGCACTGAATTTATTTTGCTTTTGGACTGTAGTCCCCATAAAATAAAATTTAATACATTGGTATGCAAAACAAGTATTATGAGTACAGAATAAGATGAAAACTCAAACAGTGTTGAAAATAAATAATAGGGTTGATGCCTATGCAAGATGCATACAATTATATAATCCTTACATTTTTTTTTTTATTGTCTCCCATATTTACTCTCTCTTTCATGTGCATGCAATGTCTGTTCAGTGTTCAATGGAGTTGTGCTGTATTTTATATTATTATTATTTCATTGTTATAACAAAAACTTTTGTAATCATTGTATGAAATTTAAAACCCGCTAGGGTCGATCATAATTTTTATTCTTATTCTTTTACATTTGTAATAACAATGTAAAACATGAACTTAACAAAAAAAAAAAAATAATAACTCTATTAGGGGTTTTTGTTGTTTGTCAACAGAAAATGACAGCCCCCTATATGGGTAAATCTAAGGGTTTGCTTTGATTAAATACGTATGTTTGTCAACTTTTTGAACTCAATATATGGTCATAAATCTTAACAAGTTCGTGCTTGTGTCAATTTCTTTAATCCAGTCATGTTTTATTGTAAAAACGTTTTCCATGATTCTTGCACTTATGATATCATTCACAGTCCAAATTTCTTGACAAAGAGTCCACAGTTTTCTTATGACAGAAATTTGTGACATACTACGCTGGATTTGCATTCTTGGACATTGCGTACTCGGAACCCAAAGCCTCCAAAACATACAACTATATTAAGTAGCAACTTAAATGTTCTTCATCAACTAATAGAAGTTCCTGAGAATGTTTCTTGCACAAATGTTTGAATGTCAACGCATATTTACGTTTCCTACTTCAAGTTTGTAAACTCTAGAAGTTGCCATGTTTTCTCCTCCATTCTGAAGAGAGTTCAAGTGCTACCATTGGTCAAGAATGATGAATTAGGATTTTTTTACTTAAAGAAGGTAAAACAAAAGGTTTTCTAGAAAAATAGGTATTTTCAAACTAGAAAAAACAGTCATTTTAGAAAAAGGCTGTTGTCATCTTGAAAAATGATTAAAAAAAATTTGGCCAGCAGTTTTTTCTTAAAAAGTGTATAATAATGATGCTTCATGCTAATTTTCATGCTCAATTTTTCATAATTTGCACAATTCCTTTGATTTTGCTTGCTAATATCTTCCCCTTTAAGAACAAAAAAAAAAACAAAGTTTTTTAGTTTATTGCCCTTGGATAGATAATTATAATATATGTACAACGCGAGGGATATTGGATTTTTGGTGGGGTCCATTTGCTTGAACTAATACACATTATTGTTTATAGTCCAGTTTAAGCCTCCTGCCTTGTGCAGGATTTTTTCACTGTGTTGAAGACCCATTGGTGGCCTTCTGCTGTTTTCTGGTCTTTGGTTAGGTTGTTGTCTCTTTGACATATTCCCAGTTTCCATTCTCTATTCTATATTGCTTAATATATGGCAAATGCCTTTTCTGCTGCCTTTCAAGCTCTGATTGATATTTAATGCAAAGCCATTTGTGAATATTTTTTTATATTCTAGGTGTTAATGAGCAAAGATTATGTTTTGATTAAAGGCTATCCTGGCACAGGTAAGGCTATTATAAGGTAATCAATGATATATATACATGTAAACAATAATAGTATTCTATTTAGACAATTGCAAATCAGTGGTTCCGATATTTATTGGATCTGGTGCAATATTAGCCACATTTGTTGTAAATGATCATGGCATTATTTAGTGCTACGCCTTTTATATATCGTCGCTGGGCTTCCAAAATGTTGTAAATTACAAATTTTTCAAGAAAAAAATATCTCACAAACAGGCTTTGAAAATTTTGACAAAATGCATGCTTCCAAAATGTTGTATGTAAACTTGAACATTTTTGTGAATAGCAGTGAAATAAAAACTTTGACATTTCTGGATTATCCGAGAACTTAAATTATTCTCACAGAAATAAAGAAATGTATAATTATTTTATTCCCAAAGCCATTATACAACAATGTTCAAGTTTTCATACAACATTTTGTAAGAAAACTTTACAAACAAATGACATTGGCAATTTTGTAATATGTCTTATTTCAAACAGTTTGATTGGTCTAACTGTATGCTATTTTGTAATACCAAAGATTTCCTCCCGCCCAGACCATTGGTGTCAAAAAATATTTATACAACATTTTGGAAGCCCAGCGAGGATATATTCTATTGATAGCTACATTGATAGTGATTGTCCAGTTACACACTTTACATATCCTCTAGATATTCAGATATCAATATTTTCCCATAAAACTATATGACAGTCTGTCTGAGTGTCTCCAAATTAAATGTCCTGTTTTACCCTTTTATTTAATTTTGCTTTTAATCTTATCAAGTTTTGTCTCATATCTTGAACACTGCTATAGATGGAGAAAATCTGATGGAGCAAAAATGTTCATAATAATGAGATATACCTCTTGTCCCTTCACATAAACTGTCCAGGGACGCTTCCAGAATATATGAAAGAGGGGACCTGGAATATAATGTTTAGCTTAAAACATAAAATAATAGTGAAATGCACTAATGTAAAGGTTCCAGACTTGGAGCATGTATATTTTATAGTTAAAGTGTCAGGGTTTGATATTTTATGCCTTATTTATTATGCCCCTTTTATGGGCATTATGTTTTCTGGTCTGTTCTTCTGTCTGTTCGTTAGTCCTTTCGTTCGTCCGTCTGTCCCGCATCAGGTTTTTGGTCGAGGTAGATTTTGATGAAGTTGAAGTCCAATCAACTTGAAACTTAGTACACATATTCCCTATGATATAATCTTTCTAATATTAATGCCAAATTAGAGTCCACTGAACATAGAAAATGATAGGGAGGATGGGGCATCCGTGTACTAGGGACACATTCTTGTTTATGCTGAATTCTCTCCATTAATTGTCTATGATATATTGAAATGATTGGATGGATCTTAACACCAATTGACCAATAATGAGAAATTTCAACTTCTAGGGTATAAGGGGTTACTTTACATTTCAATAGTCCTAGTTGAGGATTTCATGAACTGGAGGTTCCGGTACCCTTGTATGGGGAAGGTCAGAAGTTCCTGGATTTCAACAATTTAGCATCAAATTATGAAGTATTATAAGAGACTCCATGATAGACAAATTGTTGAAAATAGTCTGCCTTTGGATCATTCAAATTATGTATTGATTAACATGTGGATATCAAATCTTTGGAAGAAGTTGTAAATTCAGTGAAAGGTTTATATGAAACGGGCATGAAGAATGAAAAATAAATCTTGAACGATAGCTTTTTCTTAACTTTTATATATACCCATTTTGTTAAAATATTCTTTTTCACTGTTTTTGGTCTTTTGGAAAATGTTTTTTGTGCTGTGTTTAAACCCCTTTACCAAGAAATTTGCTTTGTATTCACACATATAAAAATTGCGGTTTTTATCCAGGCCAAAATAAAAAGATTGTATGTTTGCCCAAACGCGACCGACCCAAAATAAACCGGCCGACTCAAATTCTTTTTTTGACGTTTTTTAGAAGAATTTTTTTTTTTGGGTTCCTTTTCGTGTCCGCTCCGTCATTGTATAAAACTTAATATTTGTCGTCTTTGCGTTTGAAAGTAACTGTGAATAAGATTAAAAGAAAGCGCATAAGAGACGCAGTTAATCGATCTTCGATATTCTCTGTTTTTATCTTCTGATTTAACGAACGTAAAGAAGTGAAACATGTGAAGTGGCACAGTTTTTTTTACGCTGTAGTTGTCTGTACTACCAAACCCTTACCTATATGCTCAATGTTAATTTCATCGTGTAATCGAATATCTGATAAGAATATTCAGATAGATTTGTTAAAAACCATGTGCAATCCGGCGAATATTTCAATTCAATGTTACTCTGACAGGAATGTTGCTGTTTGGGAGAATTTGATTAAACTATAATTGCTCACAGAATCAGAAATATACTCTTTCTGAATAATTTAGTGCAATATAAATCCCTTTTGAAAAGAAAAATCTGGCTTTTGTCAGAAATATTTTTTTCACATGTGCAAAAGTAAACACATGTTATGGTTGGATTTTTATACAAATTTGCGAGGAAGCCTCTAGAATCATGACCTAAAAATGAATAGTCTTCAGAAAACGTTAACTTTATGCAATTATATTTTATCAATAATGATTATTTTCAAAAACTTAAACTTGATTATTGAAAGAAATAAAATTATAACAAATACGTTTTTAGTTTGGAGATTCTACAGAACATGTTTTGATCTATTTATAGCCAAATTAGTTTACCTGTGTGATAATGTAAAATATAAATTTGTTTTCAAAACATAAAAAGACAGAAACTATGGATGGTAGATAATAATTCATATAAAATATTTTAGGACATTTAATCTATTTTAAAAGATGTAGGATTTAAAAACTGCAAACAAATTAAATCATTACATAGTCAGCTGATATTTTTTTTTACACAAACTTGTTGATGTAACTGTTGAAAATCACTTCATAAATCCACCAGCCCTTTCACACATTTAGCAAATGTAAAGGTTATAAACATCTCAGGATACAAATCATAAAGTAGACTAATTTATTTATAGAGGTTTTAAATTCATGGCTTTTGGTTGACTCTACAAAGGTTTGACGAAAAAAAAAGATGTACTGTTTTAAGATCTTTTAATATTTTCATGCAAATTCTGAAAAAAAAAGAATTTGCCTACCTACCTACCCACTCCCAGTCATCATGGGTCGGGTTTGGGCAAACTGAAATAATTTCAATTGTGGCCCCAATGCAATCATAGGTTTGAATGTTGTTTTCAATTTAGTAGATATAAAAAGATGTGGTATAAGTGCCAATTAGACAACTCTCTATCCAAGTCACAATTTATAAAATTAAACCATTATATATATAGGTCAAAGTACGGTCTTCAACACAGAGCCTTGGCTCACACTGAACAGCAAGCTATAAAGGGCCCCAAAAATTACTAGGGTAAAACCATTCATATGGGAAAACCAACGGTCTAATCTATTTAAAAAACAAGAAGCGAGAAATACTTAAGAACCACATCAACAAACTACAACAACTGAACATCAGATTTTTGACTTAGGACAGGTGCAAACAATTGCAGAGGGTTTAAACATTTTAATGGTACCAAACATTCACTCTTATCTGAAACAATAGTGTAACATTGTATTTATAATACCCCGTTCTAGATAGTCAAATCTGACCCCTTCCAATGCAAGGCGAACAAAAATGAACCCCATTTTAGACATTAGCTGAAATTGCAACCCCAATTGTGGGAATATACCCTGTATCATATAAATAGTGAGTACGGCCATGTGGAAGTGTCGCACAAAACAACCATTTCATGTACAGATCACCTAAACCTTTTTGGTTGTTTAAAAAAGGTGTCCAAGTCACCCAATCGAATGGGGGAATTAGTATAAAAAGAAATCAGAGTATGTGTTTAATTAATGAATATGATAAATTGCCATATTCAATACAAAATAGCAGATTACGATAGTTTTTTTGTTGTTTTTTTTGTTTGGAAAAGGGGGAGGGGGCATACACCAATTACGCCCTTACCTGGACCTGCCCCTGGTGTCAGAAGATTTCTGACAGGAGGTACCATCTTTTGGTATGTATAAAACTCACCCATGCATAGTACACACACCCCTTTTCACCCTTGAAACTTAAGGATAAAGTTTCATCTCATGCTTTACACGCAGGGACTCACTAAAATATGTCCATTGAAAATTATAAAAAAAATTGGACAAATTTAACTGTCCTGTTTGATTAAGGGGGGATAATGAAAACATTGTTGCAGAATAAGTAACTTGGCAAACAATGATTGATTTTTAGCTCACCTGGCCCAAAAGGCCAAGTGAGCTTTTCTCATCACTTAGCGTTAGACGTCATCATCTGTTAGCTTTTACAAAAATCTTTTCCTCTGAAACTACTGGGCAAAATGAAACCAAACTTGGCCTAAATCATCCTTAGGGTATTTAGTTTGAAAAATTATCTGATGACACGGCCAATCAACCAAGATGGCAATCATGGCTTTAAATAGAACATGGGGTGATATACAGTTTTTGGCCTTTAGCTCTGAAACTAAAGCTTTTAGAGCAAATCTGACAAGGGGTAAAAATGTTCACCAGGTATCTACTATGATATTTTCTGAGGCATCAACTGGTTGCTGGCTGTAAATTTGTTATTGGCAGTTTTTATGCCCCATTTATGGGCATTATGTTTTCTGGTCTGTGCGTCCGTTCGTCAGTTTGTTCTTCTGTCCCGCTTTAGGTTCAAGTTTTTGGTTGAGGTAGTTTTTTGACGAAGTTGAAGTCCAATCAAATTGAAACTTAGTAAAAATGTTCCTTATGATATGATCTTTATAATTTTAATGCCAAATTAGAGTTTTAATCCAACTTTCACAATCCACTGAACATAGAAAATAATAGTGCGAATGGGGCAACTGTATACTAGGGACACATTCTTGTTGGTTATTATCTCGAATATTATAATAGCTAGAGATCAACTGTAAACTGCAAAACTGTACAGCAAAGTAAGATCTCCAAATATTAGTAATCATGACCAAAATGGTCAATTGACCCCATAAAGTGCTTTTACTTTATAGCCAAATTTTATCTTTTTCTTATATGATTTCAAAAACCCAAGTAGAGTCAGATGAGCGATACAGGCTCTTAAGAGCCTCTAGTTAGATGGTTAGGTTCCATGAGCGATACAGGCTCTTAAGAGCCTCTAGTTAGATGGTTAGGTTCCATTGCTCCTATGTGTAACACTGGACTTATTTTATTGAAATAAATCTCTGTATTACTGATGAATTATTACAGCAAGGATTTTGATATAACAAACATTTAATAAATTTTATCTTTACAAGGACATCATTCGTATATATAAATCAACATGCAGACATCTTATACGTTCAGGTATTTCACATCCAATTATTTATGGTAATACTTTTTACAAAGCACAAAAATGAAGGTATTCACATCAAAAGCTAACCAAACCTTTAAACAGACTTATTGAGAAAGGATATTGTTAAGATACTGTTGTCAGGTCATTAAGGATGGCATATTTTGGTATTTATATTGAATCACTCATAGGGTCTTTGCATTAGAAATAAACACATTTATTCTAAAAACCGTTGTTGGCATGATACAGGTTCTCATATATTTTGTGATGGTACAATACTAAACCTCTAACAGGAGGATTGTGCTTGATTTTCATATGATAAAGACATAATCTTTCAATCAGATTAATTGAGGTCTTGAGCTGGCATGTCAGTAACTGCCAGAAGTTAGTTGTTAATTTATGTATCATTGTCATTATATCCCCGCTTTAAAAAAGTAGGGGTATACTGTTTTACCTCTGTCTGTCCATTTTCCTTACATTTTTCTCAGGAACTACTATACAAGGATTTCTGAAATTTGATTTCAGGGTTTAAGTCAGCTATACTGTGTGTTGGTTTTCAGATACAATTCACTCAACAACTTCCTGTTTACCGAAAACTTGTATAATTTTACGCAGGATAGCCAAGTGGAAAATTTTTGTCACATTTTTGTCAGGAACTAAAATACAAGGATTTCTGATATTTGGTTTCAGTGTTTATATTAGTGAGCTATACCATGTGATATGTTTTCAGATTCATCACTCATCAACCTCCTGTTTACTGAACACTTGTATAATTTTACTCAGGATAGCCAAGTTGAAAATTTTCGTCACATTTTTCTCAGGAATACAATACAAGGATTTCTAAATTTTGGTTTCAGGGTTTATATAAGTCAGCTATACCGTTTGATCTGTTTTCAGGTTCAAAAGTAAACAACTTGATGTTTACCGAAATATTTCTGCAGGGGTATCATTAGTGATTCACAGTTTCACTTGTTTCACTTGGTTTCTTTTGTTACATATTCTGACATCGGACTCAGACTTCTTTTATACAGAGTTTTACAGTGCATATTACTGTGTGTTTTATTCTACATTGGCTGGAGGTAAAGGGGAGGGTTGAGATTGCACAAAATCATATTTTTGGTTTTTAGTCAGATCCTGTCTTTTATTGGACCACAGATGAATTATCACGTTGTGATTGGTTAAATGCCGTCACGTGGTGACCCCCTATGAGATCGTATGGGGTTAGTAAGTTTCATATGGGGTTCATGACGTGTTTCATTGTTTATTTTTCAACAAAACGCCGCAGAAAAAGTCCAGCGTCCGATAAATTCGTTATACGGTTAACTACTGACCCCCTACGGATCCATAGAGTATGAATAAAATTCATAGGGGACTCGGCCTCCAGCCTCATCCCCAATGGATTTTACTCACCCTCTATGGATCCGTATGGGGTCAGTAGCGAACCATATAACTTATATTAGGCTGTGTTAAGCAGCTTAATAATCACCCCTTCCCCCTTGTATCCCCTGTTTCACCAAACACCCATGTTTTCCTTTGAAAGGGGTCATTCCAAAACCAAACAGACTGACTCATACTGTTTACTGGTTATGTTGTAATATTATATTCTCAAGTTTCCCAGGATGCTGTACGGGACAGGTCACATGTCTACACATCAATTCAGTTGTGAAGAATTGAGGCAAATACATTTTAAGTTTCCTTTCAGTAAAGTTTCATATTTCAAGATTATTTTTATTCTTGGTTTCATATATTTTTGTTCAAAATGCTTTTTACACAGCTGCCAAACAAATTTGGGGGTTGTATAATGCTACCAATTGTCATCGTCATCCCAAGGGCAGGAAAATAACTAAAGTTTAGGTGGATCTCTTTGAAATTTAAGCAAAAGGTTCACTACCACAAAAAGAAGGTTTGGATTGTTTTTGGGCCATCTGTTCAGGGTTGAACCTCTATGGTTGTATCTAGCTGCTCTTGGCCAAGCAGTTTGTTTCAGTTTTTAACCAGCAAAGATATAAAAAAGAAGATATGGTATGATATTGCCAATTAGACAATTCTCCACAGAGACAAAATGACACAGAAATTAACAACTATAGGTCACAGTACAGCCTTCAACAATGAGTAAAACCTTGGACAACAGCTTATTGAACCCGTGTGAATTTTTTTATTAGTAGGTGAGGGATTCAGGCTTCTTAGGAGCCTCTTGTTTCTTAACCATGTATAGCAATTGTCTTCTTTTATACTGTTGTGAAATATACATGATTATTACAGGTAAAACAGCAACAATAGTAGCTGTAGCTAGAGTACTGAATCTGCTAGGCCTGTCTGTCCTGTTGACTAGTTACACTCACTCAGCTGTAGATAATATTCTGCTTAAACTTATGAAGGTAATTTATATTAAAATAGACCGGTAACCAAACTTGGTCACAATCATCACTAGAGTATCTAGATTAAAAATTGTGTCTGATAACCCTGCCTGCCAACCAAGATGGCCAAGATTGCCAAAAATACATTTGGCTATTATCTCTGAACCTAAAGAATTTAAAGGAAATCTTACGTGAGCTAAAAATGTTTATCAGGTTGAGATCTATCTGCCCTGCATTTTCAGATGAATCGAACAACCGGTTGTTGGGTTGCTGCCCCTGTATTAGTAATTTTAATGTAATTTTGCAGTTTTTGGTTACTATATTGAATATTATTATAGATAGAGAATACGGTAAACAGCAATAATGTTGAACAAAGTAAGATCTACAAATAAGTCAACATGACCAAATGATCAATTGACCGCTTAAGGAATTATTGCCCTTTATAGTATTTTTAACATTTTTTCGATACTTTTGTAATATTTTACAAAAATCTTCTCTTTTGAAACTACTGAGCCATTAACCCATACTTGGCTGCAATCATTATTTGCTTGTTTACTTCTGTCCAAGTTTAGTAGAAATCAAGGATTGTTTTAAAAAAGTTATTATAATTTCAAAAACCTAAACCACAGAGTGAATATTTGTGGACAACGCTGAAGATAATATAATATTTTGTTTGTTATAAGATAGTATCCAGAAGTAAATTTTGTAAAAAAAAAACCTGTTTATCCAAATTTTATTTTTAAATGAACTTAGTTTTTCTGCTAGTTAACATTACATTCACTCTGAGGTTAAAGTTTATAAAATTTTAATAACTGTTTTAAAATATTCTGGATTTCTAATAAACTTGGACAGAAGCTTGTTTATGATCATTAGATAGTATTTTTGGAAAATGACGCTATCAGCGGCATGTTACTGATACCATTGACCAGAACTTACGGAAGTTGATTATTTTTTCTGCCTTCCGCACTCGGTTTCATATTTACTATTTTACATACTAACTGGAATCTGCTTGTATTACGCTACACTCGAACAAAATGTTGTAGTCGGACGGGAACCAGTTTACATACTTTTCTTTTATTTACAAAAAAAAAACTTATTTGGAGCTATCCCTTTGTTATATTTTTCATATTTATTTGAGCTTCAACTTTTATGCACATGTCTTACAATTGTAAACAATCGGTATGCATAAATAGATCCGTTTTGTTATGGTATTGGACTTTTTACACTCCAATGATCAGCAATTGCTAGAAAAAATATTTCTCATAAATAATGTCAGCTTTTCTTGCCATTTCAACTTTACAATCATTAAAAAAGTAATAATCGGAATCATCTTGATACTGGTCTTTATCCAGATTTACGAAGTTTTTAATTTTTCGGAAATTAGTAATACGGTTATTGTAACCCACATGGTGCGTATGAATCTTTGTTTACAAAGTTACAGCAGCAGAGTCTGTAACTGTATCTGTATGAAATGTGAATAAATTGTCAATACCGATACTGGCTTTAATACTAAGGTTTGAGAGAGCGCAGCCGATTTATTGACGGGGCGCGGGAACAGATTTGAAGCTCACTACGATTGATGCGTGCACTACAGGGTCTTCTACAGTTGATTCCACGTGATCACTGTCTTACAAAGAACGAGTTTGAATATTGCACGGTGTTTTACTTGGTTCTCTTCGGACATGCTTTTTTTGAGGAATTTGTCTGGTACCAGCGGGAATCAGCCCCTCAACTACTTTTAACATAAATATTATTTTCTGGCTTCAACACCTTGTTTGTCTTGTCTGGAGATCTTGTAGTTCCAGTTTGGCAAGCATTTTGGAGATGTATCCGTCCTCTCTTGATTAGTAATCTCTGGTGATAAATTTTGCCGCCTGGCGTTGTATCCTTTCAAGCTTGTTTATTTTTTATACCGTGCAGGGGTCCCATACTATGGCTCAATTTTAAATTATAAGATCCATTCCTAAAGGTCTAGACCATAGTTCTAATCTGACAGATATTTCAATAACTGGAATGCCACCAAGGTTGAGTATATGGTGACCCACGATAACAGCATTATCTCTATTGAAATTGTGTTTAATACCATGATGGTTCAATATCATTAACTTAAATGGAGACAGACATTTGACCTGAAAGAAGGTGTGGGAGTGCAAAATCAAAAACTAACTGACTATGATATATGATTAAAGAATGAATAGCAATTATATGGGTCAAGGGAGTTGTTATAGAATAACAATATGGCAGAGAAGTGGTTTCAAGTTTCATATAGACATGAAATAAAATTCAAAGGAGTATCCCTATTGTCTAATCTTCAAGGTGAAATAGAACTAGTAAAACAATATTATACTATTGTCTAAATCTACAGTAATAGAATTTGCTTCAAGTTACAGAAATAACTAGGTCACTAGTAACTCATTTGATAAGTATATGGGGTATTAGAGCTTGCTTACAACAGGCTCTTTATAATCATTTGGCTTGAAAAAGATTCTTAAGTAGTCTGTATTCTTGATTTAGAAAAATGTAATTGCAAAAAAAAATCACATTACTTAGAATACTTTAGACCATTCAGGTACATGTAGTCTTTATTTATATGTACAAAAGAACAGCCAGTAGTCACTGGATATTGTAGATCATTTAGGTAGTCTTGACCTATTTATTTGTACTAAAAACAGCCAGTAGTCATGGGATACTGTAGATCATTCAGGTAGTCTTGACCTATTTATTTGTACAAAAAAAAAACAGCCAGTTGTCATCTTCACTTCACTTTACACACACACACATATACTAATATCAATTATATGCTAACGAGACATGTTGCAATGTTAAACTAATGACTGTATGTGAAAATCAAGACTTGCATAAAAAATATCCCAAGATTAGAGACAGTGGCATCATTTTTCCTCAGAGCTTTCAGCTCTTTGATTAATAATTTTCTCCCCTTTTTTGTTGACCTTGCAACTAACAGCAAAAGTAAGCGAGACACTGGGTTACTTCTGAACCCTTACACATTTTTTATATTGATTACACCGTTGGTTTCCCTTTTGAATAGTTTTACACTAGTAATTTTTGGGGCCCTTAATATCCTGCTGTTCAATGTGAGGCAAGGCTCCTTGTTGAAGACTGTACTTTGACCTATAATGGTTTTACTTTTATAAATTGTGACCTGGATGGAGTGTTGTCTCATTGGCACTCATACTACATCTTCTTATATCTATGTAATGATTCCTTTTGTTTGTGTAAAAGATCTATATATAGCTAGCGAAGGTTCTTTATTTATAATTGATAATTGATAAACATTCACATAAAAAATTATCACATTCTGTTAAAAGTGAAATAGTATTGGTATTTATTAATAATTTTTTTTCACTACAAAATAGTCTTCAGTTTCACTTTCAGATCTACAAAATATTTTGTTGAAATACACAATACCATGCGGTGCCCTGCCTTTATAAGGGCTGTGTCAAAAACATATATAATTTCCAGTATTTTTGACTTCTTCAGCATAATATAGAGTTCCTAAGACTTGGGAAGACCAGTAAGATACACCCACAGATACAGAGATTTTCAGCTGATCTACTGACAAAGAATCTTCAAACTGTTGGTGATCTCAGACAATTCTACAGTCAACAGGTAGTTTGCACATTAGAAACCATTGCAGTCTTATTGCTCCTTGATGATCAAATTTATTATGCCTCATTTATGGGCATTGTATTTTTGTCCATCTGATGAGTTAAGCCTTTTTCAACTGATTTTTATAGTTCGTTCTTATGTTGTACTGTGATACCACTGTCCCAGGTAAGGGGGAGGGTTGGGATCCCGCTAACATGTTTAACCCCACCACATAATTTATGCATGTGCCTGTCCCAAGTCAGGAGCCTGTAATTCAGTGGTTGTTGTTTGTTTATGTGTTACATATTTGTTTTTCATTCATTTTTTTTACATAAATAAGGCTGTTTGTTTTCTCGTTTGAATTGTTTTACATTGTCTTATCAGGGCCTTTTATAGCTGACTATGCGGGATGGGCTTTGCTCATTGTTGAAGGCCGTACGGTGACCTATAGTTGTTAATGTTTGTGTCATTTTGGTCTTTTGTAGATAGTTGTCTCATTGGCATATCACATCTTCTTTTTAATATTATGATTTCTGGTCTCTGCGTCCGTTCGTCCGTCCAGCTTCAGGTTAAAGTTTTTGGTCGAGGTAGTTTTTGATGAAGTTGAAGTCCAATCAACTTGAAACTTACCATTTATCTTGTAACTTTGAGTAACAAAAAAGATCAGGAAGACAACATTTACAAAGTCTACTCCTTATTTGAGTTAGATAGATAGATACTCTACATAACAAAGATGATCAGGAAGACAACATTTACAAAGTCTACTCCTTATTTGAGTTAGATAGATAGATACTCTACATAACAAAAAAGATCAGGAAGACAACATTTACAAAGTCTACTCCTTATTTGAGTTAGATAGATAGATACTCTACATAACAAAGATGATCAGCAAGAAAAGGTCTACAAATAAGTAAATTTTGCCAAAATGATTAGTAGACTTTTAAATAGCTGTATTTTGCATCCTCTATTGATCTTTGATGCTCTTAAACTTGGTTCTTTTGTTGGCCTTCTTAAATTTTTTGGATTCCAGCGTCACTAATGAGTCTTTTGTAGACAAAACGTGAGTCTGGCGTAAATAAAAAAATTAATCCTTGTATCTATGATGATTTCATTTATATTATTTACCCTCAATTGAAAATTAATTTACTTCTAATATTTAAAAAAAATAATTTAAAGATTGAGAGAAACTACTTTCAGAAAAAAATATCAGTAAAACACGATAAACATTTTTTTATCATGAATTTTATTCTATAAAAATGAAAAGATGTGGTATGAACCATAAACCAAATTCTTAGAAGTTAACAACTATAGGTCACCATACAGCCTTCAACAATATGAAAATCCCATACAACATAGTTTTAAATTTAAAATGTTTTGAAATAGCAAATAAAATTAAAAAAAATGAAACGAAAACTATTAAATGGCCTGATTAATGAACAAAACAATTAACGAAAAACTAATATGATATACAACAACAAATGACAACCACTCAATTTACTTGTATATATTGGGATGCAGTCATCAATGTTATGGTTGTCCTAAAATAGAATGACAAAAGATACATGTTTCCACTTAAAAAATGAACACTGCCTTCTGACATGTCTTTTTCTACTTCATTTTTTGTAGAGAATAGTGGCGACTAGTTGTTTGGGTACAAACCATCCAGTGTTTACACAGAAAAAGTTTGATGTATGTATAGTAGATGAAGCATCCCAAGTTTTACTACCAGCATGTCTTGGCCCACTGTTTTGTGCTGACAAATTTGTTCTTGTTGGAGATCCTAAACAGTTGCCACCTGTAATGCAGAGTAGAGAGGCTAGGTAATGTTCTAGTAGCCCTTTGGCTACATCTTTAGCAATTGTTGCCACTTAAAAGGGAATGACAACATATTGCAATATAAATATAAAGAAACACTGTTTTTGTCTTTCATTGCAGGCAGGATACCAGACATAGAGACTCAGGGACAGTGTCAAAGGCGTAAACTATTTATATTAACCTTTATATATCAGAAAGAAAAAGACCTGGATGGTTCATATTTTGTATACAGATGCTGTATGTTAAAAAGTTTCCGTCTGTCATATGTCAATTGTCCCTTACCTCATTTTCATGGTTCAGTGACTTCTTTGAAATAACAGTTTGTTTGTTAAGTGAAATACTCACTTATTAAGAGTTATAGGATAAGTATATTTGATATGTGGTACTTTGAATTGTCTACATATCTGTCGTGTAGGGTTCACCTGACTGGCAAGTTTTATCTGACCTTGATGTGGTTCATTGTACAATGTTTAGGTTTTGTGTTTTGGTCTAGATATTATAGACAAAATATTGTGGACACCTACCACACTGATCCTGACTAGACTTCCTGTAAACAATTCATTTATGAGACCACGATTCATCTACCAGCAAAATGATGATGTGGTACCCAGCTGATCAACCTAGCTCTAAAAGCAGTCATTGTAAAGGCAGTAAATATCAGACCTAACTGAAATAGTCAATTACAAAATCAATCTAGCAAACAAAAATGGTCACCTTTTTTCCAGCTTGACCACAACAAAAAAATTTTTTTTATCCTGCAATTGGGTGTCCTACTATACAGATACAGCCCTACAGATATCGCTAAGCTGTATCTGTATACTATACAGATATCGCTTTAAAGCTCCGCCCACTGCCGGACTGAGTATTGTTTGAACCTGTGTGACCTCAGAATGTGTATTCCAGTTGCATTCCAATGACGATGACAATTGTCAATTTCAAAACTTAAATGTGTATGATTGTGTTAAAATCAACCATGTCAATTTCAGCATGCATGTTTAGGTGAATGTCAAGTCTGAAGTGTAGGACAACTCGTACACTTCTGTTTCAAATTTGACAATGTTTTGTTATTTGTTTTTACTGTTGAAATTAATTGTTATGTTAAAATAGATAATTATTCACCTTGAGCGATGTATTATTGTTGACCATTCAAGATTCTTTTTTGCGAACCTGTCTTCAGTGTAATGTGTGATTTTGATTTTACTACGCGGGCCTCAAGAGATTACAAATCGAAAATAAATTCTAAATATGTTAGTTTTTGTGTCTTTCAAAACACAAACAATATACAGAACTAATTGCAGGATAAAGACAATAACTGTTTAGTGTCTTTAAATATCAGCTGTATTTGTACTCGGCTCGAAACAGGTGTAGTAGCTTGCTAAAAGCTCGCATACACCTTGTTTCCTAGCCTCGTACAAATACAGCTGATATTTA
The DNA here is from genome assembly GCF_963676685.1 of Mytilus edulis. Classification (NCBI taxonomy): domain Eukaryota; kingdom Metazoa; phylum Mollusca; class Bivalvia; order Mytilida; family Mytilidae; genus Mytilus; species Mytilus edulis. The sequence continues at coordinate 40,355,517 of NC_092349.1, read as the reverse complement.
AAGACACTAAACAGTTATTGTCTATATATGCTCATTAAACACCCTTCCGCATCGAGCTAACCATGCTTGGGCTTACCAGTCATTCAAGGTTGTTAAAAAAACACTAAGTTATTGTAAGGTGTACATTTCTGTCTGGCATGGGTTATCTGATGGTGACCTCATTTCATAGATCATTGATATGTTAAGTTTATGTGATACTTGTAGTGAAATCGTCATATTTACAGACTTTCAACATGAATTCAAATAGACAATGATAAGCTGCACTCTTGGATTTTTTTGCATAATAAAGAAATTTATTAAAGGTAATACAAATTTTGTAACAGTAATATTGACATCATACACATTCAACAATAGAAATACTCAGCAACTTATAAGCATAGTTGATAAAGTTAAAGTTGACGTATGATGAATTTTGCTGTAAAGCTCCTAATCTTCAAGGTATTTATTTAAACACAATCCTAGCTTTCAAATATTTAAGTTTGAGTGCTCCCAATGAAGAAAAGTATTCAGCTTTTTATGCCCCACCTACGATAGTAGAGGGGCATTATGTTTTCTGGTCTGTCCGTTCGTCCGTCCGTCTGTTCGTTTGTCCTTCTGTCCCGCTTCAGGTTAAAGTTTTTGGTCAAGGTAGTTTTTGATGAAGTTGAAGTCCAATCAACTTGAAACTTAGTACACATGTTCCTTATGATATGATCTTTCTAATTTTAAAGCCAAATTAAACTTTTGACCCCAATTCCACGGTCCACTGAACATAGAAAATGAAAGTGCATGTTTCAGGTTAAAGTTTTTGGTCAAGGTAGTTTTTGATGAAGCTGAAGTCCAATCAACTTGAAACTTAGTACACATGTTCCCTAGGATATTATCTTTCTAATTTTAATGCCTAATTATATTTTTTATCCAATTTCGTGGTCCATTGAACATGGAAAATGATAGTGTGAGTGGGGCATCCGTGTACTTTGGACACATTCTTGTTATTCAGTAGTTTTATAAAGTGTTTATTTCATTTACTAGCACTAGTTCATACCACTGCTGGTTGACTGGCTCCCTGAGGGTATCATCAGCACAGAAAATTAGTTGATCCTTTGTGTGTCCCCTTCTACGTCCGTCCCTACATCCCCAAAATTAGTTTCTGATCTCTAACTTCAGTTTGCATCTACCAAATGTTATATAACTTATACACAATAAAATTGAGAATGGAAATGGGGAATGTGTCAAAGAGACAACAACCCGACCAAATAAAAAACAACAGCAGAGGGTCACCAACAGGTCTTCAATGTAGCGAGAAATTCTCGCACCTGGAGGCGTCCTTCAGCTGGCCCCTAAACAAATATATACTAGTCCAGTGATAATGAACGCCATACTAATTTCCAAATTGTACACAAGAAACTAAAATTAAAATAATACAAGACTAACAAAGGCCAGAGGCTCCTGACTTGGGACAGGCGCAAAAATGCGGCGGGGTTAAACATGTTTGTGAGATCTCAACCCTCCCCCTATACCTCTAACCAATGTAGAAAAGTAAACGCATAACAATACACACATTAAAATTCAGTTCAAGAGAAGTCCAAGTCTGATGTCAGAAGATGTAACTAAAGAAAATAAACAAAATGACAATAATACATAAATAACAACAGACTACTAGCAGTTAACTGACATGCCAGCTCCAGACTTCAATTAAACTGATTAATTCAATTAAACTGAATAATTCAATTAAACTGATTAATTCAATTAAACAATGCTTATTTTACACAAAATACAGATTAAGTTGGACATTTGGAGGCATGACTTTTACTGTTCATGAGTTGTATCCCTTTTTAAATATAAAATTTTCTAATGTTTTTCAATTCCCTTCTCCAACTTTAGGTTGCCTATATCAATTCAACTATCGCCACCCTGCCCATAATTATTTATTGACCAATGAAATTGCAGATGCGCACACGTATTTTTGTTGCCACAACAAGACTCAGAAAAACAGTGACGTGTGCCTGAAACTGTCTGAGTGTACAATAATGGTAAAGGGTTGTTCTTAAGGTGTTTGTAAAACCGACAGTTGATATGAGGAACGACTTCAGGACGGTATACGTTTTTTGCCATTTCCAAAGAAATCAAACAACATGGAAAATTGTCTGAAATGGATAAAGGCCTGCAGAAGACCACACTCACAGCACAGTTCAATGTTGAACGGATAACCAGAGCAACTTACATTTGTTCAAAGGTATACTAAAACGACTTAAAATTGACAGAATTTAACCTTATGCTTGTTTTGAATAATACCATTGATCAATATTGTCCCTTATTCCCCCCCCCCCCCTTCTTTTTTGTATGTGCCTAAAGTCCTAAGTCATGTACACACACGACCACCACACTAATTTTCCATGACTATACCTAAAAATAAATATTTTGTCAAGAGATTACACGACTATACCTAAAAATAAATATATTGTCAAGAGATTACACGACTATACCTAAAAATAAATATATTGTCAAGAGATTGGTTTCAAATATGTAAGCATTTATTATATGAAGTCCTTCCAGTGTATTTTCCAACCATGTTTCAGTGACCATCTTTGTATCTTCCTCCACTATTTGGATAACTTTTGTGTACACAACACTTATTTAATGATGCCTTGCATACACGAGAGAGGGTTAAAAGTCTTTGATGTAAGTCAATTGACAAAAAGAATTATTTCCTTCATGAATTTATGAAAGCTATCTCTATGCATAAAAGTATGTTTAGAATAAGGGGAACTGCCCTCACTTCTATGTATACTTTCTTTCTTTTACCAACCTTTAGGTCTTTGTCTCGTAATATATGGAAAACCCTTTTTCTAGGAGCTGTGCTGGTGAAATTTTTTAGATATTTGGACTAAGTTTGTTTTTTTTTTTTGGGGGGGGGGGAGGGGTGAACAATGGAATTACAGATTAACTGGAAAGAGGTGTTCTTCGTCCTGGAGGTAGAATATTATGCATATATTTTCCTTGCTTGAGGGAGATATGAAGATTTGTTCACCCAAAAAAATCATATTTCACAAGGGCAAATCTTCATAACTAATACAGTCAAGGGATATGAATGTTTTATTCCACTATCTTTAAATCTAACCCGATCAAAATATATTTATATTATTTAAACATTAGCCATGGGAAACATCCCAACAAACGTTCTGATGGGAATATGAAGTTTTATTAGTTTCAACCAATTAAATGTTGATTTCGCTATCAAAATCGACATGCAGTGGATTAATAAGTAATATTTAGGCCATAGAAATGAAAGATATTTGTGAAATACACATTGTGACAAACAACTAATTGTCTCATTGGCACTCAAAGCAGTTTGACCCAGGGTTCCATGTTGAAGGTTTTACTGTGACCATATTCAATACTTTTGGTCTTTGCTGGAGATTTCTCTTTGAAAATGAAAGAAAATGGTGTATAAATTATGAACTGCATTTATGATCTGATTAAAAAATGTCTCATATTTTCGTATAAGTCTTTTTGATACTTACTCATCCTACTGAATTGACATCAGGTTAACTTTGTTATCAGAAAGAAAGAAAAACCCTTAAAAATTACATGTGTCGGATAGACCTTCATTAGAACGCACATATTTTAGGTACACATGCAATTTATGATGTTGATTATTTGATTTAAAACAAATCTAAGCTGCTGTTTTATCATTTAAATGATAAACCAACCAGTAATACAGTGTGCAATATTTTAGCTTCTCTGTTTCAGCATTTTGTCAACAAAATTGGGCCAACAGAAGAATATCCTGACCCAATACCATTTGATGGACGAACTTCAAAACCAGCAAGAAAAGTCTTCACCAAAAGAGTGATTGAAACCCCAAAAGCTGCACCAAACAGACAAGTAAAAAGAAAATTGACCTACGGGTACATACAAATTTTATGAAAATATGTCCCTTATTAATACATGTATAATAATTGATCATATATATGTAACCCATATTCATAAAAAAAAAAAAAATTCTCCAGTCATTAATATTTATCAATACTGAACTATACTGTGACTTTACCAATAAACCAAAATATAAAGCATAATAAAGCCATTACAGGTTGTGATTGTTTTTATAATAATACGGTGACATACATCAGGGGTTGAAGTCATAAAAATATGCTCATTGCTCGGAGCACAAAAATCATGCTGGAAAGTTTTATGGACTACATGTAACATCCTTAAGTTTTCTTGTTTGAATTGTTTAACATTTGTCATTTCGGGACCTTTTACAGCTGATTATGCGGTATGGGCTTTGCTCGTTGTTGAAGGCTGTACAGTGACCTACAATTGTTAATTTCTGTGTCATTTGGTCTCTTGTGAAGAGTTGTCTCATTGGCAATCACACCAGATCTTCTTATTTTATATCTAAAGGTTGTACAAGGCAATATTTCAAGAAACTATTAACACTAACAACATACCTTAATTTATTTCATGAAAGAAGAGCAGAAGAAAAAAGTAAATGCAGAAATATATGACACACTAGCTTTGTATAAAAAATAACAGTAAATAAAATAATATACCTTTATCATTATTCATGATTTTTTTCTGAAATAACCCTTTCCTATTTCAAAGGTCTTTTACATATATATTTTTTTAAATTAAAAATCCCTCAGAAAATTTCACAAATTCAAGTTGTCTCCCTTTGACTAATTGATTCTTGTTATTTCAGTGAAACATCAGAAATACAAACAACAGAAATATCACCAGATTCCAACAAAGAAAATATACCAGCAGATTCCCACTAAGAAAACACTGTCGCTATACAAACAGAAGGAGGATGTAAGTTGAAATATGTGATATTTGTACAGCAGAGGATGACAATGATTACAAAATCAGTCCTTTTCAGGACTACCAAACTTTCTCAAAAAGATGTTTTCATTTGTTGATGGTTCAATTTTTTGGTACACAATGATAAATAACAGTGATCAGTACTATTTATTAATACAGTAAATATGCAAAGTGATTCAATGTCATAAAATTGTGAATTGAAATGGGGTATGCGTCAAAGAGACAACAACCCAACCAACAAGCACAAAACAGCATGTACACCAAACAAATGCATTATAATTTTGTCGAAAAAATTAATCTAGGTATAAAATAAGTGCTTTTTTTATTGTCGACCTTGTATTTAACTTTGAAATGATTTTTTTTTTTATAGTTTTCTCCAAATTTATTTATTCATATCACTTTCAGAATTGAATTAACTTTTAAAGAGCTGAAAATTGTGATAAAGTACAAATCGTACAGATTAAAAAGAATGTTCTACGTAAAGTCAGCATGAAGGGATTCTTTTAAAATGTCCCAGGCTTAAAAATAAGAACATGTACCATATAAAATTGAGAATGGAAATGGGGAATATGCCAAAGAGACAACAAACCGACCATAGAAAAAAAACAACAGCAGAAGGTCACCAACAGGTCTTCAATGTAGCGAGAAATTCCCGCACCCGGAGGCGTCCTTCAGCTACTTGTATATACCAAAATGACACCAATTTAGGTGGTACCCAACACCTCGACTAAAATTAATTTGGCTCGTTTAATTTATATAATTTTTTGGCAAAATATTTATTTTGATCCTTTGAAAAAAATATAAAAGTTCCAAAAAACTTCAACCAATCACTTTCTCGAGAAAAAATGGTTAGATATATAGTAGTTTGACAAACACTAATTTTGATAATTAAAAACTTTATATTTCCTTAACAATACAAGGTGATTAAAAAATTTAGCTGAATTTACAGAGTTAATTCCCTGAAGTGTTAGGTACAACCTTAACTTCCAATAAAATAATTAAAAAAATTATGCTCAAACATCCTGCAAACAGATTTCTATCTTAAAAGAAACAATTGTTGAATTAATGAAAAAAAAGCTTTACCCTGAGCACTTTATACACCCTTATGGTGCATACAGAAATATAACATTAAAAAAAGTTAAAAGGAATTTGTGCTATAGTCTGGAAACTGCACCCCTTTTCTTGTAACGAACAAGTGTGGACACAGATCAGCATTGTTCCCAAAAACAAAATTTGAACTTGATATGTAAATTGTCATATTAAAACTAAATATCAAATCAACACAACAGTAGTCAGACATGACTAAAAAAAAGTGCAGAAAATTGATTAATTGGGTGATTTTTCCAGGTCTAAGGATCATAAAACTCTGCAAAATATCATCAAATCAGAACAAAATGTAAACTTGGTCTGTAACTTGTAATGCATGGTAAAACTATAAACCAAATAACAAATCAAAATTCTTTAGTATGACAAAACAATAATGGAAAATTTATTTCTTGTATGTTTTTACTTAGTCCAAGAACCATAACTCTGCAAAAAATCACTATTGAGAAAGTTTACTTAAGTAAAGTTAAGGATTTACTAGGGTGAGGAGGTTTTTGGTTTTTCTTGTCAATTTTCGGATTTCTTACGTTTCCCCTTAGACACAGGGTTAAATATTTTGCCCCATCACACCCCCCTTTTTTTTTATAGAAATAATTAAATGATCATTAACAAAATCTAAGCACACTGAAGATTTCCTTTCTTACAATTTGAGACCCAAATAATACCAATGCTAAATATAAGGTAAAAGTCGGAGAAATCCTTTCCCTGCCATTTTTTTAACATCAAATACCTTGATTAGGAGTTCTTTAACCTATAAAGTTTTCAGCTTATATTTTGTTCCTTAAATAATGCTTTTCTAATTTATTTTATCAATTATAAATTGTACATTTTTTTTATGTCACCTAATACATAATTTTTGTACATTGTAATATAAATAAGAAGATGTGGTATGAGACAACTATCCTTATAAATGATTGATCATATATAGTTTTTTTTTGATTGTCAAACATGAACTAAATTAACCTCCAAGAAACTTCTTACACACTAAATCAAATGATAAATGTATATGATCAAGATAAAAGTCTGCAAGTTTATTAAGAATGTCTTGCATTACAGCTTTGTCTGGATAAATTCTTTCAATATGGATGCATGTCCTTCTTAGTATATACTACAAAATCACAAATTTGTGAACCTGTTACAAGTAATTGACCTTGTACCTGAATAAAATAATCATGATTGCTTTTTAATCTAGGTCCATTTTCAGACACCTCTAAACAAAAGTCTGCACCCTGCATTGCATCAGTGATTAGATTATCTCTTTGGCTAAATGGACATTTTATCTCCATAATTCCAGTTTCACCATTGTCACATATTTTGTCATCTGGAGTAGCACCAATAAAAGGCTACTTCCGATTAACTACAAACCCACAATCATGAACATGATGGCCAGCAGTTTGAACATATAGGTTTCTTGCTTTAAGTTCATTGTTTCTTCCATAGGATGTTGCTTTACTAGTGAAAGGCTTTGGCTTCATTATGGAAAGAATGAACTTGTCATTAATTGCAGCTTTTCTTTTGACAATTCTGTGAAAGTTTGAAGCTATTATCCTCTTTTCTCTTTCCTTGAACCACTTTTCACATTGAGATTGTTCTCTGGTCTGTTCTTCTATAATGCTTACTTCATCATATGAAATAGTGTCTATCAAAAGGTGGTATCTTTCTGATAAAACAGATTGAACATTTTCTTTCGAAAAAAGTAAATCTCCACAAACCGTTTCCACTTGAACTATCTCTCTCTCTGAATAAAAGTCTGCCTAAAAAGAAAGGGGGATTGTTAAAATTTTACTAATTTTAATATTTAAGGAATAACTGTAATATTTTTTCTGTCTATGAAGCAATAACATAAAAACAATGGTGCAAACTGGTTTTTTTAATTTTTATACGCCCGTCAAAATTTTGACGGGACGTATTATGGTATACAAATGTCCGGTGTCCGTCCGTCTGTCTGTCCGTCCGTCGTAAACATGTCGCACCGTAACTTGAGAACGACTTATCCAAATTTCATGAAACTTAATATAGTTGTTTCTTATGATGGTCAAATGATCTGTATACTTTTTGGTGAAAATAAGATTTAAACTTTTTGAGTTACGGCACTTTGTAACTAAAACAGGGGTGTGTTTTTTTTCACATGTCGCACTGTATCTCAAAAACGTTTCTTGATTATTGCTTAAAACTTTACACACTTCTTAGTTATATTAATCTTAATATCTGTATACTTTTTGGTGATGATTCAAAATTTCATTTTTGAGTTTTTGAGTATTTTGTAAAAAAGGGGGAGGGTTTTTTTACATGTCGCGCCATATCTCAAAAACGATTTATGATTATTGCTTAAAACTTTACACACTTCTTTGTTATATTAATCTAAAGATCTGTATACTTTTTGGGGATGATTTAAAATTTCATTTTTGAGTTATTGAGTATTTTGTAAAAAAGGGGGAGGGTTTTTTTACATGTCGTGCTGTATCTCAAAAACGATTTATGATTATTGCTTAAAACTTTACACACTTCTTTGTTATATTAATCTCAAGATCTGTATACTTTTTGGTGATGACTCAAAATTTTATTTTTGAGTTATTGAGTATTTTGTAAAAAAGGGGAGGGTTTTTTTTACATGTCGCGCCGTATCTCAAAAACAATTTATGATTATTGCTTGAAACTGTACACACTTCTTTGTTATACAAATTTAAAGATCTGTATACTTTTTGGTTTGATTCAAAATTTTATTTTAGTGATATTTGTAAAAAAAAAAACAGGGTGGGGGTGGGGGGGGGGGGTGTTTCACATGTGCCGCCGTGTCTCAAAAACAGTAAATGGTTATTGCTTAAAACTTCCTCAGAAACTATTGATGATTATTGCTTAAAACTTCAACACAAGACGTCGGGCGTATCATGCGCTCATGGCGCAGCTGTTTATTAAGTGTGCACCACATTTTTTTTATGTTATTTAGAATAGAAAGATGAAATATATCAGTTTTTCTTATAATTTAATTCTAAGTTCCATTTTAAACCGGAGTAAACCATGAAAAAAAGTTGATGACATCATGGTCACATGACTAAATTATGTCTATGAGCTGATAAACAAAACAACATCTACCAATCAGAAGACATGTTGCATCCAAAATTATTAAATTATATTCTGATCTGTGTGAAACTGAAGAAAAAAAATTAAGAAATTCATATTCAAACTTTTTTTCAAATAAAGAAAAAATATGCCCCACCACAAAACATGAATGGTTGGAGTCTTAGCACATGACAAACACAAATTATTTTTTTCTTGTAACAAACATATTTAAAAGTCACAAGAATCTAATGATATTTTTTTATATTTTAGGGGCTGACCCAATTGATATTTTGTCTCTAACAGTGCAAAAGGAGATTTTGGAGAGAGACCTTGCAAGAAAAATATTAGAAAATGAAAAGCTAACATTACACAATGCACCCAGGAAATCACATAAAATGTATCAACAGAGGGAAAGGTCAATCTTTTCATCAGAAAACTTTACCAAAGATGATAAACTTCTGATATATTACTGTGGCTTTAACAACTCTGAGTTTAATGCAGTTTTTAAGTTTTTAGTGCCAGATTCTTCAAATTCTCCCTTAAAAATGTCAAAGAATATGAAGATAAAGATAAAAATCAAGGACCAGCTTTTTTTTACATTATGTAAATTGAGAAATAATTTGGACTTTACAGATTTGGGATACAGATTTCAAATATCTACCCAAGACTGTAGTTCACTTTTTTTTGACTGGATAAATTTCATGTACTTTAGGTTTGGAGCAGTATGTATTTGGCCGCCACATGACTTTATTATTAAAAATATGCCTGAAAGTTATAAAAAGGATTTTCCTAGTACTTTGGCAATAATTGATGGTACTGAAATCAAAATACAGAAGCCTTCTTCTCTGCATGCACAGTCACAGTCATATTCTAATAACAAGTCTACAAACACTTTAAAAGCTTTAGTTGTAGTAGATCCTAGAGGGTCACTTTTATTTACATCATGTTTATTTTCTGGTGCTATATCAGACAAAGATATATTTGAACAATCGGGATTAAAGAAGATGTTACAAAACTTAGTACAACATATGGTCATATTAACGAAGGTGATGGTATAATGGCAGACAAAGGTTTTAATATTCATAGAGAAGTTGAAGAATGCAACTTAAGTTGAACTCAAGCAGATGCACTTTTAACAAAGAAGATTGCTGCACATCCAGTACATGTTGAGGTTCTGTGAAGAAGTTTAAAATAGTTGGACAAAAAGTACCTTTATCCTTGTTTGGACGTGTTAACCAGATTTGGAATGTTTGTTGTTTTTTGACAACTTTTAAAAAACCTATTATTCGCTGAAATAATTACATGTATTTTAGTTCAATGAACATGTCTGTTTCTTGTTCATTTTTTCAATTAAATGAGAATTTAGCTAATTCATTTTTCATTATCGAGGGGGATAGGACCTTTATCAGGACTCCGGGATCGGATGTTTTTAAGCTCGGAATTTTGGGATTGGTCCTATCGGGATCTGGGAATTATTTTTACGAATTTCAGGATGTCGGGATTTAGATTTCTTTAAATTCGGGACCTCAGGATTTCATGTTTTTAATCCCCGGATTTCGGGATCAGGACACCTCCTATCCTCCCTCATTATCATATTGCATTAACCATTTAAGTATAGCATTCACTAGTTCAACCAATAACTTGAAACAAAAGAAATGTACACCTTTCAAGTATTTAATACACAGTGGCGGTTCCAGAGGGGGTTTCCGGGCCTTAGTTAGATTCAGCATATCCAGAACCCCAGAGCTTAATTTTTGTTGAAATCAAACAAAGATTAATTTTCGACCCTATTTTGGACCAACTTGAAAACTCAGTTCATTATCAAAAATCTAAATACATGTTTATATGCAGCATATCAAATAACCCAAAAAATTCTAATTTTGTTTAAATCAAACCAAGTTTAGTTTTATGTAAACCAATAGGAAAATGGGACCCAAAATTAGAAATCTAATTACACAGTTAGATTTAGCTTATAAGAGAACCCCAAGAATTAAATTTTTGAAGAAATCAAGCTAAGTTTAATTTTGGACCCTTTGGACCTAAATTTAACCTTTAGAAACACAGTTAGATTCAGCATATTAAAGAATCCCAAGTTCAATTTTTGATGAAATTGAGATGAAATTGAACTAAGTTTAATTTTCGACCCTTTGGACCTTAATGTAGACCAATCTGAAAACGGTACTTAAATTTAACCTTTAGGTACACAGTTTATAGCATATTAAAGAACCCAAATAATTCAATTTTTAATAAAATCTAACAAGTTATACAAATTATTAGAAAAGAATTGTTTATAATTTTAATTTAACTTACTTGAGTATTTACTTAATGCACTTTCAAGTGGAAAGGGTCCATAACTTTTGTCCTGCATGACTGCTGTGTTGTGTGCTAGATAGCTAATGGGATAACCTTTTAAGCTGTTCAGATATGAAATGTCTGATTCTTTTACTTGGAATTTCCTGCAATCATAGACATTATTTTAAAAATATTACTTATTGTACTTCGAACAAACAGTTCAAGACATTGTTAATTATAAATGGAATATATATATATCACCTGACAAACATTTGACATAAAGTGCCATTAACTAATGTTGTACTTTTTGTACATGTACATGTTTACGTAACATTCATGAATAAAGATTCCTGTAAATGTAATAAAATGTAAAATTTTATACAGAGGCGGATTAAGTGGGGGGGCCCAGGCCCCCCCCCTCCTTTTGAGAAAAAAATTATATAGGGAATCACTGAAGCGTGACTAAATCAGGCCCCCTCTTAGGCAGCCAGTGGGCCCCCACTTATGAAAATTTCTGGATCCGCCACTGCTACACACTACATTGTATTTTACCATGTCAAGTCTATAAAAAAAAATTCTGTGCTTTTCATTTTGATTTTATTGAAAAATAAATTACGATCATCCCTTTTTGTCGAGCCTGCAACTTTTGTTGCAGAAAGCTCGACATAGGGATAGTGATCCGGCGGCGGTCAAAGTTAAGTTTTTAAGTTTTTAAGTTTTGATCTTTTTATCTAATATTATATGCCAAAGGTCAACTATATTTGGTGTATGGAAATATATTATGATCTATATGTCAGTCCCGCAGGTTTTATTTGACCATGACCTCAATTGCACGGTTCATTGGACAGTGTTAAGTTTTTGTGTTTTGGTCTATTTTTCTTAAACTATAAGTAATAGGTCAACTATATTTGTTGTATGGAAGCATTGTTAGCTGTACATGTCTGCCTGGCATGGTTCATCTGACCTTGACCTCATTTTCATGGTTCATTGGTCTTTGTTTAACTATCTTGTTTAATGTTAAGTTTATGTGACAGTTGTAATAACGCTTTATACTTAGGACTATCAACATAATATCAATGATTAGTAAAGAAGGCGAGACATTTCAGTGTGTGCACTCTTGTTACGATGTAGTCGTAAAATCTTCTGATAGATCAGATTTTTTTTTACATGATTACAGAAATAAAGTTTATTGAAATTTTACACTTCTTATTTCAGTCAGTTTTAAACTAACTTACATATTTGGAGCAGGATCTGCTTTTTACCTTTCAGGAGCACCTTAGTCTTAAGTTTTCTATGTTGTGTCTTCTGTACTATTATTTGTCTGATATCTTTATTTTTTTTTATCTATGGCCTTAAGCTTGTCAGGTTATTTTCGAACTATGAGTTTGACTGTCCCTCTGGTATCTTATTCCCTCTTTTGCAGACGAAATTAAATTATATTGCAATGCATGGTAAATAAAATGTACGGATATTATCCATATCAGTTGATGTAAGTTGACAGATTTATAAATGTGTTCAAATAATGAAGGGCCAAAAATCAAGTGACACAATCCAAACTACAACTTCATCTGTGTTTTGTGAAAATCAGGCAAAGTAAGCATCATGTTTGAGTTTCATAATACAATATAATGCTGAGGGAGACTTAAGTTTATGAACAGAAACAACAGATTTCGCAATCTTTCTATCAATAAAGGGGTATAACTCAAGAAAGGTAAAAGTGACACCACCTAGTTTCAAACTTGATCTGAGTTTTGTGATAATGATTTGATTTTTGGCACCACATTTGGGCTGTTTCGTGGCGGCCAATTTTATTGATAGAGGAAGCCGGAGTGACCAGAGAAAACCACCAACCGTCAATAGGAAAACTGACAATCATAGTCAATTAGATTGGAGTCAAGTGCACCTGTACGAGCGGGGTTCAAACTCACAGCCTCAGTGATGACTGGCTAGTGATTACAGTAGTAACTACTTAAACCACTCAGCCACTGAGGCCCCTTTTATGATAATGAGCATTGTTTATAAGTTGTACATAATATTTGGTTGACGCTAACTTAAGTAAGAGAATGGAAACAACATAAGAGAGTTGACAAAGGTACACTTAACTCCCCCTTTGCATAGCAGGTAGTCATTAAAACAATATGTTAACTTCACACTATGTTTCTTATTACTTTGCTCTTACCTATTGTCAATCAATGAATTTTTCAATGGCTTTCTTTTTCTGTCCATCTTTGGTTTGACAATAATCATGCTTGGAGTAGGAACAGCTTTAATCTCTTTCCCACGTGGCTTCCCCCATTGCTGTGGTAAACTAGTGCAGCATAATTCTGCAGGTGGCTCTGTAAGACCCATCATGTGCCATTGAACTAATCCTTGTATTAAGCCCACAATATAAGGAACAGCATCCACTCAAACTAATAAAATACATAAACATGAAATGTGTTATTTTCATGCCAAAATATATAAATACATGTACATGTATAACATGTAAAAGGGGCAAGGTTGGCAAAAAAAGAGGTCAATACTAGTATTGACCATGCCAGTGGTAAATACCAGGAAATACTGGTAAATACTGGTTGATTGAAATTTTTAATGGTCATTTCTATAAAAACCACTCTCTTCCTGGCCATGGTCAATTACTGTCACTGTCAGTAATGAAATAATGAAAGTGTTCAAGTCATATTTAATGCATTCATTTCTATTTTTATTTTAAATTCATATTTATACATATAATAAACAGTGATTTAAATTGATACATTAGTACATAATATTAAAGTAAAAGATAAAAACTGTTTCATCCCTGCAAAGGGTACTCATCAGGTGGCATTTAGAAGGCTACCACTACAGTTTTCTTTTCCTTTATTTCTTTTCTTTTTTTTCTCTTTTTCTCTTTTATTCTTTTTTTCTTATAATATTTTATTTTTTTCTTATTCAAATATTTATATACCAATATATTATGTATATTTAAGGGGATATATATATACAACATAATTTAGTGGATTATCTTCGTTAATCCTACAATTTGATTGTTTGCCTTCACAAGGGTATATGGGTCCACATGCATGTACCCTCAACAGTCCCCCCCTCCAAACTAAAACAAAATTAGGTGCAAAATATATGGCATGTGAAGATCTTGAATAAAAATATACATATTATATGTCTTAGTGCATCGATTCCATCTTACACCAGATTATGAACATACATTTGGAAATTAAAATAAACATAAATGCACAAATGTCTCATTATAATAAACTTTCGAACATGTTTTATCATAGATCAAAACTGAATTAATTCTTTCCTGAATTATATAACAGATTATGAAAATATATAAAAAAAATACCCCGAAATAAATAATAATCATGGGGGATAGGATGAAAATTGTAAATAAGGTAGCACATGAGTTTTGATAAAGCAAATGGCAGGCTGGGCATGCCAAAAATGGTGTAATAAAATAAAATGTGCGTTTCTCGTAGGAAGGCGTCCCTGAAAAAAATTAAAATAGCCTTGCCAGACGTCATAATTATTTGGACTAGTGCGTTTCCTATTACCCTACCCTCCCTATTTTGTAAGCTCAAAAATAGCTTACATTGTACCTACCCTAAAGGTTATTTTATTTTTCAAGAGGCATTGCACACGGTTAGTCAAAATGTCTCTCCCATAGACATGATGGACTCAATGTAAAACCAAAAAAGATGGAAAGGGGGGGGGGGGGGGGGGTTTAATCCTTCCCTGCCATATATTTTTCAAAGAAGTAACAGGAAAGATGCATATAACTTGTTTTTGACCTCTGGATAAATTAATACAGAAAAGGGGAGCTCTAAAAGAATTGAAAAGCTAGCCACATACCCAACCCCAACCCTAAAAAATCAAATGGTATTTCCTTTACAACAGACAAAACCATTGTCATGAATAAATAAGCAAACAAATTTTTTTTTGTATGGCACTGTTTCTTAAAAATCACAAAGAAGTGGGACAGTTCCTCTTATTTGACAATATGAATGTATCCCTCGCTGAAATATTTGAAACCAGTCTGCTTACATTTCAAAGATACTCCAACTGGAAATTGTTTGGCAGATCACACAAACTTGCCGCACTATAAGGCTTGGCGGTCGCCATCTTTTCTGCTTTGTTTGTCTGAGTCTCCGTGGCAATAGCTAATTAGCATAAATGGGCCTAGCATAACCCAATATGGGCGATAGGTGAATTGTTATAAAACTTTTACACACTGATTGTTATCATGAAAAACAGATTGTGTTTGAAATTTGTTAGTGGAACTTGCTTTAAAAGCTTTTTACAGCTCTTGAGTTATACCCCTTTATAATTAGAAAAATTGCTTAATCTGTCATTTCCTTTCTCTAACTTTGGCTTATATCTCTAAAACCTGAGTATTTACAGCAAATTTAATATTGGGTAAAAAAAATAGTATATTATGTCGAGATGAATCTGCCCTGAAATTTTCAGACGCATGTTTGGTTGCTGCCCCTTAATTTGTAATTTTAAGGAAATTTTGCAGTTTTCAGTTATCTTGAATAAAAATTACCTTTGAAACTACTGGGCCAACTAAAACCAAACTTTGCTTAAATCATCCTATTAAGGGAAGGTATTTAGTTAAATTATGTCAGACTCCTCCCATCATCCTACATGGCTGCCAAAATATTTATTTAGAACATGGGGGGGAAATTCAGTTTTTGGCATATATCTCTTAAACATAAGCATTTAGAACAAAACTGACATTGGTAACAATGTTCATCAGGTTACGATCTATCTGCCCTAAAATTTTCAGACAAATGAGGCATCCTGTTGTTGGGTTGCTGCCCCTGAATTGTTAATTTTTAGGAAATTTTTTATTTTTTTGTTATCTTGAATATCTTATAGATAGAGATTAACTGTAAACAGCAATAATGTTCAGCAAAGTAACTTAAGTAAGATCAAGTAAGCATGACCAAAATTGATAATTTACCCCTTAGGAGTTATTGCTCTTTAAAGTCAATTTATCACAATATTTTGTAAATTTTTGTAATCTTTTGGGCCAAATTAAACCTAGCTTGGCCTTAATCATCCTTTGGGTATTTCGTTTAAGGTGTAATACCACAAGATCATAGTATGTCACTTCTGGTTGCATATTAAAAAGGGTAGAATTGAGTTTGACAGTTGTATGAAATGAATCCTGCATTTCATCGCAGTAAACAAATATTCTTGGTCATAAACTTATAAATCTTGGGTGTTTCACCATTTGTTTTTAGAGTAAAGCCTCCTAATAAATGGAAATATTGCTGAAAGATTAGTTTCTGTTCTCTAACTTTAGTTTGCCTCAACCAAATGTTTTGAAACTTGTGCACAATGCACAGATCATGTTCAAATTTTAGTAGCATCCCTTTTACCTTTCTTAGTTATGTGCCTTTATAACTTTATATGATATGCAAGCAGGGGCATCATCTGTGTCCCATGGACCGTTCCCCATTTATTTTATTTGATGTTTCTAAATAATATTTTTGAAACTTGAGGTTGTGAAAATTTGATTGGTTAACTTCCAAGTATGGTTATTTTCTTATATGCAATGGAATGTAAGGTGAAATATTGTCTATAGTATTGGACAGGTTAATAGTTACCAATGGCAAGTATTTCTTGATTTAAAACAATTAGAAAAGCCATATATATATGCAGCATTAGCCTATTTGGCCGGCTGAAGTTTTATATTATGTATTTAATGTAACGATAGACTTTATATTCAGGTTGCACTATAATAAACAATTCTTCTTCTTATTCTATATAGTTTAATATTTTTATTGTAGGGGTCTAGGTATGGATTTGAGTTTATTTGACAAGTTAGATGGGGTAGGAGGTACATGTGAATTAAATCTGCAATACAGAATGAACAGGTAAAGCATTTTAAGCAAACTGATATAACTCATTATACTGCAATCAGCTATTTTACTATACAGATAAAGCTATACGTATAAAAGTAAGCTTTATACGTCAATGACCTCAACTAACCTTTAAGCCCTGCCTACTTACCAGAACTACTGTATTTCATCAACAACGTCACGTCACAACCATGACAGCGTGTAGTAACAAATTGAATGGTCAAACTTTTATGAATTTAAACTTGTTATGTCTTCAAATTCGTAATTTATATACCATGTTTATTGAATGTTATTAATTAAGTTCATTTTTCCTGTTTAATTCATTAAAATGTCAATGTCTTACAGCCTGGACTACGGTCATAGGGAAATACCCCCAAATGGAACCCCAAGAGGGAAATTCCAAACACTTTTTTAACAATATTCGTTACATATTTTTTAATTTTTTTTTTAATTTTTTTATTGATTTCAGTATAAAAACAATATAAGTATAGTGTCTTGAAATATGAAATTTATTTGTATTCGGCACGAAACAGGGGAAAAGCTCGGTAGAACCTCGCATTTCCCCCGTTTCTAAGCCTCGTACAAATAAATTTCATATTTCAAGACACTGCGTATATTGTCTAAATATAGTCATCAATACTAGTCATAGCTAGTACCAAACTTGGACAGAAGCTTGTTTATGATCAAAAGCTAGTATTTACTTTCTAGAAGGAAATTTTGTAGAGCATTTTAAGCAACCTGATATAACTCAGTATAGTCATCAATATTAGTCATGGCTAGTACCAAACTTGGACAGAAGCTTGTATCTACTATCTAGAAGGATTTTTTGTAAAAACGTATTTCCTCTGTTTTGGTATATTACTTATAAATGTTTTTCTTCCAGTTAAATTCATAAATCATCCTGGATTTTTACAAAAATCGAACAGAAGCTTCTTACATTCACAAGATAGTTTTTAGAGGAAATTTTTTTGTAATTTTTTCCCCATATTTGTTTAGCCTGAGACTAACAGCAAAAGTAGGCAGGACACTGGGTTTCCCAGAACCCTAACAAATTTGTTAATGTATTGTTGGTGTGAAGTCTCATAAACAAAAGTAATAAAAATCAATAGATAACTTATGAGTTCGATGCATTTCCGTCAAAAACTTTGGTTTTAGTTAACATCATTCAGGTGTATAGGGGCTGTGTGACTTCTGTTCCCATGTTGAGCAAGTGGTTAGAAAACTAGGATGCTATATTGCATGAATTATTTGGCAAATTGAATTCTCATAATTAACAATCAGACCTGCTGTTATTAGGGAATTATGATTAAATACCTACAGAACAAACATTATTTCTGGTTTATCCTGCACAATGATGATCACTAAGACACTTGATGAACGTGAATAGTGCAGGAATATATATATACCCTCTATCTGGTAAATGACATCATAAAGGGGTGCATAATTGAGGAGTTTTTTTCCTGTGAAGGACAAACTCGAAAGTGGTCTATTAATCCTTTATATTTATTGTCTTTAGGCAGATTATGGCACTGAGTAATGTTCTGGTGTATGATGGATTGTTGCAGTGTGGTTGTGATGCAGTAGCTAGTGGTCAATTACAGATGGACACTGATCATATTTCAGAAATTTGGTTAAATCAAGTATTCAAGGACACCCCATACAAAGCTACCATCTTTATAGATACTTCAGGGGTAAAGGCATATTCTACAGTCTTAAAATGAATTAAATTTAAATTTGTAAAAGACCTTTGCTATAAAATTCAGACAGTCGGTTAAATTTTCTATAAGCTAGATTGTGTTTAAAGTTTTAACTTACATTTCTAGATATGTAACAGTGTCATATGAAAATTGTAGACACAATTATTGAGATAATAAAGTAACCCACTTTTTCTTATTTCAAATTTTTCTGATTTTTCATTCCAGAGTAATGGGACTTTAACTCTCAAATTAAAGGCATTTTGTATACTCTTAAGTATATCCTTCTGCATGAACATTTTACTACTTTTTACAGCTGATGACCGTGAGGGCATTCTGGTGTATTGCTATCGCCTAGACTTCCATTACGTAATATTCGTTTTGGGTTTTTAACAGATCTATAAACATGATGAATACGTAGACGTTGTCAAGTGTAAACTAACATTCCTTATCGTTTGTTATAAATTCATTTCTTCAATGAATACTCATCAAATACTTTTTAAAGAAGATAAATTGATAATATTAAAATGTTTTGATATATGTATGTACATATAAGTGAAAAATCCTTAATATCTATGCACACACATGCGGAAGAATATTTCAAGAACGTTTGCAATCTTAAGGAACGATAACTATGCATGGATTATTAACATTTTTTGCGGGAAAATACGAATGCCTACTCAAATCCATTCTATTAGAAAAATCGAATTATTACAGAAGAGTGATGTATCCACCATACACTTGCACTGCACTATTATTAATATAGTAGAATAGAATGATATACAAATGAATGAAAATTATATAGACATGTTATAGATTTATTTTTCATACATTTATGTTTAAATCAGCGCAATAGTCCAGTCAATCTAGCATACATTTGACCCTAAACTTGAAGTGATTGCAACAGAAGATTTTTAAGTTTTAATCATTATCATTATATCACAAATATACACAGAAAAAAGTCCCATAAAATCTAACTTGATGAAAACTAATTTTAATGTTCCTATGGAGATTTACATTGATAAGGGAGATAACTCTGCAAAAAAAAAGCAGAAATATCAATAAAATTTGGTACAAAATTATAACTTAAGGAGGCTCGTGGGTACAAAAATTTCAGCAAAAAATTAAACCATTATTTTTTAATTACAAATTTTATTTATTACACTATTAGTTATTACTTTATGATAAGGTACAAAAATCAACCAAAAAAATCGATTCAGATTGGCCCCAGATGACTTTTTAAATGTTTATATCGTTGAAAAAGCTCCAAATTATCTCCTTTTGGTGCAAAAATGCCATTTTTTGGCATTAAATTTCAAATATCTTTTTTACTCATTGGTGACTTATATTTTTATGCCCCACCTACGATAGTAGAGGGGCATTATGTTTTCTGGTCTGTGGCTCCGTTCGTCCGTCCATCTGTGCTTCCGTTCGTCCATCCGTCTATGCGTCTGTTCAGGTTAAAGTTTTTGGTCAAGGTAGTTTTTGATGAAGCTGAAGTCTAATCAATTTGAAACTAAGTACACTTGTTGCTTATGATATGATCTTTTTAATTTTAAAGCCAAATTAGACTTTTGACCCCAATTTCACGGTCCACTGAACATAGAAAATGACAGTGGGAGTTTCAGGTTAAAGTTTTTGGTCAAGGTAGTTTTTGATGAAGCTGAAGTCCAATCAACTTGAAACTTAGTACACTTGTTGCTTATGATATGATCTTTCTAATTTTAAGCCAAATTAAACTTTTGATCCCAATTTCACTGTCCACTGAACATAGAAAATGAAAGTGGGAGTTTCAGGTTTAAGTTTTTGGTCAAGGTAGTTTTTGATGAAGCTGAAGTCCAATCAACTTGAAACTTAGTAAACTTGTTGCTTATGATATGATCTTTTTAATTTTAAAGCCAAATTAGACTTTTGACCCCAATTTCACGGTCCACTAAACATAGAAAATGAAAGTGGGAGTGGGGCATCCGTGTACTGTGGACACATTCTTGTTTTTTATTTCATTTTTATACGACCGCAAAAATTTTAATTTTTTGGTCGTATATTGCTATCACGTTGGGGTCGTCGTCGTCCGAATACTTTTAGTTTTCGCACTCTAACTTTAGTAAAAGTGAATAGAAATCAATGAAATTTAAACACAAGGTTTATGACCACAAAAGGAAGGTTGGGATTGATTTTGGGAGTTTTGGTCCCAACATTTTAGGAATTAGGGGCCAAAAAGGGCCCAAATAAGCATTTTCTTGGTTTTCGCACTATAACTTTAGTTTAAGTGAATAGAAATCTATGAAATTTTGACACAAGGTTTATGACCACAAAAGGAAGTTGGAATTGATTTTGGGAGTTTTGGTTCCAACAGTTTAGGAATTAAGGGCCAAAAAAGGGCCCAAATAAGCATTATTCTTGGTTTTCGCACAATAACTTTAGTATAAGTGAACAGAATTCAATGAAATTTTAACACAAGGTTTATGACCACTAAAGGAAGGTTGGGATTGATTTTTGGAGTTGAGGTCACAACAGTTTATGAATTAGGGGCCAAAAAGGGGCCCAAATAAGCATTATTTTTGGTTTTTGCACCATAACTTTAGTATAAGTAAATAGAAATCTATGAAATTTAAACACAAGGTTTATGACCATAAAAGGAAGGTTGGGTTTGATTTTGGGAGTTTTGGTCCTAACAGTTTAGGAATAAGGGGCCCAAAGGGTCCAAAATTGAACTTTGTGAGATTTCATCAAAAATTGAATAATTGGGGTTCTTTGATATGCCGAATCTAACTATGTATGTAGATTCTTAATTTTTGGTCCCGTTTTCAAATTGGTCTACATTAAGGTCCAAAGGGTCCAAAATTAAACTTAGTTTGATTTTAACAAAAATTGAATCCTTGGGGTTCTTTGATATGCTGAATTTAAAAATGTACTTAGATTTTTAATTATTGGCCTAGTTTTCAAGTTGGTCCAAATGGGGGTCCAAAATTAAACTTTGTTTGATTTCATCAAAAATTGAATAAATTGGTTCTTTGATATGCCAAATCTAACTGTGTATGTAGATTCTTAATTTTTGGTCCAGTTTTCAAATTGGTCTACATTAAGGTCCAAAGGGTCCAAAATTAAACTAAGTTTGATTTTAACAAAAATTAAATTCTTGGGCTTATTTGATATGCTTTATCTAAATATGTACTTTGATTATGGGCCCAGTTTTCAAGTTGGTCCAAATCAGGATTCCATATCAAGTATTGTGCAATAGCAAGAAATTTTCAATTGCACAGTATTGCACAATAGCAAGAAATATCTAATTGCACAATATTGTGCAATAGCAATTAATTTTCAATTGGAGTTATCTTTCTTTGTATAGAATAGTAGTTGATGATATATGTTGGAAATTTGCCAGACATGACTATGATGTCATTTTCTATTTTTATTTGCCAACAACTTTATGTAAATAACTTCATTGGAAATTTGCCAATATAAAATGTTGCTGATGAAGCTTTTCTTCCTTATCTTATCTAAAATGTTTTTAGATAATGTATGTTGGACATTTGCCAGACATGACTATGATGTCATTTTCTATTTTTATTTGCCAATAACTTTATGTAAATAACTTCATTGGAAATTTGCCAATATAAAATGTTGCTGATGAAGTTTTTTTTATTGTTTTATACAATAAACAATGTATATTCACTTTTACTACCAACCAATCTTTACCATTCAGTGATAACAAGCACTTTATTTTACATTTTAATATGTTATGATGTATTTAAAAGTGTAGTTATTGTTGCAAACTCCATTAGAAATTTGAATTGATATCAGTTTTGGAAAAAGGGAAACGGGGATGTGAAAAAAAAGGGGGTGGGGGGGTTTAAATTTTTCTCATTTCAGATTTCATAAATAAAAAGAAAATTTCTTCAAACATTTTTTTGAGAGGATTAATATTCAACAGCATAGTGAATTGCTCAAAGGCAAAAAAAACCTTTTAAGTTCATTAGATCACATTCATTCTGTGTCAGAAACCTATGCTGTGTCAACTATTTAATTTTAGATTTAAAAAGTTTGAAGAAGAAATCTTTAATTGATTTGCAAAATCTTGACATTTGTTTTGTGTAAAAAAAAACCATGTAATGTCAAAAATTTGATCACAATCCAAATTCAGAGCTGTATCACGCTTGAATGTTTTGTCCATACTTGCCCCAACTGTTCAGGGTTCGACCTCTGCGGTCGTATAAAGCTGCGCCCTGCGGAGCACCTGGTTCTATTAAGTATAGGATGAAGTTCATTTATAAAAAAATATAGCGAAATCCTATATATTAGAAAAAAAAATTGATTTATACCCAGGAGCCCCCTTAACTGCTTCTGTTCAACCAGGAACATATATATTGACGGGACTTGACAATTCCTGATTGTAGTCGATTTTATTGTCGTGCCATCGTGAATAAAGATAAATAACGGAAACAGACATGTGTTTAAAACGGACTCACTATTATCCTAAAAAATTTCGGATATTTAGATAATATCAATAAAATGTCATTCAAACTAGTTTTATAGTGATGCTAGTGTATCAAACTTGTATTCTGTCACTTCAAATTTGTTAAAATCGCAAGCAGTTCATCACAGAACTGTGCAGAATGCAAACAAGGTAATAAAAAATGATTTACAAATTCCCAAACTATAATAAAACACTTCACATCAAATAAATCAAACTTTTATTGTAGTAATTTTATATGACAAAATATATATATCTTCTAAATGATAAAAATTGTATTTATCTACGAATATTATGTGGTTTATTTATTGAGTAATTCCAATATTTTTTCAGTCAGATGCTACCGAAATCCATAAATAACGGGAAGTCTCGGGGAGTCCGAGATTTTTTCAATTTTACACTGAAAAGCGTATCAGATTCATTTCCCGTTAGGTATACTGTTCCCAGGTTCAACAGAATGTATTGATTCTTGATATTTTAGCCATCTTTAGAGTATAACAAACAACTCTAAAGATGTTTTCATATCTTTTATCAAGCAACAACCTAGATTTCATAATTCATTTGTTGACCATTTATTAGATTTTTCAACATGTCAAGGTAAAGAATCTCAAATTGAATAAAAACAATTAAGCATATATTCTTCTTTTTGTAGTATAAATTTTCTTTAAACAAGGTAGATGCTGAACAAATATAATTTACAGATATAAACAATACCAAATATTCATATTATTTTTTCAAATTGGTCACAAAGCCATAAATTTGCAATGTCTTTAATGGAAAATGTGCAAAAAAAATTTAAAAAACCAATAACACTTTGGTTTTGTACATTCTTGAGCAGAACATTTTATAATATAGTCAAATATTAACTTATAACCCCATCAAAGTATCATATTTCACATAAATTTTAAGAAAATCAACCAAAAACTGACAAAAATAGACCCATTTTTACTGAGTTATCTCCCTTTCCAATGTTAATTTCCATAAGAAAGATTTTTATGCCCCACCTAAGATAGTAGAGGGGCATTATGTTTTCTGGTCTGTGGCTTTGTTCGTCCTTCCTTTCATCCGATCAGGTTAAAGTTTTTGGTCAAGGTAGTTTTTGATGAAGTTGAAGTCCAATCAACTTGAAACTTAGAAGACATGTTCCTTATGATATGATCTTTCTATTTTTAATGCCAAATAAGAGTTTTGATCCCAATTTCACGGTCCACTGAACATAGAAAATGATAGTGCGAGTGGGGCATCCATGTACTGGGGACACATTCTTGTTTGGGACTTTTTTCTGTGTATATTTGGGGCTTAATGTTATAGATTACATCTAAAACATTTTCTGTTGCAATTAGTTTGAGGTTCAAGGACTACAAATGTAGTAACTTTTTAACAGGTAAATTTTGCACTAACGTTATGTGTTTTGTCGTGCAAAAACATATTTTTTTCGTGCAAATGTAGGATGAATTTACACAAACGTAATGCGCTGTTGTAGGGCCATGCTCCTGTATTCAAAGTCTATTTTATTTTAAACCTTTAAAACTTTTACATAGATTACGATTAGGATGTCACATGTACAACTACCTATAGCCATAGACAATATAAATACTGTCAACATATTACATTAAGATACTGAATTGTAATCAATGAAAGAATCATTTTCATAACAGGGTAGACAACTGCAACACATATGTATTAATACTGAATCTTTTACCATTAACTTGTTTGTCATTGGCTATCAATAATAGTGATTTTACGCTCACTCAGTCTATCAGAGGCCTTCCAGTGAGGATTTTTTTTAAATAGAATGAGTAAATGCAGGTACATCAGAATAAAAAAGAAAATTAAAGTATTCAACATTTAAATCAAAACACGAGGTTTAGTCCTCTGCTAGTTATTGAAATTATTTGATTTAGGTGTTTGGAACCTTTGGCGACCCCAAAAAATATTTTACCCAGTGTCCTCCAATATTTAACTATTTCTCAAACTTAAAATTTACAAAAGATTTAGAATTTTTGTTACATGAATATGTATTTTTACAGGTGCAAGCAGGGGAGTCTAAAGATAATTCTGGTATGGTTGTTAATTTTGGCGAGAGTAAAATTGTACAAAAACTTGTCAGTACATGTCTTAAGGTATGGCTTGAGCATCAAAAGTTTCTTGTTGAACTTATAATCATATCCAATACTGTATATTGTGCTTTAATTAATAGGGCTTTCACATTTAAAATCATATGAAATGAGTTTCTCTTAATTTTTAGCTCACCTTGCCCAAAGGGCCAAGTGAGCTATTCTCATCACTTGGCGTCTGGTGTCCGTTGTCGTCGTTAACTTTTACATTTTGAACTTCTAGAGAATCACTGAATGGAATGGAACCTAATCTGGCTAAAATGTTCCTTATGAGGTGCTGACCAAGTGTTATTACTTTATAGCCAATCCATCATTTGAGATGGCCACCTGCAGGGGACTTAGTTTAACATAGGACTCTATAGGAAATGCATACAAATGTCTTCTTTTAGAGAACCACTGAATCACTGGGGTAAAGCTGATGACCGTAACTGCATTCACGGTCATCCCAAGATGTCGGATGATAAATTAGGTCAGTTTCTGTATTGTCTGTTAAAGTGTTTCTATGTCATTTTCTTTACAAATCATACATTGAAACGATGTAAATTTATAAAAGAATCACTCGGAAATCACTAATTACTTCTGAGAAATGTGCATGAAACGGGAAATTCAATTTGAAAAAATCCCCAAGATGACCGTTAATCACAATCGAGATGACCGTAACAGAATCAGCGATTCATAACAAGGCTGACCGTAACTACTTTTAAGATGACCGTAATTTGTAAATGATGACCGTAACTTTTAAAGGATGACCCTCAATTCTAAGAAATATCTGTATTTATATAACTATCTTTTTGTATCAAATGATTTATCGTGTTGGTATACACATATTAATATGAGAGTTTTATCCTATAGGTAGAAGAAAATAAGACGTGCTTCAAATGCAAAGATTACCATATGTATCTTTTTTACAGTAGAGGGTTTAATTTTTAAAATGAATTTGCCAAAAGACATGCAAATGAACAGGAAGGGAAAACATGCTACAAAGGCGCGATAAAATGACACCTTACAAGTATAATGAAAAAAAAGCGGTGGACAGCCTTCAACTGCTCGACAAAAGATTTTGTGGTTGTTTCTGGGATTCCTTTTAATGACATATAATAAATACACATTCTTAAAAATGCCAAAAAATTGCATGTACATCCATTGATATTATATCGCCTTTGTTTCGTTTTGTCGTGCAAATAAAATAACAGAAATATTTTGAAATGTCATTCGAATAAACTAGTGAAGGTGAGCTCCAGCAAAGTAGATCCATAAAATAGTATTGTACGAAAAGCGTATCACAAGGCGGAACGTTGTCAATTTGTATATATACAGAAATGTTATTCATACAGTCAGGATTCTACTTCTTCAAAATTATCTCCCCATTACGCCAGTTCATGCTTACAATCATAGAAATGGAAGCCATTGTATATATAGGGATGACGCTCTGCCAATTTTGCTCTTGAAAACTGATAAATTTATCCACATAGCACCATTACGATCGATCGTAATATGTTAGTTATATTTTAAAAGACAAATGTATCTACTAGCTAATGAGCATTAGTTAATGATCTTGTCTGCATTGATTCAACTTAAAAATATTGTCTGTTCGGATGTCAGATGGAATTTTTGAAAATTCTTAAGCATTTAAAAAAATTCTTATCAAATATTTCGTGGAAGGGCAGACTAAACATTTTCAGTGGTTGAAGATTATAAACCCTAGTTATCACACACAAGAAAATCATATTTTTTTGAAGATATCCATTTTCATCATCCAAATTAAAAGACTGTCGTCAAGTACTTTTAGAAAAAATAGCTATTCGAATACACCTACTCTGTTTTTGTGATTCATTAGATAGGTATCTCACTTGACCCTTATATTTCATCTTTTCGTCCTGTCATTTTTTTTACGTTATAAAGTCAACCTGTAGCTTTGATAGAATCTGAAGCGAGATACTATATAAAATACTCTTGCTTTGTACGTTTTTAAGACAAAATATACACCCCAAACATGCCCTAACATAAAAAGGTGCACTCGATTTTTCTCTTTTCGATACAATCGTTACCTGTTTTGGGAATTTTTTTCTTGATTCACATAATGGAAGGGCAGACACGAAAATTTCTGAACTAAAAGATTAATATGTTCTCCGTCCGTGATAAAAAAAATCGTAGGTTATGCATTTTCTACATCCAACTTATAGATACTATATATAAAAAAGAAGATGTGGTATTATTGCCAATGAGACAACTATCCAGAAAAGACCAAAATGACACAAACATTAACAACTATAGGTAACCGTAAGGCCTTCAACAATGAGCAAAGCCCATACCGCATAGTCAGCTATAAAAGGCCCCGATTAGAACCATGTCGTCGACTTGATATCTTATTGTTTTGCATTACTATGTAATAGATACATTGAAAACTTATGCAAATGGTGTTTTTAAAATAAGAAAATTGTCGTTTTATTTGTTTCTATTAACTTTTTAAAATTTTGATACTATATCAAATATTACAGTTAACATTTAACGCTTTCTCGATAAACACAGAGCTTCGATTATTTTGTTCTATTTCAAAAGTGTTTCCGCCTGCATATATCAAGACAAATTAAGATTTTAATCTGCTTCCTCTGGAACCATACACATGGGCTCGATTACCAAATATTCGTATGTATTATTAATGTTTTTAATGCTCCATTTATTGGCAATATGTTTTTCTGGTCTGTGCGTACGTTCTTCCGTTCGTCTGTTTGTTTGTCCGTTTGTCCAGCTTCAAGTTAAATGAAATTGAAACTTAGTACACATTTTCCCTATGGTATGATCTTTTTAATTCTAATGCCAAATTACAGTTTTATCCCATTTTCATAGTCCACTAAACATAGAAAATGATAGTGTAGATGAGGCATCCGTGTACTAGGGACACATTCATGTTTCTTCAAATTTTCGTCGTATCGCTGTCAATTTTTGTTAAAATTTTAACGTCGATATCAATAAATATTTCATTGTTTATGAGAAATATGCAATTTACTATCATTGTTATAAATCCTAAATATGGCCAATTATAGTATAGTTAAAAAAAGGAAATTTATAAAACCTATTTATATCCGCTAACCGAGCCCCTATTGAGATCGACAAACTCAACAAGAAAGCTTTGAATACAATACGGATATTGATGGTCATCCTATAAAAGTTACGGTCGCCTATATAAATTACAGTCAGTCTTTACAAATTACGGTCATCCTTTACAAGTTACGGTCATCTTTTTACCAATCACGGTCATCCTTGTTTTATGTTACGGTCATCTTGAAAATATTTTGATTATGATTTACGGTCATCTTAACGATTTTTTCAAATCGAATTTCCCGTTTCATGCACATTTCTCGGAAGTAATTAGTGATTTCCGAGTGATTCTTTTATAAATTTACATCGTTTCAATGTATGATTTGTAAAGAAAATGATATAGAAACACTTTAACAGACAATACAGAAACTGACCTAATTTTTCATCCGACATCTTGGGATGACCGTGAATGCAGTTACGGTCATCAGCTTTACCCCAGTGTGAATGGAATGAAACCAAACATGGCATGAAGGTTCCTTATGAGATGATGACCAAAAATTTCAGAAAAAAAATAAACATTTGTTTTTTTATTACAAATTTTATTCATTACACTATTAGTTATTACTTTATGATGTGGGGAAAAAATCAACCAAAAAAGTCGATTTCGATTTGGCCCCCGATGACTTTTAAAATGTTTATATCATTGAAAAAGCTCCAAATTATCTGCCTTTGGTGCAAAACTGCCATTTTTTGGCGTTAAAATTGAAATATACTTTTTAACTCATTGGTGACCTATATTTTTTATTATTGTTTTCAAATAAGCTATACATAAACTAAATAATTGTCCATTTTATGCGATTTCTGTAATTTAGTTCTTTTGTTATTTCGATATTACCTCTATTTCTCCTATTAGTTCAACAGAAAAAAAGGACATTAACAAAAATGTATGCTTCTTTTGGAGGCAGATTGTGAGCTAAAATGAACGGTGACCCCATTTTTTAGCTCACCTGTCCCGAAGGGACAAGTGAGCTTATGCCATCACTCGGCGTCCGTCGTCGTCCGTCGTCTGTCGTCGTAAACTATTTCAAAATCTTCTCCTCTGAAACTACTGGGCCAAATACTTTCAAACTTTAACTGAATGTTCCTTAGGGTATCTTATTTATAAATTGTATCCGAAGTTTTGATCTATCAACAAACATGGTCGCCATTGCTAAAAATAGAACATAGGGGTCAAATGCAGTGTTTGGCTTATAACTCAAAAACCAAAGCATTTAGAGCAAATCTGACATGGGGTAATATTGTTTATCAGGTCAAGATCTATCTGCCCTGAAATTTTCAGATGAATCAGACAACCTGTTGTTGGGTTACTGCCCCTGAATTGGTAATTTTAAGGAAATTTTGCTGTTTTTGGTTATCTTGAATATTATTATAGATAGAGATAAACTGTAAACAGGAATAATGTTCAGCAAAGTAAGATTTACAAATAAGTCAACATGACGGAAATGATCAGTTGACCCCTTTAGGAGTTATTGCCCTTTATAGTCAATTTTTAACCATTTTTCGTAAATCTTAGTAATCTTTTACAAAAATCTTCTCCTCTGAAACTACTGGGCCAAATACTTCCAAACTTTAACTGAATGTTCCTTAGGGTATCTAGTTTGTAAATTGTATCCGAAGTTATGATCTATCAACAAACATGGTCGCCATTGCTAAAAATAGAACATAGGGGTCAAATGCAGTTT
Source organism: Mytilus edulis (assembly GCF_963676685.1). Lineage (NCBI taxonomy): Eukaryota > Metazoa > Mollusca > Bivalvia > Mytilida > Mytilidae > Mytilus > Mytilus edulis. Next base: position 40,325,331 of record NC_092349.1, on the reverse strand, counting down.
TTGGCTTATAACTCAAAAACCAAAGCATTTAGAGCAAATCTGACATTGGGTAATATTGTTTATCAGGTCAAGATCTATCTGCCCTGAAATATTCAGATGAATCAGACAACCTGTTGTTGGGTTGCTGCCCCTGAATTGATAATTTTAAGGAAATTTTGCTGTTTTTGTTTATTATCTTGAATATAATTATAGATAGAAATAAACTGTAAACAGCAATAATGTTCAGCAAAGTAAGATCTTCAATTAAGTCAATTGACCAAAATTGTCAATTGACCACTTAAGGAGTTATTGCCCTTTAAAGACTTTTTTCACAATTTGTTCATTATGTTGACTTACTTTTAAAAAAAATCTTCTCCTTTGAAACTGCTGTATCAATTTCAGCCAAACTTAGGCTAAATGAGTTTCAGAGTATCTAGTATAAATTTTATATTTTATTTCCTTGTATGTCAAGAAACATAGCTCCTATGGCTAAAATAGAACATAGGAGAAAATGATTATTTTTTTTTGGCTTTTGAAGAAAATAGGACGATCCAAAAAACATTTAAATAAATTTAAAAGCCAAAATAATCATTGATGAGAGATTTAACCAAAAGAATTAAGGTGAGCAATTCAGGCTCTTGAGAGCCTCTTGTTTTAATTTCATTTTTCTATTAAGTATATGATAAAGTTCATATATAAAAAAAATATAGCAAAATCCTATATTAAAAAAAATAATTTGATTTATACCTGCGAGCCCCCTTAAATAGCAGATTTATCACTGTATTGTTATGAATCTCATTTTATAACCAAACTCAGTAAAGACATGTGATTGTTACATTTGGTTGATACATTCAACAATACCTACCATTATCTTGATATTTTTTTTGTTAAATAATCCAGAGTCCTCTAAATATACTACCTGTACTGAAATTTACCTAAAGGAACTTACTTGACTAACTCTAACATAAACAGCAGTAGTTGTCCATTTCTAGATTTAGACATTTCAATTTCTGAAGGGAAACTCCATACTAAAATTTTGGACAAAAGAGATGATTATTTTATTTTTTAGATGTCGATGTTACTTTGGCTCCATCATTCAGTGTTTATATATCTAAACTCATTCATTATGTCTGTGTGGGTAGTGATGTCATAGTTTTTAACAAATGTAATCAATGCATCACTGGTAAAGTATTAAGTCAGGGATTTTGTTACCATAAATTACTTAAAACTTTTACTAAAATCCTTCAAAGATACAAAGATTTGATTAAAAAAATTTGGCTGAAAATTTATTTAAAACCGTATTTCACATCCTAAATTTTACGATTATACTGTACTAAAAGCAAGGAAATCACTATGTGATCCTTGTAAACTCATCAAACCTTTAAACAAACTTATTAGTAAAGGTAATCTTAATAATGTTGGTATTAGATCTTTGAATATCGTCTAAATTGGCACAAAAATAGATTTTGTCATCAGCAAATTAAAACATAACTAAATTTGTATTCTTTTTGAAAAGGATGTATGAATAAACATCCACTTTCATTGTGTTTATTGAAACATATACATGTATATACAGTTGATTAGTAATTTGTTTTGGATAAATATTATCAAATAATTTTTATCATATCCATATCAACCTAGGGACACCAATTCAATCCAAAGAGCTCTGAATATTGGGGCCCCATTTTTAAATTGGCCTACATTGAGGTTCGAAGTGTCCAAAACTAGACTTTCATTTATTTCATATGCAGAATCCTATTGTGCATTTAAATTAGTTATTTTGGGCCCTGTTTTCAAATTAGTCTATATTAAGGTTTGAGGTGTGTGAAATAAAACTAGGTTGGATTTCAACTAAAAAAAAAATGTTTTTGTTATATACTTTACCTAACCATGTTGTTAGATTTTGAATATCAGTTAATACTAGGTAAATTAAATATCCAATTTCAAAGGAGTAAGTTCGGTAATGGCCATATTCGGCCCCGTTTATAAAATTGAATGGTACAAGATATAATATGTTTTAAATTGTTTTAAAGACATGTGAGAAAGTAAAATATAACTATTTGTGTCCAAGTTTTATTCTACAGCGTTGGTTTCTACATCCAAAATAGGCTAAAATAAGAGTTTTTATCGAAAATTGCCAAATTGGCCGGATTTTAACCAAATTTAGGTCCAGTAAACATAGAGCGCAGTTGTCGACAAACTAAATATTTTAGTTAAACATGTAAAATGTCATTACAAACATTGTGTTCAAAGAACTTTTTTGTTGACGTATGCACTCTATGTTTCCTGTCCAATAATCAATGTAAAATTTACCAATTTTCATTGATTTTTCATGGAAAATACAAATAAGTACTGTTTGTGACGTCATTAGTAGAACGCAGGAATGTAATTTTTGTTGAGCCTGCAACTTTTGTTGCAGAAAGCTCGACAAAGGGATAATGATCCGGCGGCGGCAGTGGTAGCTCACTTCTTAAAAGCTTTATATTTTGGAAGGTGGAAGACCTGGATACTTTGTATATAGATGCTTCATGTTACGAAGTTTCTGTCAGTTACATGTCCAATGTCCTTGACCGCAAAATTTTTGTTATGTTGAATTCTCTCTTATTATAAGTAATAGGATAGCTATATTTGATATGTGCGTACCTTGCAAGGTCCTCATGTCTGTCAGACAGTTTTCACTTGACCTCGACCTCATTTCATGGATCAGTGAACAAGGTTAAGTTTTGGTGGTCAAGTTCATATCTCAGATACTGTAAGCAATAGGGCTAGTATATTTGGTGTATGGAAGGACTGTAAGGTGTACATGTCCAACTGGCGGGTGTCATCTGACCTTTACCTCATTTTCATGGTTCAGTGGTTATAGTTAAATTTTTGTGTTTTGGTCTGTTTTTCTCATACTAAATGCAATAGGTCTACTATATTTGTTGTATGGAATGAGTGTAAGGTGTACATGTCTAGCGGGCAGATGTCATGTGACCTTGGCCTCATTTTCATGGTTCAGTGGTCAAAGTTAAGCTTTTGAGTTTTGGTCTTTTTATCTAATACTATATGCCATAGGTCAACCATATTTGGTGTATGGAAATATTTTATGATCTTTATGTCAGTCGCGCAGGTTTTATTTGACCGTGACCTCATTTTCATGGTTCATTGCACAGTGTTAAGTTTTTGTGTTTTGGTCTATTTTTCTTAAACTATAAGTAATGGGTCAACTTCATATGTTGTATAGATGCATTGTTAGCTGTACATGTCTGCCTGGCATGGGTCATCTTACCTTGACCTCATTTTCAAGGTTCATTGGTCTTTGTTTAGTTATCTTGGTTAATGTTAAGTTTATGTGACAGTTGTAATAAAGCTTAGCTTTATACTTGGGATTATCAACATGATATCAATGATTAGTATAGAAGGCGAGACATTTCAGTGTGTGCACTCTTGTCAACTAAAAGGCTTATTTCCTATCTAGTCAATGTATTAACTAAGAGTCATCGTGATATTGGTTAATAAATCCCAATTTGAAATTTAAGGTAAAAAGGAGGGCCATTTTAGGGCCTTATCGAACCTACTCCTTTTTAAGAATCTTTGATCACAATCAAAATTCAGACAGTTTCAAGCTTGAATGTTGTGTCCAAACTTTCCCAACTGTATTGCAATGCCTTGGACGAGATAGAAAATGTGATTTTGTGTTTATTCAATATCAATAATAATTTTTTCAATCTCTTCAAAATAAACACTAATTTAATAATAAAAAGTTTATTTTTTAAAAACTTAAGTATTGTTCTTATCAAATTTGCATTTTTTAGCTTTTATTTAGTTATAGAATACCTTTGAGAATTCCACCATTTTTAGGTTTTTTTTTGTCAAACACACAGAAAAAAGAAAAAAAAGAAAATGTTGAAAATTTTGTCAGAAATCAACTTTTATTAATGTTTGAATCAGTAAAATTGAGAATGGAAATGGGGAATGTGCAAAAGAGACAACAAACTGACCATAGAAAAAAAACAAAAAAAAAACAGCAGAAGGTCACCAACAGGTCTTCAATGTAGCAAAAAATTCCCGCACCCGGAGGCGTCCTTCAGCTGGCCCCTAAACAAATATATACTAGTACAGTGATAAGTAAATGAACCCCATACTAAACTCCAAATTGTACACAAGAAACTAAAATTAAAATAATACAAGACTAACAAAGGCCAGAGGCTCCTGACTTGGGACAGGCACAAAAATGCGGCGGGGTTAAACATGTTTGTGAGATCTCAACCCTCCCCCTATACCTCTAGCCAATGTAGAAAAGTAAACGCATAACAATATGCACATTAAAATTCAGTTCAAGAGAAGTCCGAGTCTGAGTCAGAAGATGTAACCAAAGAAAATAAACAAAATGACAATAATACATAAATAACAACAGACTACTAGCAGTTAACTGACATGCCAGCTCCAGACTTCAATTAAACTGACTGAAAGATTATGATTTCATCATATGAACATCAGGCACAATCCTTCCCGTTAGGGGTTTAATATCATACCATCATAACATATATGAGAAGAACATAACCCTTGTCATGCCAACAACTGGTTTTTGAATAAATGTGTTTAGTTCCGATGCAAAGACCCTATAAGTGAATCAATATTAACGCCAAAATATGCAATCTTTAATGACCTGACAACAGTATCGTAGCTATATCCCTTCTTAATAAGTCTATTCAAAGGTTTTGTTAGTTTTTGAGGTGAATACTGACACCTTTGTGCTTTATAAAGAATATTTCCATAAAAAATTGGATGTGAAATACCTGAACATATAAGAAGTCTGCATGTTGAGCTATATTTACGAATGATGTCCTTATACCGATGATAAAATTTAGTAAATGTTTTTACTAGTTTGTGATATCGAAAACCCTGGTGTAATAATTTTTCAGTAATACAGAAATTTCTCTCGTTAAAATCTAAAACATTGTTACATACACGAGCGAATCGTACAAGTTGAGATATATAAACACCCTAAGATAGTGACAAGGGAACGTCACCATCTAAAAATGGATAATTAACGATAGGAAATGAAAAATCATCTCTTTTATCATAAATTTTAGTATTCAGCTTTCCGTTAGTGATATAGATATCAAGATCGAGAAAAGGGCAGTGGTCATTGTTAGTATTAGCTTTATTTAAAGTAAGTTCAACAGGATAAATTTCTTTAATATACATACTGAAGTCGTCATTATTGAGAGCCAAAATATCATCCAAATATCTAAAAGTATTATTAAATTTGTTTATCAGATGTTGTTTCGATGGGTCTTTGCTTATTTTTGTCATAAATTGTAACTCATAGCAATACAAAAACAGGTTCGCAATAAGTGGTGCACAGTTAGTCCCCATTGGAATTCCGATAATCTGACGATATACGGAACCCCCAAAGCGAACAAAAATGTTATCTAGTAAAAATTCAAGGGCATATATAGTATCAAAGCATGTCCAATTGACATAGTTTTTTTGTTTATTGCTACTAAATAATGACCTAAAAGAGTTTGAACATATATATTCACATTCTGATTTTTTAAATGCCCATTTAATTAGGTGTGTGAATTTTTTCTTAATGAGAATGTGAGGCAATGTTGTATACAGGGTAGAAAAATCAAAACTTTGAACAGATTCAAAATCACCAATATAAGCATGCAAATTTATCAAGTACTTCCAACGAGTTCTTGACACTCCAAAAGTAATTAATTCCACTATTTTCGAAGGCCTTATTTGAACAATTTATTATCAGGTTTTTAATGGTACCAAGTGTGCTGGTAAGAAGAATAGACAATTTAGTAGTGGAACAATGGCTTGAAGACGAAATAAATCTATATTTGTATGGTGTTTTGTGTAGCTTCGGAAGCCAATACATAGTTGGGACTTTCATTGTTTTTGGCTCTGCTTGTAAAGCGGTAGCTAAAAGTTTATGTTTGTTACAGATGTCGTTTTCTGAAAATGGAGTCAGTTGGAATGTTGGTGAATTGGTGATTTCTTTTTTCAGAACCTCAATGTAAAATTTACGTCAAACAATAATAATATTATTAGCAGCTTTATCGGCCGGGACAAAAACAAATTTCTTGGCTAGTTCTTTTAGTTTATGTTTGATACGAGAAATAGGTTTATTGTGGTTATTGTTAATAGTAAAATGTTCTTTAAAATGTTGAATACGTATATCAACTATCTTCATTACTGAATTAAAAAAAGAGTCCAAAGATTTTTTGTCAGCTTTTTCCCGTTTTATCCATTTCATACAGTAAGTATGGAGTGAGTCGTGGATGATATTACGACACTCATTCCAATTAATAGTTGATGGGGGACGATATTTAGGTCCTTTACTGAGGAATGATTTTAACTCTCGGTCTTGAACGATGTTAAGATCTCCTGTTATAACATGAGAAATGGGTCCATAAATATATTCTTAGGTACTACAATTACATGAAGTAGGTGTATTTTCACTGATATTAACATCTTTACACAATTGACTATAATTAAACACAAATTTCCGGGTAGATTTCTTGTAAATGTAACAAATAAGAGGTAGCTCAGTATTGTCAAAATATCCAGGAATTTGTTCTTTAACAGAATGGTCGTTAAATATACCGGCAATATTTACAAAATCAAAACCTTTATTGACATAATTTATTTTAATAAAATGTTTTTTATGATCTTCAGGGCGATCAATTTTGGGAAATAGTTTAGAATAACAATATGCCATAATAATTTGAACAATTTCATACTTAGGACTGCTATATGAAATTGTGTTGCAATCCTCCAAAATTTTATTTAACTTATTAACCGGTAATGAACAGAGTTTTGTTAAAAGATGATGTCTGCGGTTGTTTTTTTGAAATAGAAATTAGGTCCGAAATATTGGTATGATTGGTCCGAAATTTTCTTTGATTGCGATTTGTTCTACGACTGTGAGAACGGTTTTTACAAACAGTTTTAGAAACTATATCCAAAATGTTAACGAATCGGTTCTAGATATATTACCAATTCCCATGATATTATCATTAAGACCGAGAGGGTAGACTGTCTGTAATTTTTTAATCCAATTTAATTCAATTATTTTCCGTGATCGTACAAACTTTGAATGAGATTCACCAGGCTGCTTATTTACTACTTCTAAAGGTTGAACTGCTAAATATTTAAAAGGATGGTTGTGCTTCTTAAGGTGTTGGTAAATGATACTTTTGAATTTATTGGGTCTTTTAAAACCATACAGATGTTCTTGAGTGCGTTTAGATAAATATCGTCCAGTTTCTCCTACGTACTGAATACCACATCCCTGTTTGTTTCATGTGAGTAAATAAATGATACTGTTTGTTTTTCAAGTTATATCAGTTTCAAAATTCAAAGAAAATGTGCGACCATTAAACGTGGACATGTAAGTCATTTTGTGGCATGACACTTATCGATAGAAGGGTAACCATGATTTTTATTGTTAAAAATGTTAGCGATCAATATTTTTAGATAACCGATTTTGAAAATTGAGACGTGTAGATACCCTTTGAACAAGTTTAGTATTTAATATTTTTCCATTTCTTAGCTTCATAATTGTTTTTTGTTAGTGAATAATATAATAAAGGAGCAAAGACTGGCGTCCAGAATATAAACCATATGTTTACATTCAACAGATTCAAAATATATTATTGATATTTAACTAATACAAAATCATATGCAGTTTTTAATGTTAAACATGTTATTTCTATCTATTTAGCAGATATTTTTTTTACTCAGTTTAATTAATCAATGAGTGACATATTTCTCTTAGAATAAATTTAAAGGTCCCAGTGAATAAACTACATAGAAAACAATAGCTATTGTATTTGTCCAATCGGACAAAAGAACTGCCAAAAGTTTAAATGGACAGGCAACTATCAAATGAATCTATAGAAAGTATCATAGGGTTTGCAATAACAAGTTCTAGATTTATGATTTGATTTCAATTTGTGTTTTGTTTACATTCAGGGAGGATTGCTGTCTGAAGATATTGGTGTCATTGCCCCTTACAGACATCAAGTGAGAGTGATTCATGATAGTTTATCTAACTGTGCTGTAGAGGTTAATACGGTAGATCAGTATCAGGGAAGGGATAAAGAACTTGTGATTATATCATTTACAAGAAGTTATAAGGAGAAATTATCTGAAAACTTTAAGGTATGAATAATGTCTGTATTCATCTAATTGGTTTTATAGTAGCCATAACCCATTTAAGGCATTAAGAAAAATGCACCTTCTACTTTAAGTTTAGATATCAGGTCAACAGACAATAAAGCTGTAAAGTATCTGAAAGATATCAGGTCAACAGACAATATAGCTGTAAAGTATCTGAAAGATATCAGGTCCACAGACAATAAAGCTGTAAAGTATCTGAAAGATATCAGGTCCACAGACAATAAAGCTGTAAAGTATCTGTAAGATATCAGGTCAACTGACAATAAAGCTGTAAAGTATCTGTAAGATATCAGGTTAACTGACAATAAAGCTGTAAAGTATCTGTTAGATATCAGGTTAACTGACAATAAAGCTGTAAAGTATCTGTAAGATATCAGGTTAACAGACAATAAAGCTGTAAAGTATCTGTTAGATATCAGGTTAACTGACAATAAAGCTGTAAAGAATCTGTAAGATATCAGGTCAACAGACAATAAAGCTGTAAACTATCTGTAAGATATCAGGTCCACAGACAATAAAGCTGTAAAGTATCTGTAAGATATCAGGTTAACTGACAATAAAGCTGTAAAGTATCTGTTAGATATCAGGTTAACTGACAATAAAGCTGTAAAGTATCTGTAAGATATCAGGTTAACTGACAATAAAGCTGTAAAGTATCTGTTAGATATCAGGTTAACTGACAATAAAGCTGTAAAGTATCTGTAAGATATCAGGTTAACAGACAATAAAGCTGTAAAGTATCTGTTAGATATCAGGTTAACTGACAATAAAGCTGTAAAGAATCTGTAAGATATCAGGTCAACAGACAATAAAGCTGTAAACTATCTGTAAGATATCAGGTCAACAGACAATAAAGCTGTAAAGTATCTGTAAGATATCAGGTCAACAGACAATAAAGCTGTAAAGTATCTGTTAGATATCAGGTTAACTGACAATAAAGCTGTAAAGTATCTGTTAGATATCAGGTTAACTGACAATAAAGCTGTAAAGTATCTGTAAGATATCAGGTTAACAGACAATAAAGCTGTAAAGAATCTGTAAGATATCAGGTTAACTGACAATAAAGCTGTTAAGTATCTGTAAGATAATAAGTCAACAGACAATAAAGCTGTAAAGTATCTGTAAGATATCAGGTCCACAGACAATAAAGCTGTAAAGTATCTGAACAATATCAGGTCAACAGACAATATAGCTGTTAAGTATCTGTAAGATAATAAGTCAACAGACAATAAAGCTGTAAACTATCTGTAAGATATCAGGTCCACAGACAATACAGCTGTAAAGTATCTGAAAGATATCAGGTCAACAGACAATAAAGCTGTAAAGTATCTGTAAGATATCAGGTCAACAGAAAATACAGCTGTAAAGTATCTGTAAGATATCAGGTCAACAGACAATAAAGCTGTAAAGTATCTGTAAGATATCAGGTCAACAGACAATACAGCTGTAAAGTATCTGTAAGATATCAGGTTAACAGACAATAAAGCTGTAAAGTATCTGTAAGATATCAGGTCAACAGACAATAAAGCTGTAAAGTATCTGTTAGATATCAGGTCAACTGACAATAAAGCTGTAAAGTATCTGTAAGATATCAGGTTAACTGACAATAAAGCTGTAAAGTATCTGTTAGATATCAGGTTAACTGACAATAAAGCTGTAAAGTATCTGTAAGATATCAGGTTAACAGACAATAAAGCTGTAAAGTATCTGTTAGATATCAGGTTAACTGACAATAAAGCTGTAAAGAATCTGTAAGATATCAGGTCAACAGACAATAAAGCTGTAAACTATCTGTAAGATATCAGGTCCACAGACAATAAAGCTGTAAAGTATCTGTAAGATATCAGGTTAACTGACAATAAAGCTGTAAAGTATCTGTTAGATATCAGGTTAACTGACAATAAAGCTGTAAAGTATCTGTAAGATATCAGGTTAACTGACAATAAAGCTGTAAAGTATCTGTTAGATATCAGGTTAACTGACAATAAAGCTGTAAAGTATCTGTAAGATATCAGGTTAACAGACAATAAAGCTGTAAAGTATCTGTTAGATATCAGGTTAACTGACAATAAAGCTGTAAAGAATCTGTAAGATATCAGGTCAACAGACAATAAAGCTGTAAACTATCTGTAAGATATCAGGTCAACAGACAATAAAGCTGTAAAGTATCTGTAAGATATCAGGTCAACAGACAATAAAGCTGTAAAGTATCTGTTAGATATCAGGTTAACTGACAATAAAGCTGTAAAGTATCTGTTAGATATCAGGTTAACTGACAATAAAGCTGTAAAGTATCTGTAAGATATCAGGTTAACAGACAATAAAGCTGTAAAGAATCTGTAAGATATCAGGTTAACTGACAATAAAGCTGTTAAGTATCTGTAAGATAATAAGTCAACAGACAATAAAGCTGTAAAGTATCTGTAAGATATCAGGTCCACAGACAATAAAGCTGTAAAGTATCTGAACAATATCAGGTCAACAGACAATATAGCTGTTAAGTATCTGTAAGATAATAAGTCAACAGACAATAAAGCTGTAAACTATCTGTAAGATATCAGGTCCACAGACAATACAGCTGTAAAGTATCTGAAAGATATCAGGTCAACAGACAATAAAGCTGTAAAGTATCTGTAAGATATCAGGTCAACAGAAAATACAGCTGTAAAGTATCTGTAAGATATCAGGTCAACAGACAATAAAGCTGTAAAGTATCTGTAAGATATCAGGTCAACAGACAATACAGCTGTAAAGTATCTGTAAGATATCAGGTTAACAGACAATAAAGCTGTAAAGTATCTGTAAGATATCAGGTCAACAGACAATAAAGCTGTAAAGTATCTGTTAGATATCAGGTCAACAGACAATAAAGCTGTAAAGTATCTGTAAGATATCAGGTCAACAGACAATAAATCTGTAAAGTATCTGTAAGATATCAGGTTAACAGACAATAAAGCTGTAAAGTATCTGTTAGATATCAGGTCAACAGACAATAAAGCTGTAAAGTATCTGTTAGATATCAGGTCAACAGACAATAAAGCTGTAAAGTATCTGTTAGATATCAGGTTAACTGACAATAAAGCTGTAAAGTATCTGTTAGATATCAGGTTAACTGACAATAAAGCTGTAAAGTATCTGTAAGATAATAAGTCAACAGACAATAAAGCTGTAAACTATCTGTAAGATATCAGGTCAACAGACAATGTAGCTGTAAAGTATCTGTAAGATATCAGGTCAACAGACAATATAGCTGTAAAGTATCTGTAAGATATCAGGTCAACAGACAATAAAGCTGTAAATTATCTAAGATATCAGGTCAACAGACAATATAGCTGTTAAGTATCTGTAAGATATCAGGTCAACAGACAATAAAGCTGTAAACTATCTGTAAGATATCAGGTCCACAGACAATAAAGCTGTAAAGTATCTGTTAGATATCAGGTCAACAGACAATAAAGCTGTAAAGTATCTGTTAGATATCAGGTCAACAGACAATACAGCTGTAAAGTATCGGAAAGATATCAGGTCAACAGACAATAAAGCTGTAAACTATCTGTAAGATATCAGGTCAACAGACAATACAGCTGTAAAGTATCTGTAAGATATCAGGTCAACAGACAATAAAGCTGAAAAGTATCTATTAGATATCAGGTCAACAGACAATACAGCTGTAAAGTATCTGTAAGATATCAGGTCAACAGACAATAAAGCTGTAAATTATCTGTAAGATATCAGGTCAACAGACAATAAAGCTGTAAAGTATCTGTAAGATATCAGGTCAACAGACAATACAGCTGTAAAGTATCTGTAAGATAATAAGTCAACAGACAATAAAGCTGTAAACTATCTGTAAGATATCAGGTCCACAGACAATAAAGCTGTAAAGTATCTGTTAGATATCAGGTTAACTGACAATAAAGCTGTAAAGTATCTGTTAGATATCAGGTCAACAGACAATAAAGCTGTAAAGTATCTGTTAGATATCAGGTTAACTGACAATAAAGCTGTAAACTATCTGTAAGATATCAGGTCAACAGACAATATAGCTGTAAAGTATCTGTAAGATATCAGGTTAACTGACAATAAAGCTGTAAAGTATCTGTTAGATATCAGGTCAACAGACAATAAAGCTGTAAAGTATCTGTAAGATATCAGGTTTACTGACAATAAAGCTGTAAAGTATCTGTAAGATATCAGGTCAACAGACAATAAAGCTGTAAATTATCTTTAAGATATCAGGTCAACAGACAATAAAGCTGTTAAGTATCTGTAAGAATAGAGAATTATCTTTTGCATTTCAGTGATGTCATTGTCAGAAATGTCAAACATGGACATTGAATAGTCTATGATAGTTTACATGTTTATTGCCTTGCACATGAAATTTTTGAAAGACCAACCTAAGGTTGAAGAAAGTTATCCATTGTGACAAAGAGTTTTATAATGAAAAAAATTGCCAGTTATTTCTTTTGCTTTTTGTCTCATTGTTCTATGATTTATTTGATTAATAATTCATTCCTGTTTACAAAATTACCTATTTAATAATATTTTTTGAGGTGTATATCTACAGTTACAAGTAGAGGAAGTGGATACCTAACTCAGTATTTATTGAAGGAGACTTCTGTCTTTACATTAGTGCAGTGTAGATATACAATGATTCTTTCAATTGTTCACAGTTTAATTTATGTTTACAGTCAGGAGACTTATTAAAAGATGTAAGAAGATTGAATGTGGCAGTTTCCAGGGCAAAGAAGAAGTTGATTATGGTTGGTGACTATGTGACATTACAGACTTATCAACCTTTGGCAGTCATACTAGACCTGATGAAGAAAAATGATCTCATATCCTTTTATAAATTATGGATGAGGTTCTTAAGTGTTGAAAGGGTAACCGTGTGTTTGCTATATTGTAAAATACATTTGGAGTTAAAAATTGTCTAAAAGTTCAGTTCAACCTATTGCCAGGACTTTGTATGACCTCCATCATTTTTGGATTGATTTTGGGGGTTGTGGTCCTAACAGTTAAGGAATGGCTTATTCTGAATAGGGGACCAAAATGGGGACCAAATAAGCATTTTTCTAATATCCAGACAATAACTTGTGGAACGGTGTATGGATATCTCTGAAATTATACCACAAGGTTCCATACCAGAATGGTTAGGATTGGCTTTGGGGGAGGGGGGGTTATGGCTCAAACCGTTTAGAAATAAGAGGCATAAAAGGGTGAAAAACAAGGGTGTCCTGGTTAATGGAAAATTACTTTTAAAAGTAAAATGTTCAGTTTGGATTAACTCCCTCACACTACTTTTAAATTATTAAACGGGTAATTATGGTTGCAAACTCCATTGGAAATTTGAGTTAAGATTATAACCATATCATGTCTGAAAGATTTATTTTTTTTGGAAAAGGGGGAGGGGGAATTTTTTAGGGGGATGGTGGTAAAAAAGAAATTGGGGGGGAGGAGAATTTTCTCAATATTTCTAAAATTTAAAAGAAAATTTCTTCAATTTTTTTTTATTCTCAACAGCATGGTGTATTGCACAAGAGTATATCATATATTCAATTCTAAGTTCTTTGACTACAGGCATTCTGTGTCAGAAACCTATTATGTGTCAAATGTTTAATTACAATCCAAATTCAGACCTGTATCAAGCACAAATATTGTGTCCATTTTCCCCAATTGTTCAGGGTTTGACCCCTGCGGTCGTATCCAGCTGCACTCAGCAAAGCTATTTATTTAGTTTGTATAAAGGCATCAGCATCATTTTCTGTAGTGTTGTATTTTCTCATTTTATAAGGTTTTAATATCATTTCATTTTATTTAAGTTAATTTTTAGATTTTATCTTGCTTATCTTCAATCTTACATATAATGTATTTATAGCAAGATGTTTTCAAAGTAGATTTTTTTGAACGCATGTGTTAATTTAATCAGAATCCAAATCCAATCAGCAAACCTCAGGCTATGCATTTTGTCTCTTGAGGTTTCGAATCGGCTGATTTGTGACACATACAATTTTGATATATCAATACAATTGTGCACCCAAAAGTTCTAAAATAATGATAAATTGAATTTTTAATTAAGTTATACTATACATATGCATCTTATTTTATTCCAATAATCTAAACGGAGAGTACGATGCTTGACAATAATACACGGATTTAGTTTTTGTGGAGCCTGCGACTTATGTTGCAAAAAGCTCAACATAGGGATAGTGATCCGGCGGCAACGGGCAATGATAGCTGTGATAGCTTACTTCTTAAAAGTTTTATATTTTAGAAGGTGGAAGACCTGGATGTTTCATACTTTGAATATTGATGCCTAATGTTACAATGTTCCAGTCTGTCATATGTCCATTGTCCTTGACCTCATTTTCATGGTTCAGTGACTACTTATTAGTTTATTTCTCATCATGATTAATAAGAAACTTTATTTAGTATGTGTGTAGCTTGAAAGGTTCTCATGCCTATCTGACAGTTTTCATTTGAGCTGGACCTTATTTCATGGATTAGTGAACAAGGTTAAGTTTTCGTGGTCAAGCCCATACATTAGATACTATAAGTAATAGGTGTACTATATTTGGTGTATGGAATGATTGTAAGCTGTACATGTCTATCTGGCAGGTAACATCTGACCTTGAGTCAAGTTTTTGTCGAGCCTGCAACTTTTGTTGCAGAAAGCTCGACATAGGGATAGTGATCTGGCGGCGGCGGCGTTAGCTAACTTCTTAAAAGGTTTATATTTTAGAAGGTGAAAGACCTGGAAGCTTCATACTTTGTATATAGATGCCTCATGTTACGAAGTTTCCATCAGTCACATGTCCAATGTCCTTGACCTCATTTTCATGGTTCAGTGACCACTTGAAAAAAAAGTTTAAAATTTTTGTTATGTTGAATTCTCTCTTATTATAAGTAATAGGATAGCTATATTTGGTATGTGCGTACCTTGCAAGGTCCTCATGCCCGTCAGACAGTTTTCACTTGACCTCAACCTCATTTCATGGATCAGTGAACAAGGTTAAGTTTTGGTGGTCAAGTCCATATCTCAGATACTATAAGTAATAGGGCTAGTATATTTGGTGTATGGAAGGACTGGAAGGTGTACATGTCCAACTGGCAGGTGTCATCTGACCTTGACCTCATTTTCATGGTGCAGTGGTTATAGTTAAGTTTTTGTGTTTTGGTCTGTTTTTCTCATACTTTATGCAATAGGTCTACTATATTTGTTGTATGGAATGGTTGTAAGGTGTACATGTCTAGCGGGCAGATGTCATCTGACCTTGACCTCATTTTCATGGTTCAGTGGTCAAAGTTAAGTTTTTAAGTTTTGGTCTTTTTATCTAATATTATATGCCAAAGGTCAACTATATTTGGTGTATGGAAATATATTATGGTCTATATGTCAGTCCCGCAGGTTTTATTTGACCATGACCTCAATTGCACGGTTCATTGCACAGTGTTAAGTTTTTGTGTTTTGGTCTATTTTTCTTAAACTTGAAGTAATAGGTCAACTATATTTGTTGTATGGAAGCTTTGTTAGCTGTACATGTCTGCCTGGCATGGTTCATCTGACCTTGACCTACTTTTCATGGTTCATTGGTCTTTGTTTAGCTATCTTGGTTAATGTTAAGTTTATGTGACAATTGTAATCAAGCTTTATACTTAGGACTATCAACATAAAATCAATGATTAGTAAAGAAGGCGAGACATTTCAGTGTGTGCACTCTTGTTGTGTATTGGTTTGTTTTTAGCTCACCTGGCCTAAAAGGCCAAGTGAGCTTTTCTCATCACTTGGCGTCCGTCGTCCGTCGTCGTCGTTAACTTTTACAAAAATCTTCTCCTCTGAAACTACTGGGCCAAATTTAACCAAACTTGGCCACAATCATCATTGGGGTATCTAGTTTAAAAAATGTGTCCGGTGACCCGGCCAACCATCCAAGATGGCCGCCATGGCTAAAAATAGAACATAGGGGTAAAATGCAGTTTTTGGCTTATACCTCAAAAACCAAAGCATTTAGAGCAAATCTGACATGGGTTACAATTGTTAAACAGGTGAAGATCTATCTGCCCTGAAATTTTCAGATGAATCGGATAACCCGTTGTTGGGTTGCTGCCCCTGAATTAGTAATTTTAAGGAAATTTTGCTGTTTTTGGTTATTATCTTGAATATTATTATAGATAGAGATAAACAGTAAACAGCAATAATGTTCAGCAAAGTAAGATTTACAAATAAGTCAACATGACTGAAATGGTCAGTTGACCCCTTTAGGAGTTATTGCCCTTTAGTCAATTTTTAACCATTTTTCGTAAATCTTAGTAATATTTTACAAAAATCTTCTCCTCTGAAACTACTGGGCCAAATTAATCCAAACTTGGCCACAATCATCTTTTGGGTTAGTAGTTTGAAAAATGTGTCTGGTGACCCGGCCATCAAACCAAGATGGCCGCCGTGGCTAAAATTAGAACATGGGGTAAAATGCAGTTTTTGACTTATAACTAAAAACCAAAAGCATTTAGAGCAAATCTCACATGGGTAAAATTGTTTATCAGTTCAAGATCTATCTGCCCTGAAATTTTCAGAGGAATCGGACAACCCGTTGTTCGGTTGCTGACCCTGAATTAGTAATTTTAAGGAAATTTTGCTGTTTTTGGTTATTATCTTGAATATTATTATAGATAGAGATAAACAGTACAGCAAAAATGTTCAGCAAAGTAAGATTTACAAATAAGTCAACATGACTGAAATGGTCAGTTGACCCCTTTAGGAGTTATTGCCCTTTATATTCAATTTTTAACCATTTTTCGTAAATCTTAGTTATATTTTACAAAAATCTTCTCCTCTGAAACTACTGGGCCAAATGAATCCAAACTTGGCCACAATCATCTTTTGGGTTAGTAGTTGAAAAAATGTGTCCGGTGACCCGGCCATCAAACCAAGATGGCCGCCATGGCTAAAAATAGAACATGGGGTAAAATGCAGTTTTTGGCTTATAACTCAAAACCCAAAGCATTTAGAGCAAATCTGACATGGGGTAAAATTGTTTATCAGTTCAAGATCTATCTGCCCTGAAGTTTTCAGATGAATCGGACAACCTGTGTTGGGTTGCTGGCCCTGAATTGTTAGTTTTAAGGAAATTTTGCCCTTTTTTTGGTTATTATCTTGAATATTATTATAGATAGAGATAAACTATAAACAGCAATAATGTTCAGCAAAGTAAGATTGACAAATAAGTCAACATGACCGAAATGGTCAATTGACCCCCTTAGGAGTTATTGTTCTTTATAGTCAATTTTTAACAATTTTCAAAAAATTTGTAAATTTTTACTAACATTTTCCACTGAAACTAATGGGCCAAGTTCATTATAGATAATTTTAAGCAGCAAGAATGTTCAGTAAAGTAAGATTTACAAACACATCACCATCACCAAAACACAATTTTGTCATGAATCCATCTGCTTCCTTTAATATTCACATAGACCAAGGTGAGCGACACAGGCTCTTTAGAGCCTCTAGTTTACAAGTACTATAAGAAATATGTCAACTATATTTAGTGTATGCAATGATTGTAAGGTGTATATGTCTGTCTGGAAGGTATCATCTGACCTTGACCTCATTTCATGGTTCAATGGTCAAAGTTAAGTTTTTAAGTTTGGTCTTTTTATGCCACACCTACGATAGTAGAGGGGCATTATGTTTTCTGGTCTGTGCGTCCGTTCGTTTGTCCGTCTGTCCTGCTTCAGGTTAAAGTTTTTGGTCAAGGCAGTTTTTGATGAAGTTAAAGTACAATCAACTTGAAACTTAGTACACATGTTCCCTATGGCATGATATTTCTAATTTTAATGCCAAATTAGAGTTTTTACACATTAAGGCATTTTCACAGTCCATTAAACATGGAAAATGATAGTGCGAGTGGGGCATCCATGCACTTTGGACACATTCTTGTTTTCTAATATTATATGCAATAGGTCAACTATATTTGGTGTTTATGGAAATATTTAATGGTGTACATGACAGTCTTGCGGGTTTTATTCGACCTTGACCTCATTTTTAGCTCACCTGACCCGAAGGGCCAAGTGTGGTTTTCCCATCACTTTGCGTCCGTCGTCGTTGTTAACTTTTACAAAAATCTTCTCCTCTGAAACTACTGGGCCAAATTTAACCAAACTTGGCCACAATCATCATTGGGGTTTCTAGTTTAAAAAATGTGTCCAGTGACCCGGCCAACCAACCAAGATGGCCGCCAGGGCTAAAAATAGAACATAGGGGTAAAATGCAGTTTTTGGCTTATAACTAAAAAAACCAAAGCATTTAGAGCAAATATGACTGGGGTAAAATTGTTTATCAGATCAAGATCTATCTGCTCTAACATTTTCAGATGAATTGGACAACCTGGTGTTGGGTTGCTGCCCCTGAATTGGTAATTTTAAGGAAATTTTGCTGTTTTTTGGTTATTATCTTGAATATTATTATAGATAGAGATAAACTGTAAACAGCAATAATGTTCAGCAAAGTAAGATTTACAAATAAGTCAACATGACCGAAATGGTCAATTGACCCCCTAAGGAGTTATTGTCCTTTATAGTAAATTTTTAACAATTTTCATAAAATTTGTAAATTTTTATTATCATTTTCCACTGAAACTACTGGGCCAAGTTCATTATAGATAGCGATAATTGTAAGCAGCAAGACTATTTAGTAAAGTAAGATGTACAAACACATCACCATCACCAAAACACAATTTTGTCATAAATTCACATAGACCAAGGTGAGCGACACAGGCTCTTTAGAGCCTCTAGTTATGTTTATTGGTCAATGTTCAGTTTTCAGGGTTAAGTTTGTTTTTTAGATGTTATAAGCAATAGGTCAACTATATTTAATAAGCAGATTGATTGTAAGGTGAACCTGTCTTGTCTGTCTTGCATGGTTCATCTGACTAATTTTCATGGTTCATTGGTAACTGTTGAGTTTTTTGGTAATGTCTGTATCTTAGAAATTATAAGCAATAAATCAACTACATTTGTTGTATTAAATGATTGTAAGATGTAAATGTATTTTTCGTTTGGTTTATCTGACCTTGACCTCATTTTCTTAGATCTTAATACGTTTATGTGATATTTGATATCAGTCATGGTCTATTAACTTTGAAATTGCTTAGTTTTCATGTATTAATTTCTGATTAGGTCAGTTTATGGGGAACTATTAGTGGTAAGTTAATGATAATTGGTATGCAGTTGTATAAGCATTGGCAATTTGGCATATCTCATTTCTATGGAGATTATTTGGCCCACCCCCCTAAGTCATATGGTAGTCTATTGACTTTGAAACTTTTGCTTAGTTTTCATGTTATGTATTAGTTTGTGATTAGATCAATTATACATGTTATAGGGAACCACTAGTGGTAGGTCAATGATATTTGGTGTGCAGTTGGATTAGCATTGGCACATCTCAGTACCAAGGAGATTATATGACCCCGCACCCTCAGTTATGGTTTATTGACTTTGAAATTTTGCTTGGTTTACTTGTATTATAGTTTGTGTTTATGTTTGTTTAAAGGGAACTTCTTATGATAAGTCAATGGTATTGGGTATGCAGTTGTAGATAAGCATGGGCACATCTTATTTCCATGGAAATTATTTAGCCATATACCTTCAGTCATGGTTCATTGACTTTGAATATTTGCAAAACTTACATGTTAAAGTATTGATATTTTAATTTCAACATTTGCATTATCGAAATTACTAAAAAGCGAGTCATATCTCTGAGATAACAGTTTATTTTGAAAATGAGTTATTTTGGCAGCTAGTTAGTTTCAAGTTGACAAATTGAAGACCCTTAGCCATGCATTCTTATAAAGCTTTATATATCAGACAGTAGAAGATCTAAATGCTACATACGCAGACATTTGTCTCTGAAAAGGATTACTTATGTTGCACTTTTGATTACTGTATACATATTTTTATTTTCTTTAACACAAGACATCGTCACACTATCTGAGCTGGAACTTTGAAAATCTGTTCTTGATGAATAATTCTATTAATATTAAGAATAGAATATTGAAGAGAGAATAACTAGCATTTACAGGGATTTGTTTGTTTTTTGATGATTTGATCAACTTCTAAAGGCTGATGTTGGAAGCTATGATTTTGAGTATACCTTGAATTGATTGCTCAAAATAATGAGGACAGAAATCCACTTAAAGGAGAAAACAAAAATTGAACACAGAGGCTGTGAGATGCTAGTCAGAAGGTGTAACAATGGAAAATCATTTTTAAATCTGCCCATTGTAATAGGCGCCATTGATATCCAATTATATGTGTCCATTCATCTATCTGATTATTACCTATTGTATGTTTTGTTGATTTGTTCTCATCCTGAAAATGCATGCTACAGTACAGTTTTCGCGAAAGCCATCCCATACTCCATACACCGAGTTTTTTCCTGGTGTTACACCAGGAAACTCCGACATCACTCCCTAAATTCTCGGAGAAATTTGGGAGTATTCCCTCCGACTTTGGTGTAAATCCGTTACCTTTTGTTTATTGTATTAGCGACATCTCTCCCAGTCTGGAGTGACGCGGTGTCACACCAGGTAATTAATTGCCCTAATCCTTCTGATCTATGCCGGCAAGCGACAGTCAAGGTATGCGAGATTTCTTATGTAATTAAACAATTGCATTTCCTGTCTATTGATTATCAGTTTATATCTGATTGCTTGAAACATTGAAAGATTAAATAAAAATCAAAACGTTGTTGTTAATTCTTTTAATTGCACTGACTCTGTACATTTAAATCAAGTTTTAAAAACAAACTATATTTGATTTTGACTTCCGTTTTTTATCAGTTAATAAATATTTAATTTACTAAAAGAAGTATAATTGTGTAACAATAAACAGAGACTAACGCTGAATAAATTAAGGCAGTGTTAAGAAGAATTACAGGTCTCAAAATTGTTTATACAAGTAAAAATGAAAGTATTATTAACTATCTGTTATGCTAATAAGTCTACGCAATTTCCATTTTACGATTACAAAATAAAAGTTTTAAAAAGCAAAAGGTTGTTATTAATGCTTACAATTGCATTAAAGTTTTATAAAAAAAATCTATACTTGATTATGATCTCGATTTATTTTATCGGTAATTTATATAACTTAAGTTATGAAAAGAGACATAATTGCGTAAAAATAAACGGAAATTAACGCTGAAGGTATAAAATGTGAGAAAGAAAGAAAATAACGTTTTAAAACTTGTATATGCAATATGCAAGAAAAAAAGAAAATACTATTCACCATTCCTTATGCTTATTAAGTCTACGGCATTTTCTCTTCACGGTTTGTTAGCACTACTTTAGGATAAAATAATACATTTCGGCTACAACAGGATTACTTCTATAGCTGCATCAACTCGTCGTTGCATAATATTCATTTACGCACAATGAATGTAAACTTTTGTGTTGTATTTAGAAGAGTGATCTTTAAATATTTTTAAAGCAATTAATTGCCGTGGGAAGAAAATACGCATCTCAGTGATCAACAGTGCGTAGTTGAACTTGAACTTGACTTCGCTCACAATATTGAATGCTAAAAATAGTGACATCAATTTTGTCCACGAGATTTTTATTTGGCGGGAAATAGTATTATGTAACAGTAAACTCAGGTGACCTTTCTGGATAACCGTGGGAAAGTTCATTCAAGGTTTAAACTTGCTTTGTAAAAAATTGACATAAATGTGTGTGCGTTAAGATTGAGGCTCTAGAAGGTCCTTTTACAATAGATTAACCGGATTCTAAATTATATTCCTTTTCTGAATAAACCAACATCAGTCTTTAATTTTTACGTTTCTCAGTCAACAGAGGACATAAAACCGGACATTATATATTTATACGTCCATAGTCAACACTATATATTAATGGTAGATGAAAACAGGATGCATGTCGTTCAGTTCCTAATGGGCGTTGGTAGAGATCCTCTGTGAAAATTTGTCGATATCGTAAAAATCCGATCCACAATTTGTTTTTTTTTACATATTTCTTTCTTGAAATACGATATAATTTCATTTGAATATTCTATTTTATAAATTGTTGAAATACTTCTTTTTATATTTCGCCGAGGATTTTAACAAGCAGTTAAATACGGACGGATTGCGCTAATCCAATTTTATTTTAAATAATTAAAGATCAATAACAGATCATTACGGATAAAAACACATGATTTTTTTCTCCATATAAATAAATAAGGTTGTGATTATTGTGTTGTGTCTAGGCGGCGAATGTATCTCAGTATTTATGAATATAGGGCTGCCACATTGCATACATACAAAACTATTTGTCACTTTACAGTTTCTTTTTTAAATTCAAATATTTCAAGTCGGTAATCTACCGAGCTAGTGAAACATAATATTTTACATTTCAAAATAAATTGAAAGTTTTAAGCAGAGTTCACTTGTTGATCTGATAAATTAACTCTTGGGTTTAATTTAGATTGAACATATAACCGTAAAAACATCATTCTGTTTTAAGCCAGTTGATATTTATTATATAATATTGAACTATTAAGGAACCGAATATTGCTCACTCATAACCGTAAAAACATCATTTTGATTTAAGCCAGTTGATATTAATTATATAATATTGAACTATTAATGAACCGAATATTGCTCACTGAGTAGGTCATAAAAGGTTCTGATTGTGGTAAAATCATCTTTGTTGAAAAAAACAAAAATTATGACCGGATCGGACTATAATGAAAATACAAAATAAGTGTTTTATTCGTATTTTTATACGTTGTACGTTGCTTGTCATAAGACAATGACATGGGCATATACATACAAAAATAATTATCTTATTTTAAATAAAAATGTCACACTTTTATCTGACAATGAAAGGACATTTAAATACCGTATTTTAAAGAACACAGGTGCAATCAAGATCGATTAAATGTACAAAGGTAATAAATCTGGCTAATCCGATGATGTTGTCACGCGTCATTAATTTTCAGTTCATACGATGGGCAATAAACCAATTAACAGCCACGCGGTGTTGGGAGGGAATCTTTGGAGGAAATTGGGAGTATAATCCGTGATTCGCGGTGTCAATCCGCTACACACGGAAATCGGTGATTAGAGTTCGCGATTACATACTCTCTGGGCGTACTGTATATTTGCATCTGTTCATTACTGTAATAAGTTAAATCAGTTACTTTCTATAGTGCTCACAAAGGTTCTTTAATTGTAATAATATAGTTTGCCATTTTGTTCACTTACTGTAATATTCATCAAATATGCAAATATTTTTTGTACAAATGTATTAATGTAATATGCAAATATTTTTTGTTCAAATGTATTAAAACATAATTTATTCAGCAGCGTTTTTTACATAGAGGTTTTTAGTTGATTTCCTCAGCTTTTTAAATTGTTTGTTGCTTTCTTCTTCATTGAGGGGGATATAACCTTTATTGGGACAACGGGATCAGGTGTTTTTAAGTGGGGAATTTCTGGATTGACCCTTTCAGGATCCGGGAATTCTTTTTACGAATTTCGGGATGTCGGGATTTAAACTTACTTAAATTTTGCACCTCAGGATTTCGTGTTGTTAAGGTATTTCAGGAAATTTTCATAAAATTTGTAAATTTTTACTATCATTTTCCACTGAAACTACTGGGCCAAGTTCATTATAGATAGAGATAATTGTAAGCAGCAAGAATGTTCAGTAAAGTAAGATGTACAAACACATCACCATCACCAAAATACAATTTTGTCATGAATCCATTCAAAAGTTCTTCCTTTGTTTAATTATATAATATTCTCATAGACCAAGGTGAGCGACACAGGCTCTTCAGAGCCTCTAGTTTTTTTTACAAAAAACTCAATTACTCTCATCACCAAAAAGTATATAGATGTTTAGATTAATATAACTAAGAAGTGTGTTTAGTTCTATTTAATCTGATTTTTTCAGATGAATCAGACAACCCAATGTTTGATTGCTGCCCCTGAACTGGTACTTTTAAGTAAATTTTGCAGATTTCGGTAATTATCTTGAAAATTATTATAGATGGAGAGAAAAAACAGCAAAAATATCCAGCAAACTAAGATATACTAATAAGTTAACATGACCAAAATTGTTAATTGACCCATTAAAGAGTTATTGCCCTTTAAAGTAAATTTTTACAAAAATCTCCTTCGAAACTAACTCACATGCTCCCAAACAATGATGAGCGAAGCTAGGGGTATATTCCTGAATAATATCCACTAAACGACAAACTTCTCGGAAACATTTACCAATAAATTCCGATCCTTGATCACTAACAATAGTTCGACAAACTCCAAATTGCGTGACTAATTTAAAAAGAGCATTTTCGACTGTTGACGGATCAGTGTTGGGTATCGGCTCTGCAAACATGTATTTACTAAATAAGTCAATTGCAGTAAAAATATAAGAATTGCCACTTCGAGAGACGGGGACGGGTCCATATTGAAGGTCCATTTCCCAAACTTTAAAGGTGCACACGCCGGCGTAGGAAATGAAGTAATTGCAGCTTTAGTTTTTAGTGTGGTATTTTTCTTGCTATGACATTCATGACATGAACGAATATAATCAGTTACTTTTCCACTCAAATTCGGATAATAGTACTGTTCTTGGATTAAATCAAGAGTATTTTGTATACCGCAATGTCCGCATAACGTCGAATCATGATGTAGTTGAATTATTGTTTTTAGTGAAATTTCTTGGCATAATTAGTCATTTTTCACTAGTATAAGTAACCTGCGTTTCATTAACGTCAGTGCTGTGTTCAAATATTTTGTCCGAATCCTGTATATCATCACTTGCAGTGCTGTCTGGATCTTGAGTATGAGAACTTTCAGTGCTTTCATTTAAACATGTTGCCTCATTTTGAGAAGTAGCAACAAATGGAAGTTTTTAACGACCTTGACTGGCTATACAGCCCTTGCACGGTCGGTGAGAAGTAGCACTATCAGTACTTTGATCGAATAATTGGTCCGATTGTTGTAAATTAGTCAACTGAGTGATTTGTTGATAAACTTTGTCGAACTGGTTCAACTGATCAGAAATCGATATTTGAGTGCTTTGATTTACAATCTGTCAGTTTATTCAAAGGTTCTGATTCTTTTTACTACGTTATATTTCTTTCGTGGGTAACTTTGTATTAATTGTCGCGGTTTACGTTTCTTTGCTACATGTATACACTGCTGATCAATGTCTTCAGTGTCGACATCATATTCATTGTGTGCCTGTAACATTACATTTTTGCGTGGAACACTCTTTTCGATCGAATACATCGGAACTGGCGCAGGCAAACAGATATTGTTCAATTGTAAACTTTTACTGTCGCTAGTATCCGAGTCGTGTAATAAAGTGGTCAATTGTATACCTCCTGGAACAATTATTTGACCTGTATAATCCGGTTCATATGGGAAGTACGGATCTTGCTCGTCTGGACTTTCAAAGGCGTTACTATCCTCTTGCGTGCATCGTGACAAAGCATCCGGAACTTGCATTTCCCTCGCAGGTTTGTATTGAATTTCAAAATTATATTGCTGCAAAATAGCAATCCATCGAGTTGGTTGCTAAATAGCGGTTTCAACACTTGGTGGTCGCATTCTATAACAAACGGCTTTGTTCGTAGGTATGATGAACATTCTTAAACGGCGGTAACCATGCCAAGTAATTCTAGCTTTGTTGGGCCATATGATTTCTGCCATTTACTAAGTTAACACGAACTTCATCAGTTCGCTCATTTTCTGATATAGCACGTAACCAATCCCCTTACAACAAGAGTCTATAGCAAGTCTAAATGATAAATTGAATTTTGGAAAAGCCAGCATAGGAGAATTCAGCAGGAGTGATTTAACATTCTGAAATACACGTTGCTGTTCATCGGTCCAGCTAAAACGTTCGTATTTCTTTAAAAGTTCGTATTTCTTAAAAAGTTTCGTCAGAGGTTCCATTTTAGCACTGAAATTTTTAATTTATTTACGAAACCAATTAAATAGACCAACGTAACTCTTTCACACTTTTCGTTATAGGGTAATCAACGATCGCCTGGACACGGACCGGTGGCGGCTTAATTCCCTTATTTGATACTTTATGACCTAAATATACACACGAGTTCAGAGCAAAAGAACACTTTTTGGGTCCCAGCTTTAAACCAGCATTCGGAAGTCTTTGAAAAACTTTCCGTAAATCTTCAATATGCTGATCGAATGTTTCCGATGCAATAAGGATATCATCAAGATAGCACAAACATGATTTAAAAGTTAATCCTTTAAGAACTTTATCCATCAACAGTTGAAAAGATGCTGGAGATGAGCTCAGTCCCATTGGTAATCTTAAAATGTTGAAAGTACCAAAAGTTGAAAACATGTATTAAAGGCTGTGTAACGTTGGTTTATTCCTTTAATGCCAACATCCTTTGATCTATCGACAATTTACCTGTAAAATTATGTTCGCGTTCGAGGAATAGGTGCAAGTAGTTATCACAACAAAAGTGCATGCCTATCAAAACAATCACACTAATTAAACAGAAAGGTAAATTCAAGGTAGCTAAATCACATTCTTGTTTGTAAAGTTGTTAAAAAAATATTTTTTGCTGTAATTGCTTGAACCAATATGCTCTTCTCTAAAAATAAAACTTTAAAAACTGTTGCATCACAAAGTCCTTGACTTGGATACTTTTTTCCAATATTTCACGTTTAATAGTCTATTTCAAGTGTAAAGTTTAGCTAATTGTGAAAAGTTACATTTTCCATTCTTTAAATATTTTTTTTAATAAAAAGTAATAAAAAATCATGATAATTTTAACCCCAAAATTACTTTTTTTTCTAATCATATATGTGATAAAATGTTGCAATTTTATCAAATTCTCCAATTACTTTTTACATTTAAATAGTTATGAAAACACCTATTGTTCTTTAAAACATCTATTGAAATATTTTTGTTGGCGTTCCAGGAATAGGTAACATATAAAAAAAATGTTGGCATTCGAGGAAGACACCGTAACGTTGACTGTCTTTTGAAATCGGTAACAGAAAATATCCAGATGATAAGTCTATTGAAGTTAGAAAATTCGGTGTTTTTGTAGAAAACGATTCAGTGAGATCTTGTAAATCAGAAATTGAATAAGAAAAGTGTTGAGTCATGGGATTTAAATACCTAAAGTCACAACAGAAACGAAATTTTGACAAACTAGTCTCTTTCAATGAAGCGTTTGCTAAAAATGTCTTTTTGATACGTTCTTTTCGACACAAGTACAACTGGACTTGTAATAGGAACATCTTCTGTTTCCACTACTGGTGCAATTACACCTTGTCGCAAAAGTTAATCTAAATGATGTCTTAGAATATCCTTCTTTTCAGGAGTTAAACGATATGCACGTTGATGTTTCGGTTTAAAGTCGGGCTTCAGACATATTTGGTGTTTGACCACATTAGTAAAGCCTAAGTCAGGGTTTTCCTCGGTTACAAATAATTCTTTATTAGAATGTAAAAATTCAATCTATGTCGATTTCTGTACTTCAGTTAAGTATTCGGGAATATTAAAATAAGAAATAAATTTAGAGTCGATCTCAGTATCTTTTATTTTCCGGTTCAGGCGACAATTGAATATTTTGAACAAAATGAGTGTCATTATTTTCACTCAAAGGCATACATACATGGTTTAAGCTAAAATCTGTCTTTTATTCAAATGTACAGTTTCATTAGTAAAATTCAATATTTTAATCGGGACTTGTTTCTCTCGATTTACTGTCACTGCAGCTTTTGATACTAGGACTTCTCGGTCTTTAGATATTTTAGAACTACATATACCTTGCATTCCCTATTACACTTTTCCATTGACGTGTCCCCAAATAAGGACTTCTGAATTCGGAGGTATAGAAGCGGGACTTTGAGTTAAAACCTTGAAATGTTTAGATTTTATGCGACAATCACTAAAGTCAAGAACGATATTCTTGGAATATAAATAATGAGTTCCTAAAATTAAAGGATGCGATGTTTGCACTAAAATATATACATGAATCCAGTGCTTTCCTTGTATGGAAAGCCAACGGGGTCAAAATTCTTAATTCGTAATTTGTCAATTCGTAACTTGTAACTGTGTAATTTCTAAATTGTTAATTCGTAAAATGTTAATTTGTAACTTGTTACTGTGAAATTCATAATGCTTAATTCGTAAATTGTCAATTTGTAACTTGCACCTTTGTAGTTCAACATTCTTAATCGGTAAATTGTCAGTTTGTTACTTGTAACTGTTCAATTTCATAATGCTTCATTCGTAAATTGTCAATTTGTAACTTGTATCTTTGTATCAAAATTCAACATTCTTCATTTGTTAATTGTCAATTTGTTTAAACTTGTAGATTTCAAAATTCTTTATTGGTAAATTGTCTTTTTGTATATTGATGTTTTGTAACTTGTAACATGTGACTTGTCGATTCGTGAATTGTCGATGTGTGAAATGTCGAAGTGTTAAATGTCATCGTTCTATTATGCTAACGATCATTATGACGACAGATGGCGCTCGGCTTCTTCTTCTTTGTATGAGCCTCCTGTAAGTAGGAGCACCGCCATATGGAATATATACCAAAGGAGTTTAAATCAATTATGTACAGCGCATACATATAAAAGATAACAAATAGATAAATACATTGTTTGTTTTATATGGCATGTATAACAGGGGCTCGGTTTTGCATTGAGGTAACCTCGTATAAACATGTTTGTTTACTGTACTAGTCACCAAACCTGCAATGAGGTGTGTCACTTCCTTTTTTAAGGTATATAGATGTGTCGCTGGAACGGGCTTCCTTATGAACTTCGCAAATATATCACTGTCACTTGGCAAGAAATTTCTACTTAATATTTAACCGGGTCAAAAACAAGACTAAAAACATGAAATATAAGGGTAAGAAGACATATCGCCACCTAGACAAATCGGCACACAAGTCCTGAGTAATGAACAGAAATCAGGAATCTGGTGTACAGTAGTTGTCGTTTGTTTATTTAATTTATACGTGTTTCTCGTTTCTTTGGTTTTTGTCGAGCCTGCAACTTTTGTTGCAGAAAGCTCGACATAGGGATAGTGATCCGGCGGCGGCGGCGGCGGTGTTAGCTAACTTCTTAAAAACTTTATATTTTAGAAGGTGGAAGTCCTGGATGCTTCATACTTTGTATATAGATGGGTCATGTTACGAAGTTTCTGTCAGTCACATGTCCTACGTCATTGACCTCATTTTCATGGTTCAGTGACTACTTGAAAAAAAAGTTAAAATTTTTTGTAATGTTGAATTCTCTCTTATTATAAGTAATAGGATAACTATATTTGGTATGTGCGTACGTTGCAAGGTCCTCATGCCCGTCAGACAGTTTTCACTTGACCTCGACCTCATTTTATGGATCAGTGAACAAGGTTAAGTTTTGGTGGTCAAGTCCATATCTCAGATACTATAAGCTATAGCTCTTGTATATTCGGTGTATGGAAGGACTGTAAGGTGTACATGTCCAACCAGCAGGTGTCATCTGACCTTGACCTCATTTTCATGGTTCAGTGGTTATTGTTTGTGTTTGTGTTTTGTGTTTTGGTCTGTTTTTCTTATACTATATGCAATAGGTCTTCTATATTTGGTGTATGGAAGGATTGCAAGGTGTACATGTCTAGCTGGCAGGTGTCATCTGACCTTGACCTCATTTTCATGGTTCAGTGGTCAAAGTTAAATTTTTGAGTTTTGGTCTTTTTTCTAATACTATATGCAATATGTTAACTATATTTAGTGTATGGAAATATTTTATGATCTAAACAGTATATTAGTTGTGCAGGTTTTATTTGACCTTGACCTCATTTTCACGGTTCATTGCTCAGTGTTAAGTTTTAATGTTTTGGTCTGTTTTTCTTAAACTATAAGCAGTAGGTCAACTATATTTGTTGTATGAAAGAATTGTTAGCTGTACATGTCTTTCTGAAATGGTTCATCTGACCTTGACCTTAATTTCATGGTTTATTGGTCAATGTTTGGCTTTCTTGGTTAATGCGAAGTTTATGTGACAGTTGTAATAAAGTTTTATATTTAGGACTATCAACATACTATTAAGGTTTATGTACCCTTCTGTAGCCATTTTTGTACGAACTTTTCAAACTTCAATTGTATCAAAACTACAGATATAATGAATAATAGAGATAGGCCATTTTGTACATATTCCAAGGGGAAACTTGATGCAAAGCATTATTTTTTACTGTTCCATTGCATTTAATAGAAACAGAGGACTTTGTGGCAAATAAATCAAGATTTTTATAGAAAATCCACAGCCTTTATCCTCGTCCTTTCATATTTGGCAATTTGATGACTGATAGATATAGGATTATTGCATGCAGTGCTAGCATTGATTTCCTTAAAACAAGTTTATAAATGTAGTTTTTGGTTAAGACAAGTATAAATATGGCCAAAATCAAGTACACCTTTTAGGGTGCGCTCGACTTTAGTGACTCAGCACGAGGTGTTTAGGAATTTACAGGTTACTTAGAACTTTTTGTAAAAAATAAACACTAGCACATCATAGAAAATCAAGTGAGTAATTTATGTTTCAAATTTTATAACAAAAATCTCTGTATTAAAGGCTGTGGATTTTCTATAAAAATCTTGATTTGTTTGCCACAAAATCCTCCTTTTCTATCAAATGCAATGAAACAGTAAAATATAATGCTTTGCATCAAGTTTCCCCTTGGAACATGTACTAAATGGCCTATCTCTATTATTTATTATATCTTTAGTTTTGATACAATTGAGGTTTGAAAAATTCGTACAAAAAAGGCTACAGAAGGGTACATTAACCTTAATGATTAGTTAAGAAGGCGAGACATTTCAGTGTGTGCACTCTTGTTTTTATATAGATTAGACTGTTGGTTTTCCCGTTTGAATGGTTTTACACTAGTAGTTTGGGGGCCCTTTATAGTTTGTTGTTCGGTGTGAACCAAGGCTCCGTGTTGAAGGCCGTGCATTGACCTACAATGGGTTACTTTTATACATTGTTATTTGGATGGCGAGTTGTCTCATTGGCGCTCATACAGCATCTTCCTATATCTATAAAAGATGTTTAATGATATCATATAAGTACTTTGCAAAACAAACTGCATGAATGACAAATTATTTTAAATGAGTCACTTAGTTAATGCATACTATATATCAAAACTGTGTTGAATATGCACTATTTTGGAATAAAATCTAAAGGAACCAGAAAACTAATCGAGGCCCTAAAATTTGAGATATTGTCAACCGGAATGCGAGAAAACCGCATATATTTAAATGGTCAGGTCAATAATGGGATATCATATCGTCAATATGGGACCAGTTCACATCTACAATCATCAATAAGCTTGAAAGAATACAGTGACAACCTGTGAGATTTATAACAGGAGAGTACAAATCCAGAGAAGTTGGTTGCGTCTCAAACACGCTCACCAAACTGAAACTACAAGACTAACAGACAAGACGCTCAAGACAGAAGCTTATATTTCTGTACGAGGTGGTCGCAGTGCTATAGAACCAGACAATTAAAAAAAAAAGCTCGTCCAAAAAGAACAATAAACTGCTGTCAAGGGCCCGATTTAACAATTATCAGTCAAGAAATGTTGTGAACAAACATGCAGATAAAAAACTACTATCAGTTTAATTGAAGTCTGGAGCTGGCATGTCAGTTAACTGCTAGTAGTCTGTTGTTATTGATGTATTATTGTCATTTTATTTATTTTCTTTTGTTACATCTTTTAACATCGGACTTGGACTTCTCTTGAACTGAATTTTAATGTGCGTATTGTTATGCGTTTACTTTTCTACATTGGCTAGAGGTATAGGGGGAGGGTTGATATCTCATAAACATGTTTAACCTCGCCGCAATTTTGCGCCTGTCCCAAGTCAGGAGCCTCTGGCCTTTGTTCGTCTTGTATGATTTTTAATTTTAGTTTCTTGTGTATAATTCGGAGTTTAGTATGACGTCCATTATCACTGTACTAGTATACATATTTTTAGGGGCCAGCTGAAGGACACCTACGGGTGCGGGAATTCTCGCTACATTGAAGACCCATTGGTGGCCTTCGACTGTTGTCTGCTCTATGGTCGCGTCGCTTAAACACATTCCCCATTTCCTTTCTTAATTTTATCTAAGTGTAAAATACAACAATATTCTAACTCATTGTTTGTAAAAACAGTATTCGAATAGAACCACATTGAAGAAGCGTAGTGCGTACACCGAGCGTTGACAGCCGTTCAGAAACTACTCTCGGGCATCGTCAATACATCGACGGCGCTCTCTATACCTTTGCATTAAAGCCGGTATTTGTATCCACAACGTTCTCCTACAGATACAGATGATACAAGATCGAAATATACTAGGAGGTGTCCCCTCTGTACATTTTTTAATGACCATGATCGTTAAACTATGAAACTGGGTTTTTTTTTTACTACACTAGCGTCACCTACGTGTCACCTACATCAATTAGAGAATGTAGATGGGGAATGTGTCAAAGAGACAACAAACCGACCTTAGAACAGAAAAAACTTTTAAACAAATTGACGCCCTCTCCCTCTGACTTACTCAGAGAAAATATCTTGCAATATCGCCATTTGCATGAAAGAGGCTATTATCTCTTATATGCTTACACTAATTATACCCCACGCAACGAAGTTGTGGAGGGTGTAATGTTTTGACCCGTCCTTCTTTCTGTCTGCCTGTCCGTCCGTACGTCAGTCCTGTTTCTAGCCATCGCAACTGCACTCAAACCACACAACAGATTTCCACGATAATAAGGACATACTAAGCAGATTTGCATATCGACAAGAAATTACAATTCATTTTTTTTCTAGAAGTTACGCCTCTTTGAACTTATGAGCTTCGGTATACCTCTGCAACAGTTTATCGTCGCAACTCCTCTGAAACCACACCACAGAATTTCATGAAACCTTGTAGATAATAAGGACATACTATGTAGATGTACATATCGACAGCAAATTATGATTCATTTTTTTTTCTTATACAACTTTTTTTTTATCTTACAATTATTTTATTTCTCAAGTGACAATGTGGGGACGGTGGGCATGTGAGCGCGCTCACTAAGGTTCTTTAATTTTATTACTCCACGAAAATATTTGCACATTTATTTGGGGTTTGGCCAAAGGAGTATGTATTTGTAAATTTTAGAGTAAAATGATAGCCTGGGATCCTGGCCGACAGAAGAGGCAGGCGGAATACAACCTGGGTTGTCAATAGGATATAAGGATTACATTGCAAATATTTTTTTATTTTATATTTGACATGCAAATTTAAAAAAAATAGGTATATTGATTAACATCGTGAATCATTTCAGTTAATTAACGATTGACCACATGACCGTGTAGATTTAGTAAGGTTGACGGGCTATAAGGAGGTGTGGCACCAGGTGGGGTTCATATCGGGAGTACGGGGCATTAAGCAGCTGTCGAGATCGAGGGACTCGTGAATATTTTGGTCTTTTTGGTTGTACATTTTTATTGTAGGAAATCTGGTAGCAGCAATTTTTAAGCTTCTTGACTAGAAATATTCAGTAGGCATATATATCAATACATAAAATTGAGAATGGAAATGGGGAATGTGTCAAAGAGACAACAACCCGACCATATATAATAACCGACAACAGCAGAATAGAATATATATGTCAGCCCTTATCTGTCAGAATAAAATGGTCCGATAATAGCATTTTATGATTAATAGAAATCGTTTATTACTAGTACCTGGGTTTTTCAGTAATGATGTAGCCTTTTAAAGCCGACTATATGGTATTAGGTTTTGTCATTGATGAAGGCCGTAGGTTGCCTATAGTTGCTTACATCGACTTTATTTGTACTTCTCATTGGCAATCATACGGTTTATTACCACATCTCCTTTTTGTATATACCTGAATAATCCAGTCGTAATATTCCACTGACCAACGACTATTTCATTTACCCCGTAATTAGGAGAGATCAATTACGTTGAGGGACTGAACTAGTCGGGATGTTTTTTTATATAGATTCCGTTCTCGAACGAAAGTCCACGTCAGTAAACAAAATAACACTGGCCATGGGATCCTGTAAACATGCAATTTTTTTGTTGCTTTTTTTAGACGCATTTGCTGTTATTAATGGATTAAAATTACTTAAGTATAAATTCACACATTGAGGTACTCCGACTTACAGGAGGATTATACACCGAAGAAGATCCCGAGCGCCATCTGTCGTCATAATCATTGTTAGCATATTAATACAACGATGACATTTAACACTTCGACATTTCACACATCGACAAGTCACATGTTACAAGTTACAAAACATCAATATACAAAAAGACAATTTACCAATAAAGAATTTTGAAATCTACAAGTTTAAACAAATTGACAATTAACAAATGAAGAATGTTGAATTTTGATACAAAGATACAAGTTACAAATTGACAATTTACGAATGAAGCATTATGAAATTGAACAGTTACAACTTACAAGTAACAAACTGACAATTTACCGATTAAGAATGTTGAAACTACAAAGGTGCAAGTTACAAATTGACAATTTACGTATTTAGCATTAAAATTGTGACGGGCGTGTAAAAACGCAATGAAATTGAAAAAAAACCCTCTTAATTAAAGGTCAATAAGTTTTATTAGGATATCGGCCAAGTCTATTTATTTGTATATCTTCTTGACTTCCTAAATAAAGGCAACAGTAGTATACCGATGTTCAAACTCATAAATCCATGGACAAAAAACAAAATCGGGGTAACAAGCTAAAACTGAGGGAAACGCATTAAATATAAGAGGAGAACAACGACACAACACTACAATGTAACACACACAGAAACGGACCAAGCAACAGACAAAATCCCACGAGAATAACAAATATAACATCAAAACAAACTAAAACTGAGGGAAACGCATTAAATATAAGAGGAGAACAACGACACAACACTACAATGTAACACACACAGAAACGGATCAAGCAACAGACAAAATCCCACGAGAATAACAAATATAACATCAATCCAAATACATGAATTTGGGATAGACAAGTACCGTGACCCGTCTTATCGCAATGTGAATTTACACTCAAAAATAAGAGAAAACAAACGACGCAACGTTAAAATGTAACACATACAGAAACGAACTATAATATAGACGTTACGCTCGATGTTCGTACCTCATTGGAAATTCGGTGTAGTTGGCAAGATGCAAGTCCAAAATATATAATTGTGTGATATCATATTCATTGCTATAATACGTTTTTTAAAAGATAACGATTTTTAAAATAAAAACGAAAACGATTTTTAAAATAAAAACGAAAAAAATAATTGTTGAAACTATGTTTTATGCTGCATGCGACGAGCTTCATTTTAAAAAAAACGGCGATATTTAGGTTGTCCCGCGTAACATATTTCATTTATTGTAACCACTAAACTATGATTTTCGTCAAAACTATTTAATATTTTGAAAAACGTTTTTTTTCCATTATTAAACAGAATGCTTCCTTCAGTCTTTTGTGCATTTTTTATGACGTTATGATGACGTCATAGAAAAAAACGCCTTCCACACTACAATGGCAAATTTGTCCCGCGGAAAAAAAATTGGGATTCCAGATTTGAGAATCAAAAAACATTTATCTAAAATGAAAAAAGTTTTAGTATTTGTATTTACTACATCAATGTTAATTTGCTTAATTTTATGAATTTAAAGACAAATATCCTGAAAATTGATATATGGTAATTTATGAGCGAGTTTTCATAGGCTTACAAGTTTGTCGCAACGCCATTTTTTGACGTGAAAACGAACTCAACTCAAATTTACGTCAATTGTTCGCTTATAATGGTAGAATTTTATGATTTTTTTAAATGTTATTTTTCTTAATTTTTCAAAAAACTAAAATACATCAATTTTCGATAAGTAGTTAAAAAGCACCGTCGATTTTGCGGAGTCTTACAAGAATGTCGCACTTGCTTAAAAACAACGTTTCAGTCGAATTTTCGGTTGGAACGTTATGAAATATTCGCGACGTTGTGTTACGGTGCGACATGTTTACGCTGGACAGAAGGATAGACGGATAGATAGACGGACGGACGGGCGGACAGAATGACTTATAGATGGAGGAACGGACGGGTGGAAGGAAGGACAGACGGGCGGACGGACGGACTGATGGAAGAAAGGACAGACGGACGGACGGATGTATACATTAATAAGTCCTGTCAAAATTGTGACGGGCGTGTAAAAACGCAATGAAATTGAAAAAAACCCTCTTAATTAAAGGTCAATAAGTTTTATTAGGATATCGGCCAAGTCTATTTATTTGTATATCTTCTTGACTTCCTAAATAAAGGCAACAGTAGTATACCGATGTTCAAACTCATAAATCCATGGACAAAAAACAAAATCGGGGTAACAAACTAAACTGAGGGAAACGCATTAAATATAAGAGGAGAACAACGACACAACACTACAATGTAACACACACAGAAACGGACCAAGCAACAGACAAAATCCCACGAGAATAACAAATATAACATCAAAACCAAATACATGAATTTGGGATAGACAAGTACCGTGACCCGTCTTATCGCAATGTGAATTTACACTCAAAAATAAGAGAAAACAAACGACGCAACGTTAAAATGTAACACATACAGAAACGAACTATAATATAGACGTTACGCTCGATGTTCGTACCTCATTGGAAATTCGGTGTAGTTGGCAAGATGCAAGTCCAAAATATATAATTGTGTGATATCATATTCATTGCTATAATACGTTTTTTAAAAGATAACGATTTTTAAAATAAAAACGAAAAAAATAATTGTTGAAACTATGTTTTATGCTGCATGCGACGAGCTTCATTTAAAAAAAAACGGCGATATTTAGGTTGTCCCGCGTAACATATTTCATTTATTGTAACCACTAAACTATGATTTTCGTCAAAACTATTTAATATTTTCAAAAACGTTTTTTTTCCATTATTAAACAGAATGCTTCCTTCAGTCTTTTGTGCATTTTTTATGACGTTATGATGACGTCATAGAAAAAAAACGCCTTCCACACTACAATGGCAAATTTGTCCCGCGGAAAAAAATTGGGATTCCAGATTTGAGAATCAAAAAACATTTATCTAAAATGAAAAAAGTTTAGTATTTGTATTTACTACATCAATGTTAATTTGCTTAATTTTATGAATTTAAAGACAAATATCCTGAAAATTGATATATGGTAATTTATGAGCGAGTTTTCATAGGCTTACAAGTTTGTCGCAACGCCATTTTTTGACGTGAAAACGAACTCAACTCAAATTTACGTCAATTGTTCGCTTATCACTGCTCTTATAATGGTAGAATTTTATGATTTTTTTAAATGTTATTTTTCTTAATTTTTCAAAAAACTAAAATACATCAATTTTCGATAAGTAGTTAAAAAGCACCGTCGATTTTGCGGAGTCTTACAAGAATGTCGCACTTGCTTAAAAACAACGTTTCAGTCGAATTTTCGGTTGGAACGTTATGAAATATTCGCGACGTTGTGTTACGGTGCGTCATGTTTACGCTGGACAGAAGGATAGACGGATAGATAGACGGACGGACGGGCGGACAGAATGACTGATAGATGGAGGAACGGACGGGTGGACGGACGGACAGACGGACGGACGGATGTATACATTAATAAGTCCTGTCAAAATTGTGACGGGCGTGTAAAAACGCAATGCAATTGAAAAAAACCCTCTTAATTAAAGGTCAATAAGTTTTATTAGGATATCGGCCAAGTCTATTTATTTGTATATCTTCTTGACTTCCTAAATAAAGGCAACAGTAGTATACCGATGTTCAAACTCATAAATCCATGGACAAAAAACAAAATCGGGGTAACAAACTAAAACTGAGGGAAACGCATTAAATATAAGAGAACAACGACACAACACTACAATGTAACACACACAGAAACGGACCAAGCAACAGACAAAATCCCACGAGAATAACAAATATAACATCAAAACCAAATACATGAATTTGGGATAGACAAGTACCGTGACCCGTCTTATCGCAATGTGAATTTACACTCAAAAATAAGAGAAAACAAACAACGCAACGTTAAAATGTAACACATACAGAAACGAACTATAATATAACAATGGCCATATTCCTGACTTGGTACAGGACGTTTTTAAAGAAAAAAATGGCAGGTTGAACCTGGATTTGTGGCATGCCAAACCTTCCCTTTTATAGCCATGTGAAATATAACATTAAGATGACAACTCAATACTACAGGACTACAATATAAATGAATTGGAGAATACAATTGACAAAAAGTCATTTTTGCTATATGACTTTTATATATATGTTTGAAAATAATAGATAGAAATTGATAAAAAGAACTTCAAATTCGTCATTTAAGGGCAATGCAATAACTCCTTTAAGAACTATGAGAATTTTATAGTAAATGGACAAATGGTAGAGCTCAACATTTTGAAGATAATCACCTGGCCCTTTCGAATTGTCTATGTCTACGGCTGTGTTTAAATAATTGACATCATGCACTTGCATGTCCCCTTTGTTTATTTCTTAGCCATGACGGCCATCCTGGTTGACAAGCGGGGTCACAGTAAACTTTTTAAAACTAGATACCCTAATTATAAAAAATTAAATTAAAAAAAGACATATGATTTTAAATAAGGTTTGTTAAATGCAGCATAGTAATTTTAGATGTGAAAATTTATGTAAAAAATTGTATTGAAAGATAATGAACGACAGTCGACCGCTTTTTGTACTAAGGCAAACTGGGATTAATTTTATATAATTATTTTGACAGCTAAGACGAAATGAGAATAAGCCGTGCCAAGTGATGAAAAAAAAACTTTTCCTGTTGGGTCAAGCGAGCTAAAAACAACAAAGATTTCCAAACAAAATTACACCGTTCTTGAATTTAAAAAAAAATGTGTAACAACTGAAATTTTCAATTATAATGTAATGCGATTATGATTTTTTTTAGTTGACTAAACCGGGTTATGCATTGTGAAATCTATGACCAAACCGGGTGGTAAACATTGACGAAACCGGCCATTTCCATTTTGACATGACCCATTTCTTTCGTTCCATACTCAGAAATACAAGTATAATGACAAGTTTTGCAATCTCCGTGTCAGTATCTATCATCTCGTATCTTTCTTTCCGTACAATGTGAACAATTTAACGAGAAATTAAACAATTTCGAGGCAAGGTTTACTCAATTCGTCATTTTGACGTGCATTTTTACTTATTTCTCCGTTAATATAGAACGGTTGTAGAAAATATTGCATATCACAATAGAAAATAGTTGTATATGTATATATCTTCTTCGATTTTTAAAAAAAATATAAGAAAATAAGGAGAAACCTATCTTTCTTCTGTCTATTAATGCTCCGTCATTGTGCCGGATGTTAGATACCATCGAGTCCGATGATATTTTGCCGGTGTGGTTTAGACACAGTGGTTGTTCTCTATGATATGATCTTTCTAATTTTACAATTTTAATGCCAAATAAAGGTTTTTACTCCATTTCACGGTCAACTGAACATAGAAAATGATAGTGCGGATGGGGTATCCGTGTACTTGTTTTTTGTTTTTAGTGATTGAGAAACGGTAATCAGTTTATCAACTGTTGGAAAGATCTTACGATATGTACGAAATTACTACTTGGCCAATTTGGGATATATTATTCGAAAGCATGACATATGAAACATCTTTTGAAAGTGTTAACTGAATGTTGAAAATTTGAGATAATAACACTATACCTATTTTATCAAATTTAAACTTTATGCCCTTTTTAAGAACAAGAGAAAAGATAAAATAAAAATATATCTATTGTAGCTAGACATTTGGTTCCAAGGCAATAACTTGGAGATGAGCACATGCTTCGGTGCAACAGGACGCTTCTGCTTGACTTCCTCAAACTTTTGCTTAAAGCATTTATTTGTTCCAATCGTTGTTCAGGCAAATGACATATATCATCTCACAACACAGGCACATAAAAATACTTACCTCAGGACCCCCAGAAGGAAAATGATTTATTTTTTTAATTTGGGCGTGTCAAGCATTTCGAGATCGAGTGCTTAAACACAAAAATGTCAGGGTGGTTCACAGGTATTTTTTTCTACCTGGCTACGACAGTAAGACAAAAACATGATAGCCCCTAAGATTAACAAACAAACTAGACATGATACTTCCAGAGAATACTCAATATATTTGATTCGGTAAGGGGGCAACTTTGACCAACCGGGCCCCCAATGTATCCGTTCTAGTTTAAACTCCGGTCTAGGTACCAGAGAAGTGTTTGGGAGAGTGAAAATCACCGTTCTAATGTACTGAAATTTCCAGCGCCCCAAGTCAGAATCGAACCCAGGACCTTCAGCACTGTAGCCATCGGTCTTAACTTAATCACACTTAACCCTCGGACCATCGGACCATTGGACAGTCGGACTATTGTACCCCTTCTTGATTTTGTTACAAAAACTAATTTAAAGACTTGGCCCTTGAAGGGCCACATTTTCTTTCGAAAGGAAACGTTGATAAGAGTAATGACGTTTTTATAGTGTTCGTTTGTATAATATTGAAGAACTCGATTTGCATTTAGGATGTTCAACTCTTTTTAGGCTTATAATTAATGCACGTTTGTTGACTGCTGCAACTAACTGTCTTTCCGGTGCAATACATTGCAATGGAATCTGTGAAATTGCATTTAAACGTGGTTATACCAGTAAGAAAACATGCCCTATGGGACAGAAATTAGATTATACTTCCAAAAATAACTACAGCGATAGTTTATATGCCAGAATCAGATATTTAGTGTGTCTGTCAGTAAACGCATTATATGATCTCGTGAGGGTTAAAAATGTGTAGAAAGCAGTGCCAATACAAAAGATAGTATCAGACATATATTTTTAGCTATAATAATTATTGCATTACGCAAGTTATATGCGGAACTAATAAATAACTATGAATTCATTAGTTCTGATTTTCACAAGTGTATTTATAATAATATGACGAACTTTCACCGTGTGTGTGTGTGTAATAAAGGCTGATCATACAGCTACAGTACTTTGTGCTAAATAACCTGTATTCAATGTAAAATCATAATTCAATCAGTGATTGACGTACTTCAAGATATGATTATGTCTCGATATACAAAAGAAATATAGTGCGATCTCATTCTGGATACATTGAACTTGTTATGCATTGTTGTAATTATACTAGAGGAATTTGTTTTTACGCATAAACATCTTTCCAGTGGATTAATAATATGTTTTGAAATAATCAGACAGGCGTACATTTCTGTGTGCTCTTCGAATCATCTTCTTAAACTATAAATAAAAACATGTAATTAAGAACTCACTTTATCTTTGCAGATAATTTGAATTACATGCCAACTGTGTGAAGCTAAAATATTGGAGAAAAAGTACACAGAGTTATTATAAAACATACATTTATGTAAATGCCACGGATAATTGTAATGATTTTTGTCTGAAGAAAACTGACCGGCTTTTGGTCTTTTCGTCGTTGTTTTTTAATGTTGTGAAGTTAGATGAAAGCACGTCCTCACGTTTATAACTGACGGTATACAACATTTAAATGGTTTAATTACACTGTTATCTATGGATTTAGTCTTTCCATATTTTTCCATATATGTTTGTGTCGACAACAGAAGCATGTGAATTTCGCATGAAACTATTTATCAAAACAGCTGACATGAATTTATATTCCATAAATGGGTATTATTTTATTGCGAGATGTTCTTTAATCAAACGTATTTAAATGTTTTCAATTCTACCACATACTTTGGAGAAGATGTGATTCGCAACATTTCAACAACTAAATCTACATCCGAATTTTTATCATGGCCACCCCAAAACCGGAATATAGTACATGGCATTATTTTGTTAACAATTAGTGTTGTTGGATGTACGTTTAATTCATTTATGATCATTTCTATTGCTCCCAATCAGCGCTTACGTTCTGTACGTAATATATTGTTGCTGCATCTTGCTGGAGTTGGATTATTAATGTCAATGTTCCCAACATTATTTATAGGAGTTATTAGTTTATATGGATATTGGATCGGAGGAGAGGTCACATGTAAAATGTTGGGATTTTTTATAACAACTTTCACTTCCGTTAGTATCTGGACAATTGCTGCGTTAAGCTGGGATAAATATCAAACGATAGCTTCCCCACTTCATCATTCACTATCAGCTACTATACGTAAAATGACGTTTTTGTTTTCCCTTTTCTGGATTTTTGCTATACTATTGTCTGTCCCTCCCGTGTTTTTTAACAATAGACATATCAATCATCATAGTATCGACTCCTGTTACGGCGACTACTTCAAGTCTATTGGAAGTTGGTACGTTACGACAGTATTCTGTGGAATATACTTTCTGCCCTTTTTAGTTTTGTTATATTCTTATACACACATATTTATAATAGCTAGAACACAAAGCAGCCGCATAGCAGCAACTATGATTAGAATGACGTGTGTCGTTCAAGCACCTATTGCATTTGCGGGTCAGTCAAATAATGGTATTTCACCGAGTATAAAAGGGACAAAGGCAATGATGACGATACTTCAGTTAGTGGGAACATTTACATTTACTTACTTTCCGTATGCTATTGTTATAGTAATTCGTTCGTATTGCACTTACACTTGTATAAATTCTGTGTTATCTTTGGTTGTGATTACATTAAATCAAGCAGCTCCAGTGACGAACGGGGCTGTTTACGGTCTTAGAAATAAGATTTTACGTAATTCATTTTCTCGGTACATACGACGAGAATTTCGCCATATGTGCTATAAAGACAAACGGAGGGGCAGTATAAGATCTCGAACATCATCATTTCGGATGTCTTTTAGAAAGACTATTCAAAATGGTAGCCATGAATCTTTCCGCCGTACTCAATCTTTGAAGGTTACACACCTAAGTCCAAGCAGACCATCAATGCTGAATCTAGTTCAAAAACAATCCTTGCGTAAAACTCAATCATTTTCATTTGCTAATGGTCACACGTTATCCTGTCATGAGGAGAACATTTTAAATGTACCCGAAGAGAATTTCGAAGAATCAGACTCAATTGACCATATAATATCGATACCAGAAACAAAAGAACCAAATAGACACGCCGATACGATACTAGATAAAGAAGGAGAAGCAAATAAATTTGGATAATCACTGGTCTTACTTAGAGATGTTCTTAAATCAGTATGTGTTCGACAGAGAAATGTATATGCAGTTCATGTACTGTTATGTGGTAAGGAGTTCTGTTCATTCCAAATGTTCATATCGATAAGAAATTAAAAGAGTATATGAACATTTGTTTTGTGTTGTATTTAGTCAGTATGACTGATCTGTGTGTATTCCTATCATTTCTTCTAGCAACAGTATGAGGTATTTCAAATATCATGTTTTTGTTTAATTTAGAAACATTTATCTCAAAGGAATGAGCGTTTATACAAAACAGCCCTGTTCAACATGCATTGTTTCCTTGTGCTATGTAATCTGTTTGTCTGCAAATTCTTTGGATCTTCAGCAAACTCAAATGGCTGATGGAATTTTTCATTTTCAAATAACTGTTTGTTTCTAGAAGAAGTATCAAATTCTTATAATTACATCATAAATCGTTGGACTGCTAAAAAACAGAAAGGTTGGTTAGGTTTTATGGATGTTTTTGCATTTAACTTATAGAGTTCGGTATTTTTGTTACGACTTTTTACAAATCAATCGATATTCGTCAGTTTCTTGTCAAGAGAGTCATGTGTCGTTTTATTGGCACATACATCATCACTTTAAAAACACAAAGTGGCCGTTATCTTCCAATGTGGAGTGTGTATAGGCCAATTAATAAAAAAAGACGATGTCCATTTACAGTAAGATATTAGTCTTTTCAATGTGCAAGTATTGTGCTCACTAGGTCCGTCGATTTCTGCTCGTTAACCTTAACGGAAATCTGCTCTTAAACTATACTTTGATACAAGATATCTTAGGGATATTTAATTTCAAATGTGTCCTTATGACATA
This sequence comes from Mytilus edulis, assembly GCF_963676685.1. NCBI lineage: Eukaryota > Metazoa > Mollusca > Bivalvia > Mytilida > Mytilidae > Mytilus > Mytilus edulis. The sequence goes on along the minus strand of NC_092349.1, from coordinate 40,281,097 downwards.
GCCGACATGGCTAGAAATAGAATATCGAGTTGAAATTTGGGTTTGTCTATTATTTAGAAAACCGTTATATGGAGAATGTCTGACAGCAGAAAAGTTCCGAATATGTTGATGCTGTCCATTTTGGCCAAAAAAAATGACCTACGACTCCCAATATTTCCACCTTACAATGTAGTACCTGAACAAAAAATATAGATTTAGGCCAGGAAAGAAGCATGAACAGCAAAAATTATTACCAAAAAAAAATCAAAACTTAACCAAAATTGTCAGTCGACTGCTTTTAAAGTTATTGTTATCAAATGACAAAGTTTTTTTACCACCGATGAGCATCTTGCACGGTCAGTAGCAGTGTGATAAGAATTAATAATATTATAAATTCTTTATTTAAAGAGGATAACTCAATTAGAACTAGTCTAATTTTCATTGATGCCCTCAAACAAAATACATGTATACAGTTTAAAACATTCGTACATTCATATATTAAAATGCAATATATATTAGTAAAATTGAGAATGGAAATGGGGAATGTGTCAAAGAGACAACAACCCGACCAAATAAAAAACAACAGCAGAGGGTCACCAACAGGTCTTCAATTTAGCGAGAAATTCCCGCACCCGGAGGCGTCCCTCAGCTAGCCCCTAAACAAATATATACTAGTAGTATAATTATATACAATTCAATCATTCAAACATACAAATGACAATAATTGTTTAAGTTTCGATTAAATTTTCGTATGCTTACAACAAAAGAAATAAAACAAATTATTCGACTTGCATAAAATTTTCAAGAACAATGTTTCTTGAATAATTCCACATTACGATTTTGAGTGATAAATTATTGTATACCTTGGTTGCAGAATATTGTAAAGAATTTTTATAAAAACTTATATTTGGCTTGGAATAATTAGATCATTTATATAATATCAGATCATAAGTTGTGGTGTTGCACATCATTAATATTTAGCATTGATAAGCAATCAGGCATGTCAGGTGTTATACATTAGAATTTTATACATTAGAATTGGTTGTTGGTATTTTATTCTTTTTGTAAAAGATAGCTGTTTTAAAGATAAAACATAAAACTAGATGGAACAGAAATGTCGCATTCAAGTATAATTCTTGCTATTCTTTTTTTGAAGTTTTATGAATTTTTCTGAATCTTTTTGTAATAAATTTCCCAAAACTGAACTGCAATAGTCTTTATATGGTAGAAAATATGCATTATGAAACAGTTGTCTTGTGTGTATAGCCAAATATACTTTAATTTTATACAAAAGTGATATTTGCGATGAGATAGTGTTGTATACTCTGTAACTACTGTTCTCGTCTTTTGTTTGTCATATATTGTATATAATTATGTTCGTTTGCCATAGCATGTATATGCTTCTTGTAAATAAAATATTCATTCAATAATCAAGTCGTTTGAGACCAATTATTCATATGCTGACCTGAGATTGTTGATCGCAAGCTTATTAAGTTTTAGCCGAAGTTAACTAGATTGTGACTTTGAGTGAGGATATTTTATCAACCTACTGAACTAATTTTTTGCCTACTATACTTACTTTAAAATCACTGGTCTGAGTTTTAGCCTCATTTATACTATACTTTGGCCGACTCCGTGGATGGGGCCCAAGTATAGTATATGTTTAAGTAATTCCGGTAAATTCTATCCCTGATGTCTAAAATACTCATACGTTGAGTCCTCGGTGTGGAGGGGGGGGGGGGGGGGGTAACAATAAATACTAACAGTTCGAAAAGTATAATAACTCTAACCCTAAAACTAACCCTTACCCCTCAGGGCAGCAAGTCGACAGGTCGATAAGTCAGCAGGTCGACAGGTCGATAAGTCAGCAGGTCGACAGATCAGCATATGAATATTTGGTCTTTTAAAACGATTAGATTATTCAGTGAGTCAGAAGGTCTACATGTTACGGAAGCCGATAAGGGCCATTCAAAAAAATAAATTTATGTCGTAATTTGGACATATCATTTCGTTATAACGATATCGCTATGTCGTAATTTGGACATAACTTGTCGTAATAACGACATGTTATGTGGAAATAACGACATCGCTATATCATTATAACAACCTTAGTCTTGTACTTTGTGAGCATTGAACCAATATGGGAAACAACATTTTCATCTATATTTATCAGAATTGAATCAAACTTGATATACATGTGCACTATAAGGTCCTATTCAAGTGTTGTAACTTAAAGTCACAAATTGGTTAAAACACATGACTGCCAAGAGACTTTAAAAATGTTCAAACTATTCTTCTCAAGAACACTAAAATGACTGAGTTTAAACTTAGTATAAATATATATTGTGTACCTAGTATCCGATGTCTTTAATAAGAGCTGTTGCGTTTAACATGATCCGAAGTTAAATATGGCCGCCAGTGAGGACAAAGTTTGTATCAAAACCCTATTGTGAACATATTCATTTTCTTTTTGAGAATGATAAACACTGAATTCAATCAAGCTTGATTGATATTAAAGTTCTTCTTCCGTTAACACCCATATATCACAACCACTGATAATAATCATATTATTAAATAAATAACAAAAAAGAGTAAAGTGCAATACCACACGACAGAGCCGAGGGCTGGTTTAATAACAACCATTATATATTTTTATTGTATACAAATTTCGAATCAGAACGAAAAGTCATCATATATATATATATATATATATATATATATAATGTCTAAAAATAGCAACAATCAACATTCAATCTAATTAAGCGTGGATCAGTTTGTGAAAATAAACTGATACAGTTACTGAATTAAAATTATATAAATGTCTAAGAATATAACTAAAACACACTAATTGATACATTAAAAAGTTCTATTAGATGTTAAATAGAAATACGCAATATTTCGCTAAACAAATTAGCTTCATCAGGCGTGTGCATCTCTCAAGGTGAAATCGGATGCATGACAGAAAAATATTTTTGTAGCTTAATCTATACAAGATTTGAGGGATGGGTGTAACATATTAATTCGGTCATAAAATATGTTTGTAGCTACAACTACATGAAGTTGGAATAAAAGTTTAACACATTTATAGATGTTCGATTAATTGTATGAATTTTTATAAATTAATTTGTATGATTTCAAGATAACTATGGTTTTGATTTGCTTTGAAATCTTTTTTCGTCTCTCTCATTGAGTCCATCAGGTTCAAGAGTTCGTAACTGGTGCATCCAAAATCTCTCTCTTTTTTGTCTTCCTTGTGTATCCCAATTTTGATTTTTCTCAATGATTTGAAATGTGATGTTTTCAAAATCATGTCCTGCTCTTAAAAGGTGTCTTGTAATTGGGCAGTTCCTTTCTTTTGTATAAAATGACCGATGGTTATTTAGTCGGATGTTAAATGGGGTTTCTGTTTCACCAACATATTGTAATTTGCAAGTTCCACACGTTAGAACATAAATGCAATTTTGCGTTTTGCAATTTGATGTTATAAATATGTTGTAATTTTTCTTTGTGACTGTGCTGATGAACTGGGTTTCTATATTGGCGACTTTGCAGCACTTACAATTGCCCCTTCCGCATTGTTTATAACCTCCGATTGTTGATATCTCCCGTTTAGATACTTTGGATGATACTAGAATATCTTTGAGGTTTTTTGGTCTGCGGTAAGCCATAACGGGAGGTGATGGAAAAATCTCGCTTAAGGAAGGATCATTTTCAATAAGACGCCAGTGTTTGTGGACAATTGATGAAATATTTGTCAGATGAGGATGAAAGCTAACAACAAACGGGATTTTATTTGTCTGGGCCGTCTTTTCTTTGTATTCAAGTAGGTTTGTTCGTTCTTTTTCGTTTGCTTTTCCGAAAGCTTCTGAAATACTTTTGTTCTTATAACCTCTTGATTTGAGTTGCTGTCTGAGTTGCCCTAAACGATGGTTTAACTTTGATTCCGATGAACAAATCCGTTTTAACCTGATGGCTTGGCTGTACGGAATGCTCCGGGAGCAGTGTTTCCTTCCTTAAGCGAGATTTTTCCATCACCTCCCGTTATGGCTTACCGCAGACCAAAAAACCTCAAAGATATTCTAGTATCATCCAAAGTATCTAAACGGGAGATATCAACAATCGGAGGTTATAAACAATGCGGAAGGGGCAATTGTAAGTGCTGCAAAGTCGCCAATATAGAAACCCAGTTCATCAGCACAGTCACAAAGAAAAATTACAACATATTTATAACATCAAATTGCAAAACGCAAAATTGCATTTATGTTCTAACGTGTGGAACTTGCAAATTACAATATGTTGGTGAAACAGAAACCCCATTTAACATCCGACTAAATAACCATCGGTCATTTTATACAAAAGAAAGGAACTGCCCAATTACAAGACACCTTTTAAGAGCAGGACATGATTTTGAAAACATCACATTTCAAATCATTGAGAAAAATCAAAATTGGGATACACAAGGAAGACAAAAAAGAGAGAGATTTTGGATGCACCAGTTACGAACTCTTGAACCTGATGGACTCAATGAGAGAGACGAAAAAAGATTTCAAAGCAAATCAAAACCATAGTTATCTTGAAATCATACAAATTAATTTATAAAAATTCATACAATTAATCGAACATCTATAAATGTGTTAAACTTTTATTCCAACTTCATGTAGTTGTAGCTACAAACATATTTTATGACCGAATTAATATGTTACACCCATCCCTCAAATCTTGTATAGATTAAGCTACAAAAATATTTTTCTGTCATGCATCCGATTTCACCTTGAGAGATGCACACGCCTGATGAAGCTAATTTGTTTAGCGAAATATTGCGTATTTCTATTTAACATCTAATAGAACTTTTTAATGTATCAATTAGTGTGTTTTAGTTATATTCTTAGACATTTATATATATATATATATATATATATATATATATATATATACAACTCGTCTAAACATCAACCCAACAATGTTAGATCTGTAAATTTGCTTTCGCAAATTTTTTGTTCTTCCCTCGCCGGGATCGAACCCATGCTACTGAGATATCGTGACACCAAATCGCCTGCACTGTAGCCGTCCCGCTAAATATATATATATATATATATATTATAAATACTAGTATTTCAATACACACAATCATAGTAAATCAATCAATCTCTTAATGCATGATACAAAATATCAAATAGCATGGATGTAAAAATTAACGTGACCTATCGAGTAGACCCTGTCGTGCCGAATGATTTAACTGCCAAATCACACAAACAACTTAACCTAAACGCCATCTATGGGCAGACAATTCAGAAGAAAATAATTTCATTCTAATTCATAAAATCAACCGACTGAAATTATATTTATTTACTCTATATGTCTGCACATGATAGAACTTTATTTTATAATCAATTCGAATAGAGCCCATATAAATGGTGAACAATTCAGGCTCCTTGGAGCCTCTATAATATTTGGCATGTATGTAGCAAAAATATGTGTTTAGTACTCGAAGGGTTATGTGTGCTTTTGCAATTGCTTGTCGTCCTTCATAGACCGTAGTTACCGTTTACTTTTATTTCTATTTAAATATTACTATTGCCTTTACTAGGTATCAGTCTCCACATTGTTGGTTGCTGGTAATAATCGACAGACGCCAAGTGATGACAATACATGTAGCTATCAAAAAAAATATTTTCATTGAGAGGACACAACTCAGATTATGGTCAAACCGATAATTCTGAAATTTTCGGCAAAGGTCGATTTTGTCATGATGAACCCTCGACAGATTTGGGATAAATGTAACGGTTTTCGAGATATTATCAAAAAATCAATGTATGCCCATTATATTCTACTTATCAAGTAAGTAACAGCGGCTGTGCTTTTAAGGAGTAAAACATCGACGCACGCCTTTTGTAAAGGAAACATTCAATACGAAAAAATCAAACTTATTTTGAAAGAATTTTGCACAGTAGTTTCGAAAGAGATTTAAAAAAACACTTACGACAGACGACGACGGACAACAAGCGATAGTCTTTATTGGGGAAAGCTTAAAATTCATCTTATTCAGAACCTGCAATGGAAATTGAGGACTTCATATTTTACACAAATCTGTACATGCCAAACATAATTAGAGGCTCCAAGGAGCTTGAATTGCTCTCCTATTCAAATGGGTCTCATTAGAATTGATTATAAAATAAATTTCTAGTATGTGAAAGTCTCGATGTGCAAGTAAATGACTTTAATTAAGCTTGATTGCATATAGTGTTCATTATTCTGTCTAAAAAAAGATGAATTTGTTTACGCTACAAACTTTGCTTTTACTGACGACCATTTTGAATTTCTTATCGCTGCAAACAGCGAAAAGTTAAACTCTAAGGTTGTCGTTATTATCACATAGCGGTCAGGAGTCTGTAATTCAGTGACTGTCGCTTGTTGCTGTAAATACATATTTGTTTTTCGGTCTTTGTTTGTACATCATTAACACCGTTTTTTCTCGTTTGAATTAGATTGTTAAACATCTGTCATTTCGGGGACTCTCCCTCTGGTATCTTTCGACCCTCTTTTATAGCTGACTAAGCGGGGGCTTTTCTCATTATTGAAGATATTATGATGACCTATAGCTGTTAGGTTCTGTTTCATTTAGTCTCTCAGACTTGACAATAATAATACATATTCTTTTATATATATATTGTATTCGACCATCTGGATACCTGATATCAGATTAGGGCTGAACAACAGACAATAAATCAAATGAAACTATAGTTATTCACAAATGTACAATAATAGCATGTAAAAAATGTATTTCAAGTCGGAAATAACTAGAGTGAGAAGAAAACTTTCTTAAATGAAGTTCAAAATTAAACGGTTTCAAATAGAAAATGAAAATCAAGTGTTCCCAGATTTGTCTTAAAAAGTAAATTTACTTCGTGTTTTTAAAGTAGTTAAATTTGCACCTAAAAGTGTGGTGACTGATTGAGGCGAACTGCACCGAAGTGATGGTTATCTCTAGCCTCATGTGGAATGATACTTTTTGGAGAGTAGTTGGAGGCCTGTGGAAGGCCGACTCCGACGACTCCGACTGACTAACAATGATATTCCTTAAACTGTCATTACTCACGATAACGAATATTCTTTAAACATTATAAATCAAAGTTAAATACTAAAACAGTAAAATTAAAAATCCTTACTTTAATTTTACTATGTTTAAATCAAATTAAACTGAAAATAAACATCTAAATACTAAATATAAATCTGTCCAAATTAAAGGGAATTAACCAGTCACATCTATTACAATATATAGCGATGTCGTTATTACGACAATAGCGATGTCGTTATTACGACATAGTGATGTCGTAACTACGACATGTTATGTCGAAATTACGACAAAGCGATGTCGTGATAACGACATGTTATGTCGAAATTACGACATAGCGATGTCGTAATGACGACATGTTATGTCGAAATTACGACATAGTGATGTCGTTATTACGACATGCTAGCATTATTTTCTTGAATGGCCCTTATCGGCTTCCGTAACATGTCGACATTTGATTAAAATTTTCCTTAACATTTTTTTTATTTGGGCATTATTTGTTCTTTAAGAATCAGTTATCACTATTTGCTTCCACTGAACTGCACTTGCGCTGTGCGGTGGTCGAAGTTCTTATCTTAGCTCGTAGAAAAGGTCACGCGTACGGGAAATAATTTGATAACAGAACATGTTTGGAGATTTTGATAACATAAAGGAAGAAATATCACGTACAGTTGTTTTTATATATTTTACATAATTTTCCCCCAATTTATGTTGAACAAAAGTAGGCGAGACACTGGGTTCCTCGGAACCCTTGCAAATTTGTTTATTTGATGTTTCATATGACTTTGAACTTGCAATGTGGTCATATTTTGTTGTTGTTGCTCCGCAATGAAGGCCTCACTGTGACTTTAAGATAATGATCAACAAGAAAGCGCTGTTAATTTGCTTTGTGTTTTGTTTTCTTGCTGTGTAGTCATTTGTAGAGACATTGTCTTTGACCATTGACCCATATTAAAGTCAAGCCGTGTCCAATTCGTGTCTTGTACATAGACATTGTTTACAGCAAACTTAATCAAATTAAGTATACAGTTGCAACTTGGCCTAGGGTGTGTCATATACCAAAATCCGATAAATCGGACCTTGATTTTTACCTTTGACCTCTATGATAGTTCAACAATGTGTGATTTGTGGCCTGCTCGTAACTTTTGTACGATAGACCTTTAAAAGGTTGTCCAAACTTGGTATGCTGCTATCATGGGGTGGTGTGCGTCATAAATTAAAGTCCTTCTTTGACCTGTGTCCCTTATAACAGTAAACTGCGACAGTGTCTGATTTGAACAGGGTGCATTGCTGTGTATCGTAGCACTTTGATTAAATCTTTGAATGCAGAAGCATCTTTTTATTGGAATATGATAAATACTGGAATTAGGTCTCTCTAAAATTGACCCTTGATCCTTATACTGAAAGCCCTATTTCTAAAAATGTAATGTATCTATACTGAATTCCACAGCAGCAACTAAAACGCATGCAGGGGTTTTACTCTTACTATGCGGACAGTTAAACAAAATACAATTTTAAGAATACGTCTGCTGTATTTTTGTGTATGTATTTGCGTTCTTCTCGATGTGTTCGTATTCATTGTTTTCATCTGGATAATATCCGTTTGCATTCGCCAGATAACACAGTTTCTAAAGTTTTAATCTGTGTTGCATAGCAATCGATTATTTTGGTAATTTGTCTCTTGCACACATGTATACAGGTATTTGGCATGTTGCATAGAGGAACACAGCCAGTCGAAAAATAAAAACTGGTATTCATGTCCGCTGCCTGGAATATATTCGTATAGTAACATTTTAAACCAATTTAACACAAACCTCTTATATCATGCCGTTATCGTCATTTGTTGTTATAGAGAGGATGTGATGACATAAATAGGGACATTTTTTTCAATTAATTTTAATTGTTACGGCTGAGCAGAATATTTTCATGTGAATTTATGATGAAAAGCGTCCTTGCTAAAAGGGGCCAAAATTGTAAAAGTTTTCAGTGTTTGCAGGGGAGGTAATATTTTACGACCAGATTTCTCACTGGGAGTAGAATAATGACGTAAATTTTAACGAAGATGTAAAAAAAATGAAAGATTTGTCTGCTTGTAAATGAATGCCACACAGAGTCAACCAATAAAAGTCATTATTTTTCAATATGTTATCAGTTTTAGGATTTTAGATGCGAAAACATAGTTTAATTGAACTCTATTTAAGTCCATATTTCTCTATGTGTTTGATAATATTTGAATATATTTACAATTTAACACGGGCATATAAAATATGCATGCTGTATAAAACTTCATCTTTCGTTTTCGCCAATGAATAATTCAAAGGATGTAGCAAGTAATCCTCGATAATGTCAATTATAGCCAAACAGTGATTCTCAGGATCAGTTAATGTATATGGTTATTTTGGGTTATTATATAGGCTCAAACTATTATGAATATACATGATTAATTAATGTCAAATGTACAAACTTGCTTCATTCTAATTACAATTCAGACAAACAGAAGTTTTCGGTTTGTTAGCTGTTATTCTTCCTAGGTAATTGACTTAGTAGCAGCTATATTATATTAATCCTGTCCTTAACAAAAATGTTATTTTTAGTATAAATATCAAAGATGATCCGTTGGAACAAATTAATTACTTTCCGCTAGGATTGATGTGAAGTAAGCAACCGGTTTGTTATTCGATATAACAGACCCAGCTGCTATCAGACGGCTCGTTATTCAAATTTCTTAGTTGAAATAATAAAAAATAAATGAATATTCGATAGTAATGTTTACAAATCTGCAAGAACCAAGTATGCTCTAATGAACTCAGGTCTACATGGAACCATGGACTCCTATATGGCTTGGAAGTCCTCACTCTTACCAAAGCTCAAATGGAACTATTGGAAAAGTTTCACAATAAAACTCTCAGATCCAAACTATCATTCTCTAAAAGGACGGCTATTCCTGCCATTTATTTACTACTGGATGACCTACCTGTAGAAGGAGAAATCCACAGAAGAAACTGACTCTCTTACATGCAATTCTGTCATTTGACAACTCTAAATTAAAGTAAATTCTTAAAAGACAAATATCCGTCAATTCCAAAAAACCTAAAAGCTTCCTTATATTACTGCTACAACAATACAACCTGCCAAACATTATTGACCCCAATAGAAAACTGCCTTCAAAAGAAGTTTTATGGAAAAAAAAACCTGAGATCCACAATCAAAGATACTGGACCTCTGAACTACAAGAAACGGGATATACAAAATCCTCATTATGATTCCTAAACACAACCATCTTAGAGATAGAAATTGTTCATCCAGTCTGGGATTTCGCATCACAAAGCTTATTAGTCGTACGGAAAACCATGATCAAAGCTCATATGCTCACTGGTACATACTTGGTACAGGCCGACAAATACAAATTTAGCCAATACAAGATAAATGCAACATGTCTGCTGGGTCATAGGTAGGACGAAGATTTAACGCACGTCTTAAAATTTTTCCAGCTTTAGGGGAAACTCATATGAAGTATGTCCTTCCTCTCAAATGCCTTGTCACAAGTATCATAGGCTGAAAAGGATAGGAACAACCCTTTAACATCAACCAACACATTGTAGCACTTTTGCTTGATTTTTCAGTTTTCGGCAATCTGAAAAAGACTAGAGACCTTGTTAAAGGGTTGTTTCTATCCTGGACAAAATGTTGAGACGTGCGTCAAATCTTCGTCCTCCCTATGGCACATGTGATTTAAACCGTTGGTTCCATGTAGACCTGAGTTAATTAGAGCATACTTGGTTCTTCTTGCAGATTTGATGCGTTCCTCTAAGTTGAAATCACATTCCTTTCTAGCTGTTAGTTTTATACCCAGATGTACAGTTTCTTCCGAAGCAGAAATTACCTTTCCTGACATGTTCCAGGAGTATGGCTCGGGATTTTTTAATGCTTTATAGTGGATAACTTTGGATTTAGTTGGATGAATAGTATACTGATGTTGATTTGCATATCTTTGTAGAATATTAAGCATCACCTGAAGTTCTTCTGGATTTGAGCTCAGTAGTGCTACATCATCAGCACACGATGGTGCACCACAGTATATTGTGCCTAATATAAAGCCTAGGGAGTTTTCTTCCAGTTCTTTGAGAAGATGTTCAACAAATATTTTATATAGATGGGTTGATAGAATACCCCCTGTTTAACTCCTTGTTGGATGTTAAAGCTGTCACTTAATTCTACCTCCCATTTGACTTTGGAGGTAAGTCCGCTGTAGAAGTAGCCATACATCTGGGTGTGTTCCACGATCAAAAAGCTTGTCAAGATGGTATGTTGAACGACATAAAAAAAGCTGATTGAACGTCGACAGTAGCAAGATATAAACTGTTGTACCAGTGCTGACAAAAATTTTCAATAAAATCTTTCAGGAAATTTAAAGAAAAGTCCCAGTTAAATTCAAATCAGGAATCTTGACACCAGTCTTTAAGAAGGAGAAAAATCCATCTCTGTTTAATAGTTACCGTGGCATCACCGTGACTCCAGTACTTTCTAAACTACACGAATTCTGCATTATTGGCAAACTCTTTATCAACTCTGGCACTGGCTTACAATTTGGATTTACTGCAGGTCTTTGTCCACTCTTCGCAAGTCTCGTAATCTCAGAGTGTAAATATCAAATAAGCATTATCCTTATAACTTATTTTTATCTTTGTATGAGATATCCATTAGGGTCGATAGGTACCGTGTCCGAAGGTAGTCAAGGTCGTTAAATATTCTGAATAGAAAAAAGTGAATATTTTTCTGACATTGACCTTATACATGTTGCGTGTGTGCGTGTGTATGTATCTTGTTTTTGTTTCGCCGGTATTTTTTTTTACACTGGAGCACCATTACAGATTTTGAAGAAAGAAAAAAACCATGAAATCGACATTGCACGAAATATTCATATGTTATTATGTAAAGACAAGAAGTGTTCTAGTTGTATTCAATAGGATCGCAGCGGTTCCTGTCGTACGTGATAGCCAGTAAAACAAATGAGAAGGTAGGAATGTGAATTTTCAATGACGTTTATATTATTATATAAAAGACATACGTGTATCTTAAAACGAAGAAAGATTATCAAAAATCGACGAGAGACCGAGAAAAAAAATTGCCTACAATGCCGTAACAGCGACATTACACAGCTGTTTGCCGTGACCAGTATTCGAACCTGGGTTGTCGCGGCCACAACGCAAAAACTAACCACTATACGATCACGGCTATGACTTGCAGACAGATTGTATGTGGCAAAAATTGGGTATTTACAATTAAGACTGATTGTCGGTATCTTTTTGGTAAAATCACTTTTCATACAAAATTTTAACGCGATGTATGGAACGAGTTCAATCGGGCTATTCAAAAGGGGTTCTGCTCCATCTTATACATATTTTCAACCGTCTGACTGCTCTTTTGTTTTTGTTGGCATGGTAAAAGGGTTTAACTTTTTTATTTATCTTTGTATGAGATAGAAAAAGATGGCGTTGAAGTGAACAGTCGTGTATTTTTTAGAAGGAAAAAGTCCAATTTCATTATGTTCTAATTCGCCAAGCTTAACCGAACATAAATTATTTAGTCAATAAAACTCAACACATGGTATACTATAGGAATGAGCTCTCCTTGTGAGTAGCACACTTTAATACTTTGTATTTTCTTCAAACATCAAAACCATTTCATATATTCATATTTCAATATTTATTCAAACGTCCATCTGCATCTAATAACTCATCCAAGAAAATCACACAAGTTTCCTCAATACAACAAAAGTGCGTATCGGGACTCCATCCCACTAAAAATCAAAATCAACAACAATTTACAAAACACAATAAATACATTATTATTACAATTTATCTTGTCACATCATTAAACTGTCTAACTCAAATCTATCAAATGGGTGGGGTGGGTGGAGGATATGTGTATAACGAAACGGAAGGTATGCTACTCGGTAAAGGCAGAACGTCGAATAACTGGTTATAAAAATATCTTATATTTATAATAAGATTCTGCACGAGAATCACGATCCTACCCTCGTACAAACGGGTAGGATACCTGTGTTATATAGCCATTCTTCCCCCATGCCAGTTTTTCCCCCGGGGGAAAGACTGGCATGAGCCAATGTTTCCCCCGGGGAGATTTTGGATCATTGTCATTCTTCCCCTGCGGAAAGTTGACAATACGTATACATATAGTAACTTTTCCCCCATGCCAATCTTTCCCCCCATGATATAGATTTCAATATATGTATATGCATGTCTGGAAATTAAACCGAACAGTGTTAGAATTATATTTAGTTGTATACAAATTTGTTGTTCATTCAAATTTACACAAGTCTGTCTACGATTTTATCAGTCTGTCAATCTGTCTGTCTATATGTCCACAAGTCTGTCTACATATTCATCAGTCTGTTTACATGTTTACCATTCTGTCTTTGTCCCCTAGTCCGACTAGACTACATTTTTACTAGCTTTGAAATACCTTTTAGTGTAAAAAGCGAATACTTTTTACTTTCATTTCGGTGCTTTGTGTCTATTGTTTTATGTAAGTGATTATGATGCACCGTACTAACATTTTAGTGAAGTCAATTGCCGATGATATTTTTTACAGTTTTTCTTGCGGTTGGAGGAGGGTTGAGTTTAAGGCCGCCACATTATTTATGTGTTCTTCCAAAGCCAGTAACATGTGACGGTGGTTGTTGTCGTTTCATGTCGGTCATGTTTTTTTCGTAAATTATTTTCTTATAAATAAGTCCGTTAGTTTTGTTTCAATTTTTTCACAATTTTATGGTCGGGGCATTTTAGCCGACTATGATTTATGATGGTTTCTCATTGTGAAATGCCGTACGGTACCAGCGGCCTTTAATTACTTACTACCACGTCGAATGTGTATCATGAGTGCTGGAAAGTGTTCGACCCTATGCATCTGTAGGGCAGGTTGGATTTTTTTTGTAGATCTTGTACAGCTCAAACTATACTGTGGTTAGTCCTTGTTCTTCTACGTCTCCGTGCTGGCTAGAGATGGTGTTCATATCTTCTCTGGGTTGGATTAAGTTTCATCCGTATCGGACTTCTTCTCCTGAATTAAAGCTTTAAGTCGACGAGTATGCATCTCTATCCGTGCTTTTGGTGAGTTCTATTACTTAGTAATTATACTTTGCATGACTTATCATGTGAAGTCATTTCACCATATTACTTTGGAGACATCATAGACGTCTGTCCTGGGAAAAATCTACTACTTGACCAGAAGTGGTTAAAGTAATTGTATTCATCTAGTTAATGATACCAAGGGTTCACGAAAGAGAATGGATGTGATCATCACATCAGATTGTGTTTCTTGTGTATAAATATAACATATATATCTCCATAAATACCTATCAAATGTATAGTCGTACGATGAAGCTTTGGTAACTATAAACTGATACTAGTAGAAGAAAAGTGACTATTCTTTTTTTTTCATAAAAAGTTCCTACCGTGACGTCGCCGACGTTATATTACAAGGCGGAAAATTTAGCTTCTCACGCTAACTGTGGGGGAAAAATTGGCCTGATCCTGGTTTTCCCCCCATAACGCTGAGGGGGAAAAGTAGGATCATGCCAATTTTTCCGGGGGGAAATATTGGATCGATCCAGTCTTTCCCCCCGGAAAATTTGGCATGGGGGAAGAATGGCTATAGGACACCTGCATTGCGACATACAATAGCCAATCAAATCATACAATAACATTAAACCAGGTTTGCAACCATGTGCTCATCTACACGTGTTGAACATAAACAAACACAGACATGTGCTTCCGATACTATTAATAAATATATTAATGTTATAGTGAGTTTTAAATGTTAAAAAACGGTAAAATGGATATTGGTTAATTATCAAAACATTAATGATAAAAAAAAAATCTGAAATTATTGAATTTTGAGGTGAATTAAAGACATCCTGAGAATATAAACATCTACGAGTGATTTGTGTTAACTATTACAACTGACCATTACCTGTCGGACAATCCATACGATAACAAAAACATAAACATTACACTCAGCAATCTTAGTGTTTACAATTATTATATCGTACAATATATGCACGTGTATCAACGAGTGCTTCAGAGAAACGTCTGTATTTTTTCACAAACAATACAACTGACAATAATTGTACCTTCGTACATTGCGAAAATAACATAATTGAAAACCATGACAGGCGGTGGTAGGCATGGCAGGGGTCGAGGTAGTGGTAAAGGGAGGGGTGGTTTCAAACCCAACCAGTCAGCCACTAGAACATCACAGAGAAACCGATTCGTATCCGCGGCCAGCGTATAAGTGACTCTGATTCCAATGTGTCTGAAATTGCAGACTTTATTCAATCTGTGTCAAGAGATGATAATTCCATAAAGGTTCTTGTAGATGAACTGCTAAAAAATCAAAATATTCGAAATTGCCTAATAGATGTTTTCAGATCAGATGTTTTTGACGAACTTCAAAACCATATTAATACACTTGAACTTCGATTAGATGATATGGAACAGTATTCCAGAAGAACCTGTTTAAAAATAAGCGGTATCACAGAACCTGAAACAGCCACCTATGATGAAGATACAGACTCTAAAGTTTTGTCCGTCATAAACAAAATGATAATCAAACACCATGACAGAAAATTGTCTCTTCGTGATATAGGCCGCACACATCGTATTGGCGAAAGAAAAAAGGGAAGAACTCGTGATATCATAATTCGCTTTATATCATACCGAGATAGAGCATTGGTGTACAGTAATAAAAAGAACTTGAAGATGGTCAATGATGAGCAAGATAATGTAAAAAACGAATATATGTCAACGAGGCTCTAACATTAAAGCGTGCGACACTATTTCGAAAAGCTGAAACACGATAAGCTCATAAACAGCTGCTGGACTCATGATGGGAAAATTCTGGAACGGAACTTAACCAAAGACGAGACATTTCAAATCAAAACCGAGAAAGATCTTACTCGGTTCCTTAAACTAAAGATTTCTTCCGACGTCCCAGAGACTGATAACCAAGCTAGAACACCACGTCCAGCCTATGCAAAAAGTTCAAAGTCCTTAAGTGTCAGCGCAAACATATTTCGACCGTTAGCAGGACTGACATCAACACCTGTAACCAGCGAGGTCCCATTGAGAGCCCGCTCATCATCAGCTAACTTTAATAGAAGTTATTAAAAACATTTGTACATAATATTTCATAGACAATCTGAATTATATTATATCTAGTGCTTATCTAATTACATAATTTCTATACATATGTTAATTAAGGCAAACTCCACAATTAAATTGAAATTCTTCTTTTTTTCCCTTTATTCCCATTTTTATAAATTGAGTTATTCCTCTTTGTACTAGTTTCGGCAAATATCAAATTTCCGGTTTGATGGGTCTTTTCATACCGTCATTTGAATCTAAAATTTATTCTAGACTGAAATCAGAACAATTCCATTGGCATACTTTCCTCTTTTTTTTTTATCATCGAACATCTTAACACACATGCAGTAATTTAATGTACAGTCCTTTTCCTAATTATCCCTAGCTGCATGTACCTCTAGACTAGCTGCATGTACCTCTAGACATGACCAAGTTTACAAAACTCCAACATGTCTGGTTTTTGGCGTGTTACATGTATGCAGTAAGTATTCCTGCTTTTCTCCTTCTGTTTCAATCATGTTTAATTTTATTGAGAACTAACAAGTGAAACTGCGAGCTACTGCTCACTGATGATACCCCCGCCGCAAGTGAATAATTTTAATAGTGTAAAAATATGCAAGTGTTCGGTAAACAGGAGGTTGTTGAGTGATGAATCTGAAAACGCATTACACGGTATAGCTGACTTGTATAAATCCTGAAATCAAATTTCAGAAATCCTTGTATAGTAATTCCTGAGATAAATGTGACGAAAATTTTCAACTTGGCTATCATATGTAAAATCATACAAGTGTTCGGTAAACAGGAAGTTGTCGAGTGATGAATCTGAAAACGCACCACACAGTATTGCAGACTTATATAAACCCGGAAACCAAATTTCAGAAATCCTTGTATTGTAGTTCCTGAGAAAAATGTGACAAAAATTTTCAACTTGGTTATCATGTGTAAAATAATACAAGTGTTCGGTAAACAGAAAGTTGTCGAGTGATGAATCTGAAAACGTATCACACGGTATAGCTGACTTATATCAAGTCTGAAACCAAATATCAGAAATCCTGGTAGTGCAGTTCCTGAGAAAAATGTGACGAAAATTTTCAACCTGGCTACCAGCATGATCAGGTGTAAAAATGATACAAGTGTTCGGTAAACAGGAAGTTGTCGAGTGATGAATCTGAAAACGCATCACACAGTATAGCTGACTTATATCAAGCCTGAAACCAAATTTCAGAAATCCTGGTAGTGTAGTTCCTGAGAAAAATGTGACGAAAAATATTCATGGGACGGACGGACTGACTGACTGACAGACTGACGGACTGACGGACTGATGGACTGACGGACTGACAAAAGGACAGACAGAGGTAAAACAGTATACCCCCTTTTTTCAAAGCGGGGGTCAGGGCCGTAACTACCTATGAGGCAGGGGAGGGGAGGCAACTGCCTCCCCTGAATTTTCTACACCATAATTTTTTTTTGAAGTAAAAAAATGAAATATTGACAATATGTACACGAAGAACTTGAATTTATATTATAAACAACACAAGTTAAAAGTTTTAACAGTGTTATCATGATACGTAATATCTGTCATTTTTCGGATTTTTGATCGAAAGTAAACCGTTTCAGTATTTGTTTTATTTTCAGTTTTTTCGTGTGGCCATCCGTCTGTTATTCAGTATTGAGGGGGTCAGTATTCGTATGAGAAAACACATGAAACTTTGCTTTCGATAATTTTGAATAAAAACTTAACTATTCACTTTTAGTTGGGGGCTCAATTATTTAAGCAGAGGAAGTTCCTTTTGTATTGTGAATCTTTTAAGATATCGGAAATTTGTTACCGGCTGAATCAGCTGTTGGATCGTTTTTTTTTTTTAAGTTTCCCGATCGTACGAGAACATTATGGTCAATGCCTCAGTAGTTAAACACTCTCATTCGTTGTACCAGGGACTTTCTATACTAAGTATATACTAGACTAGTATAGAAAGTCCCTGGTTGTAGTTATATACATGTCTGTTCAGCTTTCAACAATATTGAAATTCAAGATCCTCGATAAAAAAAAATATCTTGCGTTTATAATCTTGCTTTATATGTTTTTTGAACTTACCAGTTTCTAAAAAAATATCTTTAAATACAGAAAATACAGATAATAATTATTTGCATGAAAATTGCTCCAAGGATCCAGCAAAACTGATCTTTCTTAAAGTAAGGAAATCGAAGGAAAACGGGTAGTTTTAGCCATATCATTTGAGAAAAAAATCCACGGTCACAATATATTTAATGTTAACAATTATAGGTAAAAGTACAGCCTTCAAGACGGAGCTAGCCTTGGCTCACCCGAACAGTAATCTCAGTTTGTTTTTGCATAAAAGTTGCTTCCAGGTTCAAGCAATACTGATGTTTCTTAAAGTAAGGAAATCGAAGGGAAGCGGGTAATTTTTAGCCAATGACTTCTAGAGAAAAAAAAATCGGCGGGGGGCTGCGCCCCCTACACCCTATCAAAGGGGGCTGAATCGGCGGCCCCCAAACCCCTGCCTCCCCTGAATTTGAACCCTAGTTACGGCCCTGGGGGTATAATAAATGCTGGATTTTATCCATTCAAATACCAGCACAGAGTGGTTATGGTTGTAGACTTATGTTGTTAACCAGTATGTATAATATTAATGTGACAAACTTTATGGGCATTATCCAAATAATTTGTAGTATGCTTACTAACTCATTTATTAGTGATCATGGATGATATTTTATTCAATGTCCATATTGACGATAAGCCTAGTATCAGAAGTGAATATATCTCCAACTTAATTTTTAGTCTGATTATTGTATTAATCTTACTACAAAGTAATGACATTGAACAAAATCCTGGACCAAACTCATCAAGATACAGCTATCAAAATATTAAAATAGCTGGTATTAATGTTAATTCTTTACGTTATGAAACTGATTTAATTCATTAAGAACTAGGTGAATGTGATGTGAATTGTGTATCTGAAACAAAACTGAAAGCAAATGTTGGCAGTACTGATTTGGTAATGCCAAATTTTTATAATTCTGACTTATTCAGAAAAGACAGGTCAACTGACGGTGGAGGAGGAATTTTGATCTAAGTAAGAGATAGTCTCAATTGTAAACGCCGTAGCGACTTAGAAATAGCTGAATTAAAATCAGTTTGTGTTGTAATTTCAACACAAACTGGTAGATTCTTAGTTTTTATAGACATCCAAATGCACCAGTCACATCACTAGACCATTTTGAAAATTTATTAGATAATGAAATAGATACTGATAAAAATGTAATATTGCTTGGTGACTTAAACATAGATTTACTAAAAGCAAGTCCGACTACAATGTAGTAGGATATCAAGAATCTGTGAAAGATATGGCATAGAAAATGTTGTTAAGGAACCTACTCGAATAACCTCCTCAACTGCAACACTCTTAGACCCTATATATATAAATAATCTTAGTTTACTAAGAAATAGTATGGTACTACCAAGTTTTTGTAGCGACCACTCTCCAACACTTATTTAGATAAATTTTTCCACTGCTAGGCAAAAGGCTTATTCAAAAGTAGTTTATGACTATGAGAGTGATGACTATGCATCAGCAAACATGTATTTACAAAGAAAAAACTGGAATGAATGCTTTAAAAATGTTCATGACATTAATAAGATAAATAGTCTAATTAACCAAGAAGTTCATCATGTCAGGGACACATACATTCCAAAAAAAAGTATTGGTTAGACCCAGGGACAAACCTTGGATCACAACCAGTATTAAAGTTCAAATGCGAAAGCGTAACCGTGCTTACAAAAAAGCTAAATCAAGAAATTTAATTTCAGACTAGAAAAATTTTAAAGAACTTAGAAATGAAGTGATTGATCTAGTAAGAGAAGCTAAAGTCAGTACCTGATTAGCTTGCATAATTCCCTAGTCGATAAATCAATCCCCCAGGGGAGTGGTGGAGAATAGCTAAGAGTGTTTAAAAATTTAAAAATAAAGAGAGTCAAAATTCTCCCATTAAGGTAAATAGAGAGATTCTTATTCACCCCATTGAGAAATCCACAGCCATAAATGATTATTTTTGCTCAATATCAAGATTTGGCACAGAATGTCCCACCTTTGGTACCCTATGAGCTGTCTGACATAGTGATAACAGAGCAGGATGCGATTGACCATTTCCCAATTTTAAATATTAACAAACCAGCTGGACCTAACAAGCTACCTCCAAAATTTCTTAAGGTAATTTTCCCATCACTGGTTACACCTCTAACATTCATATTTAATAAAAGCTTACAATCAGGAATAGTTCCCAGTGATTGGAAACTTGCAAATGTATCAGTTATCTACAAGGGTAAAGGAGATCAGGACAATGTTTCAAACTACAGACCTATCTCTGTTACTAATTGTTTTAGCAAAATATTGAAGAAAATTATTTTTAAGTATTTACAAAACTATATACATGATCATGCAATATTAACTGACCAACAGTCAGGGTTCCGAAACAAGGACTCTACTATAAATCAGTTACTTTTATTATATGATGAGATTGTAAAAAATCTTGACAAAGGGAAAGATGTCAGATGTATTTTTTGTGATGTGTCAAAGGCATTTGATCGTGTATGGCACATGGGGCTTCTATATAAGTTAAGAAAATATGGAATAAAGGGTAATTTGCTTAACTGGTTCAAAAGTTACCTTTCTGATAGACAACAAATGGTTGGAGTAAATGGTTTTTTTTTCTAACTGGAATACTGTCAAGGCAGGAGTCCCTCAAGGGTCCATCTTGGGCCGTTTTATGTTTTTATTGTTTGTGAATGACATTGTACATGTGGTTGCAAACAAAATAAAACTGTTTGCAGATGATACTTGTCTATATTGTGTTGTACATGATGAGAGATCAGCAGCTGAATCCCTGGGGGAAGATCTAGAATCATTAGATCAATGTACTTTACGAGAAAAAAGTAATATTGATGTCACATCACTATGCATGAATGATGCACCTCTAGAAAATGTCTCACAACATAAACATCTTGGTATAACCTTATCATCTAATGCCAAATGGTCTAGTCACATACAGGATATTTATTCAAAAGCTTGCGATTGTAAACGTCTTAATATTATGAGATATTTAAAACATAAGATTGATAGACAGTCTCTGGAAAGACTTTATATTGCATTTATAAGGCCTATTTTAGAATATAGGAACATAATTTGGGATTACTGCACACAAAAAGAATCAGATCTAATTGAGTCTGTACAACAAGCTGCTGCCAGAATTGTAACTGGGATTCGAATGGGAACTCCTAGATGGAAATTATATAAGGAATTAGGTTGGGATTCCCTCCAGAATAGACGTCAGAAAAACAAATTATTGTTTCTTCATAAAACTATTTCTGGAGATATTCCTAATTATATTGCTGCTGATATCTTGTCGTATATAAACACTAATGACCAGTATGGACGGAGAAAAAAAAGGGAATTTAAAAATCCTCAGTGTCGAACCACAGCCTATAAGAACAGTTTTATTCCGCATACTCTTGAAAAGTGGAATTCACTTGATGGAGAAGTTTAAAAAAATTTAAGCTTTACAGGATTTAAAAGAAAACTGAATGAGGACATAAGCCCTTGTCCTGTTTTCTTTTCCACTGGTTCACGTAAAGTTAATATAATCCACTGCCAATTAAGAAATGAGACTAATGATCTAAAAGATCATCTCTTCTGTGATCATTTGTCGGACAGCTCTATATGTGCCTGTGGAGATCCAGTAGAAGATAATTTTCATTTCTT
Source organism: Mytilus edulis (assembly GCF_963676685.1). Taxonomy (NCBI): domain Eukaryota; kingdom Metazoa; phylum Mollusca; class Bivalvia; order Mytilida; family Mytilidae; genus Mytilus; species Mytilus edulis. The sequence continues at coordinate 40,259,102 of NC_092349.1, read as the reverse complement.
TTATGTTTGTCCATTTTACATTTATCAGAGATATGAGCTCTTTCGAAAAATAAGTAACTTTGATAATGTCAATCTTGATGTCCTACTACAGGGTTGCTCAGACTTTAATATTGATGAAAACACAGAGATATTTACATATGTACAACAATATATTCATGAAACTGGAAGATTTTTATAATATTTCATGTGATACTATACTGTTTAGAAATCAGTTTATAACCACAGTGTACCACTCTTTAGTCTTAATTAAAGACAAACCTAACTTTTAACACAAAAAAAACCCAACCAATTGTGTTTAGCATCTTTTTGCAAATAAATTTATATATATTTTATTTTATTTTTTGTATTAGTAATTATATTTTCAAAAATCAAGAAATTAATAGTCTTGTAATAAGATGGTACACTAAATTACTTATGTATTGTAAAAAAGGGCCAATCAATTCTTGTTATTCATATAAATAGAACAACTTTGTTGCAGTGAGTTTGTGAATTTGAGTAAAAAATCACTTAATGATCTACTCGATTCCTAACCAACACTTATTAATGTGGTATAAAATTCGACACCACCTTCAGTAGGTCTTGCTTTGACTTTATTTGAGTTATTAATATACGTATACATAATAAAATACTTCAAGAAGTAGGTGAATTGCCTCCCCTGACTCACTGCAACAACGTATGATCTATTAACTATATCAGAAAATTATATACTATCATGCATGTTATTCAATCCATCTTGTATGGGAAAGGATTTGTATAGGCACTGTCTTTTGTTCAATCCCTTTGTTTAAATGTACATTTGATATTTGAACAATAAAATATTTTGAATTGAATTGAGATACCCATTATGGTCGATAGGTACCGTGTCCGACGGTAGTCAAGGTCGTTATATATTCTGAATACAAAAAAGTGAATATTTTTCTGATATTGACCTTATACATGCTGCGTGTGTGTGTGTGTGTGTGTGTGTATATGTATCTTGTTTTTGTTTCGCCGGTATTTTTTATTTTTTTTACACTGGAGCAACATTACAGATTTTGAAGAAAAAAACCCATGAAATCGACATTGCACGAAATATTCATATGTTACTATGTAAAGACAAGAAGTGTTCTAATTGTATTCAATAGGACCGCAGCAGTTCCTGCCGTACGTGATAGCCAGTAAAACAAATGAGAAGGTATGAATGTGAATTTTCAATGACGTTTATATTATTATATAAATGACATACGTGTATCTTAAAACGAAGAAAGATTATCAAAAATCGACAAGAGAAACCGAGAAAAAAATTTGCCTACAATGCCGTAACAAGGACATTACACAGCTGTTTGCCGTGACCAGGATTCGAACCTGGGTTGTCGCGGCAACAACGCGAAGTACTAACCACTATACTATTTTTTGTATCTGTATTAAAATAAGACATCATATTATACACATTAAAATACATAAATCATTATCACAAGTGTCAATATCAATTCGAAATGTCTATAACATTCAATTTCAAGCTTCTGTATAAATGTCTACATGACACAATCAGATTATATATTCAAATTACTACAATTTAAATATTATATCATCGTCTACTTCTTAAAGCAGAGGGTTATCAAGCAAAAATTTCTTTTCAAATAAAGAATTCATATTACATTTCTGACACATATACACATAAAAATACATGATATAATGTTTCAGTGTGTATTTGAAAAGTTGAACCAAATTAACATTTGTTTTGCCATTCATTATAATATTCCTTCTTCTAAATATACAATATCTTGCAGTTGAAAGCAGAAAGTTAACAAAACTGTCATTAACACCTTTCATTTTCCAATTTAACCCAAATAGTAGCAAATGTTCACTCTGTACACAGCAAAAATTGCATACCCGTTTTTCATGCGTAAAACAGGCGTTTTACGTATGTTATAAAACGTACGTAAAACGCATATTGAGGACCACGCATGTAAAACGCCCGTTTGAAACGTATGAATTACGTATGTTAAACGCACGTAATACGTGCGTGAGCGTAAAACATGCGTTAAATTATTACGCATTACGCTCGTTTTACGGGTAAACGCATGTTAAACGCCCGTTAAGTTCTAGCAAATCATGCGTTTTACATATGTTTTTTTATGTCCTCAACACCCGTTTTACGTATGTTTTTTTATGTCCTCAACACCTGTTTTACATATGTTTTTTTTGTCCTCCAACACCTGTTTTACGTATGTTTTTCTTTCTCTGCAACAACTATTTATACATGTTTTTGTAGTCTTCAAAACCTGTTTTACATGGGTTTTTTTCCACAGCACCCATAATATGTATGTTCTTGGTTACACCACTTATTTTGTCAGAATCACAATTTTCAAATAATTTTACAAACAGTTCAGACAAATAGTTATGAAATTCTAAAAGTTCATCACAGTTTATAAACATATGTAATAGATCTTCAATTTCACTACCACAAATATCACATAAATCATCATCAGACCATCCAATTCTTTAGAATTTACTTTTGGTAAATATACAATTGTGAAGTATTTTGTAATCTAGTTCAATAAACTTTCCAGGTTTCCAGAATACATTAACATTACACCACATTTGACTAAAGTCATTATCATCAATATTGAACAGTGTTTTCCACATTTCAACACCACATGAATCTTTAAAAATACCATCTAATAAACAATTATACAGCTTTTTAACAGTACACACTGGTAACTCAAATGGTACATGATTAAGATAACAGAAATGTCAATTGTTCTTTTTGCATTCCTATGATGCAATTCGCTTTGCACGGTCTGCTTCCAGTCATTAGGAATTGCACAAATTAAAGGGTCGGTTGAAAACAAAACTTTACGACAAAAGAGATGATTTCAGCTTTCCAATTGTGAACTTTCCATTTCTAAGTAGCAACATTCCAGCAGCACCTGCATACGGGGTATATATCTCCCAATTGATACGATATTCCCGTGCTTGCATTTCCTATCATGATTTTCTTGATAGAGGGTTACTGCTCACAAGGAAGCTATTAAACCAAGAGTTCCAAATGGTGAAGTTGAAATCATCCCTTCGTAAATTTTACGGACGCCATCACGAGTTGGTTGACCGTTATGGAATAACCGTTTCACGGATTTGTAATCACATAAGCAACACGACGGGTGCCACATGTGGAGCAGGATCTGATTACCCTTCCGGAGCACCTGAGATCCCCCCTAGTTTTTGTCGGGGTTCGTGTTGTTAATTCTTCAGTTTTCTATGTTGTGTCATGTGTACTATTGTTTTTCCGTTTGTCTTTTTATTTTTAGCCATGGCGTTGTCAGTTTGTTTTAGATTTATGAGTTTGACTGTCCCTTTGGTATCTTTCGTCCCTTTTTTAAACAATGATAACGGTCAATTACATTCTTTACATTTGCATTTTCAAATACATTTTGTATCATTTCAACGATATCACAATCAGGTAAAAACCCTGTTTTAACCTCATAACATATATCCTTAAGAGTAATAATACCAGCATTTATAAAATCATACCAAAGTATTGGTTTATCCTTCAATACAATCTCCTGGTTCCTAAACAATGGTTGGTCATATATATTTTCTACACTTAATTTCAATTCAGACTTCTGTCTCAAGATATACCAAGCTTCTAACATTTCAATATACACAATCGGTAATTATTTATCTCACAATGTGGTACTTGAATAAACAAGACTTCTAAACCAAGATTCATATTATAAATCTTTGATACAAAATATTTAAAAGTATGTTTCCATAGTACATCATATTCATCATTCATTAATCTTCCTAAAAACTTTAGTCTAAATGCATGTATTTTACATTTCATGTCAACTAATTGCAAACCTCCATTACATTTAGGATTTATTATAACATTATAATTCACCAAATGAGATCTCTTATTCCATACAAAATTAACACATAAAATCTTTATCTCATGATAAGCCCATGCCGGGATAGAGGATACAAAAAGAGTGTACCAAAATCTGGACATCGTTAACGTATTTACAACAACAACTCTACCCTGCAATGTTAATTGCCTTTGTAACCATATATTCAAAAGAGATTTTAATTTTGATATCTTTTCTTTCCAATTTAGATCATCACATATATTTCTGTTTTTCCAACATAAACACCAAGTAACTGTACATTATTATCACATACTTGTAAACCATACTCCTGTTTTTCTAAAGGTGACAAATATCCCTTTCCAACACATAAAATTTCAGATTTTTGTCTATTAATTTTAGCACCAGTTGCTCTACTATATAGATCAAAAACTTTAAAAACTTCTGATATAGATTGTTTACTACAGACAGATGAAGATGTATCGTCTGCATGCTGAAAAATTAATCCTTCTTTTCCACTATTTGGAACAACAATACCTTTTATCAAATCATTTTTAACAATCTTACCATGTAAAGGCTCAGCAGCTAAAACATACAATAATGCACTTATAGGACAGCCTTGTCTAATACCATTCTTAATACAAAAATAGTTTGTTAAGAAACCATTGCATTTTACTGCACTATTAATACCATTATAAAATATTTCTATCCATTTAATAAATTTATCTCCAAAACGATATCTTTTTAGAACCTTCAATAAATATGAGTGGCTCACTCTATCAAATGCCTTTTCTTGATCAATTTTGATAATATAACCTTCAAGTTCATCTCTTTCAATAATTTCTATGATATCTCTAACATTTGCTACATTATTAGATATATCTCGACCCATTATACAACAAGTTTGGTCTACAGAAATAATTTTTGGTAATACAGTTTTAAATCTATTTGCCATTATTCTGGCCAAAATTTTATAATCAACCTGTAACAGAGATATCGGTCTATAATTTTTGAGTGATCTTCTGTCACCTTTTTTCTTAAATACAAGACTTATAACACCACATTTCATTGATCTACTTAAAAATCCCTTTTGTTGAATAGTATTATAAAGTTTCATAAGTACATACTTTAGCTCAGAATAAAAATGACAATAAAACTCAATAGTAAGTCCGTCTGATCCTGGACTTTTATTTTTAGACATTTGAGATAATGCTTTTATTATGTCATCAAACGAAATATCTGATTCACATAATTGATGATCATTTTCATCTATTTTTACATCTACACAATCTAATAATTCATTAATTTTTATATCATTAGTATTAGCACAAGTATACAATTGTTTATAAAAATCATATTGCAAATCTAAAATACCATTAATGTCATTAACACATTCATTATTCACATTCAACAATTCCTTTACAGAATTATTCTCCTGTTTATATTTTTCTAAATTTAAAAAAATATTTTGTATTTTTGTCTGATTCAACAGCCAAAACAGCTTTAGATCTGAGAACAGCGCCTCTACATTTTTCTAATTCATATTGAGACAATTCTAATCTCAAACTTTCCAATTTAGCTATATCAATATCATTGCCATTGGCAGCATTTTCACATAAAGTATAAATTTGCTTTTCTAATCTAAAATAATCTCTTCTATTTTCCTTAGCTAAAGAAGAAGAAAAAATTTGGGAATATCTTTTAATTTATACTTAAGATTATCCCACCATATCAAAATATCTCTATCATATAACTCATTTCCTTTTTCTACAGTTATAATTTCTTTAACTCTTCTAACATACTGTTCATTTTGTAAAAGTGTATTATTAAGGATCCACAAACCAGGACCTCTTTCTATATTGTTACAGTTTACATTCAATATAACAAAAGCATGATCACTTAAACTAGTTAAGTAATACATTTTGAATACATGGTGACAACTGTCTACTAACTAAAAAATAATCTATCCTACTCTGTTGTAATTCATTATTACTAATACGTTTCCATGAAAATATTCTATTGTGGGTGTTTCTAGCACGCCACACATCATACACATTATTATTATTAACTATTTCGTATAATTTTCTACATGGTTCATCTACAATATGTTTTGTTTTGCCACCTCTGTCTAAATTAGACAAACTAGTATTGAAGTCGCCTCCAATAATTAAATTGTCCATATTATCCGTATACAGTTTCACAAATTCAAAGAAATATGTTCTTTCAGTTAACGTATTTGGCGCATATAACGATATAATATTGTACAATTTTTCATTCTCAAGAAATGTTACATGTAAAAATCTACCTTTGTCATCAGAATAAACAAACTGTATCTTATCTTTACAATAATTATTTGAAAGTACAGCAACACCTTGTCTACAATTCAAACCATTATTACAAGTGATTTTACCTGGATATAAATGCTTTATACTATCTATATAATTATTATCCCAAAAAGTCTCCTGTAAAAGTGCAATACTAATTTTTTTATCATCAATAACGCTAACAAAGTTCTGAAAATTATTTACACATCTAAGACCATTACAAGTAAATGAACAAATAAGCACCATTGCAAAAATGAAATACAATAAAATTACATATTTATCCATTGTTTACATCTTAGTACTTTCACAATTTTGACCTACAGATCTAACACCTTAACCATCTAGATTAGGAGGAGGGTTTAACCTTGTTCTCCTTTCAAGCTTTCTCTTGTTTTTTTTTTAATTTTCGAGCTTGCTTAGCACTAATAAATGACCCACAATTTTAACATCAACATCACTATTTGTATCCAGTATTTCTACTGAACTTTCATACCCATCACCAGAACAGACAGACAATTCTTCATTTTCTTTTGCACCTTCAGTGGTGATTACTTCATCACCAACCGAGGTGCCAATTATCAGACTATTCTCCATATCAACATCATTGATTTCACCACCCCCTCCCACAGCAGTATCGCAGGAAAGCGTGGTGTCATCATCTCTCTTGATTTTTCTACCTTCACTTAATTCGCTGTCTGTTCCAGCAACAATTCTTTCACTCTCAACTATATCAGTTTCAATTGAACTATCTGTTCTATGATCATCTTTGTCATCAATACCATCCTCTGAAATTGGTCGCTTCCTCTTTAAACCATCTTGAACCTCATTTTGCTCATTGTGCACTTCTACGTCCACTACTGTTAACTTTGAGACTTCTGTTTTTCGCACTTTGTCTGACCCATCTAATTGTATTTTAGCTTCACTGTCCTGTTTTCCTTCATCTTCAATACATTTTTCACTTGGTGTACTTTCAATGTCATGTGCATTTTTACTTAAAGTAAACTTTACCAAGGTTTCTGTAGCCTCATCATCTGCACTATTTACATCTGGTCTTATTTGTATTATAACTTCTGAATTACTGTCATTAGCTACCATACAAATACAATCTTTTAATGATTGATCACAATATGTACATTGTAAAATTGAGAAAGGAAATGGTGAATATGTCAAAGCGACAACCACCCGACCATAGAGCAAACAACAGCCGAAGGCAACCAATGGGTCTTCAATGTAGCGAGAATTCCCGCACCCGTAGGTGTCCTTCAGCTGGCCCCTAAAATATGCATAATAGTACAGTGATAATGGACGTCATACTAAACTCCGAATTATACACAAGAAACTAAAATTTAAAATCATACAAGACTAACAAAGGCCAGAGGCTCCTGACTTGGGACAGGCGCAAAATTGCGGCGGGGTTAAACATGTTTATGAGATCTCAACCCTCCCCCTATACCTCTAGCCAATGTAGAAAAGTAAAAGAATAACAATACGCACATTAAAATTCAGTTCAAGAGAAGTCCGAGTCTGATGTCAAAAGATGTAACAAAAGAAAATAAATAAAATGACAATAATACATAAATAACAACAGACTACTAGCAGTTAACTGACATGCCAGCTCCAGACCTCAATTAAACTGATTGAAAGATTATGTCTTCATCATATGAATATCAGGTACAATCCCTCCCGTTAGGGGTTAAGTATCATACTATCATAAAATATATGAGAAGAACATAACCCGTGTCATGCCAACAACTGTTTTTTTAGAAATAAATGTGTTTAGTTCCGATGCAAAGACCCTATCAGTGAATCAATGTTAAAGCCAAAATATGCAATCTTTAATGACCTGACCACAGTATCGTAACTATATCCCCTTTTAATAAGTCTATTTAAAGGTTTTGTTAGTTTCTGAGGAGAATACTGACATTTTTGTGCTTTATAAAGAATATTTCCATAAAATTTTGGATGTGAAATACCTGAACGTATAAGATGTCTGCATGTTGAGTTATATTTACGAATTATTTCCTTATACCGGTGATAAAATTTAGTAAATGTTTTGACCAGTTTGTGATATCGAAAACCCTGGTGTAATAATTTTTCAGTAATACATAAATTTCTCTCGCTAAAATCTAATACATTGTTACATACACGAGCGAATCGTACAAGTTGAGATATATAAACACCATAAGAAGGTGACAAGGGAACGTCACCATCTAAAAATGGATAATTAACAATAGGAAATGAAAAATCATCTCTTTTATCATAAATTTTTGTATTAAGCTTCCCGTTTATGATATAGATATCAAGATCGAGGAAAGGGCAGTGGTCATTGTTATCATTAGCTTTATTTAAAGTAAGTTCTACAGGATAAATTTCTTTAGTATACATACTGAAGTCGTCATTATTTAGAGCCAATATATCATCCAAATATCTAAAAGTATTGTTAAATTTTTGTATCAAATGTTGTTTTGATGGGTCTTTGCTAATTTTAGTCATAAATTGTAACTCATAACAATACAAAAACAGGTCCGCAATAAGTGGTGCACAGTTAGTCCCCATTGGAATTCCAATAACTTGACGATATACGGAATCTCCAAAGCGAACAAAAATGTTATCAAGTAAAAATTCAAGTGCATAAATAGTATCAAAGCATGTCCAATTGACATAGTTCTTTTGTTTATTGCTACTAAAAAATGATCTAAACGAGTTTGAACATATGTACTCGCATTCCGACTTTTTAAATGCCCAGTTAATTAGGGATGTGAATTTTTTCTTAATAAGAATATGAGGCAAAGTGGTATATAGGGTAGAAAAATCAAAACTTTGAACAGATTCAAAATCACCAATATATGCATGCAATTTATCAAGTACTTCCAACGAGTTTTTGACACTCCAAAAGTAATTAATTCCACTATTTTCAAAGGCCTTATTTGAACAATTTATTATCAGGTTTTTTATTGTACCAAGTGTACTAGTAAGTAAAACAGACAATTTAGTAGTTGAACAATGGCTGGAAGATGAAATAAATCTATATTTGTAAGGTTTTTTGTGCAGCTTCGGAAGCCAGTACATAGTTGGGACTTTCATTGTGTTTGGTTCTGCTTGTAAAGAAGTAGCTAAAAGTTTATGTTTGTTACAGATGTCGTTTTCTGAAAATGAAGTCAGTTGGAATGTTGGTGAATTCGTGATTTCCTTTTGCAGAACCTCTATATAAAATTTACGTCAAACAATAATGATATTATTCGCAGCTTTATCAGCCGGGACAAAAACAAATTCCTTAGCTAGTTCTGTTAGTTTATTTTTGATACGCGAAATAGGGTTTTTATAGTTTTTGTTGAGGGTAAAATGTTCTTTAAAATGTTGTATTCGAATATCAACTATCTTCATTACTGAATTAAAAAAAGAGTCCAAAGATTTTTTGTCAGCTTTTTCCCGTTTTACCCATTTCAAACAGTAGGCGCGGAGTGAGTCGTTGATGATATTACGACACTCATTCCAGTTAATAGTTGACGGGGGTCGATATTTAGGTCCTTTACTGAGGAATGATTTTAACTCTCGGTCGCGAACGATGTTAAGGTCTCCTGTTATAACATGGGAAATTGGTCCATAGGTGTATTCTGAATTACTGCAATTACACGACATAGGTGTATTTTCAGTGATATTTACATCTTTACACAATTGGCTATAATTAAACACATATTTTCGGGTAGATTTCTTGTAAATATAACAAATGAGAGGGAGTTCAGTATTATCAAAATATCCAGGAATTTGGTCTTTAACAGAATGGTCGTTAAAAATACCGGCAATATTTACAAAATCAAAACCTTTATTGACATACTTTATTTTAATAAAATGTTTTTTATGATCTTCAGGGCGATACACACGGATATTTGGAACAATCAGTACAAGGACAAATGCACGGGTCACTTCGGCAACGGTGACATTTACATACACATGGAACTGTGTCACATGTGTAGCAAGTACATGTACATTTCAAGTTTGCATTTCCGCAAATCCTACATTTACACATACAGAAATATTCTCCACAGTCCGGACAATTTCTGTTATTTTCTTCTCGGTTACGACTTTCATGTTCCCATCTCGTTGAAGGCTTACAAACACATTTCAACGGCAAATTACGGCAAAATTTACATTTTTTTGCTCGACTACTTTTCAATGCATGTCCAGTTTCTCCACAACCATAACACAAAAAATGTGGACAATCTCTTCTCATGTGGTCAGGAGATGAACACTCTGAGCAAATCTTTGTTTGGTTGTTATGAACCACACGATAGTATTTGGTGTCGGTACCAAATTTAAAAGGCATTGACCACGGCAGGGCTACTTCCCCTGGAGGAAACTTACACCTCATGAATCGTGTGCCATCAGCAACCTGAGTCCCAGGTACGGTTCGTCTATAAACAGGTGAAACTACTTTCACTCCTTTACTTTCAATCTTACTTGTGATCTCATCATCACAAATATAAGACGGTAATTTTATAACTGAAACTACAGTTATGTCCGAAAACATCATACTACACTCAAAATCTCTATTGGCAATTTCTACGCCTCGTAACATCTTAAATGCATTCTCTTTAGAGTCAAAGGTTACATCATATGACGATAAATCACATTGTACTACTGCTAATACACTATTATTACTATTCAGTCCGGTTAAAGTTTCAATATCATCTATCACAACTCTTTCTCCAATAACTTGTGTAGGAATTTTTTCCACCCTAACAGTACATTCTCTCTGATAGTATTTATTATCAGTAACATAATTCTGTTTAGAAAACCGATTTCTATTTTCCTTTGGGTTTCTACGAGAATTTCCTAAATTCGGACAATTCGGCAACAACTGAGACATTTTTAAATTTCAAAGCAAGCACTGCCTAACAAAAATAGTCAAGCGCACCCAAGTCGACCCCCTTCCTCCAAACGATTAAATCGTCAGAGTAGGGGTAAACAACATATATATAAACCGTTTGTCAGTTCCGAAATGTCAATTACAATGCAATGTTCATCAGAATTACCTTTGTTTATGAATATATCATATATAATCCGTCGAATTCAACGTTTTTCCGGAGACTTGTTTACACTTCCATCATGGGCTGTGCTGAATTCATCATCCACAAAAATTGGGTATTTAAAATTAAGGCTGATTTTAACACGTTGTCGGTATCTTTTTTGTAAAATCACTTTTCATACAAAATTTTAACGCGATGTATGGAACGAGTGCAATCTGCTCCATCTTATACATTTTTTCAACCGTCTGACTGCTCTTTTGTTTTTGTTGGCATGGTAAAAGGGTTTAACTTATTTTTATCTTTGTATGAGATACCCATTAGGGTCGATAGGTACCGTGTCCGACGGTAGTCAAGGTCGTTAAATATTCTGAATACAAAAAAGTGAATATTTTTCTGACATTGACCTTATACATGCTGCGTGAGTGTGTGTGTATGTATCTTGTTTTTGTTTCGCCGGTATTTTTTTTACACTGGAGCACCATTACAGATTTTGAAGAAAAAAAACCATGAAATTGACATTGCACGAAATATTCATATGTTACTATGTAAACACAAGAAGTGTTCTAGTTGTATTCAATAGGATCGCAGCGGTTCCTGCCGTACGTGATAGCCAGTAAAACAAATGAGAAGGTAGGAATGTGCATTTTCAATGACGTTTATATTATTATATAAATGACATACGTGTATCTTAAAACGAAGAAAGATGATCAAAAATCGACAAGAGAAACCGAGAAAAAAAATTGCCTACAATGCCGTAACAGCGACATTACACAGCTGTTTGCTGTGACCAGGATTCGAACCTGGGTTGTCGCGGCCACAACGCGAAGTACTAACCACTATACGATCACGGCTATGACTTGCAGACAGAATGTATGTGGCAAACATTGGGTATTTAAAATTAAGGCTGATTTTAACACGTTGTCGGTACCTTTTTGGTAAAATCACTTTTCATACAAAATTTTAACGCGATGTATGGAACGAGTGCAATCGGGCTATTCAAAAGGGATTCTGCTCCATCTTATACACTTTTTCAACCGTCTGACTGCTTTATTGTTATTGTTGGCATGGTAAAAGGGTTTAACTTATTTTTATCTTTGTATGAGATACCCATTAGGGTCGATAGGTACCGTGTCCGACGGTAGTCAAGGTCGTTAAATATTCTGAATACAAAAAAGTGAATATTTTTCTGACATTGACCTTATACATGCTGCGTGTGTGTGTGTGTGTATATGTATCTTGTTTTTGTTTCGCCGGTATTTTTTTTTTTATACACTGGAGCACCATTACAGATTTTAAAGAAAAAAACCCATGAAATCGACATTGCACGAAATATTCATATGTTACTATGTAAAGACAAGAAGTGTTCTAATTGTATTCAATAGGATCGCAGCGGTTCCTGTCGTACGTGATAGCCAGTAAAACAAATGAGAAGGTAGGAATGTGAATTTTCAATGACGTTTATATTATTATATAAATGACATACGTGTATCTTAAAACGAAGAAAGATGATCAAAAATCGACAAGAGAAACCGAGAAAAAAAATTGCCTACAATGCCGTAACAGCGACATTACACAGCTGTTTGCTGTGACCAGGATTCGAACCTGGGTTGTCGCGGCCACAACGCGAAGTACTAACCACTATACGATCACGGCTATGACTTGCAGACAGAATGTATGTGGCAAACATTGGGTATTTAAAATTAAGGCTGATTTTAACACGTTGTCGGTACCTTTTTGGTAAAATCACTTTTCATACAAAATTTTAACGCGATGTATGGAACGAGTGCAATCGGGCTATTCAAAAGGGATTCTGCTCCATCTTATACACTTTTTCAACCGTCTGACTGCTTTATTGTTATTGTTGGCATGGTAAAAGGGTTTAACTTATTTTTATCTTTGTATGAGATACCCATTAGGGTCGATAGGTACCGTGTCCGACGGTAGTCAAGGTCGTTAAATATTCTGAATACAAAAAAGTGAATATTTTTCTGACATTGACCTTATACATGCTGCGTGTGTGTGTGTGTGTGTATATGTATCTTGTTTTTGTTTCGACGGTATTTTTTTTTTTTATATACACTGGAGCACCATTACAGATTTTGAAGAAAAAAACCCATGAAATCGACATTGCACGAAATATTCATATGTTACTATGTAAAGACAAGAAGTGTTCTAATTGTATTCAATAGGATCGCAGCGGTTCCTGTCGTACGTGATAGCCAGTAAAACAAATGAGAAGGTAGGAATGTGAATTTTCAATGACGTTTATATTATTATATAAATGACATACGTGTATCTTAAAACGAAGAAAGATTATCAAAAATCGACAAGAGAAACCGAGAAAAAAAATTGCCTACAATGCCGTAACAGCGACATTACACAGCTGTTTGCTGTGACCAGGATTCGAACCTGGGTTGTCGCGGCCACAACGCGAAGTACTAACCACTATACGATCACGGCTATGACTTGCAGACAGAATGTATGTGGCAAACATTGGGTATTTAAAATTAAGGCTGATTTTAACACGTTGTCGGTACCTTTTTGGTAAAATCACTTTTCATACAAAATTTTAACGCGATGTATGGAACGAGTGCAATCGGGTTATTCAAAAGGGATTCTGCTCCATCTTATACACTTTTTCAACCGTCTGACTGCTTTATTGTTATTGTTGGCATGGTAAAAGGGTTTAACTTATTTTTATCTTTGTATGAGATACCCATTAGGGTCGATAGGTACCGTGTCCGACGGTAGTCAAGGTCGTTAAATATTCTGAATACAAAAAAGTGAATATTTTTCTGACATTGACCTTATACATGCTGCGTGTGTGTGTGTGTGTATATGTATCTTGTTTTTGTTTCGCCGGTATTTTTTTTTTTTATACACTGGAGCACCATTACAGATTTTGAAGAAAAAAACCCATGAAATCGACATTGCACGAAATATTCATATGTTACTATGTAAAGACAAGAAGTGTTCTAATTGTATTCAATAGGATCGCAGCGGTTCCTGTCGTACGTGATAGCCAGTAAAACAAATGAGAAGGTAGGAATGTGAATTTTCAATGACGTTTATATTATTATATAAATGACATACGTGTATCTTAAAACGAAGAAAGATGATCAAAAATCGACAAGAGAAACCGAGAAAAAAAATTGCCTACAATGCCGTAACAGCGACATTACACAGCTGTTTGCTGTGACCAGGATTCGAACCTGGGTTGTCGCGGCCACAACGCGAAGTACTAACCACTATACGATCACGGCTATGACTTGCAGACAGAATGTATGTGGCAAACATTGGGTATTTAAAATTAAGGCTGATTTTAACACGTTGTCGGTACCTTTTTGGTAAAATCACTTTTCATACAAAATTTTAACGCGATGTATGGAACGAGTGCAATCGGGCTATTCAAAAGGGATTCTGCTCCATCTTATACACTTTTTCAACCGTCTGACTGCTTTATTGTTATTGTTGGCATGGTAAAAGGGTTTAACTTATTTTTATCTTTGTATGAGATACCCATTAGGGTCGATAGGTACCGTGTTCGACGGTAGTCAAGGTCGTTAAATATTCTGAATACAAAAAAGTGAATATTTTTCTGACATTGACCTTATACATGCTGCGTGTGTGTGTGTGTGTATATGTATCTTGTTTTTGTTTCGCCGGTATTTTTTTTTTTTTTTTTTTTTTTACACTGGAGCACCATTACAGATTTTGAAGAAAAAACCCCATGAAATCGACATTGCACGAAATATTCATATGTTTCTATGTAAAGACAAGAAGTGTTCTAATTGTATTCAATAGGATCGCAGCGGTTCCTGCCGTACGTGATAGCCAGTAAAACAAATGAGAAGGTAGGAATGTGAATTTTCAATGACGTTTATATTATTATATAAATGACATACGTGTATCTTAAAACGAAGAAAGATTATCAAAAATCGACAAGAGAAACCGAGAAAAAAAATTGCCTACAATGCCGTAACAGCGACATTACACAGCTGTTTGCCGTGACCAGGATTCGAACCTGGGTTGTCGCGGCCACAACGCGAAGTACTAACCACTATACTTTTTTTTTTTATCTTTATTATAATCAGACTTCATATTTACACATTATACAGTTATTATACAGATTGACCTACAATGATATCACAGTTTTAGCAAATTTCCTACAATATCACACTCAGATATATTCATACATTTATATAATGCTGCATTGTCACTTTATTTTTTTTTTTTTTTTTTTTTTTATTATCTATTTTTTTCCTATTATGAATTTTTGAATTAAAAATCGAATATACACATATTCTCTTCCCAAACAAAAAATAATTATTTTTATTAACCTTCTACACAACACTACTATAAGTCAAAACAGAAATGCTTTCATAAAAACAAAAATTGCATGTACGCGGATGGATTCCAATACCTTCACACATTCAACTTTATTTTAACATTGCAAGTTAATAACTCAAAGACATGTTTCTCAAAATTGAAAATAAAACTATCATTTCAAGTCATGGAATAATCAAAATTAAAAAATAAAAAACTTTCATATATACAAATTAAATCATTGTTTATGTTTATAAAGTCCGTTAGCAATTGCACAATCAGCAATCCGGAACAGTATATCATCAGTATCATCAGGACGAAATTCATAGTTCCTCACATCTGGAAAATCTTGTTCGACGTTGTGCTTATATGTGTCATAATCAACATCCTTTGGTCGAACTTGTACTACTTTGTTACGACCCCGATCATACTTTACAAGTTTTTCTGTCCCTTTTATTTTCGCAATGAATTTATCGGGCAATAGTCTACTTGTCTTAATCACCGCTTTCACAATAATGTCGTCAATTGGGACTTGTATTGGACAACCATCAAAATCACTAACCTCACTATCGTCATCACTATCATCATCACTATCATCATCACTATCATCATCCGATTCATCAGACTGTTCTTGATTGTCATGATGAATTGTCATTGTTGTGTCTTTTTTCTCTTTACTTATAGTTTCAATTATCCGGTTTTCTGATAATTGAGCACATCCTGTACTTTCGATGTCCATTGTACTGTTTTCCGGTAATTCGTGTGAAATATTGTCTATTACGATTGCAGTTTCGGCGCTCCGTACATTTTCATTTTCGATTTCCATCGATAGATCAGATTGAATAATTCCAGTTAGTTGACTTTCGTTTGTTTCTGTATTTACAGTTTCTTTTCTTACTTTCTGTATGAAATTTGTCATTCTATTGTCATTCCTGCGTTCCATAGATTTGGATTTACGTTTAGTGTTTTTATCATCATTTTGTCCAAACATTATCGAAATTCTCGCTTTATTTTCATCACCATGTATTGTAAATGTTATGTTACTAAACAAACTACACGCATTGTCTATTGACTTTACCAAATAAGCAGGTAATTTATCCATATCTACTGTAATTGAACTGGTTCAGGTCAATATCTAGGCCGACAGCACATATCTTTAAAAAATTGTCTTTGTGAAACAGGACAAGCGAATTATCTAACAACGAAACAACACTTACTTTAAACTAGTAAGTTCCTCTGCCTCTACATAAAAAGGAATACTGGTAATCCAAGTTTTCAACATATATTTGGAAAAGTTTTCGTTGACAAAATTAACGTCCTTGTCACTCAAAGGTGCGTTCGACCATCTCTCCGCGAAGTACTAACCACTATACGATCACGGCTATGACTTGCAGACAGAATGTATGTGGCAAAAATTGGGTATTTAAAATTAAGGCTGATTTTAACACGTTGTCGGTACCTTTTTGGTAAAATCACTTTTCATACAAAATTTTAACGCGATGTATGGAACGAGTGCAATCGGGCTATTCAATAGGGATTCTGCTCCATCTTATACACTTTTTCAACCGTCTGACTGCTTTATTGTTATTGTTGGCATGGTAAAAGGGTTTAACTTATTTTTTATCTTTGTATGAGATACCCATTAGGGTCGATAGGTACCGTGTCCGACGGTAGTCAAGGTCGTTAAATATTCTGAATACAAAAAAGTGAATATTTTTCTGACATTGACCTTATACATGCTGCGTGTGTGTGTGTGTATATGTATCTTGTTTTTGTTTCGCCGGTATTTTTTTTTTTTTTTATACACTGGAGCACCATTACAGATTTTGAAGAAAAAAACCCATGAAATCGACATTGCACGAAATATTCATATGTTACTATGTAAAGACAAGAAGTGTTCTAATTGTATTCAATAGGATCGCAGCGGTTCCTGCCGTACGTGATAGCCAGTAAAACAAATGAGAAGGTAGGAATGTGAATTTTCAATGACGTTTATATTATTATATAAATGACATACGTGTATCTTAAAACGAAGAAAGATTATCAAAAATCGACAAGAGAAACCGAGAAAAAAAAATTGCCTACAATGCCGTAACAGCGACATTACACAGCTGTTTGCCGTGACCAGGATTCGAACCTGGGTTGTCGCGGCCACAACGCGAAGTACTAACCACTATACTTTTTTTTTTTTTATCTTTATTATAATCAGACTTCATATTTACACATTATACAGTTATTATACAGATTGACCTACAATGATATCACAGTTTTAGCAAATTTCCTACAATATCACACTCAGATATATTCATACATTTATATAATGCTGCATTGTCACTTTATTTTTTTATTTTTTTTTTTTTTATTATCTATTTTTTTCCTATTATGAATTTTTGAATTAAAAATCGAATATACACATATTCTCTTCCCAAACAAAAAATAATTATTTTTATTAACCTTCTACACAACACTACTATAAGTCAAAACAGAAATGCTTTCATAAAAACAAAAATTGCATGTACGCGGATGGATTCCAATACCTTCACACATTCAACTTTATTTTAACATTGCAAGTTAATAACTCAAAGACATGTTTCTCAAAATTGAAAATAAAACTATCATTTCAAGTCATGGAATAATCAAAATTAAAAAATAAAAAACTTTCATATATACAAATTAAATCATTGTTTATGTTTATAAAGTCCGTTAGCAATTGCACAATCAGCAATCCGGAACAGTATATCATCAGTATCATCAGGACGAAATTCATAGTTCCTCACATCTGGAAAATCTTGTTCGACGTTGTGCTTATATGTGTCATAATCAACATCCTTTGGTCGAACTTGTACTACTTTGTTACGACCCCGATCATACTTTACAAGTTTTTCTGTCCCTTTTATTTTCGCAATGAATTTATCGGGCAATAGTCTACTTGTCTTAATCACCGCTTTCACAATAATGTCGTCAATTGGGACTTGTATTGGACAACCATCAAAATCACTAACCTCACTATCGTCATCACTATCATCATCACTATCATCATCACTATCATCATCCGATTCATCAGACTGTTCTTGATTGTCATGATGAATTGTCATTGTTGTGTCTTTTTTCTCTTTACTTATAGTTTCAATTATCCGGTTTTCTGATAATTGAGCACATCCTGTACTTTCGATGTCCATTGTACTGTTTTCCGGTAATTCGTGTGAAATATTGTCTATTACGATTGCAGTTTCGGCGCTCCGTACATTTTCATTTTCGATTTCCATCGATAGATCAGATTGAATAATTCCAGTTAGTTGACTTTCGTTTGTTTCTGTATTTACAGTTTCTTTTCTTACTTTCTGTATGAAATTTGTCATTCTATTGTCATTCCTGCGTTCCATAGATTTGGATTTACGTTTAGTGTTTTTATCATCATTTTGTCCAAACATTATCGAAATTCTCGCTTTATTTTCATCACCATGTATTGTAAATGTTATGTTACTAAACAAACTACACGCATTGTCTATTGACTTTACCAAATAAGCAGGTAATTTATCCATATCTACTGTAATTGAACTGGTTCAGGTCAATATCTAGGCCGACAGCACATATCTTTAAAAAATTGTCTTTGTGAAACAGGACAAGCGAATTATCTAACAACGAAACAACACTTACTTTAAACTAGTAAGTTCCTCTGCCTCTACATAAAAAGGAATACTGGTAATCCAAGTTTTCAACATATATTTGGAAAAGTTTTCGTTGACAAAATTAACGTCCTTGTCACTCAAAGGTGCGTTCGACCATCTCTCCGCGAAGTACTAACCACTATACGATCACGGCTATGACTTGCAGACAGAATGTATGTGGCAAAAATTGGGTATTTAAAATTAAGGCTGATTTTAACACGTTGTCGGTACCTTTTTGGTAAAATCACTTTTCATACAAAATTTTAACGCGATGTATGGAACGAGTGCAATCGGGCTATTCAATAGGGATTCTGCTCCATCTTATACACTTTTTCAACCGTCTGACTGCTTTATTGTTATTGTTGGCATGGTAAAAGGGTTTAACTTATTTTTTATCTTTGTATGAGATACCCATTAGGGTCGATAGGTACCGTATCCGACGGTAGTCAAGGTCGTTAAATATTCTGAATACAAAAAAGTGAATATTTTTCTGACATTGACCTTATACATGCTGCGTGTGTGTGTGTGTGTATATGTATCTTGTTTTTGTTTCGCCGGTATTTTTTTTTTTTTTTATACACTGGAGCACCATTACAGATTTTGAAGAAAAAAACCCATGAAATCGACATTGCACGAAATATTCATATGTTACTATGTAAAGACAAGAAGTGTTCTAATTGTATTCAATAGGATCGCAGCGGTTCCTGCCGTACGTGATAGCCAGTAAAACAAATGAGAAGGTAGGAATGTGAATTTTCAATGACGTTTATATTATTATATAAATGACATACGTGTATCTTAAAAAGAAGAAAGATTATCAAAAATCGACAAGAGAAACCGAGAAAAAAAATTGCCTACAATGCCGTAACAGCGACATTACACAGCTGTTTGCCGTGACCAGGATTCGAACCTGGGTTGTCGCGGCCACAACGCGAAGTACTAACCACTATACTTTTTTTTTTATCTTTATTATAATCAAACTTCGTATTTACATATCACAGTTCAGAATTACACATCAATGAAAACAATATAATCAATTATTGTCCTTTCTCTGAAAAGAAATATTCAATATTCTACATTTACAATTCAAATGCGTGAAATATTTTCACGAACACAATTATCTGGTTATATACTCATATATAGATATCATATCATATCCTATAGAAAAATATTCATATACTTATATTCTAACTCACTCTTATCTACCATTCAGCACATACATTCAAATTGATAAAAAGCTTACACAGAATACAAAGAAAAATTAGAGTGAACAATGATTATGACGTCTTATTTTCCGACAGAGGGCAAAAAATAATACAATAGAAAATATTGTTCGCACTGGGCTGGATTCCATTCCACAACGCAATCAAAATTCGAAGTATTAAATATCGAGTCAATCATCAGCTATTTAAAGACATGCAAACAGAGCACAAAAATTATCAAAATATTTTGAAAAACTTTTTCACAAAATTCTCACAAACAACATACAAACTATCTCTCTTACAAATCAACATATAATAAAATAATGAAACAATTATAGTTTTTTATTTGTCGCAAATTTTATCATCTCATCTATTCCTTTTCTCACATCATCAGTCATCAATTTCGGTATAGTTCTTACATCACGAAAATCTTCAGTCAACACTTTATTAAATTTATAGAAAACTCGGTCACTGCAATCGAGTATTTCAAATTCTTTATCATCTATATAATACAATATCAGACGTTTCCTCAATGTTTTTCCGATCAATATTTCGTTGCGACCTCCTGATTGTTTCAAAACAAATTTTGGAATTAACTTAATATCAGTTGCAATATTTGACGGAAATGTTTGTTTACTTTTGTCATTTTGTTCTACCATTCTATCGCGTTGAGATGTAGCAGACAAAATATCACTGTAATTTACTTTACTAAGCGGCATAAATTCTGAAAGTACATTTCCTTTTGTTTTACATTTATCCTTTTCAATTATGTCAATGGATAATCCACGTTTGTTTTTATTTACATTGTTAATTTCACTATTCAATGACACAGAACATTCTTTACCTGTATCGATTGAACACAGTTCTATATTTGGACGTTCTATACCGGTTTCAATGTTACCTGTACATGCAGTAGTGGAGGCCTCAGACGGGTTCTCTTCAATGTCCATTATATCTGATGTATTTGTTGCTACCGTTTCGTCCCGTATTTGATTTGTTTCAAATGCACTATTCAAATGAATCACTTCGGTATGTTTTTCAATATTAGAAACACTATCAACAATATTGTTATATTCCTTCATACGTTTTTTGTATCGATTGACAGTTGAATTAGACTTTCGTTTACTTTTATTGTTATCTTCATTTGAAAACATGATAGAAATACGTGCTCTGTCATTTTCACCATGCACGGTAAATGTTATATTTCTAAATTGTCCACAAGCATTTTCTATGGTGCTCATCAATAAAGATGGAAGTCTCTCCATTATAAAACAATTCACCTTCGGTGGCCTCTTTCTATACGACAATGTTTACAAATACGTAATACTTTACAAACGACAGTTGTGTCATAATTAAAGAAAACAACTTACTTCTGATACAAGTTAGAATGTTTATATTCCTAAAATATGCTTGGAAATCCGAGCAATCACTTATAACATAGTAATTTTTCCTTAGACATAAACAACACGTCCAGTCACTTAAAGGTCCACTCGACCAGCCATACTAACCACTATACGATCACGGCTATGACTTGCAGACAGAATGTATGTGGCAAAAATTGGGTATTTAAAATTAAGGCTGATTTTAACACGTTGTCGGTACCTTTTTGGTAAAATCACTTTTCATACAAAATTTTAACGCGATGTATGGAACGAGTGCAATCGGGCTATTCAAAAGGGATTCTGCTCCATCTCATACACTTTTTCAACCGTCTGACTGCTTTATTGTTATTGTTGGCATGGTAAAAGGGTTTAACTTATTTTTATCTTTGTATGAGATACCCATTAGGGTCGATAGGTACCGTGTCCGACGGTAGTCAAGGTCGTTAAATATTCTGAATACAAAAAAGTGAATATTTTTCTGACATTGACCTTATACATGCTGCGTGTGTGTGTGTGTGTATATGTATCTTGTTTTTGTTTCGCCGGTATTTTTTTTTTTTATATACACTGGAGCACCATTACAGATTTTGGAGAAAAAAAACCATGAAATCGACATTGCACGAAATATTCATATGTTACTATGTAAAGACAAGAAGTGTTCTAATTGTATTCAATAGGATCGCAGCGGTTCCTGCCGTACGTGATAGCCAGTAAAACAAATGAGAAGGTAGGAATGTGAATTTTCAATGACGTTTATATTATTATATAAATGACATACGTGTATCTTAAAACGAAGAAAGATTATCAAAAATCGACAAGAGAAACCGAGAAAAAAAATTGCCTACAATGCCGTAACAGCGACATTACACAGCTGTTTGCCGTGACCAGGATTCGAACCTGGGTTGTCGCGGCCACAACGCGAAGTACTAACCACTATACGATCACGGCTATGACTTGCAGACAGAATGTATGTGTAGCCAGGTGAATAGTGAGGCTGATAGAAAGTGACATATTTGATGATAAGATCTTTATTGTTTTACTAGTTAACAAAGGTCGCAGGTAGTCCTGCAAATACACAAAAAGAAGGTCTTTATAATACAATTGTCTACATGTAGAACACAACTTCAGTTATAATGTACACTATAATGTAAATGATATCAGCAAAATACATAGTTACAATAATTTGCTTGCCTTAGCCAATATTACTCAGTATTAATACCAATAACTCTTGTATACATTTAATATGACAAAGTATGGTTTATATGCAGTAAATAGTACTTAAATCATTTCATTAACTCTCTTTCATATTCAAAATGAAGTTTACTTAATCAAAACACTCATTTAAATAGAATTACAAAATATTGTTAAACCTGCGTTCCATAACAAGACTCATTAATGTTAAACAGGCTTTCCATAGTTTTTATAGCAAATAGCTCTCGTTTGTGTACAAAATAAATGTTAATTAAACTTTACAGAAGTGAACACGGATGGTTATTGTTCCATCATTATAGATGCATGTGATTAATATACCAAAACAATTATTTAACAATGAAAAATACAATGTTTATGCAACAAAAACAACTAACCTAAATTATAGTATTCTACGTGACATAAATTATGTGTCACATAATTACAGAAGATATAATATGATATGTTTGTCAGTATTATTAATTCATAGTGCTGCTGTATACACCGATAATGATACAAAAATATGGAAATACGTCGGCAATGGTTTGCCGTATGAATATTGTTTGTTTTGATGTGTTTATCATGTTTATATATGTGTTGAAAACTTTACACAAACAATAAAAGCAATTTATAATAATATAAAGGACAGGAAATAATTAATACAATAATAATTTACCTGTAGATGGTATAAAAAGGCTTATTTTAAGATGTTTCTTTCATTCATTCCAGCGTTATCATAAGTGCATATTAATACGTCATCAAAACGGTGGTTCCGGTTACAATAAAAATAGAAAATTACCGGTTACACATGAATAAATTCCGGAATCATAAGTGACTTGCTCACATATGTGGCAAAAATTGGGTATTTAAAATTAAGGCTGATTTTAACACGTTGTCGGTACCTTTTTGGTAAAATCACTTTTCATACAAAATTTTAACGCGATGTATGGAACGAGTGCAATCGGGCTATTCAATAGGGATTCTGCTCCATCTTATACACTTTTTCAACCGTCTGACTGCTTTATCGTTATTGTTGGCATGGTAAAAGGGTTTAACTTATTTTTTATCTTTGTATGAGATACCCATTAGGGTCGATAGGTACCGTGTCCGACGGTAGTCAAGGTCGTTAAATATTCTGAATACAAAAAAGTGAATATTTTTCTGACATTGACCTTATACATGCTGCGTGTGTGTGTGTGTGTGTGTATATGTATCTTGTTTTTGTTTCGCCGGTATTTTTTTTTTTTTTTTTTACACTGGAGCACCATTACAGATTTTGAAGAAAAAAACCCATGAAATCGACATTGCACGAAATATTCATATGTTACTATGTAAAGACAAGAAGTGTTCTAATTGTATTCAATAGGATCGCAGCGGTTCCTGCCGTACGTGATAGCCAGTAAAACAAATGAGAAGGTAGGAATGTGAATTTTCAATGACGTTTATATTATTATATAAATGACATACGTGTATCTTAAAACGAAGAAAGATTATCAAAAATCGACAAGAGAAACCGAGAAAAAAAATTGCCTACAATGCCGTAACAGCGACATTACACAGCTGTTTGCCGTGACCAGGATTCTAACCTGGGTTGTCGCGGCCACAACGCGAAGTACTAACCACTATACGATCACGGCTATGACTTGCAGACAGAATGTATGTGGCAAAAATTGGGTATTTAAAATTAAGGCTGATTTTAACACGTTGTCGGTACCTTTTTGGTAAAATCACTTTTCATACAAAATTTTAACGCGATGTATGGAACGAGTGCAATCGGGCTATTCAATAGGGATTCTGCTCCATCTTATACACTTTTTTAACCGTCTGACTGCTTTATTGTTATTGTTGGCATGGTAAAAGGGTTTAACTTATTTTTTATCTTTGTATGAGATACCCATTAGGGTCGATAGGTACCGTGTCCGACGGTAGTCAAGGTCGTTAAATATTCTGAATACAAAAAAGTGAATATTTTTCTGACATTGACCTTATACATGCTGCGTGTGTGTGTGTGTGTATATGTATCTTGTTTTTGTTTCGCCGGTATTTTTTTTTTTTTATACACTGGAGCACCATTACAGATTTTGAAGAAAAAAACCCATGAAATCGACATTGCACGAAATATTCATATGTTACTATGTAAAGACAAGAAGTGTTCTAATTGTATTCAATAGGATCGCAGCGGTTCCTGCCGTACGTGATAGCCAGTAAAACAAATGAGAAGGTAGGAATGTGAATTTTCAATGACGTTTATATTATTATATAAATGACATACGTGTATCTTAAAACGAAGAAAGATTATCAAAAATCGACAAGAGAAACCGAGAAAAAAAATTGCCTACAATGCCGTAACAGCGACATTACACAGCTGTTTGCCGTGACCAGGATTCGAACCTGGGTTGTCGCGGCCACAACGCGAAGTACTAACCACTATACTTTTTTTTATCATTAACTAACCACTATACGATCACGGCTATGACTTGCATGTATGTGGCAAAAATTGGGTATTTAAAATTAAGGCTGATTTTAACACGTTGTCGGTACCTTTTTGGTAAAATCACTTTTCATACAAAATTTTAACGCGATGTATGGAACGAGTGCAATCGGGCTATTCAAAAGGGATTCTGCTCCATCTTATACACTTTTTCAACCGTCTGACTGCTTTATTGTTATTGTTGGCATGGTAAAAGGGTTTAACTTATTTTTATCTTTGTATGAGATACCCATTAGGGTCGATAGGTACCGTGTCCGACGGTAGTCAAGGTCGTTAAATATTCTGAATACAAAAAAGTGAATATTTTTCTGACATTGACCTTATACATGCTGCGTGTGTGTGTGTGTGTGTATATGTATCTTGTTTTTGTTTCGCCGGTATTTTTTTTTTTTTTTATACACTGGAGCACCATTACAGATTTTGAAGAAAAAAACCCATGAAATCGACATTGCACGAAATATTCATATGTTACTATGTAAAGACAAGAAGTGTTCTAATTGTATTCAATAGGATCGCAGCGGTTCCTGCCGTACGTGATAGCCAGTAAAACAAATGAGAAGGTAGGAATGTGAATTTTCAATGACGTTTATATTATTATATAAATGACATACGTGTATCTTAAAACGAAGAAAGATTATCAAAAATCGACAAGAGAAACCGAGAAAAAAAA
Source organism: Mytilus edulis (assembly GCF_963676685.1). Taxonomy (NCBI): domain Eukaryota; kingdom Metazoa; phylum Mollusca; class Bivalvia; order Mytilida; family Mytilidae; genus Mytilus; species Mytilus edulis. Next base: position 40,232,979 of record NC_092349.1, on the reverse strand, counting down.
TTGCCTACAATGCCGTAACAGCGACATTACACAGCTGTTTGCCGTGACCAGGATTCGAACCTGGGTTGTCGCGGCCACAACGCGAAGTACTAACCACTATACTTTTTTTTATCATTAACTAACCACTATACGATCACGGCTATGACTTGCATGTATGTGGCAAAAATTGGGTATTTAAAATTAAGGCTGATTTTAACACGTTGTCGGTACCTTTTTGGTAAAATCACTTTTCATACAAAATTTTAACGCGATGTATGGAACGAGTGCAATCGGGCTATTCAAAAGGGATTCTGCTCCATCTTATACACTTTTTCAACCGTCTGATTGCTTTATTGTTATTGTTGGCATGGTAAAAGGGTTTAACTTATTTTTATCTTTGTATGAGATACCCATTAGAGTCGATAGGTACCGTGTCCGACGGTAGTCAAGGTCGTTAAATATTCTGAATACAAAAAAGTGAATATTTTTCTGACATTGACCTTATACATGCTGCGTGTGTGTGTGTGTGTATATGTATCTTGTTTTTGTTTCGCCGGTATTTTTTTTTTTTTTTTTTTTTACACTGGAGCACCATTACAGATTTTGAAGAAAAAAACCCATGAAATCGACATTGCACGAAATATTCATATGTTACTATGTAAAGACAAGAAGTGTTCTAATTGTATTCAATAGGATCGCAGCGGTTCCTGCCGTACGTGATAGCCAGTAAAACAAATGAGAAGGTAGGAATGTGAATTTTCAATGACGTTTATATTATTATATAAATGACATACGTGTATCTTAAAACGAAGAAAGATTATCAAAAATCGACAAGAGAAACCGAGAAAAAAAAATTGCCTACAATGCCGTAACAGCGACATTACACAGCTGTTTGCCGTGACCAGGATTCGAACCTGGGTTGTCGCGGCCACAACGCGAAGTACTAACCACTATACGATCACGGCTATGTCTTGCAGACAGAATTTATGTGGCAAAAATTGGGTATTAAAAATTAAGGCTGATTTTAACACGTTGTCGGTACCTTTTTGGTAAAATCACTTTTCATACAAAATTTTAACGCGATATGTATGGAACGAGTGCAATCGGGCTATTCAAAAGGGATTCTGCTCCATCTTATACACTTTTTCAACCGTCTGACTGCTTTATTGTTATTGTTGGCATGGTAAAAGGGTTTAACTTATTTTTTATCTTTGTATGAGATACCCATTAGGGTCGATAGGTACCGTGTCCGACGGTAGTCAAGGTCGTTAAATATTCTGAATACAAAAAAGTGAATATTTTTCTGACATTGACCTTATACATGCTGCGTGTGTGTGTGTGTGTATATGTATCTTGTTTTTGTTTCGCCGGTATTTTTTTTTTTTTATACACTGGAGCACCATTACAGATTTTGAAGAAAAAAACCCATGAAATCGACATTGCACGAAATATTCATATGTTACTATGTAAAGACAAGAAGTGTTCTAATTGTATTCAATAGGATCGCAGCGGTTCCTGCCGTACGTGATAGCCAGTAAAACAAATGAGAAGGTAGGAATGTGAATTTTCAATGACGTTTATATTATTATATAAATGACATACGTGTATCTTAAAACGAAGAAAGATTATCAAAAATCGACAAGAGAAACCGAGAAAAAAAATTGCCTACAATGCCGTAACAGCGACATTACACAGCTGTTTGCCGTGACCAGGATTCGAACCTGGGTTGTCGCGGCCACAACGCGAAGTACTAACCACTATACTTTTTTTATCATTAACTAACCACTATACGATCACGGCTATGACTTGCATGTATGTGGCAAAAATTGGGTATTTAAAATTAAGGCTGATTTTAACACGTTGTCGGTACCTTTTTGGTAAAATCACTTTTCATACAAAATTTTAACGCGATGTATGGAACGAGTGCAATCGGGCTATTCAAAAGGGATTCTGCTCCATCTTATACACTTTTTCAACCGTCTGACTGCTTTGTTGTTATTGTTGGCATGGTAAAAGGGTTTAACTTATTTTTATCTTTGTATGAGATACCCATTAGAGTCGATAGGTACCGTGTCCGACGGTAGTCAAGGTCGTTAAATATTCTGAATACAAAAAAGTGAATATTTTTCTGACATTGACCTTATACATGCTGCGTGTGTGTGTGTGTGTGTATATGTATCTTGTTTTTGTTTCGCCGGTATTTTTTTTTTTTTTTTTTTACACTGGAGCACCATTACAGATTTTGAAGAAAAAAACCCATGAAATCGACATTGCACGAAATATTCATATGTTACTATGTAAAGACAAGAAGTGTTCTAATTGTATTCAATAGGATCGCAGCGGTTCCTGCCGTACGTGATAGCCAGTAAAACAAATGAGAAGGTAGGAATGTGAATTTTCAATGACGTTTATATTATTATATAAATGACATACGTGTATCTTAAAACGCAGAAAGATTATCAAAAATCGACAAGAGAAACCGAGAAAAAAAAATTGCCTACAATGCCGTAACAGCGACATTACACAGCTGTTTGCCGTGACCAGGATTCGAACCTGGGTTGTCGCGGCCACAACGCGAAGTACTAACCACTATACTTTTTTTTTATCTTTATTCATCATACTTCATACATACAATTATCATATACACACATAGCAATTCCTTATATACACATTTATATACATTATTATCACAGTTTTAAATATCCATTTATTTTGACAGTAATAGACTTTATCTATTTACTTTGATAGTATTTATTCATCATTACTGTTATATACTTTATATATTTCTTTCAAAATATCCATTTATATTTACAGTTATATACTTTATATACATGTATTTACTTTTAAAATATGTCTTTTTTTCCTTTTTTCTTTTTTCCTTTTTTTTTTTTTTTTTTTTTTTAAATTTTCTTCAATTTGATCCAACAAAATACTATCTCTTATCAAATAAGACTTAATGATTCGTATTCGATTCTGTAAACAGTGATTTTAGTCAAAACGGTTATGCAAGATGAAAAAAATAAAACAATATATGCGGATGGAGTTCCAATTCCTTCACATATTCAAAATTTTTAAATCAGTCGCATAAGTTATTAACCAAAGACTTATCTTTTCAAATTGAACAAAAACTAGTATTTCGGTATGCTAAAAAATAAAATTATTTACAACAATATTCATTTCACCAAAGTAAACAGTTCATTGTCAAATGCAAATCTGGCCATTAACTCAACTTTTTCGTCCGTATCGTCTGGACGAAATTCATAGTCTCTCACATCACCAAAGTCTTGTTCTACATTTTTCTTAAATGTATGGTAATCATCATCAATTGAACACACTTCTATTGTATTGTCAAGTTCCCTATCATACCGTATAATTTTACCGGTTCCTTTCAATTTTGCTATTAGTTTATCTGGCAATAATCTACTTTTCTTGATCACAACTTTAGAAATAACGTCATCAATTCCAACTAATATATCGTCATCATCAGATTCATCATCTTTTTGTGTTGGCAATTTTCTTTCATTTCTACTTTGTTTTACATTTTCCAATAAATTTTGATCGACATTGTCTATTGATCCTTTCCTTTTTGTAGTTTTCTTACTTTTCTTAGGTGAATTCTTATGTACATGTTTATCTGAAAACATTGTGCCGTTTTCCGGTAATTCATGCGCAATATTGTCTATTACGGTTGCAGTTTCGGCGCTCCGTACATTTTCATTTTCGAGTTCCATCAATTGATCACATTGAATAATTTCAGTAGCTTGACTTTCGTTTGTTGTTATATTTTCATTATCTTTGGTAACTTTCTGTATGAAATTCGACATTCTAATGTTATTCCTGCGTTCCATAGATTGAGATTTACGTTTATTGTTTTTATCCTCACTTTGTCCAAACATTATAGAAATCCTCGCTTTATTTTCATCGCCATGTATTGTAAATGTTATTTTACTAAACAAACTACATGCATTGTCTATCGATTTTACTAAATAAGCAGGTAATTTATCCATGTTTACTGTAATACAACTAGTTCAGGTTAATATCTGGGTCGACAGCACATATCTTTAAAAAGTGTCTTTGTGAAACTGGACAAGCGAATTATTCAACAATGAAGCAACACTTACTTTAAACTAGTAAGTTCCTCCGCAAATAAATGGAAAAGAATACTGGTAATCCAAGTTTTCACCATATATTTAGAAAAGTTTTCATTGACAAAATTAACGTCCTTGCCACTCAAAGGTGCGTTCGACTTTTTTCAGTACTAACCACTATACGATCACGGCTATGACTTGCAGACAGAATGTATGTGGCAAAAATTGGGTATTTAAAATTAAGGCTGATTTTAACACGTTGTCGGTACCTTTTTGGTAAAATCACTTTTCATACAAAATTTTAACGCGATGTATGGAACGAGTGCAATCGGGCTATTCAAAAGGGATTCTGCTCCATCTTATACACTTTTTCAACCGTCTGACTGCTTTATTGTTATTGTTGGCATGGTAAAAGGGTTTAACTTATTTTTATCTTTGTATGAGATACCACAGGAGTTTGAAATCCTATCAATAAGGGGGTCAAAATATACCAAAGTCGACTATCACAGTAGAGCTTCTCTCGAAGAGAGAAGCGACAGGAATGCAACGCATTTTCCTACTTTTTTTAAAACGGACGTTTTGGGTCGGAATAAACGCTATCCGTCGATTGCAAAACATATTTTTACTTCAAGTTACCATTTAAACATCTTTGCAGGTCACTAATTATTCATTTACAGCTTATTTTGATGTCCAGACAGAACCCCAGATTTTCTGTAACTCCATACCCGGAAGTCCTAATGAATGAGGATCGCACTGAACATATTCAAATGAGGTATTCTTATAAATTAAACAAACAGTCGAAATAAATTATACAGATTTATTAGACACTTGCTAGTAATTTATCCTAAATTATTATGATGGTAAACTTTTTAAAAACCCGGTCTTTTTTTATTAATTTTGATTGTTTTATTAGCCAAGGGAAATAACTCATCTGAATAAAAGGTTTAAAAAAGGCGGGAAATTTAGACTACTCTTTAATATCAATGAAGGGGTCATTTATATGTTGAAACAAGGATTTGCATAGTTAGACTATACAAATCCTTGGTTGAAAGTATTTGTAGAAATGGGGGATATGAATTAAATTGTTATTAATGGGAAAACATAGATATATTTAAAATACAAATAAATATGCACAGAAATTAAATATTGAAAAAATTATGAAAAAGAACCTTTGATTTATGCTTCTAGCATGTCTAGAAAAGCAATATAATATCAAAAGATGGTGCAATGATAATCAATCGTTTTGGTTATTTCATTGGTTCATAAAGTCTAATATAATATGTCTGTTAACTCTTAAAACAAGATTTCAAGGTTTTATATGCATATATGCTTTCTTATTCTTATGCCAAAAGAGATATGATGAATCGCATATGTATTTTCACCTTTCATAAAATTGAGAATGGAAATGGGGAATTTTCTTTTTATGGATAAATTTATAATTCAGAAAAAATAAAACGTGGACAAATTGCTGAAGTTATTCGTTTCAATCTTATAGAAAAAGTATATAAAATTGATTGTGTAAATGGGGAATATGTTAAAGAGCAGACAATAGCCGAAGTCCACCAATGTGTCTTCAAAATCCCGTACCGAGGGTTTGTCCTCAGCTGGCTTCTAAATAAAAGTGTGTACTGCTTCAGTGAAAATGAACGTCACTCTAAGATCCAACATATAAATCTGTGGCGGATCCAGAAATTTTTATGAGAGGGTGCCCACTGACAGCATAAGAGGGATCCGCTCCAGTCATGCTTCAGTGATTCTCTGTATAAAGAACCAAATTTTCCTCACAAAATGGGAGGCCCTGTCCCCTGGGCCCTCTATAACTGTCTCTGTAATTGATTTTCAATAATAAAAAAAAATATCAAGACAAACAAAGCCCAAAGGTTCCGAACTTTTAGGACAGGCGCAAATATGCGATGGGATTAAACATGTGAGATCTTAACCATCCCCCTATATACCGGTAACTAGCCTATGTAGAATAAAGAAACGCATACGATTGAAAAATATCGTTCATCCTCAACTGTATCAGCTTTTTATATATATATAAAAGAAATATATAGTGTCTAAAAATAGCAACAATCAACATTCAATCTATCTAGGTGTGATAGATTGAAATATATATACCAGCTGTATAATATTAAACAGTAGCGCTAAGATCTTGCAATACGATTTTTTTAAATAACTGTCATTTTCAATTCCTAAATAATTCTTGAATACGTATGAAGTAACTTTCTTAAAAATCAATGATATCTAAATACTGTTATTTTTTAACGCAATCTTTAAATAATAAATAAAGTTGTCAGTGTTTATCGATCTGATGAGTTCAACCCTTTTCAACTATTTTTTTTTAATAAAACTCGTGATAGATACAAGGGATAGAAAATGTTGCGACCGAATAGGGCGGGTAGTGTTGTCCAACTCTGTAGTTAATAGTAGTGAAACCTTACTCCCCTGATATCCCAGTGTTTATGATGATGAACTTTTCATTTCATTGATAACTATACATAAATTTACTTCAAATTTCTTTGTCAATGGGAACCAAACTGGTCGGATTAAATGTGTGTGTGTATGTTTAATTTTTTTTTCCATCAATATTACTTTTTGTGAGGGCTGTGGACATACTCTTTTAGTAGAATATCTTTTATTATTTAGAATTTTCTGAATCTTCTCTGCTGATCAGTTGGTTTCTCACTCCGTTTTAAATAAATGAAAAAAAAGCTGTGCAATGGACGCATGATACGTCCGTCGCGTTTTCAAATATGAGAGTGTTGACCCTACGACATTTAGGTTTAACAACTTGTGAGAATTGGATATCTAGCTCCTTATTTAATTCAATTAGTAATAACAACTCGGCGAAGGCTTGTTTATTATTATATTAAAATTAAATAACTCGACTGATATCAAGCGATATCCATTACCATTCGTTATGAAATCTATAAATAATTTCTCGATCAGTGTCATATAAAAGAATGTATGAAAAACTAAAGGGAGGTTACTTTAATCTTAAACCAGTCACTGTAGTTTTATGAAAACTCCTCAAAGCACTAGAAGAAATATTTTAAAATCACCCCTTTTTAGTTCACCTGGACCAGAAGGGCCAAGTGAACTTTTCTCACGTGACGTCAGTCCTCGTCTTCCATTAAAATTACAAAAAATCTTCTTCTCTGAAACTACTTGACCAAGTTCATTATAGAAAGAAATAACTTTAAACAGCAAGAATGTAATATGTAAAATAAGATCCACAAACACTCCATCATCACCGAAACAGAGACTTTTGTAATGAATTGTAATATTTTTCTTTCATGTTGAAGAATGTCCTTTGTTTTATATGCACTGCAGAACATAGACCAAGATGAGCGACACAGGATATTTAGAGCTTCTTGCGTGTTTAATAAAACCCTGTAACTTGAGGTTACAACTTTTTGGGGTTATTATCCGACAAGCTGACAACGGACGGACGGACAATTGTATACCATAATCCGTCCTGTATAAAAACTCCAGGGTTCACTACGAAAAATATTATAAACTGAGACAACAAAAGTACCACGAAATGAAGTTGCAATGATTGCCTGAACGCCTGCTGAAATAAAATTGTGCATTTATTTAAAAAAAGTTTCATTTTTTATCAACGTGAGGTTTTCATGATTTATTGACAATATGGGACATTTTCATTCATTTAATTACGGTTATAAACTAAAAAAAAGGGTAATTTTTAAAGTCAAGAATACCTTTTTAGCTCACCTGGCCAAAAGTGCCAAGCGAGCTTTTCTCATCACTTGGCGTCCGTCGTCGTCGTAAACTTTTTACATTTTGAACTTCTTGTAGAGAACCACTGCTGAATGGAATTAAACAAAACATGGGGAATGTTCCTTATGAGGTGCTGACCAAGTGTTGTTACTTTGTAGCCAATCCATCATCCAAGATGGCTGCCAACGGGGAACTTTGTTTAACATAGGACCCTATGGAAAATACATACAAATTTCTTCTTTAAGAGAACCACTGAATTGAATTGAATGAAACCAAACATATTTGTTCCTTGTTTGTTCCTTTCCTTTTGAGGTGCTGGCCAAGTGTTAATACTTTGTAGCCAATTTTATCTTTTTTTATATAATTTCAAAAACCCATTAAAAAGTTAGGTGAGCGATACAGGCTCTTGAGAGCCTTTAGTTCTATATAATGACAGGCGCAAATGCTTGGTTATGCTAGTATATTAACAATTTAAAAATATCTTTTGAAAGCTTGCTTTGACTTATCTCTTAAATCTGTAATTGCGAAATAAAGATGGGCCCGTCTAGGAACCTTCAATACAAGAGTGCACACGCTGAAATGTCGCCTTCTTTACTAATCATTGATATCATGTTGATAGTTCTTAATATGAAGCGTTATACAACGGTCACAGAGACTTAACATTAACCAAGAAAACTAAACATTGACAAATGAACCATGAAAATGAGGTCAAGGTCAGATGAACCAATGCCAGGAAGGCATGTACAGCTAACAGTGCTTCCATACAACAAATATAGTCGACCTATTTCTTATAGTTTAAGAAAAACAGACAAAAACACAAAAACTTAACACTTAGAAATGAACTGTGAAAATGAGATCAAGGTCAAATGACATCTGCCCGCTAGACATGTACACCTTACAAGCATTCCATAGAACAAATATAGTTGAGCTATTGCATATAGTATTAGAAAAAAAGACCAATATTCAAAAACTTAACTTTGAACACTAAACCATGAAAATGAGGTCAAGGTCAGATGACATCTGCCAGTTAGAAATGTACACCTTACAATCATTCCACACACCAAATATAGTAGACCTATTGCATACAGTATAAGGAAAACAGACCAAAACGCAAAAAAAACTGAACTATAACCACTGAACCATGAAAATGAGGTCAAGGTCAGATAACAACTACAAGTTGGACATGTACACCTTACAATCCTTCCATACACCAAATATACAAGACCTATTTATAGTCTGAGATGCATGGTTTTTTTATTAGTTGTTAGTGGCTTTGAACTTGCTGTCAGATAATTGCGAGTACTCTAAGATCTGTTCATTGTGTCTTTTTTGTGTCGGGATGTTAAGTTCCCGGCCACGTCCACTTGTATTTTTGTCCATCTGAGTTCAGCCTTTTTCAACTGATTTTTATAGTTAGTTCTTATGTTGTACTATTATACCACTGTCCCAGGTTAGGGGAGGGTGGAGATCCCGCTAACATGTTTAACCCCGCCACATTATTTATGTATATGCCTGTCCCAAGTTAGGAGCCTGTAAATTCAGTGGTTATCGTTTGTTTATGTGTTACATATTTGTTTTTCGTTAATTTTTTTACATAAATAAGGCCGTTAAGTTTTCTCGTTTTAATTGTTTTACATTGTCTTATTGGGGCCTTTTAGCTGACTATGCAGTATAGGCTTTGCTCATTGTTGAAGGCCGTACGGTGACCTGTAGTTCTTAATGTCTGTCATTTTGGTTTTTGTGGATAGTTGTCTCATTGGCAATCATACCACATCTTCTTTTTGATAAACTATAGCTTATAGTATCTGAGATATAGACTTGACCACAAAAACTTAACCTTGTTCACTGATTAAAGAAATGAGGTCAAGGTCAAGTGAATATGTCTGACGGTCACGAGGACCTTGCCAGGTGCGCACATACCAATTATAGTTATCCTATTACTTTAAAAATAGTAAGAGACAATTTAACATTTCAAAAAATCTTAATTTTTTTCAAGTAGTCACTGAACCATAAAAATGAGGTCAAGGACATTGGACATGTGACTGGCGAAAACTTCGTAACATGATGCATCCATATACAAAGTATGAAGCATCCAGGTCTTCCACCTTCTAAAATATAAAGCCTTTAAGAAGTTAGCTAATGCCTCCGCCGCCGGATCAATATCCCAGATCGAGCTTTCTGCGACAAAAATCACAGGCTCGACAAAAATCACCAAGTTTGGAATTTTATTGGGTATTACGTTTACTGGTTTATATACTCAATTAGTTCTGGTAAATCCAACCCAAACCAATGTTTAAAATAAAATGGTATGCCTTTGACTTCAACTGAAGCATATTGCTGGTAGTTTATGTAGTACAATGGATATAATAATTTTATTGGTCTATAATAATATACGAAACATATATTTCTCGTTTGAATTTATGAACTTGTCGGTAAACCGAACTTTTAAAGCAACATGTATAGTATATTTACACAAGATATGAAGCATATTGTGAATGAAATTATCAGGCTTTCTATACCTTATCAAATTAGAATAAATTATGCCTATATATATAATATAAATAATATTACGGAATAAGAGTATACATGCAAATTTAGCTACATGGATTTCATTCAGAATTCATACCACATCGATGATCTTGAGAGGGTAATCTTTTGTATTTTTATACAAAAACTATTATATATATAAAATCTACCCCAACCTGGAAAGACCACCATTGTAAATATATAGTTCAAATCGATCCGAAATGTTGTAGTCTCAACATTGAAAATTGGCAATAGGCATACTGACAACGATAATCATAGTCAACCTAATAATAAAATTGAACTCTTGGAATCCACTGCTCTATTTCCTGATGACTTGAAATCAGCTTGCACACTGTAATAACGACAGACCCTGTTTAAATAAAAATGGAGGGCTCCGATATTTTTCAAATTATTCTAATTGGTGAACTGTTTGGATCTGTTACTGTTGTATTTTGTTAAAACAAAGGTGTTAATGCCATGCATATCAAATAAAATTATAATAAACTGACATCATACTTAATACTGCATAAGACAGATTATCCTGAATTATGATACAGATTGACCAAAAAGAAAAAAAACACATTGACAACCCAAAAAATGTATTACTGAATGAGCAAAAATCAACACATTGTTTATAATAAATAAAGGTTCAAAACAAACCATGAATGCCTTCAAAGTTATTGTTGAAAAATAACCTTTTCTATGAAGAAATATACAGAAAAAATGGACAGGGAAGTTCCGATTTTTCTCGTGTAATCATACAAATGTAGGTTGATTCACAAAACAAAATGATATATATAGGGACATATGCATTAAAAAAAGGTTGGAACAAATTGTTAGGTCTGATTAATAATCACTTTGGAACGATTGGACCATTGACTAGGTACGAATTGGCCTAATCTGGGACGAGCTGGATAGGGACGAGTCTGATTGAACGAATTTACCTCATTTGCATATATTCAGTGCGATCCTCATTCATTAGGACTTCCGGGTATGGAGTTACAGAAAATCTGGGGTTCTGTCTGGACATCAAAATAAGCTGTAAATGAATAATTAGTGACCTGCAAAGAAGTTTAAATGGTAACTTGAAGTAAAAATATGTTTTGCAATCGACGGATAGCGTTTATTCCGACCCAAAACGTCCGTTTTAAAAAAAGTAGGAAAATGCGTTGCATTCCTGTCGCTTCTCTCTTCGAGAGAAGCTCTACTGTGGTAGTCGACTTTGGTATATTTTGACCCCCTTATTGATAGGATTTCAAACTCCTGTGGAGATACCCATTAGAGTCGATATATAGGTACCGTGTCCGACGGTAGTCAAGGTCGTTAAATATTCTGAATACAAAAAAGTGAATATTTTTCTGACATTGACCTTATACATGCTGCGTGTGTGTGTGTGTGTGTGTATATGTATCTTGTTTTTGTTTCGCCGGTATTTTTTTTTTTTTTTTTTTTTTTACACTGGAGCACCATTACAGATTTTGAAGAAAAAAACCCATGAAATCGACATTGCACGAAATATTCATATGTTACTATGTAAAGACAAGAAGTGTTCTAATTGTATTCAATAGGATCGCAGCGGTTCCTGCCGTACGTGATAGCCAGTAAAACAAATGAGAAGGTAGGAATGTGAATTTTCAATGACGTTTATATTATTATATAAATGACATACGTGTATCTTAAAACGAAGAAAGATTATCAAAAATCGACAAGAGAAACCGAGAAAAAAAAAATTGCCTACAATGCCGTAACAGCGACATTACACAGCTGTTTGCCGTGACCAGGATTCGAACCTGGGTTGTCGCGGCCACAACGCGAAGTACTAACCACTATACGATCACGGCTATGACTTGCAGACAGAATGTATGTGGCAAAAATTGGGTATTTAAAATTAAGGCTGATTTTAACACGTTGTCGGTACCTTTTTGGTAAAATCACTTTTCATACAAAATTTTAACGCGATATGTATGGAACGAGTGCAATCGGGCTATTCAAATGGGATTCTGCTCCATCTTATACACTTTTTCAACCGTCTGACTGCTTTATTGTTATTGTTGGCATGGTAAAAGGGTTTAACTTATTTTTATCTTTGTATGAGATACCCATTAGAGTCGATAGGTACCGTGTCCGACGGTAGTCAAGGTCGTTAAATATTCTGAATACAAAAAAGTGAATATTTTTCTGACATTGACCTTATACATGCTGCGTGTGTGTGTGTGTGTGTATATGTATCTTGTTTTTGTTTCGCCGGTATTTTTTTTTTTTTTTTTACACTGGAGCACCATTACAGATTTTGAAGAAAAAAACCCATGAAATCGACATTGCACGAAATATTCATATGTTACTATGTAAAGACAAGAAGTGTTCTAATTGTATTCAATAGGATCGCAGCGGTTCCTGCCGTACGTGATAGCCAGTAAAACAAATGAGAAGGTAGGAATGTGAATTTTCAATGACGTTTATATTATTATATAAATGACATACGTGTATCTTAAAACGAAGAAAGATTATCAAAAATCGACAAGAGAAACCGAGAAAAAAAAAATTGCCTACAATGCCGTAACAGCGACATTACACAGCTGTTTGCCGTGACCAGGATTCGAACCTGGGTTGTCGCGGCCACAACGCGAAGTACTAACCACTATACGATCACGGCTATGACTTGCAGACAGAATGTATGTGGCAAAAATTGGGTATTTAAAATTAAGGCTGATTTTAACACGTTGTCGGTACCTTTTTGGTAAAATCACTTTTCATACAAAATTTTAACGCGATGTATGGAACGAGTGCAATCGGGCTATTCAAAAGGGATTCTGCTCCATCTTATACACTTTTTCAACCGTCTGACTGCTTTATTGTTATTGTTGGCATGGTAAAAGGGTTTAACTTATTTTTATCTTTGTATGAGATACCCATTAGAGTCGATATATAGGTACCGTGTCCGACGGTAGTCAAGGTCGTTAAATATTCTGAATACAAAAAAGTGAATATTTTTCTGACATTGACCTTATACATGCTGCGTGTGTGTGTGTGTGTGTATATGTATCTTGTTTTTGTTTCGCCGGTATTTTTTTTTTTTTTTTTTTACACTGGAGCACCATTACAGATTTTGAAGAAAAAAACCCATGAAATCGACATTGCACGAAATATTCATATGTTACTATGTAAAGACAAGAAGTGTTCTAATTGTATTCAATAGGATCGCAGCGGTTCCTGCCGTACGTGATAGCCAGTAAAACAAATGAGAAGGTAGGAATGTGAATTTTCAATGACGTTTATATTATTATATAAATGACATACGTGTATCTTAAAACGAAGAAAGATTATCAAAAATCGACAAGAGAAACCGAGAAAAAAAAAATTGCCTACAATGCCGTAACAGCGACATTACACAGCTGTTTGCCGTGACCAGGATTCGAACCTGGGTTGTCGCGGCCACAACGCGAAGTACTAACCTCTATACGATCACGGCTATGACTTGCAGACAGAATGTATGTGGCAAAAATTGGGTATTTAAAATTAAGGCTGATTTTAACACGTTGTCGGTACCTTTTTGGTAAAATCACTTTTCATACAAAATTTTAACGCGATATGTATGGAACGAGTGCAATCGGGCTATTCAAAAGGGATTCTGCTCCATCTTATACACTTTTTCAACCGTCTGACTGCTTTATTGTTATTGTTGGCATGGTAAAAGGGTTTAACTTATTTTTATCTTTGTATGAGATACCCATTAGAGTCGATAGGTACCGTGTCCGACGGTAGTCAAGGTCGTTAAATATTCTGAATACAAAAAAGTGAATATTTTTCTGACATTGACCTTATACATGCTGCGTGTGTGTGTGTGTGTGTGTATATGTATCTTGTTTTTGTTTCGCCGGTATTTTTTTTTTTTTTTTTTTTTACACTGGAGCACCATTACAGATTTTGAAGAAAAAAACCCATGAAATCGACATTGCACGAAATATTCATATGTTACTATGTAAAGACAAGAAGTGTTCTAATTGTATTCAATAGGATCGCAGCGGTTCCTGCCGTACGTGATAGCCAGTAAAACAAATGAGAAGGTAGGAATGTGAATTTTCAATGACGTTTATATTATTATATAAATGACATACGTGTATCTTAAAACGAAGAAAGATTATCAAAAATCGACAAGAGAAACCGAGAAAAAAAAATTGCCTACAATGCCGTAACAGCGACATTACACAGCTGTTTGCCGTGACCAGGATTCGAACCTGGGTTGTCGCGGCCACAACGCGAAGTACTAACCACTATACGATCACGGCTATGACTTGCAGACAGAATGTATGTGGCAAAAATTGGGTATTTAAAATTAAGGCTGATTTTAACACGTTGTCGGTACCTTTTTGGTAAAATCACTTTTCATACAAAATTTTAACGCGATGTATGGAACGAGTGCAATCGGGCTATTCAAAAGGGATTCTGCTCCATCTTATACACTTTTTCAACCGTCTGACTGCTTTATTGTTATTGTTGGCATGGTAAAAGGGTTTAACTTATTTTTATCTTTGTATGAGATACCCATTAGAGTCGATATATAGGTACCGTGTCCGACGGTAGTCAAGGTCGTTAAATATTCTGAATACAAAAAAGTGAATATTTTTCTGACATTGACCTTATACATGCTGCGTGTGTGTGTGTGTGTGTGTATATGTATCTTGTTTTTGTTTCGCCGGTATTTTTTATTTATTTTTTTTTTACACTGGAGCACCATTACAGATTTTGAAGAAAAAAACCCATGAAATCGACATTGCACGAAATATTCATATGTTACTATGTAAAGACAAGAAGTGTTCTAATTGTATTCAATAGGATCGCAGCGGTTCCTGCCGTACGTGATAGCCAGTAAAACAAATGAGAAGGTAGGAATGTAAATTTACAATGACGTTTATATTATTATATAAATGACATACGTGTATCTTAAAACGAAGAAAGATTATCAAAAATCGACAAGAGAAACCGAGAAAAAAAAAAATTGCCTACAATGCCGTAACAGCGACATTACACAGCTGTTTGCCGTGACCAGGATTCGAACCTGGGTTGTCGCGGCCACAACGCGAAGTACTAACCACTATACGATTTTTTTTTTTTTATCTTTATTATAATCCACAATTCATATATACATATCACAGTTTTAGTTACACAAAAGTGAAAACATTGCCATTAGTTATTGTCCTTTCTCTGAAACGAATCACATTTCAAACATTATCTATATAGCGTGAAATATTTGTCACGAACATAATTGTCTGATTATTTACTTTCGATACTCATATTTATATACATATACATATCATTATTATAGAAAAATATCATATCCCTATACTTATATTCAATCTCTATCTAATCTTCCACTCATCTCATACATTCACAACTATTTAAAGCTTACACAGAATACAATGAAAAATCAAAAGAGTTAGATGTTTGTACAGTCTTATTGCCCGAAATATGACATAAAATGTTACAATCGAAATAATAGTTCGCACAGGGCTGGTCTCCATTCCACAACGCAAATAAAATCGAAAGTATTAAAATTAAGGCAATTATCAGCAATTATAAGACAAGCAAACAACATCACAGTATAATTATCATCTTTCAGCAAAAGCTTTTCTCACATTTTCTCACAGAAACATACCCACTTTCTCTCTACAAAAACAAATTACAAAATATCAATAAAAAAATTACAGTCTTTTCATTTTCACAACTTTTTCCATCTTCAATATACCTTCATTCACTTCATCATTCATAAATGGTGTTGTTCGTACATCTTCAAAATCCTCGGTTAGCACTTTGTTATATCTAGAGTACTCATGTTCCCCGGGAAGGAGAAGTTCAAAATTTTTACCACTCATATGAAACAATACCAGACGTCCTCTTTCCGTTTTTCCAATCAACATGTCCATACCGCTCCGGCTTTTTTTAAAAACAATTTTCCTTATAATTCCACTTTCTGGTACTTTTCTATTATGTTCTTTCACTTTATCACATGATTGTGCACCTGGTGACGTAGTGGATACAATATCGCTATTATTCTTTTTACTAATTGTACATTTTGTTACTAAATTGTCTCCTTCTACGGTACACTTATTCTTTTCAATTCTATCAACAGTTATTCTTTGTTTACATTTTTCCACATTGTTTACATGTTTACCCTTTAAACAGGTTGGTGGCAAAGACAATTCATTACCTGTATCGATTGACAGTTCTATATTTGGACTCTCTATAACTTCAATGTTACCTGAAGTAGTAGAGGCCATAGACGGGTTATCGTCAATGTCCATTATATCTAGGGTATTTGTCGATACCTCTTCACTCGGTAATTGCCTAATTTCAGATGAACGATCTGAACAAATCACATCTTTATGGTTCTCACTAATAGAACTGTTTGCATCATCAGTATTATATTCTTTCATCCGTTTTTTATCACGATTGACAGTAGAATTTGATTTTCTTTTAGTCTTATTACTATCTTGATTTGTAAAAACTATAGATACACGGGCTCTGTCATTCTCACCATGCACAGTAAATGATATATGACGAAATTGTCTACATGCGTTTTCTATAGTACTCGTTAATAACGACGGGAGTCTTTCCATTATAAATATAGTTAAAAACAGTTATACAATTCACCCTCGGGTAGCCTCTTTCAATCCAACAATATTTACCACATTTCAAACAGTTAATAAAGACGGTTTTTTCAATATCAATGAAAAGAACTTACTTCTAAAACAAGTTAGAATGTTAATAATCCATATTTTAGCTTGGTAATCCGAGCAATAACTTATAATAAAGTAATATTTTCACTGTACACAAAAACAACGTCCTGTCATACAAAGGTCCACTCGACTTTTCCACTAACCACTATACGATCACGGCTATGACTTGCAGACAGAATGTATGTGGCAAAAATTGGGTATTTAAAATTAAGGCTGATTTTAACACGTTGTCGGTACCTTTTTGGTAAAATCACTTTTCATACAAAATTTTAACGCGATGTATGGAACGAGTGCAATCGGGCTATTCAAAAGGGATTCTGCTCCATCTTATACACTTTTTCAACCGTCTGACTGCTTTATTGTTATTGTTGGCATGGTAAAAGGGTTTAACTTATTTTTATCTTTGTATGAGATACCCATTAGAGTCGATATATAGGTACCGTGTCCGACGGTAGTCAAGGTCGTTAAATATTCTGAATACAAAAAAGTGAATATTTTTCTGACATTGACCTTATACATGCTGCGTGTGTGTGTGTGTGTGTATATGTATCTTGTTTTTGTTTCGCCGGTATTTTTTTTTTTTTTTTTTTTTACACTGGAGCACCATTACAGATTTTGAAGAAAAAACCCCATGAAATCGACATTGCACGAAATATTCATATGTTACTATGTAAAGACAAGAAGTGTTCTAATTGTATTCAATAGGATCGCAGCGGTTCCTGCCGTACGTGATAGCCAGTAAAACAAATGAGAAGGTAGGAATGTGAATTTTCAATGACGTTTATATTATTATATAAATGACATACGTGTATCTTAAAACGAAGAAAGATTATCAAAAATCGACAAGAGAAACCGAGAAAAAAAAATTGCCTACAATGCCGTAACAGCGACATTACACAGCTATTTGCCGTGACCAGGATTCGAACCTGGGTTGTCGCGGCCACAACGCGAAGTACTAACCTCTATACGATCACGGCTATGACTTGCAGACAGAATGTATGTGGCAAAAATTGGGTATTTAAAATTAAGGCTGATTTTAACACGTTGTCGGTACCTTTTTGGTAAAATCACTTTTCATACAAAATTTTAACGCGATATGTATGGAACGAGTGCAATCGGGCTATTCAAAAGGGATTCTGCTCCATCTTATACACTTTTTCAACCGTCTGACTGCTTTATTGTTATTGTTGGCATGGTAAAAGGGTTTAACTTATTTTTATCTTTGTATGAGATACCCATTAGAGTCGATATATAGGTACCGTGTCCGACGGTAGTCAAGGTCGTTAAATATTCTGAATACAAAAAAGTGAATATTTTTCTGACATTGACCTTATACATGCTGCGTGTGTGTGTGTGTGTGTGTATATGTATCTTGTTTTTGTTTCGCCGGTATTTTTTTTTTTTTTTTTTTTTACACTGGAGCACCATTACAGATTTTGAAGAAAAAAACCCATGAAATCGACATTGCACGAAATATTCATATGTTACTATGTAAAGACAAGAAGTGTTCTAATTGTATTCAATAGGATCGCAGCGGTTCCTGCCGTACGTGATAGCCAGTAAAACAAATGAGAAGGTAGGAATGTGAATTTTCAATGACGTTTATATTATTATATAAATGACATACGTGTATCTTAAAACGAAGAAAGATTATCAAAAATCGACAAGAGAAACCGAGAAAAAAAAAATTGCCTACAATGCCGTAACAGCGACATTACACAGCTGTTTGCCGTGACCAGGATTCGAACCTGGGTTGTCGCGGCCACAACGCGAAGTACTAACCACTATACGATCACGGCTATGACTTGCAGACAGAATGTATGTGGCAAAAATTGGGTATTTAAAATTAAGGCTGATTTTAACACGTTGTCGGTACCTTTTTGGTAAAATCACTTTTCATACAAAATTTTAACGCGATGTATGGAACGAGTGCAATCGGGCTATTCAAAAGGGATTCTGCTCCATCTTATACACTTTTTCAACCGTCTGACTGCTTTATTGTTATTGTTGGCATGGTAAAAGGGTTTAACTTATTTTTATCTTTGTATGAGATACCCATTAGAGTCGATATATAGGTACCGTGTCCGACGGTAGTCAAGGTCGTTAAATATTCTGAATACAAAAAAGTGAATATTTTTCTGACATTGACCTTATACATGCTGCGTGTGTGTGTGTGTGTGTGTGTATATGTATCTTGTTTTTGTTTCGCCGGTATTTTTTTTTTTTTTTTTTTTACACTGGAGCACCATTACAGATTTTGAAGAAAAAAACCCATGAAATCGACATTGCACGAAATATTCATATGTTACTATGTAAAGACAAGAAGTGTTCTAATTGTATTCAATAGGATCGCAGCGGTTCCTGCCGTACGTGATAGCCAGTAAAACAAATGAGAAGGTAGGAATGTGAATTTTCAATGACGTTTATATTATTATATAAATGACATACGTGTATCTTAAAACGAAGAAAGATTATCAAAAATCGACAAGAGAAACCGAGAAAAAAAAAATTGCCTACAATGCCGTAACAGCGACATTACACAGCTGTTTGCCGTGACCAGGATTCGAACCTGGGTTGTCGCGGCCACAACGCGAAGTACTAACCACTATACGATCACGGCTATGACTTGCAGACAGAATGTATGTGGCAAAAATTGGGTATTTAAAATTAAGGCTGATTTTAACACGTTGTCGGTACCTTTTTGGTAAAATCACTTTTCATACAAAATTTTAACGCGATGTATGGAACGAGTGCAATCGGGCTATTCAAAAGGGATTCTGCTCCATCTTATACACTTTTTCAACCGTCTGACTGCTTTATTGTTATTGTTGGCATGGTAAAAGGGTTTAACTTATTTTTATCTTTGTATGAGATACCCATTAGAGTCGATATATAGGTACCGTGTCCGACGGTAGTCAAGGTCGTTAAATATTCTGAATACAAAAAAGTGAATATTTTTCTGACATTGACCTTATACATGCTGCGTGTGTGTGTGTGTGTGTGTGTATATGTATCTTGTTTTTGTTTCGCCGGTATTTTTTTTTTTTTTTTTTTTACACTGGAGCACCATTACAGATTTTGAAGAAAAAAACCCATGAAATCGACATTGCACGAAATATTCATATGTTACTATGTAAAGACAAGAAGTGTTCTAATTGTATTCAATAGGATCGCAGCGGTTCCTGCCGTACGTGATAGCCAGTAAAACAAATGAGAAGGTAGGAATGTGAATTTTCAATGACGTTTATATTATTATATAAATGACATACGTGTATCTTAAAACGAAGAAAGATTATCAAAAATCGACAAGAGAAACCGAGAAAAAAAAAATTGCCTACAATGCCGTAACAGCGACATTACACAGCTGTTTGCCGTGACCAGGATTCGAACCTGGGTTGTCGCGGCCACAACGCGAAGTACTAACCACTATACGATCACGGCTATGACTTGCAGACAGAATGTATGTGGCAAAAATTGGGTATTTAAAATTAAGGCTGATTTTAACACGTTGTCGGTACCTTTTTGGTAAAATCACTTTTCATACAAAATTTTAACGCGATGTATGGAACGAGTGCAATCGGGCTATTCAAAAGGGATTCTGCTCCATCTTATACACTTTTTCAACCGTCTGACTGCTTTATTGTTATTGTTGGCATGGTAAAAGGGTTTAACTTATTTTTATCTTTGTATGAGATACCCATTAGGGACTGTGCAATATTTATCTGAGGGTGGGGCCGGTGTACAGCAAATATTAAAAAAAAAAAAACTGTATGCCCCGCCAATATTTATTATAAAAAAAGTTCTTGCCCCGCTTCAATTAATGAAAAAAAAAGTCCTTGCCCCGCTGGAAAAAAAATGAAACACATATATGGAAACATGATATTTTTTAACTAAAATGCACAACATTCAATAATACATGTATATCAGAGTTGATATTTCAACTCAAATGCATTTAATTCAATATTATAAAGATTTTATTTTTGAAGGAAGTCAACTTAGGAGCGCTGTGATTGAATGTAAGGGTACAATATATTTTTTTGTATTTATCTATGAATAATTGCAGTGTGTATATTTACAAAATAAATTTGATAACCTATTGAAATATTTTCTAGACAATTATTTGAAAAGACTTCCAAAATTTCATAAATTTGGTGTAAAATGATAGTGGGCATCAGACTTCAGTTATTTTATACTATTTTGAAGCTTTTTATAAGTACATTTGATTTTTATCACAAAGAATACAAATTATTCACTGAGAACAATACTGTGTTGAGAAAAGTGCTGATTCATCATAATAAGTCAAATTGATGGGTACTGATATAAAACTTTATTCTGGGAGTTCAATATTAACTATATTGTATAAAATGCACCAAACTATAGTTCTTTTGTATTTCTTTTCACCTTTCACAATAAATAGTTCAATTGGAAACACCAGAATTCAAGACACGACAAATGTTTTTAACTGAGATATTTGCCTTCTTTGCTGTGTAATTCCCTAATGTATCACTTGGGTATTTCTCTAGCTATTAAAATTGGAAATGTTCTGGTTAAGTTTGTACTGTTTATGGAGTAAGGCAATATTTAATCATACTAGAAGCATTTTCAGCGTTAAAATTGTCCATCTAAGAAAAAAAGAGGCCCACTTGAGGCCAAATTTAGATAGAATTTATATTCTCCTGTGTAAAGAATTTGTTCACATTCTTGGCAATTCATGCAGAAAATATTTCAATAGTGCTTGATTTTGTAGTTTATATCTTTAATTATATCAGGCATACATAATTTTTCATTTTCTACTGTTTGCAAGGACTTTTGTTGGAAATTAATACTCCCAAGGGACATAATTCAGCTTTTTCATAGATTAAGTTGCAATTCTTTTAATGTTTAAGAATTTAATTTTGTCATGTTAAAGATTTATTTAAAATACAATTGAAGTTGTTTTATGTTTAAGCATTTATTACCATATGTTATGTCATATGTTTAATTTTCAAAACATTGTTTATAGTTTTCCAGAATTTTGATCAGAATTTCATTTTTTTTTTATAAATGATTATTAAAAGCATAAACACACAAAAATATATTGAAGCACTGTATTAGGTTATTTTGTTTTAGATTCAATTGTTCTTTTTCTATCAAGTTACTTTTTTCCACAGAAATCACAAATAGTTTTAATCTGTTATACTCTGATTTAATTTTTTTATGCACACACGAAGGGTTTTTAAAAAAGTGTGCGCCCCGGCAAAGGTTTGTTACAAAAAACTTTGCGCCCCGCTCATTAATTGCATGAAAAAAGTATGTGCCCCGTCCATGTTTGCACCGGTCCCACCCTCAGATAAATATTGCACAGTCCCTTAGAGTCGATATATAGGTACCGTGTCCGACGGTAGTCAAGGTCGTTAAATATTCTGAATACAAAAAAGTGAATATTTTTCTGACATTGACCTTATACATGCTGCGTGTGTGTGTGTGTGTATATGTATCTTGTTTTTGTTTCGCCGGTATTTTTTTTTTTTTTTTTTACACTGGAGCACCATTACAGATTTTGAAGAAAAAAACCCATGAAATCGACATTGCACGAAATATTCATATGTTACTATGTAAAGACAAGAAGTGTTCTAATTGTATTCAATAGGATCGCAGCGGTTCCTGCCGTACGTGATAGCCAGTAAAACAAATGAGAAGGTAGGAATGTGAATTTTCAATGACGTTTATATTATTATATAAATGACATACGTGTATCTTAAAACGAAGAAAGATTATCAAAAATCGACAAGAGAAACCGAGAAAAAAAAATTGCCTACAATGCCGTAACAGCGACATTACACAGCTGTTTGCCGTGACCAGGATTCGAACCTGGGTTGTCGCGGCCACAACGCGAAGTACTAACCACTATACGATCACGGCTATGACTTGCAGACAGAATGTATGTGGCAAAAATTGGGTATTTAAAATTAAGGCTGATTTTAACACGTTGTCGGTACCTTTTTGGTAAAATTAAATTTTTAGAATTAAAATTTAGTTTTGTAAATTAAATACTCACCTTCATAAATTTAGATATCAGTCCACTCGCTGCATTATTCAACCGGAAACCAGCCAGAAAAAGAAACCATGACCCCGTGACAACCTCTCCCACCTGACACCTGTGTGTCCTAAACCTTCATCATTTATTCCTTAAAATGCTAGGCACTAAAAGGGGGATGAAGGGGAGGAGGGAGGGACCTCTGATTTATGAAGGTGAGTATTTAATTTACAAAACTAAATTTTAATTCTAAAAATTTAATTTTTATTACATTAAATACCTCACCTTCATAAATTTAGATAACAGAATTTAACGAAGGGCTGAATCCCCATCACTAGGAGGAGGAAAAACAACCTGTTGAGCAGCAACCAAAGGCCCTAAAGAATAGAGGTTGTCACAATGAAGAGGCATGGACCGTAAATAATGGTTATAAAAGGCACTATCAGACCTCCAAAAACCAGCTGACATGATTTCCGACATAGAGGAGGAATTAAAAATGTTCCAAGAAGAGGCTAAGGCTCTTACTTCATGTGCTTTAACTTGATGTTTAACTAAAACTTCAGAAGAAGCAGATTTATAGGCCAAAATGACAGTATTGCAAATCCAAGTAGAAATGGTTTTGGCAGAAATGTCAGAAATTCCTTTTTTAATAGGAATAAACAACCTAGAAGAACCAGCAGATCTTAATTTCGCTGAAGAAGCTAGGTAAACAAGCAAGGCTCTCACGGGACACAAAACCTGATTATCCGATGTGGGAGGTAAAGCAGGAATAGTAATAATACCAGAACCTTTATCAGGTAACTGGTTCTTTGCTAAAAAAGATGGATCAGTGAGAAGAGTAACTGAAGACTTATCAGATGCAAAGCGGAGACAAGACTCAGAAATTGACAGAGCATGAATCTCACTCCTTCTGCGACCAGTAGCCAAAGCTATCAGAAAACAACATTTATAAGATAAAAAATTTGAAGGAGGCTGAATGTAAAGGTTCAAAAGGTGAAAACTGAAGAACCTTCAAAACTAAACCTAAGTCCCAAGAAGGAACCAAACGCCTTTGACGAGGTCTATTAAGGCAAAAGTTTTTTATCAATAATGACAAAAACTCATTATCCCCAAAATCAGAGCCTCCTGAAAGTGATATTGTTCTGGCTATGGCAGATCTATATCCCTTTATAGTAGAAGGAGAATAACCTTTCTCCTCAAAAAGGTAAAGGAAGAAATCCGCTAACTGTTGTACAGTGACAGAGAGTGGATTAATCTGCTTCGACAGACACCAAGTACAGAAGATAGACCATTTGGAGTCATAAACTGCTCCTGTAGATTGTCTGACTGATCCTGAGATACGCTTGGTTGCTCCCTCAGAAAAGCCTCCCTTTCTGAGGGAATCCCTGACAACAACCAAGCGTGCAGATGGAGATTCTCCAGACCTTGATGCAGTTTTCTTCCTTTGAATTGAGACAGTAGATCCTCTCTTAGAGGCAAACAAAGGGGCTTCGCACAACACAGAAGTAGTAGTTCTGGGAACCAAGACTGTCTTGACCAAGCCGGAGCAATAAGAATGGTCTTGCAAAGATCCCTCTGAATCTTGTGCAAGATCTTTGGAAGAAGACGAAAAGGAGGGAACATGTAACTGAACATTCCCTTCCAAGATAGGGTCATAGCATCTACTGCCCAAGCTTTCTCGTCTGGAATGGGAGAAACGTAAGTCTCCAATTTGTGATTCAGACTGGTGGCAAAAAGATCTATATGAGGACGATCCCAACGAAGAATGATCTCCTGAAACACTGATGGATGAATTTCCCATTCTGTGTTCACTGGAACACGGGAACGGGAGAGAGCATCCGCCAGAAGATTTTGACTGCCTGGAACATGTCTCACTGACAGAAAAATATTGAGACTGTGACACAGAAGAAGAATTTCCTTGCTCAGATGATACAGAGAAAAGGAATGGGTCCCTCCTTGATTCTGAAGATAAGCCACTACTGTGGAGTTGTCCGTGGCAACCAGTAGTGACTGACCCTGAATCACAGCCTGAAACTGACGGAGAGAAAGAAACACAGCTCTCATCTCTAGAAGATTGATGTGTTCCTCCAACTGAGCACCTGACCAAAGGCCTGATGCTGTCCTGCCCTCCAGATAAGCTCCCCAACCCATCAGACTCGCATCTGTGAACAAAGTTAGGCTGGGGTCTGGAGGATCCAACAAAACTCCCTTCCGAAGATGTTTTTCCTGAAGCCACCATTGAAGATGAGGTAACAACCGAGGAAGGATGGGAACAGGTGCCTCCCACAACTGAGAAATTGGATGCCAAAACTCCATCAGATACCACTGGATTGGACGAATGTGTAGACGTCCTAGTGGAATGACGTCCATGATCGAAATCAAGAAACCCACCAGCTGAAGCAATTGACGAGCTGGGACAGATGAAAACTGAGTCAGAGCATTGACTAACTGACATACCTTGACTACCTTCTCTTCTGGAGGAAGCACTAGACCCAAATCTGTCCGAAAATGTTCTCCCAGGAAATTGAAACTCTGACTGGGAATTATCTCTGATTTTCCCCATGAAATCAAAAAACCCAGTCTCAGGAGTAAAAGGATAGACAAATTGGTGTGTTCCTCCAAAAGAGAACGGCAATGATTCTTGATGAGAGAATCGTCTAGGTAGGAATGAATGAGAACTGCCCGAGTATGAAGATACGACACCACCGTCTGAAAAATCCTGGTAAAAACTAGGGGTGCAATAGCCAGGCCAAAAGGCATAGCCTTGAAACTGTAAACCTTGTCTGCCCACACCAGTCTCAGGAAATGACGAAACTTGTGAGAAATAGGGATGTGAAAATAGGCGTCCATCAAATCTAGAGAGGTTGTCCAAGTTCCTAAATGAATTGTCGACCTGATAGACCTGTTGGTCTCCATTTTGAAATGTGGGACCACCAGATACTGATTGAGAACAGAAAGATCTAGAACCGGTCTCATTTTCCCGTTCTTCTTGGGTACCAAGAACAGCCGGGAATAAAACCCTAGATGAAAAGGAGGATTTACCTCCTCCAATACACCCTTCTGAATCAGAATGTTCACTTCGTTTTGTAACAACTGATTCTTTTGAGAATCCTTTGTCACTGACAGATTGATTGGAACAGGAGAAAGAGGAGGCTGTTCCAGAAACTGAAGTTCCAATCCCCTCCGTAAAATCGAAAGTACCCACTTGTCTGAAGTTATCAGAGCCCATTGATCTAGAAAGTGGGACAGCCTGCCCCCCACTGGAAGATGAGGACGAGGAGAAGTATAATTTTCCTCTTCCAGTGGGGAACGATTCAACGGAGGGGACAACACATCACTTACCCTGCTTCTTTCCCTTAACCACTTTAGCTTTCTTCCCACTTGAATAGTTGGGACGAGAAAAAGCTGGCCTCTTCGTAGACTGTGAAGAAGAAGAAGAGGTAGAAGCCTTGGGTTGATGAGAAGACGAAGAAGAAGAAGGATTATTCATCTGAGTAGTTTTGACAAATCTTTTCCCATCAGTGACCTTCACATCCACCTTGACTACAGGAGGGGCCTTATTCACCTCCTCCTGTAACTGCTCTAAGGAAACAGAGAACAACTTGTCCTTAGACAAAGGAGAACTGACAAGTCTCTGCTGAAGAGCTTCAGAGACAGTTGATTTTTCAAGAATCTCCTGTCTCTTAGCAAGAGTAAAGTTGGCCACAGTACCAAGAAGAAGGAATTGAGACATTCCAAGACTCTTGTCTACCTGAAGCAGCATAGACCTCAAATCTGAAAATTCCTCCCCTTTGTCCTTTAACAGAGACCCAGCTGCTGACAAAAAGTGCTCAGCTGTCTCAAGAACAAAAGTCAAACACCTCAGATTATTCTCTGACTTGACATAAGAAGCTTGAGAAAGTCTGAGGCCATCCAAAGGTTTCGAACCAAGCAAACTAGAAAAAGCCCGGTCACAAGCAGGAGCCGATATACCCAAGGAAGATCCATGGATCTCAAAGTCCTTAGATCTACATCTCCCTGGGTAAGAGGCAGGTCCGAAACCAGAGAACTTACTACCACCAGTTTTGCTAGTGTTAGCAAGATTCTCAGCCAGAGAAGAGTTTACAAAAG
Source organism: Mytilus edulis (assembly GCF_963676685.1). Classification (NCBI taxonomy): domain Eukaryota; kingdom Metazoa; phylum Mollusca; class Bivalvia; order Mytilida; family Mytilidae; genus Mytilus; species Mytilus edulis. Next base: position 40,205,782 of record NC_092349.1, on the reverse strand, counting down.
ACAAAGCAGTTGTAAAGTGCCCAGACTCTGGAAAAGAATAATACCCCTTAGACTCTGGCTTGACTATACCTGAGCAAGCCATGAAATCTGAAGGAGTAGAAGAAACCCTAGGTGGAGACGACATGGGCATATCCGACATATTCCTACGAATAGAATAGACCAGACTCCTAAGGCATTCTGGGTTGCCTGAAGCAGGCTCCTTAGGAGCGAAAGCATCTCCCTCTGTGCTTACTACACTATCAACATCAGAAATACCATCTTGGTCCTCCAAAAAGTTACCTTCCTGACTTCTAGGGGCCAAAGAAACTGAGTCGTCTTCCAACAACTGTCTAGGAGGTCTGGGAGGATCCTGTGCAGGATCCTGAGACAGACCCCTAGACTCCATAAGATCAAGCCTGTTACCAAATTCCAAAAACTTAGCATTAACAGTAGCTTGTATCTTGTGAATGGAGGTGGTAAGACTCCTCATCTCATCCTTAAAGGAGGATGACTCTGAAGAGGATCTACCACCAAACCCCTGACCAGACCAAACTGATTGAGCCGAATAAGGATCAAAAGGCTGGGGATAAGGCGGCAAGTTGGGCATTCCCATAGGCATGGGAGGGTATGCAAAATTCATGGGCCACCTAGTCCGAGAAAAGGGGTCACTCCTGATGCCAGCTGGTAGTGTCTCCTGCCTGCTTGTCGTGCAAGCCACAGGAGACGTTGGTATCTCTGCAGGCCTAGTTACGGTATGTGATACCCTGCTAGGCCTAGATAACCTCAACTGACTAGCACCAGGAGTGAAAGGCAAAGTCCTGACAGGAACAGGTTCCGAGTCCTGTTCCAGACCGACACCAGAAACACCTGGAATAAACTCCAAACTTCTATCCCAAAATTCATCTGAATGGGTGGCCGAACGCCAAGGGGACAACAAATTACCATTGGATGTGTGAATTTGACTGTCACTTACCTCTTGGGTACCTGAAGCTGGAATTTTATCCATAATATTCAGATAAAATTAATATAAAATTATCCAAATATACTATAAATATAAACAAAAATATCAATATAAATTACTAAATATATAAATTATCAACTTGTAAAACTGTTTGTGAAAAAATAAACTTTTTCCTCCTCCACAAAAAAACGTGCAGCATGCGTTGTAGAACCGGAAAAAATGATGAAGGTTTAGGACACACAGGTGTCAGGTGGGAGAGGTTGTCACGGGGTCATGGTTTCTTTTTCTGGCTGGTTTCCGGTTGAATAATGCAGCGAGTGGACTGATATCTAAATTTATGAAGGTGAGGTATTTAATGTAATAAAAATCACTTTTCATACAAAATTTTAACGCGATGTATGGAACGAGTGCAATCGGGCTATTCAAAAGGGATTCTGCTCCATCTTATACACTTTTTCAACCGTCTGACTGCTTTATTGTTATTGTTGGCATGGTAAAAGGGTTTAACTTATTTTTATCTTTGTATGAGATACCCATTAGAGTCGATATATAGGTACCGTGTCCGACGGTAGTCAAGGTCGTTAAATATTCTGAATACAAAAAAGTGAATATTTTTCTGACATTGACCTTATACATGCTGCGTGTGTGTGTGTGTGTGTGTATATGTATCTTGTTTTTGTTTCGCCGGTATTTTTTTTTTTTTTTTTTTTTTTACACTGGAGCACCATTACAGATTTTGAAGAAAAAAACCCATGAAATCGACATTGCACGAAATATTCATATGTTACTATGTAAAGACAAGAAGTGTTCTAATTGTATTCAATAGGATCGCAGCGGTTCCTGCCGTACGTGATAGCCAGTAAAACAAATGAGAAGGTAGGAATGTGAATTTTCAATGACGTTTATATTATTATATAAATGACATACGTGTATCTTAAAACGAAGAAAGATTATCAAAAATCGACAAGAGAAACCGAGAAAAAAAAATTGCCTACAATGCCGTAACAGCGACATTACACAGCTGTTTGCCGTGACCAGGATTCGAACCTGGGTTGTCGCGGCCACAACGCGAAGTACTAACCACTATACGATCACGGCTATGACTTGCAGACAGAATGTATGTGGCAAAAATTGGGTATTTAAAATTAAGGCTGATTTTAACACGTTGTCGGTACCTTTTTGGTAAAATCACTTTTCATACAAAATTTTAACGCGATGTATGGAACGAGTGCAATCGGGCTATTCAAAAGGGATTCTGCTCCATCTTATACACTTTTTCAACCGTCTGACTGCTTTATTGTTATTGTTGGCATGGTAAAAGGGTTTAACTTATTTTTATCTTTGTATGAGATACCCATTAGAGTCGATATATAGGTACCGTGTCCGACGGTAGTCAAGGTCGTTAAATATTCTGAATACAAAAAAGTGAATATTTTTCTGACATTGACCTTATACATGCTGCGTGTGTGTGTGTGTGTGTATATGTATCTTGTTTTTGTTTCGCCGGTATTTTTTTTTTTTTTTTTTTTTACACTGGAGCACCATTACAGATTTTGAAGAAAAAAACCCATGAAATCGACATTGCACGAAATATTCATATGTTACTATGTAAAGACAAGAAGTGTTCTAATTGTATTCAATAGGATCGCAGCGGTTCCTGCCGTACGTGATAGCCAGTAAAACAAATGAGAAGGTAGGAATGTGAATTTTCAATGACGTTTATATTATTATATAAATGACATACGTGTATCTTAAAACGAAGAAAGATTATCAAAAATCGACAAGAGAAACCGAGAAAAAAAAAATTGCCTACAATGCCGTAACAGCGACATTACACAGCTGTTTGCCGTGACCAGGATTCGAACCTGGGTTGTCGCGGCCACAACGCGAAGTACTAACCACTATACGATCACGGCTATGACTTGCAGACAGAATGTATGTGGCAAAAATTGGGTATTTAAAATTAAGGCTGATTTTAACACGTTGTCGGTACCTTTTTGGTAAAATCACTTTTCATACAAAATTTTAACGCGATATGTATGGAACGAGTGCAATCGGGCTATTCAAAAGGGATTCTGCTCCATCTTATACACTTTTTCAACCGTCTGACTGCTTTATTGTTATTGTTGGCATGGTAAAAGGGTTTAACTTATTTTTATCTTTGTATGAGATACCCATTAGAGTCGATAGGTACCGTGTCCGACGGTAGTCAAGGTCGTTAAATATTCTGAATACAAAAAAGTGAATATTTTTCTGACATTGACCTTATACATGCTGCGTGTGTGTGTGTGTGTGTGTGTATATGTATCTTGTTTTTGTTTCGCCGGTATATTTTTTTTTTTTTTTTACACTGGAGCACCATTACAGATTTTGAAGAAAAAAACCCATGAAATCGACATTGCACGAAATATTCATATGTTACTATGTAAAGACAAGAAGTGTTCTAATTGTATTCAATAGGATCGCAGCGGTTCCTGCCGTACGTGATAGCCAGTAAAACAAATGAGAAGGTAGGAATGTGAATTTTCAATGACGTTTATATTATTATATAAATGACATACGTGTATCTTAAAACGAAGAAAGATTATCAAAAATCGACAAGAGAAACCGAGAAAAAAAAAATTGCCTACAATGCCGTAACAGCGACATTACACAGCTGTTTGCCGTGACCAGGATTCGAACCTGGGTTGTCGCGGCCACAACGCGAAGTACTAACCACTATACGATCACGGCTATGACTTGCAGACAGAATGTATGTGGCAAAAACTGGGTATTTAAAATTAAGGCTGATTTTAACACGTTGTCGGTACCTTTTTGGTAAAATCACTTTTCATACAAAATTTTAACGCGATGTATGGAACGAGTGCAATCGGGCTATTCAAAAGGGATTCTGCTCCATCTTATACACTTTTTCAACCGTCTGACTGCTTTATTGTTATTGTTGGCATGGTAAAAGGGTTTAACTTATTTTTATCTTTGTATGAGATACCCATTAGAGTCGATAGGTACCGTGTCCGACGGTAGTCAAGGTCGTTAAATATTCTGAATACAATTAAAAACCAATTCTTCAGAGAGCAATTGAAGGTCTTTCCACCTCGATAATTAGAATGAAATTGAGAAAAAGATGTTAGAAAGGGTCACTCCTTGTTGATGTAATTTGGTACCTCAACTGATATAGAAAAATAAGATTAATAAGTATATGCAGAAGACTTAATTGTTTTATAATGAACAAAAACAAATTTAAAGCAAAGGTCAAAATCTAGAACGTCAAGTTGACCTTTGACCTTGACCTCAATTTCAAGGTCATAGGTCAGTGATCTCAAATCAAAAGACCCCAGGTCAATCACTTGTATGGTTGAAAAGAAATATCGATTTCAAAGACAAAAGGGGAGAAAACTCATAAAAGGGTTGACCAAAACACTTCGACTTAAATGGGTTGAAGTTGCCCCTTGTTGTAAACAATAATTTGGCAAACACATCGTATCATTAACTGTTACATTTTCTTTTGAATAACGATAACAAGCAAAAATCAAAATTTATAACATGACCTTGACCTTTGACCTTGACCTCAATTTGAAGGTCATGGGTCAGTGAACTTAAATTAGAAGGTCCCAGGTCAATCACTTGTATGGTTGTGGAGAAATAATGATTTCAAATACATAAGGGGAGAAAACTCCTATAAGGGTTAACCAAAACACTTCGACTGATTAATTTGAAGTTGCGCCTTATTGTAAACAGTGATTTTGCAAACATATCATATCATTAACTGTTACAGTTTCTTTTGAATAACGATAACAAGCAAAATTCAAAATTTATAACATGACCTTGACCTTTAACCTTGACCTCAATTTTCTTTATTTGGACCAAGGACTTCATATCAAAAGACTGTAGGCCTCTACAACTTATACTGTATGAATTAACCCAACATATCGTTTATTTTAAATTTTCAAAGGGAAATAACTCCCATAAGATGTCTTCTGATTCCCTCAGTCAAAGTAAAACAAATCATTCTTAAGAGTAGACGAACAATTTGGTGAAAACAGTTTGTAAAAATCTTATACGGTTTTAGAGATATAGCGATAACAAGAAAAAGGGGACACGGGGAGATAACTCCTATAAGAATAAGTGTTCGGTCACACAGGGTGAGTTTTGAAACCTCCATTACTGAACAACATCGTTGGCCAAACATCCATTAGATATGTTGTAAAACAAAAAAGCATCTCAGACGGCAGAAGAAAAAAAAAAAAAAAAAAAAAAAAAAAAAAAAATAATCAGAAGAAAAACAAAAGGTCTTTCCACGAAAAGTGGAAAGACCTAAAAAAGTGAATATTTTTCTGACATTGACCTTATACATGCTGCGTGTGTGTGTGTGTGTGTATATGTATCTTGTTTTTGTTTCGCCGGTATTTTTTTTTTTTTTTTTTACACTGGAGCACCATTACAGATTTTGATGAAAAAAACCCATGAAATCGACATTGCACGAAATATTCATATGTTACTATGTAAAGACAAGAAGTGTTCTAATTGTATTCAATAGGATCGCAGCGGTTCCTGCCGTACGTGATAGCCAGTAAAACAAATGAGAAGGTAGGAATGTGAATTTTCAATGACGTTTATATTATTATATAAATGACATACGTGTATCTTAAAACGAAGAAAGATTATCAAAAATCGACAAGAGAAACCGAGAAAAAAAAATTGCCTACAATGCCGTAACAGCGACATTACACAGCTGTTTGCCGTGACCAGGATTCGAACCTGGGTTGTCGCGGCCACAACGCGAAGTACTAACCACTATACGACCACGGCTATGACTTGCAGACAGAATGTATGTGGCAAAAACTGGGTATTTAAAATTAAGGCTGATTTTAACACGTTGTCGGTACCTTTTTGGTAAAATCCCTTTTCATACAAAATTTTAACGCGATGTATGGAACGAGTGCAATCGGGCTATTCAAAAGGGATTCTGCTCCATCTTATACACTTTTTCAACCGTCTGACTGCTTTATTGTTATTGTTGGCATGGTAAAAGGGTTTAACTTATTTTTATCTTTGTATGAGATACCCATTAGAGTCGATATATAGGTACCGTGTCCGACGGTAGTCAAGGTCGTTAAATATTCTGAATACAAAAAAGTGAATATTTTTCTGACATTGACCTTATACATGCTGCGTGTGTGTGTGTGTGTGTGTATATGTATCTTGTTTTTGTTTCGCCGGTATTTTTTTTTTTTTTTTTTTTACACTGGAGCACCATTACAGATTTTGAAGAAAAAAACCCATGAAATCGACATTGCACGAAATATTCATATGTTACTATGTAAAGACAAGAAGTGTTCTAATTGTATTCAATAGGATCGCAGCGGTTCCTGCCGTACGTGATAGCCAGTAAAACAAATGAGAAGGTAGGAATGTGAATTTTCAATGACGTTTATATTATTATATAAATGACATACGTGTATCTTAAAACGAAGAAAGATTATCAAAAATCGACAAGAGAAACCGAGAAAAAAAAAATTGCCTACAATGCCGTAACAGCGACATTACACAGCTGTTTGCCGTGACCAGGATTCGAACCTGGGTTGTCGCGGCCACAACGCGAAGTACTAACCACTATACTTTTTTTTTTTATCTTTATTAAAATAAGACATCATATTATACACCTTAAAATACATAAAACATTATCACAAGTGTCAATATCAATTCAAAATGTCTATAACATTCAATTTCAAGCTTCTTTATAAATGTCTACATGACACAATCATTTTAGATATTCAAATTTCTACAATTTAAATATTATATCATCATCTACTTCTTTAACCAGAAGATTATCAAGCAAAAATTTCTTTTCAAACAAAGAATTCATTTTACATTTTTGACACATATACACATAAAAGTACATGACATAATGTTTCAGTGTGTACTTGAAAAGTTGAACTAAATTTACATTTGTTTTGCCATTCATTATAATATTCCTTCTTCTAAATATACAATATCTTGCAGTTGAAAGCAAAAAGTTAACAAAACAGTCATTTACACCTTTCATTTTCCAATTTAACCCAAATAGTAGCAAATGTTCACTCTGTACAGCACTTATTTTGTCAGAATCACAATTTTCAAATAATTTTACAAACAATTCAGACAAATAGTTATGAAATTCTAAAAGTTCATCACAGTTTATAAACATATGTAAAAGATCTTCAATTTCACTACCACAAACATCACATAAATCATCATCAGACCATCCAATTCTTTTGAATTTACTTTTAGTAAATATACAATTATGAAGTATTTTGTAATCTAGTTCAATAAACTTTGCAGGTTTCCAGAATAAATTTACATTACACCACATTATTCTAAAGTCATTATCATCAATATTGAACAGTGTTTTCCACATTTCAACACCACATGGATCTTTACAAATATCATCTAGTAAACAATTATACAGCTTATTAACAGTACACAATGGTAACTCAAATGGTACATGATTAATAATAACAGAAATGTCTATTGTTCTTTTTGTATTCCTATGATGCAATTCACTTTGCACGGTCTGCTTCCAGTCATCAGGTATAGCACATATTAAACAATGATAACGATCAATTACATTATTTACATTTGCATTTTCAAATACATTTTGTATTATTTCAACAATAGCACAATCAGGCAAAAACCCTGTTTTAACCTCATAACATATATCCTTAAGAGTGATAATACCAGCATTTATAAAATCATACCAAAGTATTGGTTTATCCTTCAGAACAATCTCCGGATTCCTAAACAGTGGTTGATCATATATATTTTCTACACTTAATTTCAATTCAGACTTCTGTCTCAAGATATACCAAGCTTCTAACATTTCTATATACACAGTCGGTAAACATTTTAACTCACAATGTGGTACTTGAATAAACAATACTTCTAAACCAAGATTCATATTATAAATCTTTGACACAAAATATTTAAAAGTATGCTTCCATAGTACATCATATTCATCATTTATCAATCTTCCTAAAAACTTTAGTCTAAATGCATGTATTTTACATTTCATGTCAACTAATTGCAAACCTCCATTACATTTAGGATTTATTATAACATTATAATTCACCAAATGAGATCTCTTATTCCATACAAAATTAACACATAAAATCTTTATCTCATTATAAGCCCATTCTGGGATAGAGGATACAAAAAGCGTATACCAAAATCTAGACATCATTAACGTATTTACAACAACAACTCTACCCTGCAAGGTTAATTGCCTTTGTAACCATATATTCAAAAGAGATTTTAATTTTGATATCTTTTCTTTCCAATTTAGATCATCACATATATTTCTATTTTTTCCAACATAAACACCAAGTAACTGTACATTATTATCACATACTTGTAAACCATACTCCTGTTTTTCTACAGGTGACAAATCTCCCTTTCCAACACACAAAATTTCAGATTTTTGTCTATTAATTTTAGCACCAGTTGCTTTACTATATAAATCAAAAACTTTGAAAACTTCTGATATAGATTGTTTATTACAAACAGATAAAGTTGTATCGTCTGCATGCTGAAAAATTAGTCCTTCTTTTCCACTATTTGGAACAACAATACCTTTTATCAAATCATTTTTAACAATCTTACTATGTAAAGGCTCAGCAGCTAAAACATACAATAATGCACTTATAGGACAGCCTTGTCTAATACCATTCTTAATACAAAAATAGTTTGTTAAGAAACCATTGCATTTTACTGCACTATTAATACCATTATAAAATATTTCTATCCATTTGATAAATTTATCTCCAAAACCATATCTTTTCAAAACCTTCAATAAATATGAGTGGCTCACTCTATCAAAAGCCTTTTCTTGGTCAATTTTAATAATATAACCTTCAAGTTCATCTCTTTCAATAATTTCTATGATATCTCTAACATTTGCTACATTATTAGATATATCTCGACCCATTATACAACAAGTTTGGTCAACAGAAACAATTTTTGGTAATACAGTTTTAAATCTATTTGCCATTATTCTGGCCAAAATTTTATAATCAACCTGTAACAGAGATATCGGTCTATAATTTTTAAGCGATCTTCTGTCACCTTTTTTCTTAAATACAAGACTTATAACACCACATTTCATTGATCTACTTAAAAATCCCTTTTGTTGAATAGTATTATACAGTTTCATAAGTACATACTTAAGCTCAGAATAAAAATGACAATAAAACTCAACAGTAAGTCCATCTGATCCTGGACTTTTATTTTTGGACATTTGAGATAATGCTTTTATTATTTCATCAAACGAAATATCTGACTCACATAATTGATGATCATTTTCATCTATTTTTACATCTACACAATCTAATAATTCATTCATTTTTATATCATCAGTATTAACACAAGTATACAATTCTTTATAAAAATCATATTGCAAATCTAAAATACCATTAATGTCATTAACACATTCATTATTCACATTCAACAATTCCTTTACAGAATTATTCTCCTGTTTATATTTTTCTAAATTTAAAAAATATTTTGTATTTTTGTCTGATTCCACAGCCCAAACAGCTTTAGATCTGAGAACAGCACCTCTACATTTTTCCAATTCATATTGAGACAATTCTAATCTCAAACTTTCCAATTTAGCTATATCAATATCATTGCCGTTGGCAGCTTTTTCACATAAATTATTAATTTGCTTTTCTAATCTAAAATAATCTCTTCTATTTTCTTTAGCTATAGAAGAAGAAAAGATTTGGGAATATCTTTTAATTTTATACTTTAGATTATCCCACCATATCAAAATATCTCTTTCATATAATTCATTTTCTTTTTCTACAGTTATAATTTCCTTAACTCTTCTAACATACTGTTCATTATGTAAAAGTGTATTGTTAAGAATCCACAAACCAGGACCCTTTTCTATATTATTACAGTTTACATTCAATATAACAAAAGCATGATCACTTAAACTAGTTAAGTTATAATATACATTTTGAATACATGGTGACAACTGTCTACTAACTAAAAAATAATCTATCCTACTCTGTTGTAATTCATTATTACTAATACGTTTCCATGAAAATATTCTACTGTGTGTGTTTCTAGCACGCCACACATCATACACATTATTATTATTAACTATTTCATATAATTTTCTACATGGTTCATCTACAATATGTTTTGTTTTGCCACCTCTGTCTAAATGAGACAAACTAGTATTGAAGTCGCCTCCAATAATCAGATTGTCCATATTCTCCGTATACAGTTTTACAAATTCAAAGAACTCTGATCTTTCAGTTACCGTATTTGGCGCATATAAAGATATAATATTATACAATTTTTCATTCTCAATAAATGTTACATGTAAAAATCTACCTTTTTCATCAGAATAAACAAATTTTATTTTATCTTTACAATAATTATTTGAAAGTACAGCAACACCTTGTCTACAATTCAAACCATTATTACAAGTGATTTTACCTGGATATAAATGCTTAATACTATCTATATAACTATTATCCCAAAAAGTCTCCTGTAAAAGTACAATACTAATTTTTTTATCATCAATAACACTAACAAAGTTCTGAAAATTATTTACACATCTAAGACCATTACAATTAAATGAACATATAAGCACCATTGCAAAAATGAAATAAAATAAAATTACATATTTATCCATTGTTTACATCTTAGTACTTTCACAAGTTTGACCTACAGATCTAACACCTTTACCATCTAGATTAGGAGGAGGGTTTAACCTTGATCTCCTTTCAAGCTTTCTCTGTTTTTTTTTTAATTTTCGAGCTTCCTTAGCACTAATAAACTGACCAACAATTTTAATATCAACATCACTATTTGTATCCAGTATTTCTACTGAACTTTCATACCCATCACCAGAACAGACAGACAATTCTTCATTTTCTTTTGCACCTTCAGTGGTGATAACTTCATCACCAACCGGGGTGCTAATCATTTCATTCAATGAGAGACTATTATCCATATCAACATCATTAATTCCACCACTCTCTCCTACAACAGCATCGCAGGAGAGACTGGTGTCATCATCTCTCTTGATTTTTTTACCTTCACTTAATTCCCTGTCTGTTCCAGCTACAATATTTTCACTAACAACTATGTCATTTTCAATTGAACCATCTGTTCTATAATCATCATTGTCACCAGTACCATCCTCTGAAATCGGACGCTTCCTCTTTAAACCATCTTGAACACCATTTTGCTCATTGTGCACTTCTACGTCCACTACTGTTAGCTTTGAGACTTCTGTTTTTCGCACTTTTTCTAAACCACCACTGTCCTGTTGTTCTTCACCTTCAATACATTTTTCACTCAGTTTACTTTCATTGTCATGAACATTTTCACTGAAAGTAGACTTTACGAAAGTTTCTGTATCCTCCTCATCTGCACTATTTACATCTGGTCTTATTTGTATTATAACGTCTGAATTGCTGTCATTAGCTACCATACAAATACAATCTTTTGATGGTTGATCACATTCTGTGCATCGACATACACACGGAACTTTGAAACAATCATTACAAGGACAAACGCACGGGTCACTTCGGCAATTGTGACATTTACATACACATGGAACTGTGTCACATGTGTAGCAAGTACATGTACATTTCAAGTTTGCATTTCCGCAAATTCTACATTTACACATGCAGAAATATTCTCCACAGTCCGGACAATTTTTATTATTTTCTTCTCGGTTACGGTTTTCACGTTCCCATCTGGCTGAAGGCTTACAAACACATTTCAACGGCAAATTACGGCAAAATTTACACTTTTTTGCTCGACAACTTTTCAATGCATGTCCAGTTTCTCCACAACCATAACACAGAAAATGTAGACAATCTTTTCTCATGTGCTCAGGAGACGAACACTCTGAGCAAACCTTTGTTTGGTTGTTATGAACCACACGATAGTATTTGGTATCGGTGCCAAATTTAAAAGGCATTGACCACGGCAGGGCTACTACCCCTGGAGGAAACTTACACCTCATGAATCGTGTGCCATCAGCAACCTGAGTCCCAGGTACGGTTCGTGTGACCAGGATTCGAACCTGGGTTGTCGCGGCCACAACGCGAAGTACTAACCACTATACGATCACGGCTATGACTTACAGACAGAATGTATGTGGCAAAAATTGGGTATTTAAAATTAAGGCTGATTTTAACACGTTGTCGGTACCTTTTTGGTAAAATCACTTTTCATACAAAATTTTAACGCGATATGTATGGAACGAGTGCAATCGGGCTATTCAAAAGGGATTCTGCTCCATCTTATACACTTTTTCAACCGTCTGACTGCTTTATTGTTATTGTTGGCATGGTAAAAGGGTTTAACTTATTTTTATCTTTGTATGAGATACCCATTAGAGTCGATAGGTACCGTGTCCGACGGTAGTCAAGGTCGTTAAATATTCTGAATACAAAAAAGTGAATATTTTTCTGACATTGACCTTATACATGCTGCGTGTGTGTGTGTGTGTGTATATGTATCTTGTTTTTGTTTCGCCGGTATTTTTTTTTTTTTTTTTTTTTTACACTGGAGCACCATTACAGATTTTGAAGAAAAAAACCCATGAAATCGACATTGCACGAAATATTCATATGTTACTATGTAAAGACAAGAAGTGTTCTAATTGTATTCAATAGGATCGCAGCGGTTCCTGCCGTACGTGATAGCCAGTAAAACAAATGAGAAGGTAGGAATGTGAATTTTCAATGACGTTTATATTATTATATAAATGACATACGTGTATCTTAAAACGAAGAAAGATTATCAAAAATCGACAAGAGAAACCGAGAAAAAAAAATTGCCTACAATGCCGTAACAGCGACATTACACAGCTGTTTGCCGTGACCAGGATTCGAACCTGGGTTGTCGCGGCCACAACGCGAAGTACTAACCACTATACGATCACGGCTATGACTTGCAGACAGAATGTATGTGGCAAAAATTGGGTATTTAAAATTAAGGCTGATTTTAACACGTTGTCGGTACCTTTTTGGTAAAATCACTTTTCATACAAAATTTTAACGCGATATGTATGGAACGAGTGCAATCGGGCTATTCAAAAGGGATTCTGCTCCATCTTATACACTTTTTCAACCGTCTGACTGCTTTATTGTTATTGTTGGCATGGTAAAAGGGTTTAACTTATTTTTATCTTTGTATGAGATACCCATTAGAGTCGATAGGTACCGTGTCCGACGGTAGTCAAGGTCGTTAAATATTCTGAATACAAAAAAGTGAATATTTTTCTGACATTGACCTTATACATGCTGCGTGTGTGTGTGTGTGTGTATATGTATCTTGTTTTTGTTTCGCCGGTATTTTTTTTTTTTTTTTTTTTTTTACACTGGAGCACCATTACAGATTTTGAAGAAAAAAACCCATGAAATCGACATTGCACGAAATATTCATATGTTACTATGTAAAGACAAGAAGTGTTCTAATTGTATTCAATAGGATCGCAGCGGTTCCTGCCGTACGTGATAGCCAGTAAAACAAATGAGAAGGTAGGAATGTGAATTTTCAATGACGTTTATATTATTATATAAATGACATACGTGTATCTTAAAACGAAGAAAGATTATCAAAAATCGACAAGAGAAACCGAGAAAAAAAAAATTGCCTACAATGCCGTAACAGCGACATTACACAGCTGTTTGCCGTGACCAGGATTCGAACCTGGGTTGTCGCGGCCACAACGCGAAGTACTAACCACTATACGATCACGGCTATGACTTGCAGACAGAATGTATGTGGCAAAAATTGGGTATTTAAAATTAAGGCTGATTTTAACACGTTGTCGGTACCTTTTTGGTAAAATCACTTTTCATACAAAATTTTAACGCGATATGTATGGAACGAGTGCAATCGGGCTATTCAAAAGGGATTCTGCTCCATCTTATACACTTTTTCAACCGTCTGACTGCTTTATTGTTATTGTTGGCATGGTAAAAGGGTTTAACTTATTTTTATCTTTGTATGAGATACCCATTAGAGTCGATAGGTACCGTGTCCGACGGTAGTCAAGGTCGTTAAATATTCTGAATACAAAAAAGTGAATATTTTTCTGACATTGACCTTATACATGCTGCGTGTGTGTGTGTGTGTGTGTATATGTATCTTGTTTTTGTTTCGCCGGTATTTTTTTTTTTTTTTTTTTTTTTACACTGGAGCACCATTACAGATTTTGAAGAAAAAAACCCATGAAATCGACATTGCACGAAATATTCATATGTTACTATGTAAAGACAAGAAGTGTTCTAATTGTATTCAATAGGATCGCAGCGGTTCCTGCCGTACGTGATAGCCAGTAAAACAAATGAGAAGGTAGGAATGTGAATTTTCAATGACGTTTATATTATTATATAAATGA